>NC_086444.1:527916553-528539053 GCF_028390025.1 Pseudophryne corroboree | reverse complement strand
TGGACGGAGAAGTACAGTAGCAGAAATTTGTGAGTATAAAGTACATAAACAGAACTGACAGTTCTAACAAAACAGTTTAGACAGAGACAGAACTGCAGGCCATTGCTGTAAGGGTGCTAAAGCTGTGGAATGAAGATGAAGTGCTCTGCTAATAAGAAAAAAAGCGATGGCTTGACATTACTAAAACCCAGGCTATCCCAGGAGAAATGGAATTTACAGTGTCTATCTCACTGCTTAGTCTGGTTTGAGAGTGAATAATAATCCAGAGATGTATAATATCTAAGTGGGTAGAGAAACATCTGTGATGCGGTACACAGAGTGTGAGAAGCACCGTAAGGTCAAATGTACTATAATTAGAGATGTGTGGTTATGTTCTCCAGAAATCCAAACCCAGTCCGGATCCCGGGGTCCCACAGTCTGGATTCTGGATTTCAAATACAAATTTCTGATTTTAGATTGCGAAAATTACATGATCTTAACTTTGATTTTAAGACAAACCGAAATCCGAATCCAAACACTTGAGGTTGGTTTTGCTAAAACCAAAACCTGATGATTAATTAGAACAAAACATAGGGGGTCCGCACGAGGGGCTGGCTGCCAACTTTCAGCCTAGGGGGCAAACACAATCCAGTGGTTCTTGCGCATTGCAATTAAAAAAAATGGATGAGTCAAAAAAAATACTGTAGATGTGGTTTATCTAATGTGGGTGTTACTTAAATAGGCAAATTGTTATACCAAAAAGCTCTAACCAATTATAACATCCATGAGTAGATACTATTGTAGTTACCACTATTATGAACAGAGCATTCATTGAACTCTATACAATACAGAGAGGGCCGGCAACAGAAATCTTGGGGCCCAGTACACATATGTTTATGGGCCCCCCCTCAACTGATATCTTTGGCCCCCCCTCCAACCCCCTTCACACATACACACACCAACACCTTGACCCCACCAAATTTGGTCCCTGTGTCCACACATCACACCCCTGCGTGTGCCAGTACATGTATTATATTAGCATACCGCTCATTGGTATCCCAGATGTCACAACACCGACACCGGGATCCTGACAGAGGCACCATACCTCCACTGGTATACCGGTGAGGCAGGTGATTCCCTCTCTTGGGTGTCCAAAACACCCATAGAAGGAGAAAAGAACCTGTGGCGAGTGAGGAGGAGAGAGGGGGGAAGGGGGGGGGGGGGAGAGAGATATTACATACAGGAACTCCCTACCACCATTTTTCCTTTTTTTCAACAATAGAAAAAAAAACTACAGTGTATTACACTACTAAACATACACTTACCTGGATTTCTATTTTACTCTTCTTCTCCGCTTTTCGCGCTCTCTCCTCTTTCTTTTCCTTTAACTTGGTTCTTCTAAGTCTTGCCTTCTGCTCTTTTCCTGCACCATACTTCCAATCAGGGTGCAGCCAGGGGTGGATTTTTCATAGTGATGCCTATATGGGAGTCATCTATTGGTAGGAGCTCCCATATAGGGTCCTCCTACCAGGAATGGGCAATAATACGCAGCCCTCCAGCTGCTGTTGACCTACACATGCCAGCATGCCCTGATAGAAAAACTGTGTCAGGGCATGCTGGGATGTGTAGTTACATCACTGGTCGGGCACTTATTTATTTACTAATTTTAAAAAGAATAATTATGGGAGCCTTCTATTTAGAATGAGGCTCCCATTATACCACCACTTTTTGTATTGTGTTTGTGGGCGGGGGGGGCGTATTAATGGGCAATGGGGGCACCTATAAAATCTGTAAAGGTGGGGGGCCCTGGGTGACATGGCCGCCAGCGTAACTGAGTAGTTAGTGCTGCTGGCCCCTCCCCACTTGTTGTGCACGCAGCTGCAGCACACAAGCAAACAGTCTCCGTCCCAGTCCCAGTGTGATACAGCCATATCACAGATTACTTTGCTATTAATTGTGGACCTACAGGGCTTCCATAGCCCTGTAGAACACACAGTAAGAGCCTATGGCACCAACAGTCAAAGGGGGTAATTCCAAGTTGATCGCAGCAGGATTTTTTATAGCAATTGGGCAAAACCATGTGCACTGCATGGGAGGCAGATATAACATGTGCAGAAAGAGTTAGATTTGGGTGGGTTATTTTATTTCTGTGCAGGGTAAATACTGGCTGCTTTATTTTTACACTACAAATTAGATTGCAGATTGAACACACCCCACCCAAATCTAACTCTCTCTGCACACGTTATATCTGCCTCCCCTGCAGTGCACATGGTTTTGCCCAATTGCTAACAAAAATCCTGCTACGATCAACTTGGAATTACCCCCAAAGTCAGAATGCAGCCTCTGCTGTAGCAGTAGTGCACACTGGACCACTAGGGTCTTTTTGCATTGTGAGTAGGCTGCCCGTGACAGTGATAGTACAGCCCAGGGAACACCTGTTACCCTGTCCCCTGGCCAGCATGCCACTTGTCCGCACACATCTCTAACTGTAATTGGCTGTGATTTTCAGAAGTAGGCACAATTCAAGCAAGATAGTCATTAGATTTAAAGCGCCAAGTAATTTAAAGGCAAACTCATGGTGCCACTTTAAAATCTAGTAACTAGAGTATCTAGAAAGAATAATGCTGGCTCTCATAAATTAGTCCTCCTTATGGTGTTTTGTGAAGCCAAATAAACATACTAGATAGTTCATAGGGGTTGGGTTCATCTCTCTGCCTCATGGTCAGCTCCTATATGACACCATCAAAGGTTTCCTGCAAAGTGAATATCCGCGCTGGAGACATAGATGCGACACATCCCTATTATTAACCCCACAGACAACCTGGCATACTACAACCATAAAGGCTGGCATTCTATAATACTATAGTATGTAGTCTACCACACTTACTGGTAAGCACTATTTTTCAGAGCACTTGATGTTTTTTGTGAAGCAGAACTAATACAGATTATTTTTAGTTTTACAAATGTCTATATTGGCTGGACTGAATGCGCACATGAACTCTTACTAATTACTGTCATGGGGTTGTATAGCCATTATTACTAGCAGTCATTTGATTTAACTGCACAAATGGTGCGAGGAAGCATTGTTGGTATTGTGGTTAGCATTACTGCCACTTAGTACTGAGGTCATGGGTTAAATTATCACCATGCCATCAACTCTACATGCTCAGATATGTAACCACAATTCTAAAATATATCTGTAGGGGAATTGTTTCCTGATCCCTATATATCCCGAGAATGTATATTAAGTGTACTCATGTTATAGGAAATATAGATTGTAAGCTCCACTGGTATAGTGACTGATGTGAATGTCCAAAATATTCCGTGCAAAGTGCTGCAGAATATGAGTGTGCACTATAGAAAGCACTCAATCTTATGATTGAGCACATACAGTATGTATTCAGCAGTGAATGGCATTGAATATTTCAGATAACCACATAAACATACTTGTACTACCTCCACTATATAATGATGATACTCTTGTATTACTTTACAGAAATGCATACTATTAATGGGGTGGAGATCCCTGTATGCATTTTTAGCCATTAAGGTGATGGTTAATGAAGAGTTACTCAAGTTTGCTTGACTGGAAGCCTCCGTTCTGCCAGGAAGGTAATTGAAAACTCCTTTTGACAACTGAAGGATGTTGGCATTGTTTAATCAAAAGAACGACAATGGCATTAAGCTGATGCCTGATTTAGTTGCTGCCAAAATCTTTGTGATAACTCTGAAGTATCAGAGTATGAAAGCATTTACTATCATACAACATACTAGTGACTACTGCATAAATGCAAAAGGGGTAGATAGCTATATAAACAAAATAAAAAAACTCTTCTCAAGAGACATTATTAATAAAATGTATTTACTTAGAATGTGTTCATTTGTTTGTCTAGAACCAAAAAAGGGATGTGGTTGACCGGGGTGGGGCATGGTGTATTTTTTTTGTGAGTAACAGTGTGAGAGAGGCCAGGGGCAGAGAGAGAGTCCAGGGTTATAGAGAGAGAGACCAGGGCATAGAGAGAGAAACCATGGGCAGAGATAGAGAGAAAAAGACCAGGGGCAGAGAGAGAGAGAGAGACCAGGGGCAGAAGGAAAGAGACCAGGGGGCAAAGATAGCAAGAGAAAGATCAGGGGCAGCAAGAGAGAGAGAGATATGAGAGGCAGAGAGATTGAGAGAGAAAGACCAGGGGAAGAAAGACAGCTCAGGGGCAGAGAGAGAAAGAGAGACCAGCTGCAGAATGAAAGAGACCAGGGGCAGAGTGAGGTAGAGAGAAAGTGAGAGAGAGAGCAAAAGGCAGAGAGAAAGCAACCAGGGGCATAGAGAGACCAAGGGCAGAGAGCGGGAGACCAGGGGTAAAGAAAGAAACACACAGGGAGATAGCACGACATGGAAAAAGAAAGAGGGAGAGGCATGGGGGGAGAAAAAGAGTGGTGCATGGAGAGAGAGAGAGGGAGGAGAGAGAAACCAGGGGCAGAGAAAGAGAGACCACAAGAAAAGAGAGAGAGAGACCAGGGCCAGAGAGAGAGAGAGACCAGGGGCAAAGAGGGCGAGAGAGGCCAGAGACAGACAGAGTGAGAGAGACCCAAGACAGAGAGAGACAGAGCTAGAAAGACCAGGGGAGAAAAGAGATAGGTGGTCATTCCGAGTTGATCGCTCATTATTATTTTTTCGCAATGGAGCGATTAGTCGCTAATGCGCATGCGCAATGTCCGCAGTGCGACTGCGCCAAGTAAATTTGCTATTAATTTAGGTATTTTACTCACGGCATTACGAGGTTTTTTCTTTGTTCTGGTGATCGTAGTGTGATTGACAGGAAGTGGGTGTTTCTGGGCGGAAACTGTCCGTTTTATGGGTGTGTGCGAAAAAACGCTGCCGTTTCTGGGAAAAACGCGGGAGTGTCTGAAGAAACGGGGGAGTGTCTGGGTGAACGCTGGGTGTATTTGTGACGTCAAACCAGGAACTAAACTGACTGAACTGATCGCAGTGGCAGAGTAAGTCTCGAGCTACTCAGAAACTGCAAAGAACTGTCTATTCGCAAATCTGCTAATCTTTCGTTCGCAAATCTACTATGCTAAGATTCACTCCCAGTAGGCGGCGGCTTAGCGTGTGCAATGCTGCTAAAAGCAGCTTGCGAGCGAACAACTCGGAATGAGGGCCATAGAGAGAGAAACCACAGGCAGAGAGAGAGCAAGACATGGGGAATATGTGAGGGAGAGGAATGGGGGGGGAGGGGGCATGGGGAGAGACAGAGGGGGAGGAGAGAGGGAGCAGAAGGAGAGAGAACAAAACAGTATACTGTGCATGAAGAACTTACCTTTCACAGAAGGAGGTAAGCATCTTCCCTGACACAGCAGGCTTTTGATGGAGGAATGGCAGGCCGGACTACTGTGATCTAGGAAAGCAGGAGGCTCCTGAGAGTGTACTTTGCAGGGAGGCAGCAGGTAGAGCCAGAAACTGACTGTACTCCACAGTTACTGCAGGGTGCAGACCACGGGGATGTCAGACACACATGTAACTACACTACTGCCTATCAATCCCCACTCTGGAACTAGCGCTGGCTACTATGCAGATTCTATGCAGTGCAGACTCTTGACACCCCCCAGTACCCTCAATGATGTTGCTCCAGCTACTGCCCACCCTACTCTGCTCATATGGGCGGGTGGCAGCTACCACCCGCCTCCTTTGAATGTCCCTACTTCTATTGGCCCCAGAGGTCTCAGACACATGATAGAGGTCTCAGACATGACACAATATCCTGGAGCGTTGTAAGACCACAACTTGCAGAGCAGCAACAATTTATTCCTGTAATGCACAAGGCATACTCCCCAGCTACCCAGTGGTCCCACTACTAGCCTCACCCTACATCCCTACATGGTGATCCTGTTGTTGGTATCATATCCCCCCTTCCCCTCACTGCGGGTGAGCACTTACCTCTGCTTCCCCATGGAAACCAGATTCCTCCACCTTTCCAGTTAGTACAGCATCCTACAGAAGTATGTTCTGTCCTAGCTGGTACGGTCTCCCTTCACTGATGCATTACAGGGAGGAGGCATGGCTGTGGCCCCAGGATGTCCCAGCAGGCTCAGCATGGCCATGTCTCAGCCCAATAATGCATCAGCAAAGACTCAGAAACAGAGCTGCTAAGGCCACAAGATGGGACAGCAGAGAGAGGAGTCCAGCACCATGTAGGGTGAGGCTAGCAGTAGGACCACTGGGGAGCAGGAGGAATTTTTGCCTGTGCATTAGGAATAGGTATATAGGGGCACCAAAATAAGAGTTTATCTTCACCCCCAACCTAAAAACATTCTGCCGCCCCTGATTGGCCAGGCATCGTATACCCATACCCATGGGCATGCACTCATGGATCGTCTGGAGCAACGGAAGGCAGTGTACTGCAGAGATGAGTCCAATAAGGTAAACAAACACCCAGCAGGAAGACACTCCGCCAGGTAGTACACTGCACTGGCCGGTGGCACCCCCCTTTGTCTGGTCTGCCACGGTGCCCAGGGCATGAGACCCACCCTAGTAAGACCTCTCTGCCCCACAAAGAGTCTTCTGTCTATTTCTCATATATTTTATGAAAATACTGACTCTAGGGTGCACCACCAACCTGACAAACTCTCATCCCTATGGACAATATTATTTAAATTGCTGGTTTCAACATAATTGCACATCCCTATTTTCAAAACTAGTGCAGAAGTCAATTTGTTTTTCTGTAAGTTGTGGAATTTGTCATATACAGTAGCCCTTGCATTATTTTCTATTACATGTTTCAAATTCAAATTAGGTATGCATTAAGGAATAATTTCATAATTTTATGGAAAATTATTTCTATAAATGACTATTATTCACCAGGTCACTCTGCTATCATGTTTGTCTTTGCAGTATTTTCTTTCTTCTGTCTTCCTCCTCTTTTATGTCCCTGCATCCCTCCCCCAACTCTCTCTCATCTCTGTCCCTCCTATCTGTCTTTCACTCATCTGTCCCACACAAATTTATCACTCTCTCATCTGCTCCCCCTACTTATTTCTCATCTCTACTTACCCTCCCCATCTGCCTCTTCCCTTCTGTCCATCACACACATTTCTCTCTTATCTCTTCCCCTCCATTTCTCTCTCATCTATCCCCCTTTTGAATGATAGTCCCTTATCCACACCCACATGCACTGATGACACAGCATTAGGAGCAGTAAAAGGAGAATGGAGGTCTGCTGTATTGGATCCCATTTGGTTCTGACAAGCTATTTGTATACAGCCATCTGCTGTGAATGATTTTTGCATGATTTGTGGCACTGAAGTGTACTATTTACTGGCTTTATTTTTTCCACACTACAATCTGTTGAACAACTTTTACATGCCATGATTTGTTGAAGTTCTTACATTGACTTTCTATTGGACCATAACTATACCTGATGACCAAAGATGGACGTTTTAACTGAGTACTGATATAAGACCCCTGAAGGAGTCTTATGGATGAAATGTGTTGGGTTTATATGCTGAATTGAATTGTATTCAGAATTTTCGTATTCCGCAATGATATATCTACACTGTTACTGGTTTTGCTACCAAGAATCTCTATTATTGCACATTGTGGACATTGAACATCATTGTCAAAATGGAGACTATTGGTCATTTTATGTCACATCTGCAAATTGTCTTTTATGAATATATCTGTATTATTTTAACTGTTGTGAACATATGTTGAAATAGTATTGGTGGCAAAAGGACAAGTTTAATTTTTATTAGCATCCTTAGGAACCCTCTTTTCTGTATTTTTATTGCACTGTACCCTACCTAACAGGAGGTACTTCCTAGAGGTGAAGCTTAGTTTTATCAGAGCAAAGTAAGGTCATAGTCCATATATATATATATATATATATATATATATATATATATATATATAGATTGTAAGCTTGCGAGCAGGGCCTTCCTACCTCTGTCTGTCTGTTTTTACCCAGTTTTGTTCTATTACTGTTGTTCTAATTGTAAAGCGCAACGGAATATGCTGCGCTATATAAGAAACGGTTAATAAATAAATAAATATATATATATATATATATATATATATATATATATATGGTACAGACCTGGGAATGTTTCTGAATGTGTCATAATGGGAGTGTCAAAATTATAATCATGTCTCATTTTCTCAGGAGACAATTGACAGATTACGGGGGCTCCCTCAAGTGCAGAGGTTCTCAAGCGTGGTCCTCAAGCCACCCCAACGGTCCAGGTTTTAGGTATATCCATGGCTGAGCACAGATGGTTAAATCAAAATTGACTGAGGTGCAAATTAAGTCACCTGTGGCCAAACATGGATAAACTTCAAACCTGGACCGCTGGCGTGCCTTAAGGACTGTGTTTGAGAACCTCTGCCAAAGTAATAGAGGTAGTTTTGTACTGTTCAACTCATGTTTGCAGTATAAATATAAAGTTACGTGCTATAAGCAAAAGCAGGCAGTATTTTCTATACATACTGAAAAATATATTTATTTTCACCCCTTGCATCGCAACATAGTTTGTCCAAATGCACATTTGGAGCTGTCTAAATGAGGCTACAAGTACTGTATGAATGACCAGTGTACTGAACGCAGATATTTTATTGATGGATCTTCACAGCTCTGCAAATACAGCTTGTTCTGCCATATGCAATATTTCACCACTGTGCTCATATCAAGTGAAAAGTGACAGGTGCAAAGTTTCTTTTACTCTAGTAATTATATACTGTACATAGCTGTGGACACTGCATTCTATCTTACAGTAGTTACGTTGAAAGCATACGTCTTAGTTTGCCATTCTTACACTGTTAGATTTACTTTTTGATTACAGTGATTTGGAATATTACTATGTATTGGGGTTTTTTTGAAGTCCTGTTTTTGTTTTTAATACTTTATTCCTGCTCCATTTTGACTATTGAACTCATCCACTGTAAGTTATTTTCACAAACTTTAATTTTAAATGTAGAAACTCAATCATAGAAATGTAGCTAGAATTAATACTTATATATTGTCAGCCTTCATAAATTTACATCAATATAATTTTAAGACAGGTAGTATTGTATGAAAATTTCTAAATTTAACATAAGGAAATTTGTAAACTTTACTCCTAATGCTTGAGACATTAAATGTCTTATTAAAATAAATGTCTTTTAAAATGGTCTCAAATGAGACATTAATGGAAAAGCACATGGTAAGTAGTAAGCAAATATTGCAAATGCCACATTAATAGCAGCTTGATGAGAATGCACTTTTTTTTCTTACCTTGAAGCTGCTGTATTTTTGTGTTTGCATTATAAATTTACGTGAATCAGGGGCGTTTTAAGAGTGCTGCCTCCGTTGCGGGCCTGCTCCTCTCTGGCAGCAAGCAGACTCTGGCTCAAAGCCAGAGCCTACTGCACATCGGCAGGTCTCCGGGAACATCGCACTCACACCTTGTTCCCGGGGACACCTCTAGTGCGCATACGCAAATTACTCGGAAAGGGACTCCGGAGAGGTAAGTATACTCTATGGGCGCAGTGTGTGTAGTGTGGGCCCCCGATTATAGAAGCGCTTATGATGAGTAGCATTTGTTTATCTTAGGTTTAGTATACAAGTTATAGAGGAAAGGGTGCAAATGTTGCACTAAAGGTGGTTAATGGAATAGAAACTTGCATAAATATACCTTACACAATGTTGAGCTGTTTTCCTATGCCAGATGGCAATAACTAACCAATACTATAGTACATCCTCCAAAGGGAAGAGACTCAAATGTGGCAGAGGAGCAAAGTAGTTTGTAATCTTTTCCAAGGCAATGTATTTGTATTTAAACATATGAAGAGACAAAGGGTCTAATTCAGCATGGATCGTTATTCTGAGAAATTGCAATTGTCAGTGAGTAGAAAGGTGCCGTAACGATGGAAAGAAAAAATGCCCCATGCAGGTTTGCAAATGCATCGCAGGTTGCTATCTATTCACATATGCATACGCAGTTTCCAGAACATCGAAGATTTTTTGCCGTCTGAGCAAATGTAAGTAGTTTTGAGGCTGCCACTAATCTGCGACTGAGAGGGTATGGGAATTCATGGTCGACCCCAATAAGGTGGACACCCATTAGGTCAACACCCATTGGTCGACAGTGGGTAGGTTGACACTGGAAATAGGTCGACATGCACAAGGTCGACATGAAAAAAGGTAAACATGGGTTTTTTATGTTTTTTTGGTGTCGTTTGCTCCGTCAAGTGACCGGAAACCCCAATTAGTGCACCGCGTCCCCTTACATGACTCGCTTCGCAGGTTACCATTCCCAATCGTACTCCACGTGGATCATAAAGTATGAAAAAGTAAAAAAAAAAATGTGAAAAACTGTCGACCTTTTTTCTTGTCGACCTAACAGTCATGTCGACCTATTGGTAGTGTCGACCTACCAACTTTTGACAAATGGGTGTCGACTGGGAGTTCGGATACTGACTGAGATGGTCTGGAAGTGGTCTGCACTGACATCCGAGACCCTCCCCAAAACCGCCTGGCCACACCTTCATTTTTTATGTTACACACAGAAAATAGCAGGTTTCCACCCAGAAATGCCAGCCTCCTGTCAGGCAAACAGCGGCTACATTGCAATTACGATCCGTATGCAGTTTCTGTTGCTATTACCCCACCCCCGTACGCAATGCGAACGCTACACAGGCACAGTCGTTGTGAATTTTCTGAATAGCGATCCATGCTGAATTAGGCCCAGAGATCTTAACAACTTGACAGGAGATGTAATCACAGATGAACAGAGGAACTGCAGATAAAATTATTAACTAACTCATGAGGCTGGTTCGCAGAAAGTAGGAAAAAAAAAAGGACACAGTCATCTCCCTGCTAGAAAGAAAGTCTGCTTGTTTATCTTTTATTAGAACTCATATAGCAAAAATATTTTAAACGTTAAATAGACTATTACATTTAAAAAAAAATTAGAGATGAGTGTGTTCGGTTTCCTGGGAACCGAACCACCCCGAACTTCACTACTCAAGCACGGATCCAAGTCAGGTTCGGGTTTTCCCGCCTGACTCGGAAACCAGAACGAGGCAAAACGTCATCATCCAACTATCAGATTCTTGCGGGCTTTGGATTCCATATAAGGAGCCGCGCGTCACCGCCATTTTCAATCCGGTATTGGAGAGTGTAGAGAGAGGATGTGTCTCCGTCCTCAGTGTCCTGCATGAGTTCAGTGGTAGTGTTTTGTGCTGTATCAGTCCAGTCACAGTGGTGGTGTCCTCTGCTGCCATATGTCCAGTGCTGCTGTATAAGTCTAGTCCAGTGGTGCTGTGTTGTGCTGTATCAGTCCAGTGGTGGTGTATTGTGCTGCATCAGTCCAGTCACAGTGGTGGTGTCCTCTGCTGCCATATGTCCAGTGCTGCTGTATAAGTCTAGTCCAGTGGTGCTGTGTTGTGCTGTATCAGTCCAGTGGTGGTGTATTGTGCTGCATCAGTCCAGTCACAGTGGTGGTGTCCTCTGCTGCCATATGTCCAGTGCTGCTGTATAAGTCTAGTCCAGTGGTGCTGTGTTGTGCTGCATCAGTCCAGTGGTGGTGTCTTGTGCTGCATCTGTCCAGTCAGTGGTGGTGTCCTCTGCTGCCATATTTCCTGTGCTGCTGTATAGGTCCAGTCCAGTGGTGCCGTGTTGTGCTGCATCAGTTCAGTGATGGTGTATTGTGCTGCATCAGTCCAGTCACAGTGGTGGTGTCCTCTGCTGCCATATGTCCAGTGCTGCTGTATAAGTCCAGTCCATTGCAGTGGTGCTGTATTATCCTGCATCAGTCCAGTGGTGGTGTCCCTGTGCTGCCGTATATGTCCAGCGGTACTGCCGTATATGTCCAGTGATACTGGCATACAATACCAGTGGTACTGGCGTATAAATTCAGTCCAGTGATACTGCCATATATGTCCAGTGATACTGCCGTATATATCCAGTGATACTGCCGTATAATTCCAGTGATACTGCCTTATAATTCCAGTGATACTGGCGTATAATTCCAGCGATTCTGGAGTATAATTCCAGTCCAGTGATACTGCCGTATATGTCCAGTGACACTGCCATATAAATCCTGTCCAGTGGTACTGCAGTATAAGTCCAGTGGTACTGCCGTATAATTCCAGTGGTACTGCCGTATAATTCCAGTGACATTGTCATATAATTCCAGCGGTACTGGCGTATAAATCCAGTCCAGTGATACTGCCGTATATGTCAAGTGGTACTGCCATATAATTCCAGTGATACTGCTGTATAATTCCAGTCCAGTGATACTGCCGTATATGTCCAGTGGTACTGTCATATAATTCCAGTGATACTGCCGTATAATTCCAGTAGTACTGCCATATAATTCCAGTGGTACTGGCGTATAAATCCAGTTCAGTGATACTGCCGTATATGTCCAGTGACACTGCCGTATAATTCCAGTGGTACTGCCATATAATTCCAGTGATACTGCCATATAATTCCAGTCCAGTGATACTGCCGTATATGTCCAGTGGTACTGTCATATAATTCCAGTGATACTGCCGTATAATTCCAGTGGTACTGCCATATAATTCCAGTGGAACTGGCGTATAAATCCAGTCCAGTGATACTGCCGTTTATGTCCAGTGGTACCACCATATAAATCCAGTGATACTGCAATATATGTCTAGTGGTACCGCCATATAAATCCAGTGGTACTGCCATATATGTCCAGTCGTACTGCCATATAAATCCAGTGGTACTGGCATATAAATCCAGTCCAGTGATACTGCCGTATAATTCCAGTGACACTGCCATATAAATCCAGTCCAGTGGTACTGCCATATAATTCCTGTGATACTGCCGTATAATTCCAGTCCAGTGATACTGCCGTATATGTCCAGTGAAACAGTCATATAATTCCAGTGATACTGCCGTATAATTCCAGTGGTACTGCCATATAATTCCAGTGGTACTGGCGTATAAATCCAGTCCAGTGATACTGCCATTTATGTCCAGTGGTACCGCCATATAAATCCAGTGATACTGCCATATATGTCCAGTGGTACTGCCATATATGTCCAGTGGTACTGCCGTATAAATTCAGTGGTACTGGCATATAAATCCAGTCCAGTGATACTGACGTATAATTCCAGTGACACTGCTGTATAAATCCAGTGACACTGCTGTATAATTCCAGTGATACTGCCATATAATTCCAGTGGTACTGGCGAATAAATCCAGTGATGCTGCCATATAAGCCCAGTCAAGTGGTGCTGCCATATAAGTTCAGTGGTGCTGTCTTGTGCTGTATATTATTTACTCCAAATAAAGGCGTTATTATTTAATCCAAATAATTTTCACAGGGTTTGCCCTGTGTGGTGTAGAGGTGCGCTCTCCTGTACCGCATATTGTTATATAAGTCCAGAAAAATAATGGAGAACAAAAATTTGGAGGATAAAATAGGGAAAGATCAAGAACCACTTCCTCCTAGTGCTGTAGCTGCTGCCACTAGTCATGACATAGACGATGAAATGCCATCAACATCGTCTGCCAAGGCCAATGCCCAATGTGATAGTAGAGGGCATGTAAAATCCAAAAAGTCAAAGTTCAGTAAAAAGACCCCAAAAAATACATTGAAATGGTCTGAGGAGAAATGTAAACTTGCCAATATGCCATTTACAACATGGAGTGGCAAGGAACGGCTAAGGCCCTGGCCTATGTTCATGACTAGTGGTTCAGCTTCACATGACGATGGAAGCCCTCATCCTCCAGCTAGAAAAATGATGAGTTAAGCTGGCAAAAGCACAGCAAAGAACTGTGCATTGTAAGATGGTATCAGAAATCCCCAAGGAGAGTCCAACTGCATTGGCGGGTGCGATGCCTGACCTTCCCAACACTGGATGGGAAGAGGTGGCTCCTTCCCCATTTGCACGCCCTCTGCAAGTGCTGGAAGTAGCACCCACAGTCCAATTTCTGATATTCACATTGAAGAGGTCACTGTTGAAGTACACGAGGATGAGGATATGGGTGTTGCTGGCGCTGAGTAGAAGTTGATGATGAGGATTCTGAAGTGATGTGCAAATCATGCACCGGGGTAGACACCTGTTGTCCATGGGATGAATAAGCCCATTGTGATGCCTGGGTAAAACACCAAAAAAGCCACCTCTTCGGTGTGGAAATATTTCTCCACAAATCCGGACAACAGGTGTCAAGCAGTGTGTTGCCTCTGTCAATCCGTAATAACTAGGGGTAAGGATGTTAACCACCTAGGAACATCCTCCCTTATACATCACCTGCAGCGCATTCATCAGAAGTCAGTGTCAAGTTGTGAAACTTTGGGTAAGAGCGTAAGCAGTCCACTGACACCTAAATCCCTTCTTCCTCTTGTACCCAAGCTCCTGCAAGCTACACCACAAACTCCCTCAACGTCAACTTCCTCCTTAGTCAGGAATGTTAGTAGTCTTGCAGGCCATGTCACTGGCAAGACTGAGGAGTCCTCTCCTAACTGTGATTCCTTCGTAGGATCCTTGAGTGGTTCACCTACTGCTGCTGTTGCTGCCGCTGCTGTTGTTGCTGGGAGTCGATAGTCATCCCAGAGGGGAAGTCGGAAGACCACTTGTACTACTTCCAGTAAGCAACTGACTGTCCAACAGTCCTTTGTGAGGAAGATGAAATATGACAGCAGTCATCCTGTTGCAAAGCAGATAACTGAGGCCTTCATAGCTATATTTTGGTGTTAGACATGCATCCAGTATCCGCCATTAGTTCAGTGGGACTTAGAGAATTGATGGAGGTAGTGTCCCCCCGGTACCAAAACCCATCTAGGTTCCACTTCACTAGGCAGGTGATACAGAGAATGTACAAAGACGTCAGAAAAAGTGTCCTCAGTGTCCTAAAAAATGCAACATGTGGACAAGTGGAACAGTGCAGACTAAGGACTATATGACTGTGACAGCCCTCTGGGTAGATGTATTGCCTCCCATGGCAACAGCAGCAACGGCACCAGTAGCAACATCTCGCAAATGCCAACTCGTTCCTAGGCAGGCTACTCTATGTATCACCGCTTTCCGTAAAAGGCACACCACTGACAACCTCTTACGGAAACTGACGGACATCATCGCACAATGGCTTACCCCAATTACACTTTCCTGGGGATTTGTTATATCGGACAACACCACCAATATTGTGCGTGCATTACATCAGGGAAAAATTCCAGCATGTCCCATGTTTTGCACATACAATTAATTTGGTGGTGCAGAATTTTTTTTAAAATGACAGGGGCATACAGGAGATGCTGTCGGTGGCCCAAAAAATTGTGGGCCACTTTAGACATTCAGCCACCGTGGGCCGAAGACTGGAGCACCAGCAAACACTCCTGAACCTGCCCTGCCATCACCTGAAGCAAGAGATGGTAACGAGGTGGAATTCAACACACTATGGGGGTCATTCCAAGTTGTTCGCTCGCTAGCTACTTTTAGCAGTCATGCAAATGCTAAGCCGTCGCCCTCTGGAAGTGTATCTTAGCTTAGCAGAAGTGCGAACGAAAGGATTGCAGAGCGACTACAAAAAAAAATTGTGCAGTTTCAGCTTAGCTCCAGACCTACTCAGCGCTTGCGATCACTTCAGACCATTCAGTTCCGGATTTGACGTCACAAACACGCCCTGTGTTCTCCCAGCCACGCCTGCGTTTTTCCTGGCACGCCTGCGTTTTTTTGAGCACTCCCTGAAAACGGTCAGTTGACACCCAGAAACGCCCCTTTCCTGTCAATCACTCTGCGGCCAGCAGTACGACTGAAAAGCTTTGCTAGACCTTGTGTAAAACTGCATCGGTAGTTGTGAAAGTACGTTGCACATGCGCATTGCGCCGCATGCGCAGCAGTGCCTTTTTTTGCTTCATCCCTGCGCAGCGAACATTTTCAGCTAGTGATCAACTCGTATATGCTTCAAAGGATGGAGGAGCAGCAAAAGGCCATTCAAGCCTATACATCCACCTACAATATAGGCAAAGGAGGGGGAATGCACCTGACTCAAGTGCGGTGGAGAATGATTTCCGTCTTGTGCAAGGGTCTCCAACCCTTCGAACTTACCACACATGAAGTCTGTTCAGACACTGCCAGCTTGAGTCAGGTCATTCCCCGCATCAGGCTTTTGCAGAATCAGCTGGAGAAATTGAAGGAGGAGCTAATATGGAGTGATTCTGCAAAGTATGTGGGACTTGTAGATAAAGCCCTTCATCCGCTTTGCCAGGATTCAAGGGTGGTCAATCTGTTGAAATCAGAGCACTACATTTTAGCCACCGTGCTCGATTCTAGGTTTAAAGCCTACGTTGTATCTCTCTTTCCAGCAGACACAAGTCTGCAGAGGTTCAAAGACCTGCTGGTGAGAAAATTGTCAACTCAAGCGGAACGTGACCCGTCAACAGCTCCACCTTCATTTTTTCCCGCAACTGGGGGTGCGAGGAAAAGGATAAGATTTCCTAGCCCACCCGGTGGCGGTGATGCAGGGCAGTCAGGAGTGAGTGCTGACATCTGGTCCGGACTGAAGGACCTGCCAATGAGTACTGACATGTCTACTGTCACTGCATATGATTTTGTCACCATTGAAAGAATGATGGAGGATATGAGTAACAGCATCCAAGTAGGTATGTCAGACAGTCCGTATGTATACTGGCAGGAAAAAGAGGCAATTCGGATGCCCTTGCACAAACTGACTTTATTTTACCGAAGTTGCCCCCCCTCCAGTGTGTACTCCGAAAGTGTTTTGTGCAGCCGGTAACCTTGTCAGCGATCAGCGTAGGAGGTTACTTCCACAAAATGTTGAGAAGATGATGTTCATCAAAATGAATTCTAAATTCCTCCGGGAAGACCTTTACCAGCAATTGCCTCCAGAAAGTACACAGTGATGGTGGATTCCAGTGGGTACAAGTTAATACTCTGTGAGGAGGAGGATGTACATAGTGAAAGGGGTGAGGAATCGGAGGATGAGGTCGAAATCTTGTCTCTGTAGAGACAGTTTGTGCAAGGAGAGATTGCTTCTTTTTGGTGGGGGCCCAAACAAACCAGTCCTTTCAGCCACAGTCATGTGGCAGATACTGTCGCTGAAATGATTGGTTTGTTAAAGTGTGCATGTCCTGTTTATACGACATAAGGGTGGGTGGGAGGGCCCAAGGACAATTCCATTTTGCACCTCTTTTTCTTCTTTGCATCATGTGCTGTTTGGGGACTAGTTTTTTAAAGTGCCACCCTGTCTGACACTGCCGTACAACTCCAGGGGTACTGCCATATAAGTCCAGCCCAGTGGTGGTGTCTTGTGCTGTAATAAGTCCAGTGGTGGTGTCCTGTGCTGTCATAAGTCCAGTGGTGGTGTCCTGTGCTGTATATTATTTACATTACTTGTATTATTATCCAAATAATTTTTACAGGGTTTGCCCTGTGTGGTGTAGGGGTACACTTGCCTGTGCTGCATATTATTATAATAGCTCCAAATAAAAGGGTTATTATTATCCAAAATAATTTTACAGGCTTTGCCGTGTGTGTGTGGGGCTTAGGGGTATGCTCTCATGTGCCACCAATATTGTGCATGTATTACATCTGGGAAAATTCCAGCACGCCCCATGTTTGTGCTGCACACTTGTGTCACTTAGCTTAGTAATACAGCTACCTCATTGCACCTCTTTTTCTTCTTTGCATGATGTGCTGTTTGGGGCCTAGTTTTTCTAAGTGCCATCCTGTCTGCAACTGCAGTGCCACTCCTAGATGAGCCAGGTGTTTGTGCCGCACACTTGTGTCACTTAGCTTAGCTATCCAGCTACCTAATTGAACCTCTTTTACTTCTTTGCATGATGTGCTGTTTGGGGCCTATTTTTTAAATCCTCCATCCTGTCTGCCACCTCAGTGCAACCTTTTGGCCGTTTTTTTCAAAAATCATCTGGATCCAAAACAAAAACACATAAGGGTGGTTTTGGCAAAAAGAAATCCAGATCCAAAACACGAGCATGGAACCAGAACCAAAACACAAAAAGTGCCTGCTGCACATCTCTAAAAAAAACAAACACAGTCATTTTGCAACTTTAACATAAAATTAGCATTGCCAGTTTAATAGGGCCTACAATAGATGTGTCTCATAAGTTAATATGGACATATTTTTACATTCATTGCATATTTCAACTTTATTATTAAACTCATTTACAACGTAAAGCTACCTGAAGGAAACATACATAAGTGCAAAAAGTGGAAGCAATAGAATGATGAGAAAAAAAACTTTTGATTTAAGCAATAAGGGTGTATGCTGAAAGTCTCACAAATATGTACACTTGGTCCAGTAATTGGCATGCATTTCCCTATGAAGGAATTTCCAAATCAGTTTGTGAATTCTAATTCACTCTGGGGTGAAAAAAAAATTGGCCTCAGATACTGTACCTCCTCTTCCCTGGTCATCGCAGGGAAACATGGGACTGTTGATTGTAGGTGGCTATGACCATGTACATCAAGTCAAATTTATATTTATTTCTCTTTGTATAAACCATATTATTTTTATTCTCTCTCTACATTTGTACAACACAAATATTAGGGATGAATACAGTATACTGTATGTCATTTTTAAAACACTTTCCTTCATCTCTCAGATGAGGGCAGAGAGTCAGTACCTTCCAGGGGCAAGTAAAGGATTTTTAGAGGGGATTCCAAATGCTTGATTGGCTTGAACTTTCTCTCTCCAAAGGTTGCAATGTCTCCTCCTTGGGAGAAGAAACTGCTGCCACTGAGCATGCGTCTCTTATACTGCATGTTGTGGCTGCAGTTCTAGTAAAATCGTGTTACATACTACTGTTACTGTAATCATGATTCAAGCCACTGGCTAGGCTGTGGTGGATGTTTCCAGAAAAATAGAACCTCCTTGTGCATTTGTCTATGCCTCCTTTACAGAAGGTGGAGGAGTCATGACCATCTCTGGATGATCTTGATATACAGCTGTGTCCACGTACATCTAGCCACCCTGCATGTTAAAATAAGATTTTACTCACCAGTAAATCTATTTCTCGTAGTCCGTAGTGGATGCTGGGTACTCCGTAAGGACCATGGGGAATAGACGGGCTCCGCAGGAGACTGGGCACTTCTTTAAAGAAAAGATTAGGTACTACATCTGGTGTGCACTGACTCCTCCCTCTATGCCCCTCCTCCAGACCTCAGTTAGGGAAACTGTGCCAGGAAGAGCTGACATTACAAGGAAAGGATTTGGAATCCAGGGTAAGACTCATACCAGCCACACCAATCACACCATACAACTCGTGATAACTATACCCAGTTAACAGTATGAACAACAACTGAGCCTCATTAAACTGATGGCTCGGAACAAAAAACCCTATAGTTAAGCAATAACTATATACAAGTATTGCAGAATTCCGCACTTGGGACGGGCTCCCAGCATCCACTACGGACTACGAGTAATAGATTTACCGGTGAGTAAAATCTTATTTTCTCTGACGTCCTAGTGGATGCTGGGTACTCCGTAAGGACCATGGGGATTATACCAAAGCTCCCAAACGGGCGGGAGAGTGCGGATGACTCTGCAGCACCGAATGAGCAAACTCAAGGTCCTCCTCAGCCAGGGTATCAAACTTGTAGAATTTTGCAAACGTGTTTGATCCCGACCAGGTAGCAGCTCGGCAAAGTTGTAAAGCCGAGACCTCTCGGGCAGCCGCCCAAGAAGAGCCCACCTTCCTCGTGGAATGGGCTTTGACTGATTTAGGATGCGGCAGTCCAGCCGCAGAATGTGCAAGTTGAATCGTGCAACAGATCCAGCGAGCAATAGTCTGCTTAGAAGCAGGAGCACCCAGCTTGTTGGGTGCATGCAGGATAAACAGCGAGTCAGTTTTTCTGACTCTAGCCGTCCTGGAAACATAGATTTTCAGGGCCCGGAGTACATCCAGCAGCTTGGAAGCCTCCAAGTCCCGAGTAGCCGCAGGCACCACAATAGGTTGGTTCAAATGAAACGCTGATACCACCTTAGGGAGAAATTGGGGATGAGTCCTCAATTCTGCCCTGTCCATATGGAAGATCAGATAGGGGCTCTTACATGACAAAGCCGCCAATTCTGACACACGCCTAGCCGAAGCCAAGGCCAAAAGCATGACCACTTTTCACGTGAGATATTTCAACTCCACGGTCTGAAGTGGCTCAAACCAATGTGATTTTAGGAAATCCAACACAACGTTGAGATCCCAAGGTGCCACTGGAGGTACAAAAGGGGGCTGAATATGCAGCACTCCCTTAACAAACGTCTGAACTTCAGGCAGTGAAGCCAGTTCTTTTTGAAAGAAAATAGACAGGGCCGAAATCTGGACTTTAATGGATCCCAATTTTAGGCCCATAGTCACTCCTGACTGTAGGAAGTGCAGAAATCGACCCAGCTGAAATTCTTCTGTTGGGGCCTTCATAGCCTCACACCAAGCAACATATTTTCGCCATATGCGGTGATAATGTTTTGCTGTCACATCCTTCCTAGCTTTTATCAGCGTAGGAATGACTTCAACCGGAATGCCCTTTTCCATCAGGATCCGGCGCTCAACCGCCATGCCGTCAAACGCAGCCGCGGTAAGTCTTGGAACAGACAGGGCCCCTGCTGTAAAAGGTCCTGTCGGAGCGGCAGAGGCCGAGGGTCCTCTGAGATCATTTCTTGTAGTTCCGGGTACCAAGTCCTTCTTGGCCAATCCGGAACGATGAGTATAGTTCTTACTCCTCTCTTTCTTACTATCCTCAGAACCTTTGGTATGAGAGGAAGAGGAGGGAACACATACACCGACTGGTACACCCACGGTGTCACTAGAGCGTCCACAGCTATCGCCTGAGGGTCCCTTGACCTGGCGCAATATCTTTTTAGCTTTTTGTTGAGGAGAGACGCCATCATGTCCACCTGTGGCCTTTCCCAACGATTTACAATCAGCTGGAAGACTTCTGGATGAAGTCCCCACTCTCCCGGGTGGAGGTCGTGCCTGCTGAGGAAGTCTGCTTCCCAGTTGTCCACTCCCGGAATGAACACTGCTGACAGTGCTGTCACGTGATTTTCCGCCCATCAGAGAATCCTTGTGGCTTCTGCCATCGCCATCCTGCTTCTTGTGCCGCCCTGTCGGTTTACATGGGCGACCGCCGTGATGTTGTCTGACTGAATCAGCACCGGCTGGTTTTGAAGCAGGGGTTTTGCCTGACTTAGGGCATTGTAAATGGCCCTTAGTTCCAGAATGTTTATGTGTAGGGAAGCTTCCTGACTCGACCATTGTCCTTGGAAGTTTCTTCCCTGAGTGACTGCCCCCCAACCTCGAGGCTTGCATCCGTGGTCACCAGGACCCAGTCCTGTATGCCTAATCTGCGGCCCTCGAGTAGATGAGCACTCTGCAGCCACCACAGCAGAGACACCCTGGCCCTCGGGGACAGGGTGATCAGCCGATGCATCTGAAGATGCGATCCAGACCACTTCTCTAACAGATCCCACTGAAAGATCCGTGCATGAAACCTGCCGAATGGAATTGCCTCGTAAGAAGCTACCATCTTTCCCAGGACTCGCGTGCAGTGATGCACCGACACCTGTTTTGGTTTTAGGAGGTCTCTGACCAGAGATGACAACTCCTTGGCCTTCTCTTCCGGGAGAAACACCTTCTTCTGTTCTGTGTCCAGAATCATACCCAGGAACAGCAGACGCGTCGTAGGAACCAGCTGCGACTTCGGGATATTCAGAATCCAGACGTGCTGTTGTAGCACTTCCTGAGATAGTGCTACTCCGACCAACAACTGCTCCCTGGACCTCGCCTTTATAAGGAGATCGTCCAAGTACGGGATAATTATAACTCCCTTCTTTCGAAGGAGTATCATCATTTCGGCCGTTACTTTGGTAAATACCCTCGGTGCCGTGGACAGACCAAACGGCAACGTCTGGAATTGGTAATGGCAGTCCTGTACCACAAAACGGAGGTACACCTGGTGAGGTGGGTAAATGGGGACATGTAGGTAAGCATCCTTGATGTCCAGTGATACCATGTAATCCCCCTCTTCCAGGCTTGCAATAACCGCCCTGAGCGATTCCATTTTGAACTTGAACTTCCTTATATAAGTGTTCAAGGATTTCAAATTTAGAATGGGTCTCACCGTCTGGTTTCGGTACCACAAACATTGTGGAATAGTAACCCCGTCCCTGTTGAAGGAGGGGAACTTTGATTATCACCTGCTGGAGGTACAGCTTGTGAATTGCCGCCAGTACTACCTCCCTGTCCTGGGGAGTAGCTGGCAAGGCTGATTTGAGGTAACGGCGAGGGGGAGACGTCTCGAATTCCAGCTTGTATCCCTGAGATACCACTTGTAGAACCCAGAGATCCACCTGTGAGCGAACCCACTGGTCGCTGTGTAAGGATGTGCCCTGTGGGCACATCCCTGTTGCTGTCCCTGGCTGGGGGCAGCGCTGGGGCAGCTTGTCTGTCCCCAGCGCGGAGTGTGCGGCGGCGGGTGTCTGGTGCAGGGATCGGTTGTGTCCCTGCACCAGGCTGTCGGCGACGGGGAGCGGCGCGGCGGCGCTTTAAACTTGGCGCCGCTCGGGCCGCCAATCAGAAGCGCCGTCCGCGGCGTTTGAATCTTGGCGCCCTCCGGGAGCCAATCGCGGCTCCCGGAGCGGCAGCCAATCAGAGAGGGACGCGGCGAGCCAATCGGCGCTCGCCGCGTCATAGGCCCCGCCCCCGGCGTCTGACGTCAGACGCCGGGCGGGACCGTGAAGAAAAGGCCACGCCGAAGAGCGGCAGAAGAGACGACGGGCGGGAGCGGAAGAGAGCGGGCGCGCAGAAGAGCGCGAAGAAAGAAGACGGGCTCGGAAAAGAAGATGTCCAGTGGCGGCTGGACGCGGCGCGACGACGCCGCTGGCCAGGTCGGGCCAGCAGCCGAAGATTAAAGAACAGCGCCGGAGGGGTCACCAGGGGTGGGAAGCAAAGGGCTGCCGAAGCTCCCCCCTGGTGCCTCTCCCAGCGGGTCAGGTAGGCCCTTATCAGGCGCCCCTGTACCCGCCCCTCCCTAGACCACCGGGTGTTCGGGCAATAGGCCCGTGGGCACAGTCAGGCCCTCCCGGCCTGTGGGCATTGAGTCGGGCCCTCCCGGCCCGTGGGGCATGTAGTCGGGCCCTCCAGGCCCGTGTCCAAGATAGGCGGGCACTAGGCCCGGGGCACATATCAGGCACTAGGCCTGTGGGACGATAGAGGGCATTAGGCCCTAGCGTATTTTGGCCAGTAGGTACAGATAAGGTGACCCTGGGCACAAGGCCCAGATCACCCAACGGCAGCAAGTTAGGCGGGCGCTAGGCCCGTGGGCGAAGTCAGGCCTCCGACCTGTGTGCAGTTAGGGGGCGCTAGGCCCAGGCCACCCTGAGAGTACGGTAGGTGGGTGAGCTGTGCGGTCCCCACTACTGGGTGTTCTGAGCCGGGTAGAAAAGGGACAACACCGTGTGATATTGCATTCCGATATTGTGATGTATGTTGTTACCGTGCAGGGCAAAGTGTCTGTGTTTGTATAGTTTTGTTGCACCACACCCACAGAGCTAGTTTGAGGGCTCTGCCATTGTATTTAGTATAGGGTGTGACACTAGGGTAGAGTTAGGCCCTGCACGGCTGTTTCTCTTTGCCTCCTTACAGGGACCTGTAAGTGGAGAAGATCGGAGTGCAAGACTTGTGACGGTGAGTAGCATTCGTGTGCGTTTGTCCCTTGTTTGTCCCCGAGCGCCGGAATCGGGATTGCTCACGGACGTGAGAATCCCTTTTCATCACACTACGTGTGAAAGCGCGAGTGTGTGAAATCTGGGTAGCTGAGGCTTTGTGCCGGTGATGACCATTCACCCAGCCGGTGAAGGTCGCGGCCACCCCTGGGGTATCCCCTGTTCCAGTGGAAGAAGGGTCGATACCCCCTTTAATGTAAACCCTTCTCTCCTCAGCTAGGTAGTCGGTCAGCTCCGAGAGGGAATCGCCGTGTCCGGATCCGACTGAAGAATTCCAGGTCCGTTGAAGGTTCCGGTACCTGAAGGTGAGAGAGAGCGGCGCCTGGTGAGTACCGAGTCTACACCTGCACGGCAGCAGGCACCACCACACGCACCCGCAGGCCATCACCACCCTCTCACAGCTGAAGTTCCGGAGACGGGCCCCCACCGCACCTGGCTCCACATGTGGAGCCCCCGCGCCATGCGGTGGACTTAGTGGAAGCAGGGGAGGATTTTTGTTCTTGGGAACTGGCTGTATGGTGCAGCTTTTTCCCTCTACCCCTGCCTCTGGGCAGAAAGGATGCGCCTCTAACCCGCTTGCCTGTATCAAGTACAGTCCGAAAGGACTGTACTTGATAATATGGTGCTTTCTTAGGCTGTGAGGGAACCTGAGGTAAAAAAGTTGTTGCTGTGGATACGAGGTCCGAAAGACCGTCCCCAAACAATTCCTCACCCTTATAAGGCAAAATTTCCATGTGCCTTTTAGAATCAGCATCACCTGTCCACTGCCGAGTCCATAATACTCTCCTGGCAGAAATGGACATGGCATTAATTCTAGATGCCAGCCGGCAAATGTCCCTCTGTGCATCTCTCATATATAAGACTACGTCTTTAATATGCTCTATGGTTAGCAATATAGTGTCCCTGTCAAGGGAATCAATGTTATCAGACAGGGAATCAGACCACGCTGCTGCAGCACTACACATCCATGCTGAAACAATAGCAGGTCTCAGTATAGTACCTGAGTGTGTATACACAGACTTCAGGATAGCCTCCTGCTTTCTATCTGCAGGCTCCTTTAAGGCGGCCGTATCCTGAGACGGCAGTGCCACCTTTTTTGATAAGTGTGTGAGCGCCTTGTCCACCTTAGGGGATGTCTCCCAGCGTAACCTATCCGTTGGTGGGAAAGGGTACGCCATTAGTAACCGCTTAGAAATTACTAGTTTCTTATCTGGGGAACCCCACGCTTCTTCACACAATTCATTTAACTCATCAGATGGGGGAAAAGTCACTGGCTGCTTTTCTCCCCAAACATAATACCCTTTTTTGTGGTAACCGGGTTAATGTCAGAAATGTGCAACACATTTTTCATTGCCGCAATCATGCATCGGATGGCCCTAGTGGATTGTATATTTGTCTCATCCTCGTCGACACTGGAGTCAGACTCCGTGTCGACATCTGTGTCTGCCATCTGAGGTAGCGGGCGTTTTTGAGCCCCTGACGGCCTCTGAGATGCCTGGGCAGGCGCGGGCTGAGATGCCGGCTGTCCCAAAGCTGCGTCATCGAACCTTTTATGCAAGGAGTTGACACTGTCGGTTAATACCTTCCACATATCCATCCACTCAGGTGTCGGCTCCGCAGGGGGCGACATCACACTTATCGGCACCTGCTCCGCCTCCACGTAAGCGTCCTCATCAAACATGTCGACACAGCCGTACCGACACACCGCACACACACAGGGAATGCTCTGACTGAGGACAGGACCCCACAAAGTCCTTTGGGGAGACAGAGAGAGAGTATGCCAGCACACACCAGAGCGCTATATAACAGAGGGATAGACACTATACACAAAGTGAATTTTCCCCCTATAGCTGCTTATATCACAATTTGCGCCTAAATTTATGTGCCCCCCCTCTCTTTTTTACCCTTTCTGTAGTGTATACTGCAGGGGAGAGTCTGGGGAGCGTCCTTCCAGCGGAGCTGTGAAGAGAAAATGGCGCTGGCTGTGCTGAGGGAGATAGCCCCGCCCCTTCAACTGCGGGCTTCTCCCGCTTTTTATATCGCTAATGGCGGGGGTTTCTGCACATATACAGTGTTAAACACTGTATTATGTGCTTTCTATTGTTAAAAGGTATATTAATTGCAGCCCAGGGCGCGGCGACCCCCCCCCCCCCCGCAGCGCCCTGCACCCACCAGTGACCGGAGCGTGTGGTGTGCTGTGGGAGCAATGGCGCACAGCTGCAGTGCTGTGCGCTACCTTATTGAAGACCGAAGTCTTCAGCCGCCGATTTCCTCCGGTTTCTTCCGTCTTCTGGCTCTGCAAGGGGGACGGCGGCGCGGCTCCGGGAACGGACGATCAAGGTCGGGCCCTGTGTTCGATCCCTCTGGAGCTAATGGTGTCCAGTAGCCTAGAAGCACAAGCTAGCTGCAAGCAGGTAGGTTTGTTTCTCTCCCCAAAGTCCCACGTAGCAGTGAGTCTGTTGCCAGCAGATCTCACTGAAAATAAAAAACCTAACAAATACTTTTCTTTCTAGGAAGCTCAGTAGAGCCCCTAGAGTGCACCCAGCTCTGGCCGGGCACAAGATTCTAACTGAGGTCTGGAGGAGGGGCATAGAGGGAGGAGCCAGTGCACACCAGATGTAGAACCTAATCTTTTCTTTAAAGAAGTGTCCAGTCTCCTGCGGAGCCCGTCTATTCCCCATGGTCCTTACGGAGTACCCAGCATCCACTAGGACGTCAGAGAAATAGCCTTTCCAATCACGTCATGTCATGTGGCATGCCTATATTCTGTGTGCGACTGTGGCTGTATCTGCATATAGAATGGTAAGTTATAGTGTTTTTCTAGATTCCGGCAGACAGGATGCCATTGTCAGTATAGTGACAGCCGGGATACCATATGTATCCTGATTCAAATCAAACTCAATTTGCAGAAATACGTTGAGGTGACAAAACAGATATACTACAGTATATTGTCATTGCAATCAGATACTGATGCCAGAAATTAGTACTATACATTAGCGGAATCAGATGTACTGTTAAAAAGCGGATAAAAGCCAAGGTGCAGCACAGAACACACAGTGGTTCTGCCACTTGCTTCGATTCACACTTCAGCTACAGGCCAAGGGGAGGATTTGGGAGAAGCAAGTGGAGCTGTGCAACAATTCCATTTCACTTTGTGGAGAACATTTGCATGTTACTGTAGGAAGCTGCGCAGAGGGAGCACTGCTGTACTCACTTGCCGAAAATCTTCAATTTTGCAACAGCTAATAGCTGGCAATATTCTTGTCTCATACTAAACCTTTATGGGCCTCCATGTAGCATTTCAATCAATAAAAACTAATTTAATTTAATGAAAGGGTGGTCCTAAAGTGTAATTGAATTGTAACATAACTAGATCAGTGCACACTTTTAAGCTGTGGATGTCTCAAGTATAGAGAACAGGCTGCACCTTGATGTAAGCTGGGTAGACAATACATACAAATCCAGAGAGCTTTATAAATGAGAACTAGAATATTTTTAGGCATAACTCGGCACAGAGTAAAGACAGTTACAGAATAGGCAAAAAGTAAATTTGTTTATTGTCCTATAAAAAAAGTTACAACTCCAGTAAGATTTTAATGTCCTTAACAAACTGCGACTATCACAATGCAATAAAAATATTGCCAAGACAGAGTCTTTAACAGTGTCTCTCCTAAGATAACTACTAACAGTGACTACTAATATTGCAGTCTGATTGATTTTAGAGGTGCGTGTTTAATGATCTATACACGCAACTGACGAAAGAAAACATGTCTACCAGAAAATAGATTCACACATTTCAATTCATTACCATAAATACCACTTAAGTTACTGAACAAAAATAATATTAAAAAAAGACATTAATATATTATTTCATATAAAATGAAATAATGAAAGAGTACTTTACAAGTTTATATAATTAAGGAAATACAGTATTACATTAAATTCAAACCAAAATCTTATCATGCGGAAACCTACAATGTTAATTTTGAAAGAAAAATGGAAATAATTTAACTAAGAAGCTATGGACAAATAAAACAATCATACAGGAAATAATCAAATTAACCTACTCTCTGTCCTGCAAAAACAATACTTTAAAGAACAAGATGTGCCTTTAGGACTTATCTCATGTTCCTATCTTGCCATGGGTATTGCTAGAAAGTACAGGATAAATCCATTGTAACTAAAAGTTGTTATGGCACAGTTATGGGTGCTCCTTGGCAGGGATCATGTCACATTGTTGACAGCTGCCATGTCAACATCCTCAGAATGTTGACATGTTCACCGTGTCACCAAGTGAAATGTTGACATTCTCAGAATGCAGACGGTTATGTTTAGATGCCACCGGAAAGGGTTAGGCACTAAGGGGAGGTTAGGGTTAGGCTGCTGGGGATTAGTAACAGGCACTGGGGGGGGGGGGGGGGGGGTTAGAATTAGGATTAGGCAGAAAATACCAAAACCGCCACTCCGTCAGAAGTCTGTGCTAGAAGTGACGGTCACATGACCACCAGCACCTGGAGGCAACATTGGAACTGCTGCGGCCGTCGGGAACAGGTAATTGACGTTATGTCGTCATGCTACCATGTCCACATATTATCCGTGTAGACATGATGAATGGTGACATGCTACATGCCGACATATTGCCATTGTCGTCCAGATAACTGCTGACCTAACATACCACCCCCACTTGGCATTATAGCTCTGGCTATACTGGTGCTAACATGTCTCCTTGGGAAAGTTCACAAGCAAATGCTTGTAGAATATTTTCCATACTGAAAAGCAAAACACTGAGAACAACATGTAAATATATGAAGGTTAGTAAAAAAAAAAAGAAACACTGACCATTTTATTAAACAAAGGTTTTCGCCCTTCATGACTAAAATTAATTTCACTGCAATGTATCAGATTAAATAAGATTTTAAACCTACCGGTAAATCTATTTCTCCTAGTCCGTAGAGGATGCTGGGGACTCCGTAAGGACCATGGGGTATAGACGGGCTCCGCAGGAGGTAGGGCACCTAAAAAGAACTTTGACTATGGGTGTGACTGGCTGCTCCCTCTATGCCCCTCCTCCAGACCTCAGTTAGAGAACTGTGCCCAGAGGAGATGGACAATACAAGGCAGGATTTAGCAATCCAAGGGCAAGATTCATACCAGCCCACACCAATCATACCATGTAACCTGGAACATACATAACCAGTTAACAGTATGAACAAACGACAGTAACGGTCCAAGACCGATGTCAACTGTAACATAACCCTTATGTAAGCAACAACTATATACAAGTCTTGCAGAGTTTCCGCACTGGGACGGGCGCCCAGCATCCTCTACGGACTAGGAGAAATAGATTTACCGGTAGGTTTAAAATCTTATTTTCTCTTACGTCCTAGAGGATGCTGGGGACTCCGTAAGGACCATGGGGTTTATACCAAAGCATCCAATCGGGCGGGAGAGTGCGTATGACTCTGCAACACCGACTGAGCAAACGCTAGGTCCTCATCAGCCAGGGTATCAAACTTGTAGAATTTAGCAAAAGTGTTTGACCCCGACCAAGTCGCCGCTCGGCAAAGTTGTAATGCTGAGACGCCTCGGGCAGCCGCCCAAGAAGAGCCCACCTTCCTAGAGGAATGGGCCTTAACCAAATTTGGTACCGGCAATCCAGCCGTAGAATGAGCCTGCTGAATCGTATTACAGATCCAGCGAGCAATAGTCTGCTTCGAAGCAGGAGCGCCAATCTTATTGGCCGCATACAGGACCAAACAGAGCCTCTGTTTTCCTAATTCTAGCCGTCCTGGCTACATAAATTTTTAAGGCCCTGACTACGTCCAGGGATCTGGAATCCTCCAGGTCACTTGTAGCCACAGGCACCCCAATAGGTTGATTCATATGGAACGAAGAAACCACTTTAGGCAAACATTGTGGACGTGTCCTCAATTCAGCTCGATCCACATGAAAAATCAAGTAGGGGCTCTTGTGTGACAAAGCCGCCAATTCTGACACTCGCCTTGCTGATGCTAAGGCCAACAACATGACCACCTTCCAGGTAAGAAATTTCAACTCAACCTTGCTAAGCGGTTCAAACCAGTGTGATTTTAGGAACTGCAACACCACGTTCAGGTCCCATGGTGCCACTGGAGGCACAAAAGGGGGCTGGATGTGCAGCACTCCCTTTACAAACGTCTGGACTTCTGGAAGAGAAGCCAATTCCTTCTGAAAGAAAATCGAGAGGGCCGAAATCTGTACCTTAACAGAACCTAATTTCAGGCCCACATCCACTCCTGTCTGTAGGAAGTGGAGAAAAACGACCCAGATGAAAATCTTCCGTAGGTGCATTCTTGGTTTCACACCAAGACACATACTTTCACCAGATACGGTGGTTATGCTTAACCGTCACCTCCTTCCTAGCCTTTATTAAAGTAGGGATGACCTCTTCCGGAATCCCCTTTTTTGCTAGGAGTCGGCGTTCAACCGCCATGCCGTCAAATGTAACCGCGGTAAGTCTTGAAATACACAGGGCCCCTGCTGCAACAGGTCTTCCCTCAGAGGAAAAGGCCAGGGGTCTCCTGTGAGCAACTCTTGTAGTTCCGAGTACCAAGCCCTTCGAGGCCAGTCTGGGACAACGAGTATCGTCTGTACTCTTCTTCGTCTTATGATCCTCAACACTTTCGTGATGAGAGGAAGAGGAGGGAACACGTAGACCGATTCGAACACCCACGGTGTTACCAGTGCGTCTACTGCTACTGCCTGAGGGTCCCGAGACCTGGCGCAATACCTCCGAAGTTTTTTGTTGAGGCGTGACGCCATCATGTCTATTTGAGGAGTTCCCCAAAGACGTGTTACGTCTGCAAAGACTTCTTGATGAAGTCCCCACTCTCCTGGATGGAGATCGTGTCTGCTGAGGAAGTCTGCTTCCCAGTTGTCCACTCCCGGAATGAAGACAGCCGACAGAGCGCTTACATGATTTTCCGCCCAGCGAAGGATCCTTGTGGCTTCCGCCATCGCGACTCTGCTTCTTGTCCTGCCTTGGCGGTTCACACGAGCCACTGCTGTGACATTGTCTGATTGAATCAGAACCGGAAGGTTTAGAAGAAAACTCTCCGCTTGTCGAAGGCCGTTGTAAATGGCCCTGAGTTCCAACACATTGATGTGTAGACAGGACTCCTGGCCTGACCAAAGACCCTGAAAAGTCTTTCCCTGTGTGACCGCTCCCCACCCTCGGAGGCTCGCGTCCGTGGTAACCAGGATCCAGTCCTGAATCCCGAACCGGCGACCCTCCAGCAGGTGAGCACTTTGCAACCACCACAGGAGGGACACTCTGGTTCCTGGGGACAGAGTTATTTTCCGATGTAAATGCAGATGGTACCCGGACCACTTGTCCAGAAGGTCCCATTGAAAAGTCCTTGCATGGAACCTTCCGAAGGGAATGGCCTCGTAGGCCGCCACCATTTTCCCCAGAACTCGAGTGCATTGGTGAACTGACACCCTTTTCGGTTTCAGCATGTCTCTGACCATGTTCTGGATGTCTTGGGCTTTCTCTATTGGGAGGAAGACCTTCATTTGTTCCGTATCCAGTATCATACCTAGGAACGGTAGTCGAGTTGTCGGAATCAACTGTGACTTCGGTAGATTTAGAATCCAACCGTGTTGCTGGAGCACTCTCAGAGAGAGCGCCACACTGCTCAGCAATTTCTCTCTTGATCTCGCTTTTATCAGGAGATCGTCCAAGTATGGGATAATTGTGACTCCATGCTTGCGCAGGACCACCATCATTTCCGCCATTATCTTGGTGAAAATCCTCAGGGCCGTGGAAAGTTCAAACGGCAACGTCTGAAATTGGTAATGACAATCCTGTACAGCGAATCTCAGGTATTCCTGATGGGGGGCATATATGGGGACATGAAGGTACGCATCCTTTATGTCCAGAGACACCATAAACTCCCCCTCCTCCATGTTGGCTATTATTGCTCTGAGAGATTCCATTTTGAATTTCAATCTTTTTATGTACAGGTTTAGGGATTTCAGATTCAAAATCGGTCTGACCGTACCATCCGATTTCGGGACCACAAATAGGGTTGAATAGTAACCTCTTCCCTGCTGGTGCAGGAGAACCTTGATGATCACTTGCTGTATACACAGCGTTTGAATTGCAGCTAACACTACATCCCTTTCCGATGTGGAAGCTGGTAGGGCCGATTTGAAAAATCGGCTCGGGGGCACCTCCTCGAATTCCAATTTGTAACCCTGGGAAACTATTTCCAACACCCAGGGATTCAGGTCCGAACTGACCCAGGCCTGACTGAAAAGTCGAAGACGTGCCCCCACCGGTGCGGACTCCCTCATGGGAGTCCCAGCGTCATGCTGTGGGTTTTGGAGCAGCCGGGGAGGACTTTTGTTACTGGGCACCTGACGAAGCAGGTGCTCTCTTGCCTCTGCCCTTACCTCTGGTGAGGAAAGAGGATCCCAGACCTCTTTTGGTCTTGTGCGACCGAAAGGACTGCATCTGATAGGGTGTTGCTTTCTTTTGCTGTTGGGGAATATATGGTAAAAAAATTGATTTACCTGCTGTAGCTGTGGAAACCAGGTCTGTCAGCCCATCCCCAAACAATACATCACCCTTATAGGGTAGTACTTCCATATGTTTTTTGGAATCCGCATCACCCGTCCATTGGCGAGTCCATAAGGATCTTCTCGCTGAGATAGACATGGCATTGGCCCTAGACGCCAGCAATCCAATGTCCCTTTGAGCATCCCTCATAAATAAGACTGCGTCTTTTATATGGGCTAGAGTTAGGAATATAGTATCCTTATCCATGATATCAAATTGATCTGTCAGCTCATCTGTCCAAGCTGCAATTGCGCTACACACCCATGCCGACGCAATCGTCGGTCTTAACACAGCACCCATATGAGAATAAATACCCTTTAAGGTAGTTTCTTGCCTGCGATCTGCAGGGTCCTTAAGGGCCGCTGTGTCAGGAGACGGTAGCGCCACTTTCTTGGAAAAGCGCGTCAGGGCCTTGTCCGCAGTGGGGGGTGATTCCCAAATCTCCCTGTCCTGCTTAGGGAAAGGGTATGCCATAAAAATTCTTTTGGGGATCTGCGGTCTCTTATCCGGAGTCTCCCAAGCTTTTTCAAAGAACTCATTTCATTCATGAGATGTGGGAAAATTAATAATCTGTTTCTTTTCCTTAAACATGTGTACCCTTGTGTCGGGGACCGAGGGTTCATCCACAATATGCAACACATCCCTTATTGCCACAATCATAGCCTGAATGGTTTTAGTCACCCTAGGGTGCAATTTTACTTCGTCATAGTCGACACTGGAATCAGAATCCGTGTCGGTAGTAGTGTCTTGTGTTAAGGGACGCTTTTGAGACCCCGACGGGCCCTGTGAGTCGGTCCAATCTGAGGATTGACCGCCTGATGTCCCCCCTAAACCAGCATTATCAAGCCTTTTATGTATAGATGCCACACTTGCATGCAACGTATGCCACATATCCATCAAATCTGGAGTCGGCACAACCGACGGGGACACACCACTCATTTGCTCCACCTCCTCCTTGGAGAAGCCCTCCGCCTCAGACATGTCGACACACACGTACCGACACCCCACACACACAGGGAGTTACCTATAAGGGGACAAAACCCCAACCAGGCCCTTAGGAGAGACAGAGAGAGAGATATGCCAGCACACACCCAGCACTTAAAAACACTGGAATATATAACCAGATAGCGCTGTAATATGTATATAATTATAATCTCCACTCACTGCGTCGCTAAAGTGCCCCCCTCCTCTTTTTTCCAGCCTGTGAAGTTCAGCAGGGGAGAGAACAGGGAGCCAGCGTTTCCTCATGCAGTCTCTGTGGAGAAAATGGCGCTGGTTAGTGCTGAGGATCAAGCCCCGCCCACCCGACGGCGGGCTTCGGTCCCATCAACTTTCTATAAAAAAATGGCGGGGGTTACCGGATTTACTGTGCCACAGCCTAATCCATACTTATCAATGCCAAATATGAGGAATATTGCTGCCCAAGGCGCCCCCCCACCCCCTGCGCCCAGCACCCTTCAGTGCCTGCTTGTGTGTGTGTGACTGGGAGCAATGGCGCGCAGCTTACCGCTGCGCGCTTACCTCATGAAGATCTGATGTCTTCTGCCGCCTGATGTCTTCTTTGCCTTCTCATACTCACCCGGCTTCTATCTTCGGCATCTGTGAGGAGGACGGCGGCGCGGCTCCGGGACGAACCCCAGGTGAGACCTGTGTTCCGACTCCCTCTGGAGCTAATGGTGTCCAGTAGCCTTAGAAGCAGTGCCCAACTTAACAAGCCAGCTCTGCTTCTCTCTCCTCGGTCCCACGATGCAGGGAGTCTGTTGCCAACAGGACTCCCTGAAAATAAAAAACCTAACAAAATTCTTTTTCCACAGAAAACTCTGGAGAGCTCTCTGCAGTGCACCCATTCTCCTCTGGGCACAAGATCTAACTGAGGTCTGGAGGAGGGGCATAGAGGGAGGAGCCAGTGCACACCCATAGTCAAAGTTCTTTTTAGGTGCCCTATCTCCTGCGGAGCCCGTCTATACCCCATGGTCCTTACGGAGTCCCCAGCATCCTCTAGGACGTAAGAGAATATTTGAATCATATTTATAAAAAAAAGCTACATTTTATATTTTTGTTGTAAATTGGAACAAATATCTGCTAATTTGATGAGAATTATCTTATACGGCAGCCCAGTTCTTTGTGATTGTTGCCTTAGTTAATCTAATGTAATCAGTGCAGGGTCTAAAATGTCACTTCTTTGAGTACAAGGAAACTTCATACAGTATGGGTGCTTTATTACAGGTTTGCCAGAATTGCCAAGAACGGTTTCCATTTTAGTGTTGAATGCAGCACCAAATGTCATGGAAACACACACAGCACCCCAGATGACATGATACCCCATACACAGGTAACATAGATACACATACAACATGCACCCAGCATTAACACACACATGCACTGCCAGATCACAATGATACAAACTCACACCTCCAGATGACATTAACACAAATACACCCACAAATTACATTTAAACTCACATGTGCCCCTAGATTACACCAGTGCTGTATCGTAAGGTGTGCGACTTGTGCTGAAGGCAGGGTGCAAGGCCCAGCATGGTCACTGCCCCAAGGGCACCCTGAAGGGGCAGCCAGCCACGGTTTTCCATCTTACAGCACCCTGCTACATGAAAATCCTTTGAATGTGCCCAACACCCATTTTCCTGCTCCCAGTAGTCCCACAGTGCTTATTGTGTGAAGTCATGGTGTCGGGGGCAGAGGGATGCCAGCCTAAATCACAGGCATGTGTAAATTTGCCATATACAGCACCACCGGGAACATAACAGAATTTTGTGCACACCTCTATGGGTGAGAAAATAATCTGCGACTAAGGTGTGATCCGCACCCAGTTAAATCACCCACTAATATACACACGTACTACAAGATTACATGATCAGACTAACATGAATTACGCTCTGCCAAACATTAATACATATACGTCCCCATATAACAATTCATACACACACACACATTCACCCCTGGTGACAATATTGTACATACACCCAGATGACGTTTATACATAAATACCCCAAGATTACCTTAAAACACACACATCACCTCTTTCACTTGATGCTTGGAGTGTTCTACATATATTATTCCTGTAACCCCCTCTTGAATGTAAATTATATAAACATAAATAGGCAATTTGTTTGTTTGTTTGTTTCGCTCGTCTTTCCAGTCTTCCCTGGAAATAATGGCTATTCCTGAGTAAAGCATAACATTTTACAAAAAAAAAAAAATGTAGGGGCCCATTTATCAATGAGTGACAAAACTTATTGTAAATGATAAAACTCATTGTGTATGATAAACGGTGCTTCAACCAATCAAGTCCCTACTGTCATTTTTTAAATACATGACAGCTAGGAGTTGAACACGACAATTGGAAGCTGACTGCCTGGAACACTATTTATCATATGCAAGTGCGAGTTTTATCATTCAAAATGAGTTTTATCACTCGTTGATAAATGAGCCCCTCAGTATGACAAAGAGAAAAACTATAAACTTGAAGATTTTCAAAAGCTGGGCAACAGTGAAAGTGCCAGATGTAAGAATAGTTTCGATAGCCTAAACAGTTTTATTAAATATGAATAACATTGTTATGCTAACGCTGAGTAAATATGAGACTCTTAACAAGCTAGTCCTTCTTTAATCGTTTTATTACACTCACCCTTTTGAATACGTGTATGTACATAAGCACTATATGCTTAACAATTCTCTGTAAAACCAGAAGTAAAATAGTGAAAAACAAAGCAGATACCAAGGACAAGAAACTGCGCGCTTGTCTGAGAAACCATTACTTATTGCTTCACAAAAATAACTTATGCATGTGGAGTGCATCTTGGAAAAGGGCACTGTAGGTGAAATGCCTCACTTATACTAGGGAATCGGACTCCTCACACATAAGAAAAACTTAAATGAGTCATTAACCAACATCCATATATATTATCCACATACAAAAAATGTGGTAATTGCTCATATAAATAAAAATGCTGATCTTTAGTAGTACAGGTGACCACACTAAAAGGAGGAGACTTCCTCACAATAATTGCTGGTAATGCGCTCCATCCATATATAGAATCTTACGTTGTAGAACTCCATGCCTGGATAGCCTGAAAAAGTGCAGCCCTGAGTGTCTATAGTTTCCAAGCCTGGTTTGTTTTTTTTGTTTTTTTTAAGACTTATCAGTTGTTACCTCAACTTCATCAGGAGGGGAAATAAGGAGAACAATATTCTATATAGGAATAATGCATGCCAGGGGGAGCTGACAAGATGGGATGATTAAGGTAACCACCAGTTGGAGCACTATGGTTAGAAGAGATAAGTGTTAACCCCACCAATGCACAGTCCCAGTGTATAAACCTTACTTAGCGTGTAGGTAAGTACACAGGCACACATTTGCAGACATCAAGCAGACTTCCCCACATGGCTTCTGGAGAAATACTGTTATCTCGCTGGAGGACAGGACTGCTGGGTTGTCATAAGTTGCTATTTCTGCAGTCTGCCCTCCAATCGCTTTGTACTCTATTAGGGTTACTTTTGCATATTCCACTTACTAATGTTACCCACTGGGTTGATCAGCTCTCCACTGCATGCATTGTGTTTCCCCGTATATACAACCTACTGGAAATTAAGCTATAATTGCACATGCAGAAACCTATAATCATATTAATGCGACTTTACCAGAAGGCTTTCAGCTAAAACGTTTTATGCATCATATCCTTTGCATCCAGCTTGTGAGAATGTTCATCCTTCCATTTAAAATGTAGTGCAATAGTTGTACCAAATCTGTCCTCTTGTACGGAGTCTGGTGTATTTGTTTATTATTGTCCCTTGCGGCACTTCTTTTGGAATGAGCTCTTGAGAAATGTACGATATCCCGGGTCATTTACATATTCGTTCTTAAACTTCACATTCAGCACTCTCTGTCTTTTCCTCTCTCCTTGAATAACTTCCTCCCCATAGAAAGCATCTTCAAATTTCATGTCTGATGCTTTGGACTAGAAATAAAATTGAACGACATAAGGCAAAAATTAAATGTTAAAAAATAAAACGTAATACATTATTCTTCTTCTAGGTAACGCCTACAGTAAATTCACGTTTATTAGGATATCTATATACATGACAACCAACCGCAGCAGTAGCCAAGCATTAAAGAGCTCTAATATAGTCCCATTCTTCACAGAAATATATAAAAGAACTATGGCACAATAGGGATCTCTGTAGATGAAAACATTTGACTACACGGTACATAATAAACATAAATATCACAAAGACCTCTTTGCTTTATGTTAACATTAAAACACAAATAACAATTCAGAATAAAATGCAGGTCAATCATTACAAGCTTTCAAATATATTTTAAGTACTTTACGCAATAATGGTGGATTTCTATTGATAAAGTCTAAGGTACTTTCCATCACATATAAGTGCCTATTTGCTGAGGACATTTCTATAACACATTAATGTGTTTTCAATAAGCATTACTTTTACTTACTAAGATATTTACATTTGCAACAGGATATAAAGTGATCGGCAATATTTGCAGTATCCATTAGGTTTCCAATTACCACACGTTGTGTACGCCACAGCCTTCTTTTATATACTGATTTTGTTAAATGGACATTTCTAGTTTGCATTTGAAGTATTAATTTATTTGTGAGACTATGGCCCAGATTTATCAAGTGATAAATTACCAACCAATCAGCTCCTGTCATTTTTCAATCCCATTTTGTAACATGGCAGTTAGGAGCTGGTTGGCTGGTACTTTACCACAGAGCAATGTATTGCTTACCAAGGCGTAACACATTTGAGTGTATATATTTACATATATATTTTTATATTAACGTATATATTTTTCCATTATATCTATATTCACGCATACATACACACAAACAGCTGTTCTTTCTATATATTTATATTACATAACTAAAGGTTTCCCTTAAAACATATACTTGTGATTTTTTCTTTGACCAAATGATACACATGTTGAATATTTATCCATTCCAATGGTTCCTCATCCACATCAATCAATCCACTTCACTGCATAGTCCCCAGAGTCTCCCTCTTCTGAAATAAGAGCTACAATAGTAGTACTGGCTTCTTTTTGCTGAACAGTATTCCACATACAGGAATGAGAAAGCAAAGCACATTCCAGAACAGGAATGAGCCTAGATCTCTGCCGACTCTTGGTGAAAGAGAAAAGACACACTGTGGCAGTACAGCACATCCCTAGAAGTGGTTCGAATAGTTGGAATATATGTCGATTACATTACATACAGCACAGAAATTAAAATAAACACATATTACATGATATATTGAGGTATGCAAAAGGATTGCCATCTGTTGCCAAAACCATTGTTGTCATTCACATACTATAGAGACCAGAGCCATAACTCACATTATACCACACAGTAATGTCCATTATTCACATTATGCCACACATTAGTGTCCGTTATTTACATTATACCACACAGTAGTGTCCGTTATTTACATAACACCACACGGTAGTACCCCTTATACCTCATAGTCAGATGCAGGAATGGGGGGGGGGGTTACGGTTGCCTGGAAACCCCACTTCTCTTAGCCATCAGCTCAAATTATGACAGCAATAGCTATAGTATAGAATATTATGACTATAGCTGCCGCCACAAATGCAGTTTAAGGGACAGAGCAGAGCTGCTGCATGTGCCCAGTGGTAGCAGCTCCTTCTACCAAGTATGCTGTGTGTGTGGATCTGAGCACTCAATCCATGCACTGGACCAGAGACTAGCTGCCTGGAAGAGGAGACAAGTGTCTTACCATGAGGTGGGAGATTGTGTGCTAAGAAAGTGCAGTTCTGTTTCCTACTGGTTCTATTATGTTAGTGTATTTAATTTTGTTAATTAAGTATGTTTGATATTGCCTATATTATAGACCATCTATAGTGTTAATTATTAATACTGTATTCCATACACTATCCAGTGTATAAAAAGACCAATGTTTACATATATGTCCAGGGTGGGTACTAGTTTCTTCTACCACTCCTGCAGTCTCCCCTCATGCTCCAATGTTCCATAGAGTGGGAGACTGTGGATTGCATTTGGAAACCCCCCTCTAGAAATCCTGCAATTGCCACAGTACCTGTTATACCACACAGTAATACCTGGGCCTTATACATGGTACGCCACACAGTAGAGCCCCTTATCACTTTACGCAAAAGTCGAGCCCCTCTTCCTCATCATTATCATTATTTCTCTTCCTCCTGATACCACTGCCTCCTCATCATTCACCCTTCCTAGAGCTGCTGTGTATCATCATCATTCTCATTCCTACGCCTCATTCTTGACAGTATAATTTATATTGTTAATAGCAAGAAACATTGTACAGCACTCACCCCCCAATTTCTGTGACTGAGAGCAGGAGGGTACAATGCTCTCTCACTGCTGCTGCCTGGCCCTGTACTGTAGGCTCTCCATCAGTCCAGGATTAAGACTCAGACTTCCGTCACCTAAGCTCACTCTAACAGAGTCTCTGTCTGTCAGTGACTGCCTTGCCTCCTCTTCTACAGAGTCCTGACTCCGGCTGCTTGCTGTGCACTGCCTGATACAATGCCGCAGCTCTTCGGCACAGGGCACAGTGGGAATGGACTGGGAGAGACGTCATGACACATCTCACAGTCCCAAGAGGCCCTACAGGAGATGGGACAGAGCACATGGGCATGCAGCTGCAGTGCTGCCTGCTGTATTGTATATTGTCGAAGTCAAAAATATTACATAGAGAGAACATACAGACTCCACACATTATGAGTCGCTATGCTTGCGAATACGCACAGCGCGCACAGCAATATATGGTAACATATGTATTTACACAGACATGCCACAGAGATAGATTCAACACATATTTCATACAGCACATAAATTTAAACATATCAAGCACCAGACATCATAAGGTTTTCAATTATATAATGGAGTAACGTCATGTATGTGTATCATTGGAGCGGAGCAAGATGGACATGTCATGCTTGGTGTCAAAGTAACCAGATTAATGTGTAGATTCATTTGATGCCTGTTATTAAGTTGTAGCACATTGCCATGAGTAGATATGATTGAATGTATGAATATGAAGCCACAATTCAACTGACAACAAAGGACATTCCATTTAAAGCATGTGGACAGGAAACTCAGGCTAGCCCTTTTGATGTCTTCAAGGCTTGCATATGAACTGACCAGTGACTCATCATGAATGAGAAAGTTCCCTCCCCTAGACTAACAACAAGAAACCTGTGCACGCCCCAAACTCTCAGTGTATTGCTGATTACACACACAGAAGTCTCTGTTTTTCCCCTGGGTCCTGTGCGAGATGGAGTTTTGGTAATATTTTGCTGATGTTAGCTGGTGTTGAGGCACAGCTAAAGATGGAGGAACTGGAGCGATTATAAAGTGCATTGAGGGAGATGGTGATGTATTGCTGGCCGTGTCTGTAATGAATTAGTTTGTAATAACTGCTTACTGTGTAAATTGTAACCATGTAAATATATATATATATATATATATATATATATATAGTTACATGGTTACAATTTACACAGTAAGCAGTATATATATATATATACTGTACATTGTGATATATTGAATACATATTCTTTTAATTACAAATATATACATCCATGAGCTTTGGAACTCAGATAATGTGTGCGTTGTAGAAGTAAAAAAAAATTACATAAAGAGAACATACAAACTACACACATATAAGTCGCTATACTTGCAAATACACACAGCGAGCACAGCAATATATGGTAACACACGCATTTACATGGACATGCCACAGAGATGGATTCGACACTTATTTCATACAGTACATAATTATAATAATATTAAGCGCCAGACATCATGATGATTTAGAATTGTATATGATGGAGTAATGTCATGTATGTGTATTATTTGAACGGAACCAGATAGACCTGTCAGGTTTACTATTGAAGCAACCAGATTAATGTGTAGATTCATTTGATACTTGTTATTAAGTTGTAGGACATTGCAACACGGAATTATGATTAAATGTATAAAAGCTAAAATCACTTTTATTAGAACAATAGATATTCCAAACAGGTAATGAACAGGAAACTCAGGCCAGCCCTTTGGACGTCCCCAAGGCTGAACCTGTTCAGCATATACAAAGGAACTGGTGACTCATCGTGAATCCCTCCCCCAGAAACTAGATAACACATAGCTGATCACACAGGAAGGTAGTTCCTGTTTTGGTCTCAGAGTTGCTGTAAGGTCTGAGACGATGATTGAGTTATTGCCAGCTCAGTTCCTGTTTTGGTCTTACAGTAAGATGGAGTCCCAGTATTACTTTACAGAGAGAGAGAGTGAGTGATATGGAAAGACGAAGTTATATAACTTAAGGATAATGGTATTGTATGCTGGCATGTAACTGTATGTAACTTTATGTATTAACTGCTTACTGTGTGAGTTGTAATCATGTAACTATAGGTATACTGTACTTTGTAATATATATTGAATCCATATCCTTTTTAATAACAAATATATACATCAATGAGCTTTGGAACTCAGATAATGTGTGGGTGTATTGTTTTCTCTTATGGGATGTAGTGTTTTGCGATGTATAGCGCACATTCATGGGATATGGTAATAAGAGGTGCAGGCGTTTACAATATATATTAGAGCGGGCATTTTAAATATTTGTGAGAAAGCAATTTGGCATTCTTAGGGTGTATTGTTTTCTCTTATGGGATGTAGTGTTTTGCAATGTATAGCGCACATTCATAGCACATAGTAATAAGATGCGCAGGCGTCCACAGTATATATTAGAGCTGTAGCATTTTAAATATTTGTTAGAAAGTAATTTGACTTGAACAATATTAACATCGGTGCCCCCTGCAGAGGAGCCAGGCACCCCGCTACTATTCTACATTGCAGTGGGTGGTACCCAACAGGTGGGAGCGGTGGATACAAAGGGCGATCACAGGTGGATGCCGCCAGGTCCGCCCACAGGGCATATGAGGTATGTGCCATGCACCAGCCGCACCACCTTAGTTAAGGACCTGGTAGAGTTATCTTTCAATACATTTGTTAAACACTATTTTATCCTTACTAGTAACATCCCATTCTAGCCAACCTATAGAAATATAGATACTCTAAGAGCTGCTATGCATTTGTCATATGAAGGAATAAAAAAACTGAATTTATTTAACATCGAATACCACCTGCTGATATAAACATTTAGTAGACTTGAATGCAGGAATAACAATTAGATAAAGCTAAAATAGGTTATTTTAGTATAATATATGAACAATAGATATTTTGTCAGAAATTTCTAGACAGAACAAGTTTAATGTCAATATATGGTATATTTATCACACAAACTCCATCAGCCCAACAACTATAGTTTTGAATTTCTACAGAGAATTAAGATTTCACACTGTTGATTTGAAAAGCTCTGATGTTGGCCAATGATGTCACAGGGGAAATATGTATTTTCATGTAACATTATATACAGTCAACTAGAGTGCATCTAACCAATGAAAAGTAAGGCAGGAGTGTAATTTACAAATGTGACCCTTCAGGACTTTAGCATACATAATTAAAACAAGTCATGTATTATAGGACTGTCTAAAAAGAGCATTGAAACGGTCTTGGACAAAAAAAAAAATGTATTGATGCTTACATAGCGAGATTTAATCTTTTTAGGAAGTTCTTCATCCAGTGTGTAAACATCTTCTCTTTTTGTGACAATTTGCGAACCATCTTCAAATTCAACCTGTAGCAAAATAAATGTGTTTCTTAATTAATTTTCCTAGTCCACTTTTTAGCACAACAACAACAATAATATTTAATATTCATATTTTTGGAATGTAGATGTAGAGATTGCCTAAAACTTTAGCCCAATTTCACAAAAAACCCTATAATAGCGTTTATATGCAGGCGACCGTGATACAGTACTTACAGTAGACCCTCTTCAATCTTTACTGATTACAATTACAAGAATGCCACTGTTTTTAAATTGAAAAAAAAAAAAAAAACATTTTACACCTAGTCCAGTTGAGGACTATATGGGGGATACTGTACACCCAGCGCGAGGACTATATTCAAGATACACCCAACAATGATATATAGGAGTAAAGATAGAGCTGCAGTGGTAGATTAAGAGGCAATTGCCCACATTACTAGAATTACAAAAGACAAAGAAACCACTCTGCTGTGTCTTGCTGAGACAATGAAATCCAATAGTATAGTGTATTTAAAATGTTTTTATATTTATAGCTTTATGTATGAATACATCTCATATGCACACATTACACCCCAGCAGTAATAGAGAACTTCATGTAGCAATATAAACTGATTGTAACAATTAGAGATTATGGCCGAAATGTATTAAGCCTTAAAAAGTGATAATGAGGAGACGGATAAGTGATAGTACCAGCCAACCAGCTCCTAACTGTCATTTTTCAAATACTGGGGCAGATGTATTAAGCCTGGATAAGTGATAAAGCTGCTATAAGTGGAAGGTGACAACGCAACATCCAATCAGCTCCTGTCTTTTTTCAAACCCGTAATAATTGACTGCTGCGTTATCACCTTTCACTTATCACTGCTTTATCACTTCTCCAGGCTTAATAAATCTGCCCCACTATCACATGACAGTTAGAAAGATGATTGACTGGTCATTTATCACTCTTTTCCGCCTCTACTGTATCACTTTGTAAGGCTTAATACATGTGAGCCTACTATCTCTTCCGGCCTTGGTGTTTGCAATAACTAACTGCTCATTTGCAAATGCTCACATGCATGTACCAGATGTTACTGTAAGAGCAGTCTCTCCAAAATGTTAATTTAATATTCTCATACGGTACCGTATTAAGCCCTTTATAAGAATCAAGTATAGCAATGTAAGTATATAATAATGTGCAAAACCCACTTGTTGGGCTCCGATTCCCATTCCAGCCACACTAGGTGATTAAAATTCTCAGTGGGCCAGCATCTCATTGCCTGCAGTTACATACCATCACAGCGGATAGTCCCAAAGGGTCTCTTGGTCACCCCAATATAAGCTGTGCCACCTGAAGATGGCTGACCTGTAATGATCCTGGCTGTCAGGGAATTAGTAGCCCACAGCTGCTCATGGGATCATACAGCAAACCGCTTTCAGCTGATTGCAGAGGTTTCTACAGACTTGGGATTGTTAATTAGTCTATTGTGGCAACTTGGAAATACTTGGAGTCAGAACATTGTGGCAAAGAAGTCACACATGTAGGGAGCAGTCATGCATTTCGGCCACCTCTATGGCCTTTTTTAAGTTGGATCCTGGAAGGATCAATTTATTACTCCAGGGATATTATGTGTGCATATGAGATGTTTCTATATTGTTATCTTTATGTATGAATGCATTTTAAATACACTATACTATTGGAATTATTGTATCAGCAAGATACAGAAGTTTGGTTTCTTTGTCTTTTGTAGTACAGTTGAGGAAGCAACTACCTCTAATTTCAGGGGCTGAGAGGGATCGGGTGCTGTACATAATGGAGGCCAATGAAAAATACATATTAAGCGAGAAAAAAACAGATGTAGCTTCTGTAGGCCACCATTTGCCGGTTAGAATTATCTACTTTTTATGAGACCAGTAATAGAAGCAACAACAGAAGAGTTTTTAAATTAACTGCGATAATTGGAAAAAGAAGGTACATTTCAGAACAACTTTTGGAGTGGTGCTAGAAAGCTTGTGAACCTAGTAAAATGGAAGACATTACGAGTGTCCTAAGGGATTCTGCTGCATCTTTTGAAGTTTGGGCTCCCATGGCTCAAGCCCTTCCTTAACCTATTATCCAATTGTGTGCTGTAGTGTTATTTAAGGTTAGCCCTCTTTGTGATCCCCTGATCACAGTTGGTTTCTCTCTGCATGGAACCCCCTCCAATCTTCAATAGAGAAACTGCACTTCTCTCTCACTCTCATGAGGATGAATGAGGTGTAGGTGCTCTACCTGATGTAATGTGTGTAAGGTGCTCTACCTGGCATAATGTGTGTAATAGGCTCTACCTGGCGAAATGTGTGTAAGGGGCTTTTCCTGATGTAATGTGTGTAAGGGGCTCTACCTGGCATAATGTGTGTAAATAAGAATTTACTCACCGGTAATTCTATTTCTCGTAGTCCGTAGTGGATGCTGGGAACTCCGTAAGGACCATGGGAACTCCGTAAGGACCATGGGGAATAGCGGGCTCCGAAGGAGGCTGGGCACTCTAGAAAGATTTATGACTACCTGGTGTGCACTGGCTCCTCCCACTATGACCCTCCTCCAAGCCTCAGTTAGGACACCGTGCCCGGACGAGCAGACATAATAAGGAAGGATTTAGAATCCCGGGTAAGACTCTTACCAGCCACACCAATCACACCGTACAACTCGTGATACTATATCCAGTTTGACAGTATGAAAACAACTGAGCCTCTCAACAGATGGCTCAACAATAACCCTTTAGTTAACAATAACTATTTACAAGTATTGCAGACAATCCGCACTTGGGATGGGCGCCCAGCATCCACTACGGACTACGAGAAATAGAATTACCGGTGAGTAAATTCTTATTTTCTCTAACGTCCTAGTGGATGCTGGGAACTCCGTAAGGACCATGGGGATTATACCAAAGCTCCCAAACGGGCGGGAGAGTGCGGATGACTCTGTAGCACCGAATGAGAGAACTCCAGGTCCTCCTCAGCCAGGGTATCAAATTTGTAGAATTTTGCAAACGTGTTTGCCCCTGACCAAGTAGCTGCTCGGCAGAGTTGTAAAGCCGAGACCCCTCGGGCAGCCGCCCAAGATGAGCCCACCTTCCTTGTGGAATGGGCCTTTACAGATTTTGGCTGTAGTATGCCTGCCACAGAATGTGCAAGCTGAATTGTACTACAAATCCAGCGAGCAATAGACTGCTTAGAAGCAGGAGCACCCAGCTTGTTGGGTGCATACAGAATAAACAGCGAGTCAGATTTTCTGACTCCAGCCATCCTGGAAACATATATTTTCAGGACCCTGACAACGTCTAGCAACTTGGAGTCCTCCAATTCACTAGTAGCCGCCGGCACCACAATAGGCTGGTGCAGGTGAAACGCTGACACCACCTTAGGGAGAAATTGGGGACGAGTCCTCAACTCTGCCCTATCCATATGGAAAATCAGATAAGGGCTTTTACATGATAAAGCCGACAATTATGACACTCGCCTGGCTGAAGCCAAGGCTAATAACATGACCACTTTCCACGTGAGATATTTCAGATCCCTGGTTTTTAGTGGCTCAAACCAATGCGATTTTAAGAAACTCAACATCACGTTGAGATCCCAAGGTGCCACTGGAGGCACAAACGGGGGCTGAATATGCAGCACTCCTTTTACAAAAGTCTGAACTTCAGGTACTGAAGCTAGTTCTTTTTGAAAGAAAATCGACAGAGCCGAGATCTGTACTTTAATGGAGCCTAGTTTTAGGCCCATATCCACTCCTGCTTGCAGGAAATGCAGAAATCGACCTAGTTGAAATTCCTCTGTTGGGGCCTTATTGGCCTCGCACCATACAACATATTTTCGCCATATACGGTGATAATGCGTTGCTGTAACATCTTTCCTGGCCTTAATAAGCGTAGGAATGACTTCTTCCGGAATACCCTTCAGGATCCGGTGTTCAACCGCCATGCCGTCAAACGCAGCCGCGGTAAGTCTTGGAACAGACAGGGCCCCTGCTGTAGAAGGTCCTGTCTGAGCGGTAGAGGCCACGGGTCCTCTGAGAGCATCTCTTGAAGTTCCGGGTACCACGCTCGTCTTGGCCAATCCGGAACCACGAGAATTGTGTTTACACCTCGCTTTCTTATTATTCTCAATACCTTTGGTATGAGAGGCAGAGGAGGGAACACATAAACCGACTGGTACACCCACGGTGTCACTAGAGCGTCCACAGCTATCGCCTGAGGGTCCCTTGACCTGGCGCAATATCTTTTTAACTTTTTGTTGAGGCGGGACGCCATCATGTCCACCTGTGGTTTTTCCCAACGGTTTACCAGCATCTGGAAAACTTCTGGATGAAGTCCCCACTCTCCCGGGTGGAGGTCGTGTCTGCTGAGGAAGTCTGCTTCCCAGTTGTCCACTCCCGGAATGAACACTGCTGACAGTGCTAGTACATGATTCTCCGCCCATCGGAGAATTCTTGTGGCTTCTGCCATCGCCATCCTGCTTCTTGTGCCGCCCTGTCGATTTACATGGGCGACTGCCGTGATGTTGTCTGACTGGATCAGCACCGGCTGGTGTAGGAGCAGGGATTTTGCTTGACTTAGGGCATTGTAGATGGCCCTCAGTTCCAGAATATTTATGTGAAGGGAAGTCTCCTGACTCGACCATAGTCCTTGGAAGTTTCTTCCCTGTGTGACTGCCCCCCAGCCTCGAAGGCTGGCATCCGTTGTCACCAGGACCCAGTCCTGTATGCCGAACCTGCGGCCCTCTAGAAGATGGGCACTCTGCAGCCACCACAGTAGAGACACCCTGGTTCTTGGAGACAGGGTTATTAAGCGATGCATCTGAAGATGCGATCCGGACCACTGGTCCAACAGGTCCCACTGAAAGATTCTGGCATGGAACCTGCAGAAGGGAATTGCTTCGTAAGAAGCCACCATCTTTCCCAGGACCCGCGTACAGCGATGCACTGATACCTGTTTTGGTTTCAGGAGGTCTCTGACTAGAGATGACAACTCCCTGGCTTTCTCCTCCGGGAGAAACACTTTTTTCTGGACTGTATCCAGAATCATACCCAGGAACAGTAGCCGTGTCGTCGGAACCAGCTGTGACTTTGGGATATTCAGAATCCAGCCGTGCTGGTGCAGCACTTCCTGAGATAGTGCTACTCCCACCAACAACTGTTCCTTGGACCTCGCTTTTATTAGGAGATCGTCCAAGTACGGGATAATTAAAACTCCCTTTCTTCGAAGGAGTATCATCATTTCCGCCATAACCTTGGTAAATAGCCTCGGTGCCGTGGACAGTCCAAACGGCAGCGTCTGGAATTGGTAATGGCAATCCTGTACCACAAATCTGAGGTACTCCTGGTGAGGATGGTAAATGGGGACATGCAAGTAAGCATCCTTGATGTCCAGGGATACCATGTAATCCCCCTCGTCCAGGCTTGCAATAACCGCCCTGAGCGATTCCATCTTGAACTTGAATTTCTTTATGTATGTGTTCAAGGATTTCAAATTTAGAATGGGTCTCACCGAACCGTCCGGTTTCGGTACCACAAATAGTGTGGAATAATAACCCCGGCCTTGTTGAAGTAGGGGTACCTTGATTATCACCTGCTGGGAATACAGCTTGTGAATTGCCGCTAGCACCGCCTCCCTGTCTGAGGGAGCAATCGGCAAGGCAGATTTTAGGAACCGGTGGGGTGGGGACACCTCGAATTCCAGCTTGTACCCCTGAGATACTATTTGCAGGATCCAGGGATCCACCTGTGAGCGAACCCACTGATCGCTGAAATTTTTGAGGCGACCCCCCACCGTACCTGGCTCCGCCTGTGGAGCCCCACTGTCATGCGGCGGACTTGGAAGAAGAAGCGGGGGAGGACTTTTGCTCCTGGGAACCTGCTGTTTGTTGCAGCCTTTTTCCCCTACCTCTGCCTCTGGACAGAAAAGACCCGCCTTTTCCACGCCTGTTTTTCTGGGTCCGAAAGGACTGAACCTGATAAAACGGCGCCTTCTTAGTCTGTGAGGGGACATGGGGTAAAAATGCTGACTTCCCAGACGTTGCTGTGGAAACTAGGTCCGAGAGACCATCCCCAAATAATTCCTCACCCTTATATGGTAACACTTCCATGTGCTTTTTTGAATCTGCATCTCCTGTCCACTGGCGAGTCCATAAGCCTCTCCTAGCAGAAATGGACAATGCACTTACTTTAGATGCCAGTCGGCAGATTTCCCTCTGTGCATCTCTCATATATAAGACTGAGTCCTTTATATGGTCTATGGTTAACAGGATCGTGTCTCTGTCAAATGTGTCAATATTTTCTGACAGTTTATCTGACCATGCAGCGGCAGCACTGCACATTCAAGCTGACGCAATAGCTGGCCTAAGTATAATGCCTGTGTGTGTATATACAGACTTCAGGATCGCCTCCTGCTTTCTATCAGCAGGTTCCTTGAGGGCGGCCGTATCCGGAGACGGTAGTGCCACCTTTTTAGACAAACGTGTGAGCGCTTTATCCACTCTAGGGGGTGTTTCCCAACGTGACCTATCCTCTGGCGGGAAAGGGAACGCCATTAGTACCTTCTAAGGAATTACCAATTTTTTATCAGGGAAAGCCCACGCTTCTTCACACACTTCATTTAATTCATCTGATGGGGGAAAAACTACGGGTAGTTTTTTCTCTCCAAACATAATACCCTTTTTAGTGGTACCTGTAGTTATATCAGAAATGTGTAACACCTCTTTCATTGCCTCAATCATGCAGTGAATGGCCTTAGTGGGCATCAGGTTAGACTCATCGTCGTCGACACTGGTGTCAGTATCAGTGTCGACATCTGGGTCTGTTTGAGGTAGCGGGCGTTTTAGAGCCCCTGACGACCCATGCGACGCCTGGGCAGGCACGAGCTGAGAAGTCGGCTGTCCCACATTTGGCATGTCGTCGATTTTCTTATATAAGGAGTCTATACGTGCACTCATTACTTTCCATAAGCCCATCCACTCAGGTGTCTGCCCCGCAGGGGGTGACATCCCTTCTAAAGGCATCTGCTCCGCCTCCACATCATTATCCTCATCAAACATGTCGACACAGCCGTACCGACACACCGCACACACACAAGGAATGCTCCGAATGAGGACAGGACCCACAAAAGCCCTTTGGGGGGACAGAGTGAGAGTATGCCAGCACACACCAGAGCGCTATATAATGCAGGGACTAACTGAGTTATGTCCCCTATAGCTGCTTTTTATATTATATATATATTGCGCCCAAATTTAGTGCCCCCCCTCTCTGTTTTTACCCTGTTCTGTAGTGTAGACTGCAGTGGAGAGCCAGGGAGCTTCCTTCCAGCAGATCTGTGAAGGAGAAATGGCGCCAGTGTGTCTGAGGGAGATAGCTCCGCCCCTTTTCCGCGGCCTATTCTCCCGCTTTTTTCTGGATTCTGGCAGGGGTATTTACCACATATATTGCCTCTGGGGCTATATATTGTGGTATTTTTGCCAGCCAAGGTGTTTTTATTGCTGCTCAGGGCGCCCCCCCCCCAAGCGCCCTGCACTCTCAGTGACCGGAGTGTGAAGTGTGCATGAGGAGCAATGGCGCACAGCTGCAGTGCTGTGCGCTACCTTGGTGAAGACTGATGTCTTCTGCCGCCGTTTTTCCGGACCTCTTCTTGCTTCTGGCTCTGTAAGGGGGACGGCGGCGCGGCTCCGGGACCGAACACCAAGGACTGGGCCTGCGGTCGATCCCTCTGGAGCTAATTGTGTCCAGTAGCCTAAGAAGCCCAATCCGGCTGCAAGCAGGCGAGTTCGCTTCTTCTCCCCTTAGTCCCTCGCTGCAGTGAGCCTGTTGCCAGCAGGTCTCACTGAAAATAAAAAACCTAAAACTATACTTTCTTTCTAAAGGCTCAGGAGAGCCCCTAGTGTGCATCCAACCTCGGCCGGGCACGAAATCTAACTGAGGCTTGGAGGAGGGTCATAGTGGGCGGAGCCAGTGCACACCAGGTAGTCATAAATCTTTCTAGAGTGCCCAGCCTCCTTCGGAGCCCGCTATTCCCCATGGTCCTTACGGAGTTCCCATGGTCCTTACGGAGTTCCCAGCATCCACTAGGACGTTAGAGAAATGGGCTCTACCTGGTGTAACGTGTGTAAGGGGTTCTGCCTGGCATAATGTGTGTATGGGGCTCTGCCTGGCGTAATGTATGTATGGGGCTCTGCTTGGTGTAATGTGTGTAAGGGGTTCTGCCTGGCATAATGTGTGTATGGGGCTCTGCCTGGAATAATGTGTGTAAGGGGCTCTACCTGGCATAATACTTATGTGTAAGGGGCTCTGCCTGGTGTAATGTGTGTAATTGGTACTACTGTGGGGTGTAATGTGAACAACAGACACTACTGTGCGGTGTAATGTGAAATGGTACTATTTTGTGGCTACGGCCCTTCCCATGAAACCACACCCATATTTATTCTGCATGCCTTTGGTGCGCTATGTCCCTCTGCAATTTGGTGGGGGGGGGGGGAGTTGTGGGTTCAACTCTCTTTCTGCCATAAGGCACCAAAATGTCTAGTTACAGCCCTGTAAATATGTATATGTAGTGTTTGTGAGACTTTGTGTTCGTTGACCGACGGTTCTCAACAAGTTAGGTTAGTATTTTTTCATTAGCAATGCAGTAGGAGTGCTTAATTATATATTCCACACCATGCTGCTGCACTATTTGAGAAATGTTTTGGAGCGATTAAGGTCTAAAATAGGTTTGCAGTATTTTCCAGTCCTGCTGTAGGTGTTGTTCTGTTATATACCTGTAAGATTATTTTCAAATTCATTTTTCCAAGTATGTTAGTGAATTATTTAAGCATAAAGCAGAAGTGTGATGTCTGTAGTCAGAATTCCCCTGCAGAGTCGGCTTCCAAGTTTAGCTCAGCATGTAAGTAGCTGGAACTAGAATGGGTCTTTAAATATGTCTATGTTTTCTGCCTGAAGAATTTCCATTTAATATACACAGTCTGCTACAAAAGAGATAACCTCTACTGTATTATCAGTATTTAAAGTGACACATTTTAATGTAGTTGCAGCTAAAACTTTTGCATACCCATCCATCAACTTTTTTTTTTATTCTTCATTTAATTTCTTCCTTGTATTTGCTTCTGATTCATCCGCTAGCAAAAAATAATTGAATAGCTTTCAGCTCTTTTCAAACCTGTCTGTGTGTATAAGGAGTAGACAACCTGAGTGACACTCTATGAGATACTGTTAACTAAACCAGTGTCTACAACGCTGATTTTGAAAATGCTCATCTGAAAAAGAGAAACGCTTCCTCCTGTCTAAGTTCAAATTTAATCTAACGTGAACCTCTTTAGCAGAAAATTAGAAAAGCAAAGCAGCAGAGTGCAGAAAAAACTCAAATATATCAAAACTACAATATAAGGACTGAAAAGTTACACTTTCCCCAAAGTTTTCGCTGTGCTATTATTGCACATGCCAGCTTAAATGACCATTCCACAGAGTGATTCTTTGTGTGTAATAGGAATTTTCTCTCGCAAACAGGAGAAATAATTCTTGGTTCTCTTTAACAGCCAAATCATTTTATGCCACTAAAATGTAATACCCACTATGCTTTTAAAAGGGGCTTTATAAAGAGGCTATCACAGGAGTTCAATGAAAATGTCAAGCCCTGGTCTATATGGTCAACTTCAGCAACAAATATTACCTTATATCGTGACTTATTTGTACAGCATTTCAGTCACATACTCTGGGGACTATTTACTAAGCTTTAGATGGAGATAAAATGGACAGAAATAAAGTACCAGCAATCAGCTCCTAACTGCCATGTCGCATGCTGTGCTTGAAAAAATAAGATTTTACTCACCGGTAAATCTATTTCTCGTAGTCCGTAGTGGATGCTGGGACTCCGTAAGGACCATGGGGAATAGCGGCTCCGCAGGAGACTGGGCACAACTAAAGAAAGCTTTAGGACTACCTGGTGCGCACTGGCTCCTCCCACCATGACCCTCCTCCAGACCTCAGTTAGGATACTGTGCCCGGAAGAGCTGACACAATAAGGAAGGATTTTGAATCCCGGGTAAGACTCATACCAGCCACACCAATCACACCGTATAACTCGTGATACTATACCCAGTTAACAGTATGAAATATAACTGAGCCTCTCAACAGATGGCTCAACAATAACCCTTTAGTTAAACAATAACTATATACAAGTATTGCAGACAATCCGCACTTGGGATGGGCGCCCAGCATCCACTACGGACTAGGAGAAATAGATTTACAGATGAGTAAAATCTTATTTTCTCTGACGTCCTAAGTGGATGCTGGGACTCCGTAAGGACCATGGGGATTATACCAAAGCTCCCAAACGGGCGGGAGAGTGCGGATGACTCTGCAGCACCGAATGGGCAAACTCTAGGTCCTCCTCAGCCATGGTGTCAAACTTGTAGAATTTAGCAAATGTGTTTGACCTCGACCAAGTAGCTGCTCGGCAAAGTTGTAGAGCCGAGACCCCCCGGGCAGCCGCCCAAGAAGAGCCCACCTTCCTCGTGGAATGGGCTTTCACTGATTTAGGATGCGGCAGTCCAGCCGCAGAATGTGCAAGCTGAATCGTACTACAGATCCAGCGAGCAATAGTCTGCTTTGAAGCAGGAGCACCCAGCTTGTTGGGTGCATACAGGATAAACAACGAGTCAGTTTTCCTGACACTAGCTGTCCTGGAAACATAAATTCTCAGGGCCCTGACTACGTCCAACAACTTGGAAGCCTCCAAGTCTTTAGTAGCCGCAGGCACCACGATAGGTTGGTTCAAATGAAAGGCTGATACCACCTTAGGGAGAAACTGGGGACGAGTTCTCAATTCTGCCCTATCCATATGTCAAATCAGATAAGGGCTTTTACATGACAAAGCCGCCAATTCTGACACACGCCTGGCCGAAGCCAAGGCCAACAGCATGACCACTTTCCACGTGAGATATTTTAATTCCACGGTTTTAAGTGGCTCAAACCAATATGACTTTAGGAAATCCAACACCACGTTGAGATCCCAAGGTGCCACTGGAGGCACAAAAGGGGGCTGAATATGCAGCACTCCCTTAACAAAAGTCTGAACTTCAGGTAGTGAAGCCAGTTCTCTCTGGAAGAAAATCGATAGAGCCGAAATCTGGACCTTAATGGAACCCAATTTTAGGCCCATAGTCACCCCTGACTGTAGGAAGTGCAGAAAACGGCCCAGCTGAAATTCCTCCGTTGGGGCCTTCCTGGCCTCACACCACGCAACATATTTTCGCCAAATGCGGTGATAATGGTTTGCGGTCACTTCTTTCCTAGCTTTAATCAGCGTAGGAATGACTTCCTCCGGAATGCCCTGTTCCTTCAGGATCCGGCGTTCAACCGCCATGCCGTCAAACGCAGCCGCGGTAAGTCTTGGAACAGACAGGGCCCCTGCTGCAGCAGGTCCTGTCTGAGCAGCAGAGGCCATGGGTCCTCTGAGATCATCTCTTGAAGTTCCGGGTACCAAGCTCTTCTTGGCCAATCCGGAACAATGAGTATAGTTCTTACTCCTCTTCTCCTTTTTATCCTCAGTACCTTGGGTATGAGAGGAAGAGGAGGGAACACATAAACCGACCGGTACACCCACGGTGTCACTAGAGCTATTGCCTGAGGGTCTCTCGACCTGGCGCAATATCTTTCTAGCTTTTTGTTTAGGCGGGACGCCATCATGTCCACCTGTGGCCTTTCCCAACGGTTTACAATCATTTGGAAGACTTCTGGATGAAGTCCCCACTCTCCCGGGTGGAGGTCGTGCCTGCTGAGGAAGTCTGCTTCCCAGTTGTCCACTCCCGGAATGAACACTGGTGACAGTGCTAACACGTGATTTTCCGCCCATCGGAGAATCCTTGTGGCTTCTGCCATCGCCATCCTGCTTCTTGTGCCGCCCTGTCTGTTTACATGGGCGACTGCCGTGATGTTGTCTGACTGGATCAGTACCGGCTGGTTTTGAAGCAGGGGTTTTGCCTGACTTAGGGCATTGTAAATGGCCCTCAGTTCCAGAATATTTATGTGTAGGGAAGTCTCCTGACTTGACCATAGTCCTTGGAAGTTTCTTCCCTGTGTGACTGCCCCCCAGCCTCGAAGGCTGGCATCCGTGGTCACCAGGACCCAGTCCTGTATGCCGAATCTGCGGCCCTCTTGAAGATGAGCACTTTGCAGCCACCACAGCAGAGACACCCTGGTCCTTGGAGACAGGGTTATCAGCCGATGCATCTGAAGATGCGATCCGGACCACTTGTCCAACAGGTCCCACTGAAAAGTCCTTGCATGGAACCTGCCGAATGGAATTGCTTCGTAGGAAGCTACCATTTTTCCCAGGACTCGCGTGCAGTGATGCACTGACACCTGTTTTAGTTTTAGGAGGCCTCTGACTAGAGATGACAGCTCCTTGGCCTTCTCCTCCGGGAGAAACACTTTTTTCTGTTCTGTGTCCAGAACCATCCCCAGGAACAGTAGACGTGTCGTAGGGACCAGCTGTGACTTTGGAATATTTAGAATCCAACCGTGCTGTTGTAGCACCTCCCGAGATAGTGCTACCCCGACCAACAACTGCTTCCTGGACCTCGCCTTTATCAGGAGATCGTCCAAGTACGGGATAATTAAAACTCCCTTTTTTCGAAGGAGTATCAACATTTCGGCCATTACCTTGGGAAATACCCTCGGTGCCGTGGACAGACCAAACGGCAACGTCTGGAATTGGTAATGACAATCCTGTACCACAAATCTGAGGTACTCCTGGTGAGGATGGTAAATGGGGACATGCAGGTAAGCATCCTTGATGTCCAGTGATACCATGTAATCCCCCTCGTCCAGGCTTGCAATAACCGCCCTGAGCGATTCCATCTTGAACTTGAATTTTTTTATATATGTGTTCAAGGATTTCAAATTTAAAATGGGTCTCACCGAACCGTCCGGTTTCGGTACCACAAACATTGTGGAATAGTAACCCCGTCCTTGTTAAAGGAGGGGCACCTTGGCTATCACCTGCTGGGAATACAGCTTGTGTATTGCCTCTAACACTGCCTCCCTGCCTGAGGGAGTTGTAGGCAAGACAGATTTGAGAAAACGGCGGGGGGGAGATGTCTCGAATTCCAGCTTGTACCCCTGAGATACTACTTGAAGGATCCAGGGATCCACCCGTGAGCGAGCCCACTGATTGCTGAAGTTTTTGAGACGGGCCCCCACCGCACCTGGCTCCGCCTGTGGTGCCCCAGCGTCATGCGGCGGACTTGGAGGAAGCGGGGGAGGACTTTTGCTCCTGGGAACTGGCTGTATGCTGCAGCTTTTTCCCTCTACCTCTGCCTCTGGGCAGAAAGGACGCGCCTTTAACCCGCTTGCCCTTATGGGGCCGAAAGGACTGTACCTGATAATACGGTGCTTTCTTTGGCTGTGAGGGAACATGGGGTAAAAATGCTGACTTCCCAGCTGTTGCTGTGGAAACGAGGTCCGAGAGACCATCCCCGAACTACTCCTCACCCTTATAAGGCAAAACTTCCATGTGCCTTTTAGAATCTGCATCACCTGTCCACTGCCGAGTCCATAACCCTCTCCTGGCAGAAATGGACATTGCACTTATTTTAGATGCCAGCCGGCAAATATCCCTCTGTGCATCTTCTCATGTATAAGACTGCGTCTTTAATATGCTCTACGGTTAGCAATATAGTGTCCCTGTCTAGGGTATCAATATTTTCCGACAGGGAATCTGACCACGCAGCTGCAGCACTGCACATCCATGCTGAAGCAATAGCTGGTCTCAGTATAATACCTGTGTGTGTATATACAGACTTCAGGATAGCCTCCTGCTTCCTATCAGCAGGCTCCTTTAGGGCGGCCGTATCCGGAGACGGTAGTGCCACCTTCTTTGACAAGCGTGTGAGCGCTTTATCCACCCTAGGGGATGTTTCCCAACGTGACCTATCCTCTGGCGGGAAAGGGTACGCCATTAGTAACCTTTGAGAAATTACCAGTTTCTTATCGGGGGAAGCCCACGCTTCTTCACACACTTCATTTAATTCCTCAGATGGGGGAAAAACTACTGGTAGTTTTTTATCTCCAAACATAATACCCTTTTTTGTGGTTCCTGGGGTAACATCAGAAATGTGCAACACATTTTTCATTGCCTCAATCATGTAACGTGTGGCCCTATTGGAAGTTACATTAGTCTCATCGTCGTCGACACTGGAGTCAGTATCCGTGTCGACATCTGTGTCTGCCATCTGAGGTAGCGGGCGTTTTAGAGCCCCTGATGGCTTTTGAGATGCCTGGGCAGGCACAGGCTGAGAAGCCGGCTGTCCCATATTTGGTATGTCGTCAAACCTTTTATGTAAGGAGTTGACACTTTCACGTAGTTCCTTCCACAAGTCCATCCACTCAGGTGTCGGCCCCGCAGGGGGTGACATCACATTTATCGGCATCTGCTCCGCCTCCACATAAGCCTCCTCATCAAACATGTCGACACAGCCGTACCGACACACCGCACACACACAGGGAATGCTCTGACAGAGGACAGGACCCCACAAAGCCCTTTGGGGAGACAGAGAGAGAGTATGCCAGCACACACCAGAGCGCTATATAACACAGGGATGAACACTATAACTGAGTGATTTTCCCTTATAGCTGCTTATATATATACTGCTGCGCCTAAATTTAGTGCCCCCCCTCTCTTTTTTACCCTTTGTAGTCTTGAAACTGCAGGGGAGAGCCTGGGAGCGATCCTTCCAGCGGAGCTGTGAGGGAAAAATGGCGCCAGTGTGCTGAGGGAGATAGCCCCGCCCCTTTTTCGGCTGACTTTCTCCCGCTTTTTTATGGATCTCTGGCAGGGGTATTTTTCACATATATAGCCTCTAGGACTATATATTGTGATTTTTTTGCCAGCCAAGGTGTTAATATTGCTGCTCAGGGCGCCCCCCCCAGCGCCCTGCACCCATCAGTGACCGGAGTGTGAGGTGTGCATGAGGAGCAATGGCGCACAGCTGCAGTGCTGTGCGCTACCTTGTTGAAGACCGAAGTCTTCTGCCGCCGATTTTCAGGACCATCTTCTTGCTTCTGGCTCTGTAAGGGGGACGGCGCCGCGGCTCCGGGACCGGACGATTGAGGTCGGGCCCTGTGTTCGATCCCTCTGGAGCTAATGGTGTCCAGTAGCCTAAGAAGCCCAAGCCAGCTGCAAGCAGGTAGGTTCGCTTCTTCTCCCCTTAGTCCCTCGTAGCAGTGAGTCTGTTGCCAGCTGATCTCACTGAAAATAAAAAAACCTAAAATATACTTTCTTTTCTAGGAGCTCAGGAGAGCCCCTAGTGTGCATCCAGCTCAGCCGGGCACAAGATTCTAACTGAGGTCTGGAGGAGGGTCATGGTGGGAGGAGCCAGTGCACACCAGGTAGTCCTAAAGCTTTCTTTAGTTGTGCCCAGTCTCCTGTGGAGCCGCTATTCCCCATGGTCCTTACGGAGTCTCAGCATCCACTTAGGACGCCAGAGAAATGACAGTTAGGAGCTGGTTGGCTGGTACTTTATCTCCGTCCACTTAATCTCCATCAAAGAATTAGTAAATAGACCCCCTATGGCCCAGATTTTTCAAGCCTTGGAGAGGGATAAATTGCACGGTGACAAAAGACCCAAGCAATCAGCTCCTAACTGTCAGTTCCGATTACATTTCGGAGCTAATGAATTCGCCCCACTCGTATTCATTTAGGCCCGTTTTCGGCAGTTTTGAAGGCATTTTCGCCAATACCTTTTCACCTTCTTTTACTAAGTGATTAGGAACTGGCAAAAAATGCCTCAAAATCGGCGAAAATGTCCCACATTGTCGCCGGAAAACAAGTGGATTCGCTGATCCACATGTTTTCCGCCCCTGTCACATTTTTCGTCTAGTCAAAAATATTGCATAGGGTGAATCTCCATTCGCCCTAAAAATAGCGAAAAAGCTCAGTTTTTTCACATAGGTGAAAAAACGGAGCTAATTGCATACGCCACACAGCCTGTAACATAGCAGTTAGGAGCTGGTTGGTTGGTACTTTATCACTGTACAATTTATCACTCTCCAAGTAGAAACTAACCTTCACTTAAAAAGTGGGTTACCACACGCTTAATTAGAGTGATCTCTCTAAGCAGCTGTAGCACATTGGACAGTCAGTCCAAACAATAGCATGCTGGATGACCATTCACTAGCAAGATGAGACAGGTGTTGTGAGGATATGCGATCATTAGCCCTATAAAAGGCACATAAGGAAGAAGGAGATTTACCTTTGACAAAGCTGCCCTTTGTGACAGCGAAACGCGCAAGGACTACTTTTTTTTGGGACCCCAAAAGGACTCGATTGCAGCAGCCAGAAAAATCGGACAGTGGATCTTAAAGTGTGGGACTCATTGGTGTGCCAACCTGCGAAATATCGACCTAAATCTCCCTCATCTGTGCGCTGGAGCCTGTGCCATCTGGACCACCGCTAAGGGAAGTTATCTTTGCTTGTTAATACTGTGGAATAAGACAGTCTCACCAGCAAAAGGCAAATTAACAATAAGATCCACCTACCACTGGATAATTACTGTCATTGTCCTAAGTGTCCAAATCAAAACCTAAAGACTTTTTGTATGCTCTATTCCTTTAATACAATATATTATATATTTTTATACTACATTGATGTTTTTAAAGCTCACTGATTTAATGCTCAATACCATTTATTTATGGGAAATATGAAATAAATATCATACTGCTTTTCTATCACATACACCTGTGTATAATATTGTATTAGCGCTGTTTGTTTTTGTATCACTCTCCAAGGCTTGATAAATCTGGGCCTATATATATATATATTAGAATCATCAGCAAGTTAATGTTGGACCTAGGAAATTTCCTATTAAAAAAACAGTTACAGAGTGAAAAATTATACCTACCAAATTTGTTTTCCACGACAGCTTTTTTACTAAAACCTACAGTATATATTGAAATAATTGAGGGCCTTGATGTATATTTTTATATATTATCATCCTGGAGATGTATAAAGTTGAGAATGAATTGATAAAACATTTTACAAGATTGTAGACTAAAAAAGTTTTACCATGTAAGCTATGAATAAAGTAAAAAACAATACACATAATAAACATAAACAAGTGTTCTCACCCGATACATATACACTATGGTATTTCCAAGGTATTTGGCACCATAAAGTAACCCATCAGGCCATTTCACTTGTACATCTTCTCCCTCTACTGGTGGTCCTAGCTTAAGGCAGTCTCTACTCTGGAAAAAAAGGGGAAAAAAAACAATACAAAAGGTGTTTGGATTTTTTTGCATGCTACATACTGTAATTATAAAACATTACACAATACAGTATTTGTGACAGCCTAGAATTAAAACAACCTCCAAAAAAGGATACAAATGAATATTACAGTAAGTAGGCAATATGAAAGTCTATAGAACAACAAAATAGCACAATGTTCATGTAACACTATAAGAATTCCAGAAAATAAGAATAAGAATACATATTTTACACAAATACTACATAACCTGCAAAAATGTAGATCACAGCTAGTAATAAAAGTGAGCATCTGGAAATGGATTTAAAACAAAAACAAAGAAGAAATGATTGCATGTGGACAGTAGCAACTACTGGCCACAATAAGGGGATGATTACGAACATGCAGCTTTTGTCAAGTTTCTATAAACCCATGGAAGCACAATAATATCAACATAGGAAATAAAAAAAAATGAATAGGGAGGTGAGTTTACATCAAAGGTCAAGCTTTCTTCGGGTAGTGTCTGGTCAACTATTAGGCTGATTAAGCTGCAGCCTAAGGTGCCAGTAACTGAGAGGGGCACACATTTGGCAGCCACAAAAATGAAGACCTAAAGCTGGGTACACACTAGATGATATGCATTATCAGCGATATCACCCAGTGATTTCCCTACCCTACCGGGCGGCGGATATAGTGCGTACACACTGAACGATATCGCTAATGACAAACCCCACCCAAATCTAACTCTCTCTGCACATGTTACATCTGCCTCCCCTGCAGTGCACATGGTTTGGCCCATTAGAGAACTATTTTGCTGCTGCAATCAGGTCTGAATTAGGCCCTAAAGCCAGATAAGTATTACTCAATTAAATAAATGGATGTGGAGCTGTGTCCACTACCTCTTGGCAAACCTGAACTTATCTAACAGCAGGGGTACTAGATGCACAAATGTACTGGAACTCCAACAACCAATTTGAATTTTTGAGCATATCTGTGGCCATTGCATTATTATTAAATTTGGAATATTCCATGACATGTAACATGTAATAGTGTCTTGATACAAAATTTCATAGTCTGCTGCAGCATTTAATAATTTACTGTGCCAAGTAATGCTGCATGAGAGTTTGTATTTATAGTGTAATCCAATGATTGTTTTTTTTTTCAACTGAAATGGAGTATTAGTGTGACATACTGTACATAGCCACAGAATGCTTCATTAGACCACAATCACTGTTCCCTACATTTCCTGACCAAACAACGGAATGAATGTCTATAACAAACATAGAAATAGAATTTGATTTTAATCATGTGATAATACGAAAATGCAATGCCAGCCTACTGATAGTTTGAAGCCAGCTGCTGCATTTTCGGGTAGTCTAGCTCCTTGTCACAGTAAAGTGGTTATTGGGAGAAGCAATTGTTACAGAGACAAATAATAGTGCTGAACAGTTGAAAAGCTATTTGTCCAGGGAAACTACATGAGGACAAGCATGTACTGACCTTAGCTGCACTATGCTTATCATTGCATCCAGGCTATAACACATAATAAAAGCATGCTGGGTATCTGGTACAAATACACACAAACAGGAGTGTTCACGTTGATGCATCATAACATCAGACTGGATTGCCCTCAATTCTATTATCCTACCCTAAATTAACTCTTTAAAAACTCTTCCACCCATTAACTGATGTCCAGCAGTGAATAGGACATGTTCTCCAACCTTCTGGACCAATTGGGACAGTTAAATCGAGATATAATTCGAGATATAACACAGCTTAACTTCCAAACACATTTAAAGGTTTGACACTGCTGTGACTGCTACACTGTTACATAATTCAAAAGCTACTGAAATATTATATTAGAGTCAAAAGTGCATACATACATCTTGCAGTGTAAGACATATATTATATTATTTTATATTATTGACAGAACAACCTGGGGAGGAGATATGGAGAAAAACTTGAATACCAGAGAAGTTAATTTACCTTTTAGGAGTGATTAAAACAGTTAAAATATGTAATTATTTTCTATGAAATGACCACACGGTGGCAAAAAGAGTTTTCTATATATTTTTTATATACTGCAGAGAAACAACTTTTGTGCAGTAATCGTGGTAAAATATAAAAAATTAAAAGCTATTTCAGTTTTTAAATTGTGATATTTTCCCAAATAACATGCATTAATATGATTAATTACAACATTCTCTACAGAGCCTTTCAAATTTGCTTCCACTTTATAGCTAAAACATTCTGACCTCACATCCAGGACAACACAAAATTGTTTTCTTCTCGGCAGCTTCATATGTACTTTAAAGCTATAGTCCTTATTTATATTACCATGTTCATATGGGTTGGGTATGGGTGACCGGCGCCTGGGATCCCGCCGGTCACCATACCAACACCGGGATCCTGGGGATTAGTATGCCAGTGGGGGTTTCTATTCCCACTCTATGGGTTTAGTGGTCACCCACGAGTGGGATTAGTCCCTGTTAGTCAGCATGCCGACTGCCGGGATTTTGAGGGGGCGGTATATATTGCAGCACTGTATACATAGCATGATTCATCATACAACAGCACATTCTACATGCTTCATGAAACAATACTGCGTTATCCATGAATTCGTCCATTGGACATGCAGAATATCCAATGGGACAATACCAAGAATGGCGGGTGTGAACCATGGATTGGGTGTACACATCCACACATCCATGTATTTACAACTACAATCATTTCTTCTGTGATTTTTATGGTGGAATGAAGCCCAGTTTTCCCAACATTCACAAGTACAATGTGGCTTAAGAAATGTTCAAGTGATTACCTTCAATAGTCAAAGAATAAAATGATAAATGTCAAATAGAAGTTTTATAGAAGGTCACAAACTGATACTAAACAGTCTGTTTAGGAAAATATGAGGACAATAGTGACCTGTAGCTTGCTCAGTAGTTTGCACTAAAATCCTATAAAATGTTCAAAATACAGTTATTACAAATACATCATTTATAAGTGGATAACGGGAGCCATACTTCCATGGATTACTTAAATTCTAGCAATTGTTATGGTATGTGGAGACAGGGCATTTTCTTGATAATCATCACACTGTAACTGTGGGTCTTAGTTGTGACATTTCTTAAGACTGTGCCTAGTGTGAAATCAGTAATGATCCAGAGATGAAGCTTTAGAAAAAAAAATTATGTGATACAGTGTGAGAACTGTCATGTAGAGTCAGCTCTTGTTGTGTGAAATCCAGGGAATAAATATAAATGCTGGGTCAGAGTAGCAAAGGTGACTCAACCTGAGCTCTAAAGAAAAAAGATTGTCCCTGAGGATGAAACTAAAATATCAGAAATTCCACTTCCCCTAATGCACTTAATGCTAGCTGTCTCTTCTGGTTAATGTTAGGTCCATGTACATTAACTTTCTGGATGAATGAAAACAATTACGCTCCAAAATGCTTCTTTATGAAAATGAAAACCACTGCTAGATACATTGACGTAAGCCTAGAGAGGTTTGGAAATGCTGTCAGAGAAATGTTTTATGTAACATAATTGGCTATATCTATATTGTGATTATTTTCCAAATACATCACAAATTAAGGCTTTCTGACCAGCTGCACTTAAAGACATGTCATATCCACATCAAGTAAAGGACAGTAAATGTGAGTACCTAAAAAGAAAATTACCATTTCTAATTACTACAGTATTCAGTTGAAGGTTACATATGCAGATTTGACACACTATTCACACAAAAAAACAGGATAGTTAAGCGTGTGTTATTTTTTGAGGTGGAAGTTCAATTATGTTTGTTTAAACCACAGAGCGATTTAATGCGACTTAGGGAGATTTTCATTTACAGTATGCAAATGGTTATAATTAATCGTATAAGACTACAGCAATCACATTGAATTACAAAACACTAAAGCTCACTGACAAATTACCTACTACTCACTAGTGGTATCATGTACCTTCATTTAAAACAGCAACAGTTAGATTTTCATCAAAATACACGGGTTTGAATAGGAAAAGGGTATTCCAGAGTTGGGCAGAGTTAGGGCACACTTATGTTACTGGTTTGTCAAAGAATTGTAAAAACAAGATTATTAAAATTAGAAAACTGGTACTGTGTAGCAGAGGGCATCTGCAAAAAGACTTCATTTTAACATATAGTGGGGCAGATGTATTAAGCGTTGAGAAGTGATAAAGCAGTTATAAGTGAAGGTGATAGCGCACCAATCAGTTCCTAACTGTAAATTTACATATTGGAGCGTTATCACCTTGCACTTATCACTGCTTTATCACTTCTCCAGGCTTAATACATCTGCCTCACTATGAGACGGCATACACATATCAGCCATACCATTAAAACCACCTGCCTAATAATATGTAGGTTCCACTTGTGCTGCTGAAACAACTCTGACCCGTGAAAGTATGGACTCCACAAGACCTCTGGAGATGTCCTGTGGTATCTGGAACCAAACTGCAGATCACTAAAAGTAGCGAGATTGCGCATCCATGGCTCTGACTTGCTTTACCAGCACATCTGACAGATTGAGATCTGGAGAATTTGGAGGCCAAGTCAACATCCTGAACTCTCAGTCATGTTCCTCAAACCATTCCTGAACAATTTCTGCATTGTGGCAGGATGCATTATCCTTGTGAAAGAGGCTACTGCCATCACGGAATACCACTGCCATAAAGGGGTATACTTGGCCTGCAACAATGTTTAGGTAGGCGACACGTATCAAAATAACAGCCACATGAATTGCCACAACCCAAGTTTTCCCAGCAGAACACTGCACAGAGCATCTGCCTTCTTCCCATAGTGCATCCCGGTGCCATCTTTTCCCCCAAGAAACAACGCACACGCACTAGCTATACATAAAAAGTTCTTATAGTCCTGGTTAGTCCAATATATAAGTGAGATTCTGTAATTCCTTAGATATGTTCCTTCTCCTTTTAAATGCTTATGAAAAAAAGAGACCAAATGTGTCTCCCCAACATGGAAGAGAAGTAAAATATATATATATGTAGTGCATCATCCCACCTCCCTTCAAGCAAATCACGAGCACCTTAACTTGTAGGTATCCTTATTATACTGTAGGTAAATTCAGGTGCCTATGACAAGGATACCTACCTGTTAAAGCGCTGGTGAATTGCTTGCTAGGAGGAGGGATAGTGTCCGGTACCTCCCAATCATACTCTCTCCATTGCTCCTTACTGGGAGCCGAACATGGTACAGTACCATTTGTACTGTTATATTGCTACACACACTTTTATTCTCTTCCATATTGGTGACTGTGAGACATATTTGATCTAATTTTTCATGAGCATTCAAAAGGAGGAGGAACATATCTAAGAAATTACAGAATTTCACATATATTGGACTAACCAGAACTATAAGTAATTTTTAGGTATATTTACTGCATGTTTGGACTTTGAAGGAAAACTTTAAGAGATATGGAGATTTATCAGCCTATTTGAAGATACAAGTTACTCCAACTAAACTCCCACTAGTCATAGCTATTGTGTTTTTATCCAAGAGTGGTAGCCCACGATGTGTTCACTAGGTATTTGTTTGATTATTTGTATTGGTGGTTAGGTTCCACTAGAATACACCTACTGTAGGTTACTGATACCAGGAGCACCATTGCATTTTCCAGTTCCTGATTATTTACATGCACTAGGCAGGCCACATGATGTAAAAGAAAACGTGATCCATCAGATCAGGCCAGTGCACCATGCTCAAGTTCTGGCACTCATTTGCCCATTGTAGGCACCTTTGACAGTGGATAGGGTCAGCCTGGACACACTCTCTGTCTGCAGCTATGATGTACTGTGTGCACTGACACATTTCTATCATAGTCAGTATTAAGTTTTTCAGCAATTAATGCTACAGCAGCTCTTTTTTGGGATCAGAAAAGATATGCATGGGGATAGAAGGCTAGCCTATCAATGAGCCAAGGGCGCCAATGACTCTGTTGTCAGCTCGTCGGTTGTCCTTCATTTGGCCACTGCTAACTGCTACATAACAGAAAAATCCAGGTGCTGAGAAGGAGATTGTTTCCATCACGAATATGCAGCAGCTGAGTTTAGGTATAAAAACCCAAAGAACAACTAGTAAAAAAAAAAAAAACATTGCGCAGCTAAATGGCGATAATTTACAGAAACCAAAATGTGCAGAAAATATATCACAATTTATTAAATATATCACACATTACTACACCCATTCAATACCATATATACATATCTAAAATTCAAAGAATGTGGCCAAGGTAATGTTGGTTATAGTTCAAGATAATACCGTTAAATGGCTCTCTACTGAAAATAGGATCTCAAATGCAATAGTCAATAGCATTAATTTTCCTCTGCCAAAGTAGAGGGTGGAATTAAAAGCTTGTAAAGATCAAAAAAGAGCTACAACATTATCGCTAATCAGCAACTAATTTTATTATTATTTTTATTCGCTTTTAATGCTATTTGATTTTTAATTGATCGAGTGCTTGTTGACACAAACGAACATGTTATTGCTAAAGTCAACAAACGAATAGCGCTCATTTTTCACAAAAGTTCCATTAACAACCTGCAGAAACTTGATCTGTTCTAGCGCACACCAGCGCAAGTCTTGAATACAACATATACTGTAGATTTCACCAAACACACTCTTTTCTAGTATGTGTCTGTATCAGAAGAAGTAAGGACTGCTGATTACAGACAACCAGGAGCAAGTTGGCCTCAAATTGATTTAATTTTTAGAAATTAAAATAAAAATGACAGTGTTGCTCTCTATTAATTCTTATGCTTGCTCCTTGTCTGGCAGGTATGTATATACATGGACACAGAATTACACATAATACAGTAATTAAAATTAAATGTCAAGTATGGCTAGTCTACAGTATATCATGAAATGCATGCATTTCAAGAACATCTTCTGCAACTGAATGTGGAGTATTATATACATACACAGTCACATACATGCTTTTCTCTCTACGTCAAATAGATTGTTTACAAAAAATTCAGATAGCTGGCGCCCACTGAGTCTTCATGGGGAGAACACTGAGCACAATACAATAGGATGAATGGTGTTTAACATTGTAGATGGTCTCTCTTCTTTAGCAGCAGAAAGAGCAGCAGTTGACAGCTAGCTTTGTAGAAATAATATGTAGGCCAATTTCACAGCATGGAAACGGCTTTATGTTACCTGCAATTTAACTCATGCTACCTACAATTGTGATAAGACAGAGTAATTGGCAGCATGTCTGACAGATTGAACCAGTGTAGCACTCACTTTTAAAGATATTCAATTCTGTATTGCAGTAAACAAGTGAATTTCTGTTGAATTCATTCTAGTTAAAGTGATGGTCTTCACTCAAATTACAAAGACACATGTTGACATTTCCTATAAACAAATTATAGACATATGTTCCTTTTACTTTAGAAATGTTTTTCTGACTACCAAAACTGCATGTATATGTAATTTTTAAATTTGTTCATTGTAAACAATGCTAAGTAATTAGAACAGGTTCATATTGCCACATTATGAGGTGATTTAAGCAACCGCCGCGAGGTTGCGTTGTAACCTCACTTGTTATCTTATGCCATACTTGCCTACTTTTGAAAAAGCATTTCAGGGAGATGTGAAAGTAACACCTATCAGTGCGGACGTGTACTGCTACATCTGAGAGAAGTGTCATAAAAATGACTTACATCCAAATGTAAATGAGACCCAAAGTTAGTAAGATCTACTTTACAAGAGGTTCCATATACTGTAAGTAGCCACAAGAAAATGTATTTAAAATGCATGTAGCCATAGGGTCATTGTGTCTAATAACAAATGCAGGGAAATGGTACTGATGTTCCCATTTGAATGTATGTATCTTTGACTTATTTTTCCCCCCCAAGAATGTAACAGTTGCACAAAGGGATTAAGGTGCAATCAGGGAGATTGCTGGACTATTCAGGGAGATTGCTTCTACTTCAGGGAGTCTCCTGCAGAATGAGGGAGCGTAGGCAAGTATGTCTTATGCACAGAAGACAGCAATTATAGTAATGAAAACATACTGTAGCTAATTTTTGCTCGCACCTCAACAAAGAAAATAGGATTTTGGTACTTACCAGGTAAATCCTTTTCTTTGAATCCATAGGGGGCACTGGAGTACTCTTGGGATATGGACGGTTCCACAGGAACTAGGCACTGAATAGTTAAACTTTGACTATACCTCCCCTCCATATTCCAGAGTACCTCAGTGTTTTTTTACTAAGCCGAACTGGAGCTATAGAGGTTGACAATGGAGAAATACATATAACCAAAAAAAAACAGACAACAATAAAGTTGACACAAAACAAATCTGACAACTAACAGTTGACACCAACCCGATAAATTTCTAATTTGAAACAGTCGGTAAGAGTGTGTTACCATAATATTCCCTGCACTTACCACAACCAGGTAACAACTGCTCTGGGTGGGCGTCCAGTGCCCCCTATGGATTCAAAGAAAAGGATTTACCTGGTAAGTACCAAAATCCTATTTTCTTTTTCATCCACTAGGGGTCACTGGAGTACTCTTGGGACATACCAAAGTTTCCCCCGTGGGCGGGAGAGCTATTTGGCACCTGTAACACTAAACGGCCAAAGCTAGATGCTGATGCCGCAAAAGTATCAAACTTATAAAAGCGCACAAACGTGTGCACTGACGACCATGTAGCCGCCCGGCAAAGCTGTGTCGTAGAAGCTCCACGACCAGTTGCCCATGAAGTTCCCACAGAACGTGTGGAATGAGCTGTTACCGATGTAGGCGGCTGTAACCTAGCCTGAAGATAAGCCTGATGTATGGTCAGTTTTATCCTTCTGGATAAGGTCTGCTTAGAGGCTGGCCAACCTCTCTTGGCAGCATCATAGAGAACAAACAACGTATCCGTCTTACGAACTGTAGACGTTCGGGATACATAAACGCGTAAAGCGCGTACCACATCCAGAGTTTCAGAATGTCCTGTCAACACAGGAACTACTATTGGTTGGTTGATGTGAAAAAATGACACTACTTTTGGTAAGAAAGCGGGTTTCGTCCGAAGTTCCGCTCTGTCATCATGAAACACCAAATACGGTGGCTTGCATGACAAGGCACCCAAATCTGAAACCCGCCTTGCCGAAGCCAAGGCTAGGAGAAAAATCGTTTTCCAAGTGAGAAACTTAATATCCACTTCTTGTAAGGGTTCAAAATATGAAGACTGTAAAAAATCTAACACCAGATTCAAGTTCCATGGCGCAGTAGGTGGAGTGAATGGAGGCTGTACTCTGAGGACACCGTGCATAAAGGTGTGTACCGACGGTAATAGAGCCAATCTTCTTTGAAAGTAAACTGACAAAGCAGATATCTGCACCTTTAGTGTAGATAAACGTAGACCTCCATCTAATCCCATCTGTAGAAATAACAAAAGACCGGATAACTTGAAAGAAGATGTCGGAACCTTCCGAGCTTCACACCAACCTATATAGGCATGTCAAATTCTGTAATAATGAGCTGCCGTAACCGGCTTCCTAGCTCGTAACATGGTTGGAATGACTGATTCTGGAATGCCCTCTTTCCTTAAGAGGGCGGTCTCAACAGCCACCCCGTCAAACACAGCCGCGCTAAATCGGGGTAAAGGAACGGACCCTGTTGTAACAGGTCCGGACGTAGTGGGAGCGGCCAAGGATCGTCTGCGAGTAATCCGCGAAGATCCGAGAACCAAGCTCTCCGTGGCCAATGAGGCGCCACTAGTATGACTGTGACGGACTCTCTTTTGATCCGTTTTAGCAATAGAGGGAGCAGCGGAAACGGTGGAAACAGATACACTAGACTGTATGGCCACCTGACTGTGAGAGCATCCACCGCCACTGCCTCTGGATCTCTCGTTCTGGACACATACTGGGGCGTTTGATGATTGTGGCGAGATGCCATCAGATCCACCTGCGGGCAACCCCACCTCTGGACCAGCATGTGAAACACTTCTGGATTTAATGCCCATTCTCCTGGATGAAAATCCCGACGACTGAGATAATCCGCCTCCCAGTTGTCCACTCCCAGAATGAACACTGCTGACAATATCACTTGGTGATATTGGGCCAAATTGAGGATTCGAGCTACTTCCCGCATTGCCATGCGGCTTCTCGTTCCGCCTTGTTTGTTGATGTATGCGACCGCCGTCGCATTGTCTGACTGCACCTGAACAGCTTGAGCCTGCAACATGTGCACTGCTTGTCGCAAAGCATTGTAAATTGCCCGGAGTTCCAGGACATTTATAGACAGCAATCTTTCGTGATCCGCCCAGAGGCCCTGGAGCTGAAAATTTTGAACTACAGCTCCCCAACCTCTGAGACTTGCGTCTGCCGTGAGAATTATCCAATTCCAGGCGCCAAACCGTTTCCCTGCGGTTAGATTCTGTACTTTGAGCCACCAGAGTAGAGACACTCTGGTCCTTGGAGACAACCTTACCCTGTGGTGAATCTGTAAATGCGAGCCCGACCACTGTGCGAGCACGTCCAGTTGAAAAGGACGTGAGTGAAGTCTTCCGAACTGAAGCGCTTCGAAAGCCGCCACCATTGTGCCTAAAAGGCGAATGCGCAAATGAACCGATACCGTGCATGGCTTGAGCACTAATTGTACCAGATGACGAATGACCTGTACTTTCTGTTCGGATAGGTAAATTCTTTGATCTACCGTATCGAGAACCATACCTAGGAATTGAAGTCGTTGAGACGGAACTAGATGCGATTTCTTGAAGTTGACAATCCAACCGTGGTGAACCAGTACATTGTATGTCAGCAATGCCTGTTGAAGGAGGATTTGTTGAGACGGAGCTTTGATGAGTAAGTCGTCCAAGTACGGAACTACTATCACTCCTAGGGATCTGAGATGAGCTATCATCACAGACATCACCTTGGTGAATATCCGAGGCGCTGACGAGAGGCCAAACGGTAGAGCCTGAAACTGGTAATGGTTCTGTCGTATTGCAAACCGCAAAAACCTTTGATGAGGAGGCCAAATCGGAATGTGTAAGTACGCATCCTTGAGATCCAGCGCAATCATGAATTCCTGTGGCTCTAGACCTGCAATTACGGACCGTAGAGATTCCATCTTGAATCTGTAGTAAGTGACGTACTGATTGAGGCCCTTTAAGTTCAATATTGGCCTGACTGAGCCATCCGGCTTCGGTACCAGAAACAGACTGGAGTAATAACCCTGACCCTGTTGGTGCACAGGGACCGGAACCAAAACTGCTGCGTCCAGCAGAGACTGAATGGCAGTCTGCAGAATCGCCCTCTTGCCGTCCGACAGAGGCAGTCCTGTCCTGAAAAACCGCATTGGCGGGAGACAGTCGAACTCTATTTTGTAACCTGTTAAAACTAAATTGCGGATCCACCCATCTGTGGACGTCTGAAGCCACGCCAACTGGAATGACTGAAGACGTGCTCCCACAATAGGAGATCCGAGATGGGCTGGGAGCCCGTCAAGCCACTGGCTTACCGGTGACTTTAGTATCCTGACGAGTGGTATTGGTTCGTTGGAAACCACGTCCCCGACCTCGTCTACCTGGTGTGGCCGTTCCCCTGCCACGCCCGCGAAAGGACTGAGGTGTAAAGAATTTGAACGCCGGTCCAGAATACCTTTTCCTAGGTACTGTTGAAGGAAATGGTAAGAAAACCGACTTTCCTCCCGTGGCCTCAGAAATCCATTTGTCCAATTCAGGACCGAATAACTTCTCGCCCTCGTAAGGTAACGCTTCTATTCCTTTTTTGACCTCTGTCTCCGCTCGCCAAGAACGTAGCCAGAGCGCCCGCCGAGTTGCGACTAGCGACGATGAAAGGCGAGAAGTAAGCTGACAGACGTCAGTAGAAGCTGTACATAAATAGTCAGCCGCTTCCCAGATTTGATCAGCGAGAAGTATAAGATGATCATCAGTTAAGGCAGATCTGAGTTCTGTTATCCATACCATTAGAGCCTTAGTTACCCAGATGCCACTCAACCCAGGTCTTAGCAGCACTCCTGCTGCTGTATACATGGACTTCAGCATAACTTCTATTTTACGATCCTAAGGGTCCTTGAGTGTAGTTGCAGCTGGTACTGGTATGGTTAATTTCTTTGTAAGTTTCGACACAGATGAATCCACCAACGGCGGATTCTCCCATGTAGCTGTCACAGACTCTGGAAACGGATAACTAGACCTAAATCTGTGAGGTACAGAAAACCGTTTATCCGGATTCTTCCTTGTTTCTAGTAACATTTTATTAAGAGATTCTGAAACAGGGAAACATATTGGAGTTCTCTGTCGTTTAGTAAAAACGACCTCATCATTTGTCAGAGGCTCCTCAGTTTCTGTAAAATTCAGAGACTGACGCACCGCTCTGATGAGATTATCAATGCCCGGGCTGTCAAAATTGTCACCCTCTGACTGCTGGTCTACTTCGCCCTCCTCACCCACATCTTGTACAGTGAGGTCTGGCGAAGAATCATTAGACAGTAACATAGCAGAAACCGGTAGTTTATAAGAAAAATGAAATTTATCCCCCTTAGTCAAAGAGGATCTGGACCTTTGGTAAGGCTGAGACCCCTCCGGTAGTTCTAGCGGTCTCACCCTAGATTCAGATCTTGCCGCCTCTCGCTCCTGCCGAGAGGCGGCCACCTCTGATTGCAATCCAGCTAAGACATCTGCTAATATAGCCCATGGTGGGTCTGGGGTTGAAATTAAATTTGAAACCGGAGCAGAAATTGTATTTGTTTCTGAATTTACAAAACATACTTTACATGTGGTAAATCCATCAGGTAATACACCCTTACAGACATGGCAGAAAAACTGCTTTTTGGACTTTGTTGGTGTTTTACTCATTATGCAAACAGACAAAACAAAATACAAAGACAAACAACCTGCGCGACTCAGTAAATAGCACTAAGGTGTCTCTATATCTCTGGCCAAGTGTGCCAGTAATATGCCTGATCCCAAAATCCCCCTAACACCCCTGCGCCTTCAATGGTGGAGAGATGTAATACAGGAATTCTGGAAAAGAAAACAGGAAAAACAGGAAGCATGGTTTAATATGTCCCCATGCTCACAGTATATCACAAAAGTGCAGACTTATAACTATGTTGCAGATTTATATTTCTTTTATATGCATTAAAGCACATATATCCTGTTACAAAGGCTTAATCCTCTATGCAGCGCTGCTGGCCTTGTGCTAGGCTTCATACACACTCTATTTATTTAAGTGTGTCTCCCCCTCTCCCCCGTGCTCCGTGTACCGCGCTCTGTACACGGAGACCGGGCTATGACACTGCGCCTTCCGGAAGCGCATCGGAGCAGGTGAACATGCCGCATAGAGCCGTGGAGCGGCCGGCGTGGCTCCGAGCGGCGGGAGAGGCACATACACAGCGGCGCTGGAAGCGGCGGCGGGTGGCTGCGGGCGGCACATACACACACAGTAATCCACACAGCGGGCGGCAGCATGAGCTGACCGCCCCGAACACATACCTGGACCCTGTGGTGAGGGCAATGACGGGGCTTCTCTGTAAGCACGGTCAGCCCTTTACTGCAGGTGTCCTGCACGTGGTAGTGAGGCAGCTCTTCTAGAGAGGTCCGACACCCACAGCTGCTTCAGCAGCTTTCACTATCCCAGACCCTCGCTTTCTTGGAAGGGGGAAAGGGATTCCAAAAAAAAAAAAATTATCAAAAAATTCAGTAATTGTGGATCAAGTTCCACAAGCCTAGTCTCGGTGAGCACCGAAAAAACACTGAGGTACTCTGGGATATGGAGGGGAGGTATAGTCAAAGTTTAACTATTCAGTGCCTAGTTCCTGTGGAACCATCCACATCCCAAGAGTACTCCAGTGACCCCTAGTGGATGAAAAAGAAAGATCATTATGCAGACTATAACTATTGATGCTCCTATGGAACCTTGTGTCTAATTTAATCGAATGCGACTATAATATTACAGGCCAGTTTAATGCAGAACACAGGTCTGGTACCCTTATAAAAGGATTTCTGCACTTGCTATGCTGGTTTAAAAAACATGACATACTGCTTCAAATATATTCCCTTATTACACAATGTATAAACACACATTTCTGATGAAGGGTGAAAGATCACTGAAATGCCACACATGGACCAATATTATGAAAAGCCACATACTGTACACTTATTTCACATGCACACACGTTTTCCATGCATATATATTGTTGAAGTACATGTAAGTGGGAGAACTGATATTTACATGTTTCTTTTGGATAGCTTTATGATACTATTATTATTTTCATCCTTTATTTATCCTTTATCTTATATGGCGCCACAGGGGTTCAATAGCGCCTAACAAAGTACTGTACACAAACAAATGGGCAAACAAGAAAATAGTGACTTACTGTGCAGTAAAAGACCATTCAGCTTAAGTACATGGTTTATAAACATTGCTGCATTAGTGATTATATCACTCACATAAGCAACAGGGTGGGAGAAACCAAAGGTCAGGTGCCATTGTAGGTAGTATGTAGTAGATGATAGTATAAATAAGGGAAGGAAAAGCACATGATGGAACAGGACCCTGCTCCTGTGCTGAGCTGATGTCCCTACTGATGCTGCAGGCTGCTGTGCCTGTCACACTCTATAACAGGCAGTGGCGCTGGCAGCATGAAGCCTCCTCTCCCCTCCCCTCCCCTGTGACAGCGCAGTGTGAGTGACTATTCGGTACCTATAAAGGGGGCGGAGCTACACTGGACCGTACTGAAGCCTGCTACACAGGAGGATGAGCTGCTACAGCTCCGACCTGCCTGACTTTCTTAGGTAAGTGGATGGAAAGAGAGTAAGTGAAAGTGTGTGTGTGTGTATATATATATATATATATATATATATATATACATACTGTGACAAGAACACTGGGATAGTGTTTGAGGGCAGGTATATTTGTCCCAGGTTCTTGTCTTACATGTTTTAGAAAATGTTAACTTCTAGGAAAAATGCTTTTTGTTTTGTCTGAACCTTTTCAGTTTGCTGTAAAAGCTGGGTAAAGGCTCTGAGAGAGAGATAAGGCGAGTTCTAGACATTGGGCCCAGTTCGGGTCTTTGGCCTCACAGAGGGCTAATCAGGGTTTCAGCTGTGTAAGAGTGATATAGTGCTTCTAACCTGATTAGTATGGGCAGACTGCCTGGGAAGGCTGCAGGATCTGTGTGTGAGAGACACGCTTTCTGATGCAAGTGAGCTATACAGTATGTACTGAAGAACTCTGTGTTTTGTTTAGTGACAGTTAGGAATATCTTATGTTTAGTTAGTGCCGGACAGGCAAGGTATTTTTATTTTGGGGTTTGTTTTATTTTCTGTTTCAATAAAACTGGCCGGGGTCAGTTGTACCAGAAACTGGACTTGTGTTGTTCCTCAGCTGCTGCGTGCTGCCATATTCCCCAGGAAAAGGCGCCTTGCACCCCTACAGTGTTACAACTTGGTGGAGAATGCGAGCACACCGTTCTGCGCATAAGTGAAAGCAGCAGCTTTGGGAGGCCTGCAGAAAACGGTGGTTTATGCAGATACAGCCCAGTGTGAAGTTACTGAGACTCACCCCTGAGGGTTTGATATATGTCCTGGGTGAAAGCAGCTACAAAGCCGCCTGAAAAATCTGTCGACATGGAGGATCTGCTTAAAGCCTTGCTGCAAGCTACAGCGGCTCAGCAGGAGGTCAACCGACAGCAGCAGGTGGCAATGGAGGAAAATAGGAGACAACAGCAGGTGGCAATGGAGGAAAATTGGAGACTACAGCAGGAGGCCAACAGACAGCAGCAGGTGGCAATGGAGGAAAATAAGAGACAACAGCAGGCAGTTGTTGATGAACTTTACAGGCAACAGCGTCAGGATAGAGAGGCCTTAGCAGAAGTGGTGCAGAGACTTGCAGCTCGGGTTGGAGATGTGGCCGTCAGTGCTCCAACCAGCTCTAGTTCTATACGGGCCAGTCACTTCCTGCAGAAAATGACAGAGGCTGATGATGTGGAGGCCTATCTGACCACGTTTGAAAGGACTGCCGAGCGTGAGAACTGTCCGAAAGCACAGTGGGCCAGTCTGCTGGCACCTTTCCTGTCAGGTGAGCCCCAAAAAGCTTACTTTGATTTAAGCCCTGCTGAGGCTCGGGACTATGATAAACTAAAGACTGAGATCCTGACCCGCCTGGGAGTCACGCTGTCAGTACGAGCACAACGGGTGCACCGTTGGCTGTACGCCATGGAGAAGCCTCCGCGCTCCCAGATGCACGACCTTATTCAGCTAACAAAAAAATGGCTACAGCCAGAGACATTAACTGGTCCCCAGATGGTGGAAAGAGTCGTCATGGACCGCTACTTGAGATCTTTGCCCATGGTCCTGCGCAAGTGGGTGAGCCATGGAAACCCGGTTACTGCTGACCAATTAGTGGACATGGTAGAGAGGTATTTGGCAGCAGAGGAACTACTGATGACCACCCAGCAACCCATAGATCCTCGACAGCGCCCTTCAGTAAAGACTGGTAAGACTGTTCCGTGGGAAAACGTTGCTGGGCGGTTAAGAGAACGCAAGGCTGGAGAGACTGTAAACACTGGCCCTGGAAACAGGCCAATGGGGCTAGAACGGTCTATGCTGCCCAAATGGGTTGATAATCGTGTGGTTAAATGTTTTAGGTGTGGTATGCCAGGTCATGTTATTGCCAATTGCCCAGTCACGCAAGAACCCATGCAATGTGATGCTGCCTTTGAATGTCGCAGAATGTCTTTCTTTGCTAGGTTAGCCTGTACTGTGGTAACTTCACCTGAGCTGGAAAAACAAATGTGTGATGTGTTCTTAGAGGGTAACCGGGTAGAGGCCTTGCTAGATTCAGGAAGTTTAGTTACCCTCGTGAAAGCTGGGTTAGTGAACCCCTTAAAGGTCCAGCAAATACCTATTGGGGTAACTTGCATACATGGGGATACCCAACATTATGCCACTGCTGAGGTGAATATAGAAACTTGTTGTGGGTCAGCAATGGTTAAAGTGGGACTGGTCCCTACCTTGGTGCATGAGGCCATAATAGGGAGGGATTTTCCTCATTTTTGGAAACTGTGGGAATCACGGTTATCAACAGATGTGAGAAGTAAAAAGCCAGTTGATAATACCGGTGATTTTATGGATGTACGTGGGTCTTCGGAACTTTCTGGCCCTTTGCCTTTTGCTAGTTTGGCTGGGGAAGTGACAGATGGGGAGTCCAGTGAGGACCCTCTTGCCGGGAACAGAGACATAGTAGTTAGAACTGAAAGCGTGCCTGACCTGGAGGTAAAGAAGGATCTGTTTGCGTCTGAACAGTTAAAGGATCCTACCTTAATAAAGGCTAGAGAGAATGTTAAGATTGTTAATGGGGAACCTGTGGTACCAGGTGACAGGGTTACGTATCCCCACATGGCCATCTGTAATGAGCTCTTGTACCACATTGTCAAAAGGGGTGAGGATGTGGTGGAACAGCTGGTAGTTCCCCAGCCTTATCGGAGAACGGTACTAGATTTAGCTCATAGTCACGTTACCGCAGGACATTTAGGGGCAGAAAAAACCACTGAAAGAGTTTTACAAAGGTTCTTTTGGCCAGGGGTTTATAAAGAAGTGTCTGAATATTGTTCTTCCTGTCCTGAATGCCAGTATCATGCCCCTAGACCCCATTTCAGGAGCCCACTAGTTCCCATGCCTATTATAGAGGTCCCGTTTGACAGAATAGCCATGGATCTCGTGGGGCCCTTGTTAAAGTCTGCTCGGGGCCATCAGTATATCCTGGTAATTATGGACTATGCCACTCGATATCCTGAGGCTGTCCCTTTACGCACTATCACAACCAAGGCGATAGCTAGGGAGCTGGTGCAGGTATTTAGTAGAGTGGGAATACCAAAAGAAATTTTGACTGACCAAGGTACTCCATTTATGTCAAGGATCATGAAAGAATTGTGCAAGTTATTTAAGGTCACTCACCTCAGGACGTCCATCTACCATCCCCAAACTGACGGGTTGGTGGAAAGGTTTAATAAAACATTAAAAAGTATGTTAAAAAAGGTTGTTGAGAGAGATGGGAAAAACTGGGATTGTTTGTTGCCCTACTTGTTAATGGCCATCAGAGAAGTTCCTCAGTCCTCTACGGGGTTTTCTCCATTTGATTTGTTGTATGGTAGACACCCCAGAGGGCTGTTGGATATTGCCAAAGAGACGTGGGAAGGACAGCCCACTCCTTATAGAAGCGTTATTGAGCATGTAACACAAATGCAGGATAGGATTGCAGCCGTGGTACCTGTTGTCAGAGAGCACATGGAACAGGCCCAAAGTGCTCAACAGAGGGTCTATAACCGGAGTGCCAAGATACGGGAATTTGCTCCTGGAGATAGAGTTCTTGTTTTGGTACCCACTGTGGAAAGCAAATTCCTAGCTAAATGGCAGGGTCCATTTGAGATTAGGGAAAAAGTGAATGAGGTTAATTACAAAGTATACCAGCCGGGAAAGAGAAAACCCGAACAGATTTACCATGTTAACTTAATCAAACCCTGGAAAGATAGGTTGTCTCTGTCAGCGGAGCCTTGCCCTTCGGTGTCTTCACCCCGGTTGCTTCCCGCAGTGAAGGTGTCAGAGACATTATCAGCTGATCAGAACAATCAGGTTAAAGAATTTCTCATCCAAAATAGGGAGGTATTTTCAGAGCTGCCTGGCCGAACGACCATAATAAAACATGACATTGTCACAGAACCAGGGGTCAGGGTTCATTTAAAGCCATATAGGATTCCTGAAGCTCAGCGAGAAGCTATTTCTAAGGAAGTTAAAACCATGTTAGAACTTGGAGTCATAGAGGAGTCTAACAGTGAGTGGTCCAGTCCCATAGTGCTCATCCCGAAGCCCGACGGTAGCATACGCTTCTGTAATGACTTTCGTAAGTTAAATGAGGTGTCCAAGTTTGACGCATACCCCATGCCCCGTGTGGATGAGCTTGTAGAAAGGCTGGGAACAGCCAGGTTTCTCACCACATTGGACCTGACCAAAGGTTACTGGCAAATACCTTTATCTGATAGCGCCAAAGAAAAAACAGCCTTTTCGGTTCCGGAGGGGCTGTACCAGTATAAGATGTTACCCTTTGGGTTGCATGGGGCTCCAGCAACCTTTCAACGGGCGATGGATAAAATTTTGAGGCCCCATAGAAAATATGCAGCTGCCTATTTGGATGATGTGGTAATTCACAGTACAGACTGGGGGTCCCATTTGGTTAAAGTACAAGCAGTACTGGACTCAATCAGAGAGGCAGGGTTAACTGCTAACCCAAAGAAGTGCTGCCTCGCAATGGAGGAGGTCAAATACTTGGGCTTCACCATAGGCAGAGGTCTGATTAGGCCCCAATTGAATAAAGTTGATGCTATTCAAAACTGGCCTCGTCCAGTGAATAAAAAACAGGTAAGGGCTTTTTTGGGAATTACTGGGTACTATAGACGGTTTATTCCTAATTTTGCGACCACAGCGGTGCCGTTGTCAGACCTTACCAAAGGGAAGCAGTCAAATGTGGTGAAATGGAACCCTGATGCAGAAAAGGCGTTCCAAGCGTTAAAAGTGGCTTTATGTTCACAACCGGTGTTGATAACACCAGATTTTTCAAAAGAATTTGTGGTACAGACAGATGCCTCAGAGGTAGGGATAGGTGCTGTGCTGTCCCAAACCAGAGATGGGGACGAACACCCTATCATTTATTTGAGTAGGAAACTCAATGAGCATGAAAAAAGGTATGCCATTGTGGAAAAGGAGGCTTTGGCCATTAAGTGGGCACTAGATACCTTGAGATATTACCTCTTGGGTAGACAATTCAGACTAGTGACAGACCATGCCCCTTTAAAATGGATGTATGTAAATAGAGGCAAGAATGCTCGTGTAACTAGATGGTTTCTAGCGTTGCAGGACTTTAAGTTTACTGTCGAACATAGACCGGGAACACAATTGGCCAACGCAGATGCATTGTCTCGCATCTTCTGTTTGGGGGCTACAAGTGTTCCGGCCCCTAGGTCGAAACAGGGGAGGGGGATATGTGACAAGAACACTGGGATAGTGTTTGAGGGCAGGTATATTTGTCCCAGGTTCTTGTCTTACATGTTTTAGAAAATGTTAACTTCTAGGAAAAATGCTTTTTGTTTTGTCTGAACCTTTTCAGTTTGCTGTAAAAGCTGGGTAAAGGCTCTGAGAGAGAGATAAGGCGAGTTCTAGACATTGGGCCCAGTTCGGGTCTTTGGCCTCACAGAGGGCTAATCAGGGTTTCAGCTGTGTAAGAGTGATATAGTGCTTCTAACCTGATTAGTATGGGCAGACTGCCTGGGAAGGCTGCAGGATCTGTGTGTGAGAGACACGCTTTCTGATGCAAGTGAGCTATACAGTATGTACTGAAGAACTCTGTGTTTTGTTTAGTGACAGTTAGGAATATCTTATGTTTAGTTAGTGCCGGACAGGCAAGGTATTTTTATTTTGGGGTTTGTTTTATTTTCTGTTTCAATAAAACTGGCCGGGGTCAGTTGTACCAGAAAATGGACTTGTGTTGTTCCTCAGCTGCTGCGTGCTGCCATATTCCCCAGGAAAAGGCGCCTTGCACCCCTACAGTGTTACAATACATATATATATATATATATACATACATATATACATACACACACAGTACAATAAACCCGGCACTCCACCTTGTAGGTAACTGGTTTTGGTGGGAAAAAAAATTAAGTCAGTCAAAGGTGCGGCACTCACAAACTCTTGGTAAAGAATCACAGACACCAGGAGTTTGGCTAATCAACGATTCAATCAAACAAGAGTTTGTGAGTGCCGCATCTTTGACTGACATATATATATATATATATATATATATATATATATATGTATACACACACATAGACACACATACATATACACAGGTACTGTATTATATATATATATATATATATATATATATAATACAGTACCTGTGTATATGTATGTGTGTCTATGTGTGTGTATACATATATATATTAGTGATGTGCACCGGACATTTTTCGGGTTTTGTGTTTTGGTTTTGGATTCGGTTCCGCGGCCGTGTTTTGGATTCAGACGCGTTTTGGCAAAACCTCCCTGAAATTTTTTTTTCGGATTCGGGTGCGTTTTGGATTCGTTTTTTTTTTTTTACAAAAAACCCTCAAAAACAGCTTAAATCATAGAATTTGGGGGTCATTTTGATCCCATAGTATTATTAACCTCAATAACCATAATTTACACTCATTTTCAGTCTATTCTGAACACCTCACACCTCACAATATTATTTTTAGTCCTAAAATTTGCACCGAGGTCGCTGGATGGCTAAGCTAAGCGACCCAAGTGGCCGACACAAACACCTGGCCCATCTAGGAGTGGCACTGCAGTGTCAGACAGGATGGCACTTCAAAAAAATAGTCCCCAAACAGCACATGATGCAAAGAAAAAAAAGAGGCGCACCAAGGTCGCTGTGTGACTAAGCTAAGCGACACAAGTGGCCGACACAATCACCTGGCCCATCTAGGAGTGGCACTGCAATGTCAGACAGGATGGCACTTCAAAAAAATAGTCCCCAAACAGCACATGATGCAAAGAAAAAAAGAGGCGCAATGAGGTAGCTGTGTGACTAAGCTAAGCGACCCAAGTGGCCGACACAAACACCTGGCCCATCTAGGAGTGGCATTGCAGTGTCAGACAGGATGGCACTTCAAAAAAATAGTCCCCAAACAGCACATGATGCAAAGAAAAAAAGAGGCGCAATGAGGTAGCTGTGTGACTAAGCTAAGCGACCCAAGTGGCCGACACAAACACCTGGCCCATCTAGGAGTGGCACTGCAGTGTCAGGCAGGATGGCACTTCAAAAAAATTGTCCCCAAACAGCACATGATGCAAAGAAAAATTAAAGAAAAAAGAGGTGCAAGATGGAATTGTCCTTGGGCCCTCCCACCCACCCTTATGTTGCATAAACAGGACATGCACACTTTAACGAACCGATCACTTCAGCGACAGGATCTGCCACACGACTGTGACTGAAATGACTGGTTGGTTTGGGCCCCCACCAAAAAAAGAAGCAATCAATCTCTCCTTGCACAAACTGGCTCTACAGAGGCAAGATGTCCACCTCATCATCATCCTCCGATTCCTCACCCCTTTCACTGTGTACATCCCCCTCCTCACAGATTATTAATTCGTCCCCACTGGAATCCACCATCTCAGGTCCCTATGTACTTTCTTGAGGCAATTGCTGCTGGTGAATGTCTCCACGGAGGAATAGATTATAATTCATTTTGATGAACATCATCTTCTCCACATTTTCTGGAAGTAACCTCTTACGCCGATTGCTGACAAGGTGAGCGGCTGCACTAAACACTCTTTCGGAGTACACACTGGAGGGAGGGCAACTTAGGTAGAATAAAGCCAGTTTGTGCAAGGGCCTCCAAATTGCCTCTTTTTCCTGCCAGTATACGTACGGACTGTCTGACGTGCCTACTTGGATGCGGTCACTCATATAATCCTCCACCATTCTTTCAATGGTGAATCATATGCAGTGACAGTAGACGACATGTCAGTAATCGTTGGCAGGTCCTTCAGTCCGGACCAGATGTCAGCACTCGCTCCAGACTGCCCTACATCACCGCCAGCGGGTGGGCTCGGAATTCTTAGCCTTTTCCTCGCACCCCCAGTTGCGGGAGAATGTGAAGGAGGAGATGTTGATGGGTCACGTTCCGCTTGACTTGACAATTTTCTCACCAGCAGGTCTTTGATCCTCTGCAGACTTGTGTCTGCCGGAAAGAGAGATACAACGTAGGTTTTAAATCTAGGATCGAGCACGGTGGCCAAAATGTAGTGCTCTGATTTCAACAGATTGACCACCCGTGAATCCTGGTTAAGTGAATTAAGGGCTCCATCCACAAGTCCCACATGCCTAGCGGAATCGCTCTGTTTTAGCTCCTCCTTCAATGTCTCCAGCTTCTTCTGCAAAAGCCTGATGAGGGGAATGACCTGACTCAGGCTGGCAGTGTCTGAACTGACTTCACGTGTGGCAAGTTCAAAGGGTTGCAGAACCTTGCACAACGTTGAAATCATTCTCCACTGCGCTTGAGTCAGGTGCATTCCCCCTCCTTTGCCTATATCGTGGGCAGATGTATAGGCTTGAATGGCCTTTTGCTGCTCCTCCATCCTCTGAAGCATATAGAGGGTTGAATTCCACCTCGTTACCACCTCTTGCTTCAGATGATGGCAGGGCAGGTTCAGGAATGTTTGGTGGTGCTCCAGTCTTCGGCAAGCGGTAGCTGAATGCCGAAAGTGGCCCGCAATTCTTCGGGCCACCGACAGCATCTCTTGCACGCCCCTGTCGTTTTTTAAATAATTCTGCACCACCAAATTCAATGTATGTGCAAAACATGGGACGTGCTGGAATTTGCCCAGATGTAATGCACGCACAATATTGCTGGCGTTGTCCGATGTCACAAATCCCCAGGAGAGTCCAATTTGGGTAAGCCATTCTGCGATGATGTTCCTCAGTTTCCGTAAGACGTTGTCAGCTGTGTGCCTCTTCTGGAAAGCGGTGATACAAAGCGTAGCCTGCCTAGGAACGAGTTGGCGTTTGCGAGATGCTGCTACTGGTGCCGCCGCTGCTGTTCTTGCTGCGGGAGGCAATATATCTAGCCAGTGGGCTGTCACAGTCATATAGTCCTGAGTCTGCCCTGCTCCACTTGTCCACATGTCCGTGGTTAAGTGGACATTGGGTACAACTGCATTTTTTAGGACACTGGTGACTTTTTCTGAGGTCTGTGTACATTTTCGGTATCGCCTGCCTAGAGAAATGGAACCTAGATGGTATCTGGTACCGGGGACACAGTACCTCAATCAAGTCTCTAGTTGCCTCTGAATTAACGGTGGATACCGGAACAACGTTTCTCACTGCCCAGGCTGCCAAGGCCTGAGTTATCCGCTTTGCAGCAGGATGACTGCTGTGATATTTCATCTTCCTCGCAAAGGACTGTTGGACAGTCAATTGCTTACTGGAAGTAGTACAAGTGGTCTTCCGACTTCCCCTCTGGGATGACGATCGACTCCCAGCAGCAACAACAGCAGCGCCAGCAGCAGTAGGCGTTACACTCAAGGATGCATCGGAGGAATCCCAGGCAGGAGAGGACTCGTCAGACTTGCCAGTGAGATGGCCTGCAGGACTATTGGCTTTCCTGTGTATGGAGGAAATTGACACTGAGGGAGTTGGTGGTGTGGTTTGCAGGAGCTTGGTTACAAGAGGAAGGGATTTAGTGGTCAGTGGACTCCTTCCGCTGTCACCCAAAGTTTTTGAACTTGTCACTGACTTCTGATGAATGCGGTCCAGGTGACGTATAAGGGAGGATGTTCCTAGGTGGTTAACGTCCTTACCCCTACTTATTACAGCTTGACAAAGGCAACACACGGCTTGACACCTGTTGTCCGCATTTGTGTTGAAATAATTCCACACCGAAGAGCTGATTTTTTTTGTATTTTGACCAAGCATGTCAATGGCCATATTCGTCCCACGGACAACAGGTGTCTCCCCGGGTGCCTGACTTAAACAAACCACCTCACCATCAGAATCCTCCTTGTCAATTTCCTCCCCAGCGCCAGCAACACCCATATCCTCATCCTGGTGTACTTCAACAGTGACATCTTCAATTTGACTATCAGGAACTGGACTGCGGGTGCTCCTTCCATCACTTGCAGGGGGCGTGCAAATGGTGGAAGGCGCAAGCTCTTCCCGTCCAGTGTTGGGAAGGTCAGGCATCGCAACCGACACAATTGGTCTCTCCTTGGGGATTTGTGATTTAGAAGAACGCACAGTTCTTTGCTGTGCTTTTGCCAGCTTAAGTCTTTTCATTTTTCTAGCGAGAGGATGAGTGCTTCCATCCTCAAGTGAATCTGAACCACTAGCCATGAACATAGGCCAGGGCCTCAGCCGTTCCTTGCCACTCCGTGTCGTAAATGGCATATTGGCAAGTTTACGCTTCTCCTCAGACGCGCTTTCAATTTTGATTTTTGGGTCATTTTACTGAACTTTTGTTTTTTGGATTTTACATGCTCTCTACTATGACATTGGGCATCGGCCTTGGCAGACGACGTTGATGGCATTTCATCGTCTCGACCATGACTAGTGGCAGCAGCTTCAGCACGAGGTGGAAGTGGATCTTGATCTTTCCCTATTTTAACCTCCACATTTTTGTTCTCCATTTTTTAATGTGTGGAATTATATGCCAGTATCAATAGCAATGGCCTACTACTATATATACACTGCGCACAACTGAAATGCACCACAGGTATGGATGGATAGTATACTTGACGACACAGAGGTAGGTACAGCAATGGCCTACTGTACCATACTGCTATATATTATATACTGGTGGTCAGCAAACTGTGCAAAAATTAAATGCACCACAGGTATGGATGGATAGTATACTTGACGACACAGAGGTAGGTACAGCAGTGGCCTACTGTACCGTACTGCTATATATTATATACTGGTGGTCAGCAAACTGTGCAAAACTGAAATGCACCACAGGTATGGATGGATAGTATACTTGACGACACAGAGGTAGGTACAGCAGTGGCCTACTGTACCATACTGCTATAAATTATATACTGGTGGTCAGCAAACTGTGCAAAAATGAAATGCACCACAGGTATGGATGGATAGTATACTTGACGGCACAGAGGTAGGTACAGCAGTGGCCTACTGTACCGTACTGCTATATATTATATACTGGTGGTCAGCAAACTGTGCAAAACTGAAATGCACCACAGGTATGGATGGATAGTATACTTGACGACACAGAGGTAGGTACAGCAGTGGCCTTCTGTACCGTACTCCTATATATTATATACTGGTGGTCAGCAAAATTATCCACTGTACTCCTACTATATACTGTCTACACTGCAGCACAGATATGGAGTGTTTTTCAGGCAGACAACGTATACTGGTGGTCACTGGTCAGCAAAACTCTGCACTGTACTCCTCCTATATAATATTATACTGGTGGTCCCCAGTCCCCACAATAAAGCAGCACACTGAGCACAGATATGGAGTGTTTTTCAGGCAGACAACGTATACTGGTGGTCACTGTCAGCAAAACTCTGCACTGTACTCCTGCTATATAATACAGCTGCTCCCCAGTCCCCACAATTAAGCAGTGTGAGCACAGATATATGCAGCACACAGCACAGATAAGGAGCGTTTTTTTCAGGCAGAGAACGGATAAAACTGGTGGTCACTGATCAGCAAAACTCTGCACTGTACTCCTCCTATATTATACAGCTGCTCCCCAGTCCTCCCCACAATTAAGCAATAAAGCACAATCAAGTTCAACAATAAACGGAGAGGACGCCAGCCACGTCCTCTCCCTAACATTTCCAATGCACGAGTGAAAATGGCGGCGACGCGCGGCTGCTTATATAGAATCCGAATCTCACGAGAATCCGACAGCGGGATGATGACGTTCGGGCGCGCTCGGGTTAACCGAGCCATACGGGAGAATCGGAGTATGCCTCGGACCCGTGTAAAATGGGTGAAGTTCGGGTGGGTTCGGTTTCCGAGGAACCGAACCCGCTCATCACTAATATATATATATATATATATATATAGTGTGTATCTGTGTGACTGTGCGGCATAATGTGTATAAGTGGCACTGCTATGGTGGGCGTTACGTGTGCAAGCATTACTACTACAGGGGGCATTACGTGTGTAGGCGGCACTACTACAGGGTTCATTGTGTGTATAAGCGGCACTACTACAGTAAGCATTATGCTACAAGAGACATTATGTGCACTGTGCTTTTGTAAAGTATGAGAGGGTGCAAATTTATAGTTTGCAGGGGTCGCCGAACACCCAAGCACCAGCCCTGATTGCGTGTACTAAATCAGCTACAGCGTGTGCAATGCTTTTATTGCTTAAACTTCTTTAAATATCCCTTAGGTGAGATGAGCTCTATATTTTACTAAAAGGCTCAGGGTTTACTGAGAGCAATAAGGGATGTTTACCATCCCCTGTAATTACCTATTATCCTAACAAATGACATAAGTATAACTTAAGTATGTTATGTCTGGTTAAATATAATGGTTAAGAATTTAAAAAGGCATTTGTGTGATGATCATAATAATAATGGTCATTACTATAAGCAAGCTTTTCAATTGATAATCATATATTTCGTAATAGTAGGAATGTAGGAATGTTATCACTTGTTTAGACACAGGTTTCTTAGTTCATGTTAAAATGTTATGAAGACAGATTTTATTTTTGCGGTGAAGTTACATTTCCTCTGTAAGCTGTCTCTAAAAGTCTATAGGAAAAATTGTGTTTAGATTTGAACTTTGCTCAGCATGAAGTATGTGCAGATGTGGTCAGTAGAAAGTTGACTGAAGGTATTGTAGTTAGGTTTTGCAGACGATGCATGCAGATAACAGTCGCTGATAACATGTTTTTGTGGTTGACCAACCTGACCAAGATGAAGTAACACCTGAATATGAGTTTTGATACTGCTGGCACCTGTTAATGTTATGGTAATGAGTCAGAGACAATGGATGGTCATTTCCAAGAAGGATTTGGGCTGTTTGGTCAATGACATTTGAAGCTCTTTTGCCATGAGTTCTTTTCCACCAGTGATATTACAGACTTTTCACTTTAAGAGATTGTGTCTGTTTTGTCCTCGGAATTTGTATCACCACATCATGCATAATAATGGATAATTATAAGCTAATGAACTGCAAGGAAGTAAAATCCACCATGCACAACCTTTGTATAACGTTCTGGATCGAAAGTTCAATGTGAGTATATTCACTATGTAATGGCTGTTTTGCTATATTACTTTCTTTGAAAAATATATATATTTTTTATTAATACTTGAAACTATTTTTTGTGTGGACAATCAGTTATTATTAATTGAAAAAGTCATTTTATAAATGCAGACAGTGGTGACACAGATGGGCTAGACTGAGCATGGGGCAGTGGGTTAGTATGAGAACTGAAGGTCACTGATGAAAAAATGGGTCCTGGGAGCCCATTTGAAGTTCAATAGAGAGGTGGAGAGTCTGATAGGAAGATAATCCAGAGGCAAAATCTTGGTGGCTGGAATGGAAGTAATCAGTTGGCAGGAGAGGTGGCATTCATTTTTGGAGTAATGGGGGGGGTGGTAGGCGTGTGAAGGGAGATAAGGTCACTGATGTACTGTAAATGGGAGAGGATTGGGTAAGGGTTTTGTAAGTGGGTATGAGAAGCTTGAATTGGGCTAGTGTAAGGCTTGTAGGATGAGAGGCAGATGTTCTAATGTTGAAGAGGAAGATGAGCTATTGAGGGCATATTGGAGTGGAGACAGGTGGGAGTCAGGGAGGCTAGATAGGAGGAGGTTACAGCAGTACAATCTGGAGATGACCAGTGAGTGGATGAGGATCTTAGTAGCATCCAGGGTGAGAGAGGGTCTGATCCTGGATATAATTTTGAGACGAAAACAGCAGGACTGCGAAAGGTGCATGGTTTGAAAGAGAGAGGATTCAAAAATAAATCCAAGACAGCCGATAATGAAATTGAGGAAGTTGAGGTTACAGTATGTGGGAGGATGGGAAGATGATCAGCTCAGTCTTAGACATATTAAGTTTAAAAACGTACTGGTACGTCCAGGAGAAAATAGCAGAGAGACACTGGAAGATACATGTGTGGAGAGAGGGGGAGAGGTCAGGGGAGGAAAAGTAGATATAAGAGTCATCAGCATAGAGATGATAGTCAAAAAGAGGTGACATGTTCACCTAAAGAGGATGTACAGAGGAAGAATAGGAAAGAACAAAGAATAGAACATTGGGGTATACCTACTCTTAGTGGAAGTCAAGAAAAGAGAAAGGAGACAGAGAAGGAAAGGTCAAAGAGGTAAGACAGTCAGGAGAGGGTAGGATCATATTGACCTATGGGGTGAAGCATTTGCAGAAGAAGAGGGTGGTCCACCGTGTCAAAACAGCAGCAGAGGTTGAAAAGAATGGGCAGAGTAGTGGCAACTGGATTTGACAGCAAAGAGATCATTGCTGACTTTCTAGAGGGCAGTTTCAGTGGAGTGGAGAGGACAAAAACCAGACTGAAATAGGTCAAGCAGGGAATGAGAGGAAAGAAAGGAGGTAAGGCGGTTGTAGACATGTTCAAGGAGTTTGAAGGCAAAAGAGAGGAGAGAGATGTGTCAGTAGTTGGAGAGTGCATTACGATCAAGGGTGAGTTTTTGAAGATGGGGAGACAAGAGCATGCTTGAATGCAGAAAGGACAGTGCCTGATGAGAGTGAGAGATTGGAGAGGTGAACCAGATAGAACAGGCAAAAGAGGATAGATAGGGAGGGGTAGGCTGGAAAAGAAGAGGGTGGGATGCTGAGGGCCTGATGGCATGTGATGTCCTGATGCATTGAGTACATTTTAGATGTGAAATGGGTGGCAAATTCAAGAGCAGAGAGTGAGGAGGGGATGGGAGGGGAGCAGAGGAGGAAGCTGAAAGTGGTGAAGAGATGACAGTGGTTTGAGGACTAGTAGGAGGTAAGGTTTTTGAAATACGAGTACTTAGAAAGGGAGAGAGCAGCACTGTAGGTTGAGAGCATAATTGGAAATGGAAGAAGTCTGCCTTGAAGGACTGTATCCTCCACTGTTGCTCGGTGGGGTCATGAACACTTTTAAAGGTATCTGGTGCATTTGGAGTAGTGTAGTAGTCAAAAGCAGTAGTAAGGGAGGCATTGAAAAGACAAATGGCTTGTTCAGGACAGAAGAGATACAAAGGGTAAGAGTAGTGAGTCAAGCAGGGAAGATAAGGATACAGAGTCAATAGACTCAAAGTTATGCTTAGAGAGGCAGAGGTGGACAAAGAGTGAGGGGATAAGATAAAAGAAAATATGACAGTCAGAGAAGGGAAATGGGGAATTGATGTAATCAGAAATATCACAACTATGAGTGAAGACCAGACCAGAAGAGTGCCTACTCACATGGGTGGGTAAGTAGGTCCATGGGGAGAGACCAAACAATGATGTGAGGGTAAGGAGTTTAGAGGCAGACTATTCTGTGGGGATATTAATAGGAACAATGAAGTCACCTAAGATGATGGAGGGAAGATCTAAAGAAAGGAAGCCGGGGTGCCAGGAAGTAAAGCTCAAGAAAATTAACTCCAGCACTAGCAGAGGAGTGATAACACGGACAGGGGTGGATAAGGATGGAAAACCAGCCCAGGAAATTTATGGAAGCAGGCCTAATTGTGGTGGGGTCTGTTGAAGGGAGTGTGATCCATCCTCAGAGTCTGTTTCTGAGTCGGAGGAAGTTAGAGCCTTCCTTGCATCATTTGCTGCAGTTGCATCTGTGACTTTATGCTAGTGCATCTGCAATGCCCTACCTGGTGTACAGACAAGCATCAAACTGATATGTCCACCGTCAGTGTCTACAGACACTGCAAGTTGCCACCATTGAAACTTTCACCAGCCCTATGATGGATGTGTGTGTGTGTGTGTGTGTGTGTGTGTGTGTGTGTGTGTGTGTGTGTGTGTGTGTGTGTGTGTGTGTGTGTGTGTGTGAGGGGGGGAGGGGTAGGGGGGTTGTTGGTTGTTGGTTATGCTCTGGAGGCCAGGATGGGGGTGGTTAGGGGGGGTACTGTATGTAACTTTTCCAGAGTAGGGCTGGTTAGTTTAACACCTGCAACTGGAGCCAGTGCCTCTGCATAGCGCCACTGCTTACAACTAACTGCCCACCCAATTCGCCCCTGCATACACTACACTGTGTATTATTTACACTACATATCAATATCATCACTTACACTGCATATGATTTATGTTGCATATAACTTATACTACATATTACTGACAGTAAACTGTACATCTATTACACTGTATATCACAGAACGGAATACATACTATATCCAGGCTGATGGGATACCAGCGGTCACATCACCATCTGTGGCATCCAGACATTAAGGATCTCGACATCGGAGGGAGTAAATATTTCTATCCCAACGTCCCCTACCATAACCCTCCTGGGAGTGGACTACAGTTAACCCTTGGGGGGGGGGACTGACGATGGCTAGGGCTAACCCCCCAACACCACCAGCCATGGCAACCCCCATGCTGGAGTGAGAAAAAAAATGTGAGACCCCAGAGAAAAGAGCTGCAGAAGAAGTGGTGTCAGAGGGGGAAATCCAGGTTTCGGAATTGGGTAGGAGATTCAGGGAGTTGGAGATAAAAAGGTCTAAGGTGGGGACCAGTTTATAATAAAATATATTTTACATAATTGACATTTATTGCACTGCTTGGTGTTTTTCCCTAGTTTTTAACCCCATTAATTATCCTTGTTATAGAGAGATCTGGCACTCCAAAGGGAACAGGATAGAGGTACCAAGTTTGTGGTAAATGAAGTTATCATGGTACTGTAGCTACAGCGCTGAGGTGAAATTAATTTGCAGGACAGAGGTGAAGGGCTCCTGAGCTAGAAATTGAAACTGCAGTTGGTTGGCAGGGAGGGTGTTTTAGTGTAAAGTGGATGGAGGTGAGGTGACAGGGAGAGGAGGGAGGAAGCAGGGCTTAGTGATAGGGTAGTAGGACTATGGTGCGGAAAAGGTGGGGGAGGGAAGCAGATGGGTGGAGGTAAGAGAAGAGGGAAAGGATGGGGAGGAGGTGGAGCAGAGGTAGGTAGCAGACTTTCCTTTCCACTTACCTCTTCGTCTCCTCCGTTGCTGTTTTACCCACTGCTCCCCTCTTTTCTGCCTTTCTTGATCCCCTTGTCCTATGTAAACAAATTTTCTGCCTCATGTTTCTTGTCTGACTCCTTATTTCCTAGCTTTTTATTTGATCATTTTTCTGATCCACATTGTCTCATATTGCTTATGCTTATTTGTCTACATGTTGCATTAGCCTACCTTTAATTCTGCAACTTGTTTCAGCTCATGTTTCATGTAAGTGCCCTTTTATTTTCATGTTTATGCCCCTTTATCCCCATAACTCTTATCTGTCCCATCTAATTGCTTATATGCATTTCCTATCCGGGAACTCTCCCAGAGAGGAGAACATTTTTTGAATTGCCAACAATGTTACACACACAAACATCATATATGTTTCCCAAGGGATACAGTTATATTGCCGGCAGTCGGGATCCCAGCAGTCAGGATACAGATGCCAGAATCCCGACCACTGACAATGCCGACAGCCGGAATCCCGGCTAATAGGGGATATTCCCACTCGCGGGGACCTGTGGTGAGATCCCGGCATCAGTGGCAGGATCCCAGTGTCAGCATGCTGACCGCTGGGATCCCGGACGCCGGCATAGCATACTCAACGCGTGTCCCACACCAAGTTAGTTATGTGGTTGTTCCATGATATGCGATGGACTTATCATCTGAAGAATCAAGTAAAGAGTAATGAATGCACTAGAGAGGTAAATATACAATTTATAGATTTGTTGGAAATCCAATGGATAAGGATAAAGAATAGTGTGTGTCTGGATAGGAATTACCCTATGGTACATCTGATATAAGGGTGTACTGTATATACATATCCATGCCTCAAAGATTCAGGATAAGGGTAAAGGAAAGCGCATCTAATAAAGTTGTCATTTATAATGTGTGTGTGTGTGTGTGTGTGTGTGTGTGTGTATACGCAAGAGTGTAAAGTAGCAGATAGGTATCTATGTAACAAACAATTGATTTTGTGATGCACAGCTTACAGCTTTACAGAAAATTGTAAAATAAAGTTCTATCCAAAACAACCATTAATGTTTAGTGCCTTGTAAGAAATATTGTAATGCAATCAATTTCCAAGAAGAAAAACATTACATGACTAAACAGACCTGTTCATTTAACTGTCATAACACACACTGTCTGGGTGCAGTAACAAACAGTATAATAGAACATTTGTAACAGTAAATTACATTCATTATGTTTTGTTAAAAAATTGTTCAATGTATACAATTATATTAACATAAAAAGGTACAGCGTGAAATGTTTCAATGGTTAAGTTACTGTACTTTTTATTTCTGTTTTAAATGGTTTATCACACACTGTCATGTTTCCATTAAAACTGTTGCCAGTTATGCCATACTGTACATCTACAGCTGTCATTACTGGGGAAGCATTTCACGGCAATGCATATTTAAAGAATAGAAGGGATATAAGCATATTTTATTTAATCAGTGCTTAAATCATAACACTCTCCTCCTCTTTCTAACAATTTCATGTTCAGTTAATTTGCCTATCTTAAGGTACCAGAAATGAAGAATTGCGAGAGCAGATGCACAGTTTAAGAAAGGGGGGAAAAGGTGGGGGGGACATAATTATCTTGCATACTGTATGCTGATAAAGGCTGGCAAATACAGCCCTATGGTGCAATACATTGGACAAAAAAGGACTCTCTTAGTGATCTTAGAAATGGCTCCCAGAATGTAAGTAGAAGTTCCCCAACTTGCGTCAACCCATCCCTGGTAGTCCACCACACATGCAGAAAAAAATAAAATGCAGGTGCACACTCTAAGCACTAAGAATACTGATAGTCAAAATAATTTTGATAAACTCTACAATTAACATGGAGTATACTGTACCTGAGATTCTTAGCGCATGTTTGGTCAAAAGTCTCTCCATCATCGTAACCCCCTCTGCTCTGTATCTCTCCAGGATCATGCTCCTCACTGTGTTACTTCTATATCCTGCTGGTGTCTCTACATCCTTATGCCACCTTTCATCTCTGTCCCACTCGGTCTACCTCAGTCACACACTGCACCCCACCCCCCTCTCTCTCATATTGTCCTCCCTGCATCCCCTCTCTCCACTCCCCTGTTTAAAGGATGGTTTTTTGGAGGGTGTTGTTTTTGGGATGGCTAGATCCAAACACTGACAGGTGATTTCCCCCAACTTTCCACCTCTTTTTACAGTCTGTCTCACTGGTCTGTTTCTCATGTTCCCCTTTCCTGTCTCTCTCAATCAGTTTCACTTTCCTCTCTTTTCACCTCTCATCTCTGATCTAGCTGACCTCTTTCATCTCTGTAGCTCATCCTCAACCTGTATTATCTCTGTCCTCTCATCTCACTGTCTTTCCTCTCCTCCCCCCCCCCCCCCCCACACACCTTAACGGTTTCATCTCTGTACCACCTTCTTGTTTAATTCCTGTCTTTCTCCCCATTTATGAAGCGGGAGGGGTTGCAAGTGTGTGTGTTTGAATTCCAAGAGAAAAACTGCATGAGGAGGTCAATCCCCCAACTGACAGCATTGGGTGGGAGGGAGAAGGCTGTGGCCATCAGTGCACGGACCATCGATAATCACCATTGATGGTGAAACTGTGATAATCAGTGGTAGCAATTTATGCAATGGAGGACTATCAATGGCTTCATCCACCGATGGTCATCCCTAGTATTTCACTCACTGGCTTGTAGGCCAATCCTTCACCATTGCATCTTGGGGCAGAACTAGGCTCCATGTCCAAGCATAACTGCGATGGGGGGGGAAGCCATCGGTGGGATCTATACCATTGAATATAGGAAAACCATTAGTTTTCTGCCACTGATGCCCAAACAATCTAATATTAGAATTTAGCCATCAATGGTCAATGGCTAACCCTTGAATAATGTTTACCATTGTATAAAAAAAACCCAGCTAAAGCACAGTAGATACACCAAGGGCTGAATGATTTTAATATAGGATGAGTGCTATGTCTGAGAACACAATGTGCTCTTTGTAGCTCCTCAGCAATATGGTGGGACATTTAACTGTTCAGGTATTTGTGGACTTCCAGTTTTCAGTTGGTCAGTTCCTAGTGCACAGATGCCAACATTTTCCACAAAATCTTTTTTGCTGAGCCAGTGGATCTAGACAGGTAGCACAGTATACAATGTGGCACTGCTTTACTTTCTCCATCAAGTCTACGGATTAGTGAGGATATTGTACTTTATTGTCTTTTAAGCACACCTTTTTATTCAATTTTCACTGTTAGTAGTATAAAATTAGAACAGACATACACAAAGAGTAAATTTATCTTGTAGTTGGTCAGTACTGATAACAGTGACATTAAAAACTGGGACTGTCCCTGAAAATTATTAACTGTTGGCAGGAAAACTACAGTAATAATTTAAACTGGTTTTATTGTGTATCAGAAGGTAGCATTGCTAATGGCACACGAGCAGTTCAAAGCTTGGTGCACATATATTTAAGAGTCTATAAAATTCTAACCACAGGCACTGAGTTTCTAGTCTAAAAATACGCTTTATTTAGCTCCCGTTTATCAGAACATCTGTGCTTTTAGATTCCAATTTTGGGTATGTTGTATAGATGGTGCATGATTTGTTTTCTCCTGGTGGTTTAGGCAAACAAACGATTATTTTACACTACTTTGGTTCTTTATGGTATTTCTATAGTAACAAGTTTAAATTACTCTAAAACCCTTCATATGTTTAATGGCTTCAGCCATATTTAAAAATGACTTTTGGTTGGTGTTTGTAAAAACAATCTAAACATTTTGTTTGAAACATATAAAAACAAACATCTGTCCAAAATATTGCTATTAAAAATTTTAACCTACAGTCTGTAAATTCTGATTGTCATCTGCAATTAAGTAACAATTAGAGCACCCCGCCATCTGCACTGCAAATATGTTGAAAACTCACTAAGCTTAAAATTAAGTTTTGTTTTTTGTTTTTTTACATATCCATTAAATATTCACCTGCTTTTAATTAGTCACTGAACATGCATTAAAATGGTATTCAAGGTTAAACTCATCAGAATGAAAAAAAATATTATAGGATGTTTTCTTGTTCTTAAGCAAGCTTCATCAGCCATCATAAAATGCTTGCTTAAAAAAATTAAAAAGGATTGTCAAATATGGGTAAATGATGTTAAGTTTACAGGTAGCCTATTTTTTCATGCATAATTCAGGAAAAAATTGAGCATATAAAAAAACACGTTTGACAAAACAAACAAAAACAAGTCTGGACAATCCCAAATACATGACCAATTTCAAACATAATGCCTCACAAAATCCAATGGAAATAAAGAGATTGTAATAGCATTTTTTTAACTACAGTAGAGTAATATATGCAGTTTCGGAATGGTCAGAATTTGCTTATGATATGAACTATAGAGCAAGTTCAATCCAATTTGCCAGTGCATTTCTTATTTATGTTATTTACTTATTACAAACCTTGAGTGGTCATACAGTACTATTCCCAACGTGAACAAAGAGCCTCATAAAAAATTTAGTTTTTAAGTCATTCTTTTTTATACAATTTTCCAGTACAAATCCAAAGGCACACATAGGGTGAAAGTATTTACTCACAAACTATTCACAATTTGTTATTTTGTATAATTTAATTTCCTATTTCTTTAGCAGGGCTTCCTTAATAACATATACAGTAGCCTCAGACCTGTAAGACTAAACTGGTTAATAATGAACTCAAAAGAACGGTGTAGTCCACGCACTCTTGTGAGTCATCTAATTGCTTACTGTTCTTTAAAAAACAAAAAACCATAAGAAAACAATTATTTTGTCCAAAAAAAAGTTTTATTCATTGTCGTTGCAACAAAATTTAAGCATGTAGTTAAGAAAATGACTTATGGAACAAAGCACACTGTAGAGAATCTGTCAAGAGAACAATGTAAGCTTACTGCAGAACCTGTTTCAGCCCATATCTGCCTGATGGGTAAATGTGCAAAGTAGATTGTCAGACATGCTTCCTTTTAAATCAAACACCAAGTTTCAGCAATGGGAAAACAATACATCCAAATTGTTCTCCATTTTCTGCTTCATTAAATATAATATATGTAAAATAAGCTGATGTAATTTTATCCATTGACTTACAAAATATAATTTATCATAGCGTTTTGTACCAGACAGTCATTGATTATATAAAGCAAAAAAAAAAAAAAGTTTTATGCATTACATTTTTATGGTATCAAACTAGGAACATTTTTTTTTCCATTTCTTGGGATTGTCATACAGATTGTTCTTTTAGGTACAATCAATGGGGCAGATATATTAACCTGAAGAAGGCATAAGGAAGTGATAAACCAGTGATACATGCAAGGTGATAAACGCACCAGTCAACCAGAGCCGAACTGTTAATTTACATATTGGAGTTGATTGGCTGGTGCATTTATCGCCTTGCATTTATCACTGGTTTATCACTTCCTTATGCCTTTTCCAGGTTAATACATCTGCCCCAATGTTTTGTTTTATGCAAGAAATGCACTGCTTTGTAATATCCCCACATGTATGTTAGTACAGTACATCTATGATCCATTACCAATTGCAGAAAACAGGATAAGCTGAAAGGATTACATACGCTTTACCGATGGACAGGATGTCGCTGTCAGTCTGCCAGAATGCAGACAGAGGTGCGAGCGATTAGAGTGTCCTTGCAGGCTCGGACACCCACGAGTGGGAATAGCGCTGGTGCGCCAGGATTCAGTCTGTTGGTATTGTTGGCTGCCAGAATTTCGGCATTGGTATCCTGTATGCCGGGATCCTGAAAGGCGGCATTTAAACTGCAACCAGGTTGAAAATAGCAATAGTGCTTCCTAAGTTAAATGTGCATTGTCAAAGGCAAGAGGCATATGCTATGATTGTCCAATGATTGTAATGAAATATGCAATATGGACTACTGTCACATGACTCATTGCAAAACCGTTCCAAAATGGATTGGGATGGCTATTCAAGGGTTCACCATAAGTGGTGCCATCAGTGTATTATATTGATGACATGAAATCATTGAGCATAACTGATGTTTACACAGTGGGTGGCAACCAATCAGGGCAGGGGGGGGCAGGGATTCAGAGCTATGCGATAAGCAAATCAGGGAAGAGGGCTAAGCCGAGTGACATGCCCTATGCTCATAAGGGGGGGTGGGGACACTGTCTCTGCCACGGATAGCAGAGGAGTATCAACCATCGGTGTCAAACCATCAATGGTTGCTAACCATAGATGGTCAAAGGCACCCATCTGCATGACATCATGCATAGTGGGGTTGGGCCACCAATGCCAGCAAGAACAGCAGCACAATGGGATCATACTCTCAGGATGCTGTAAGTGAACAAACCGCACGGCGCTTGTGAAACAAAGCAAGAAAATGGTAAATTTATTCACTTGCAGCAATTCTGAAAAGATTAATTTGCAAACCCCCACATCACAATTGAAAACAGAAGAGAATGCACTGGTGAATGAAAACTGGACTGCAAACACAAATTTTGAATAGTAAATCCCATAATTTGAAAATCTCTCATGTCCTAATATAATACTGAGTATAAAACCTAGTGTCCAAGGACTAACCCAGAGCTGATACAGAAAGATGAATAGTAGCAAACTACAAAAACAAAGAAATCAGAAAAAAAAAATTATACAACATATTGAATACGGCCGACATGACACTTTCAAAGTATCGAATTGGAGGGACATGCTGGATCATCCGATAGATATTACTAGATCAGTCGCCTGCATACACCCGGCAATTATCTGTCCAATCCACCAAAATCGGCTAGATCGGCCAGATAATTGTAGCGTGTATGTCCAGCTCTAACCGCCAGCTGTTTGTCAGGCCAGGAGAGAGGAACAATTAATAGCACAGAGTCAGGAACCACATCCATTCTAACTATACCATCAGGCAAACTACACGCTTTTAACTGAACCTTACCCACTGGCCCTATTCAAGTGCATACTGTACCTTACTAATTTACAGAAATAAGTTTTGGGCACCGTTTATACCTCCACTTTAAGAGCACCTGTTGCAATTAAAATTAAACAAGCTTGGCTACGACTTGTACACACTACTTATTAAACAGTGGGGGTCATTCCAAGTTGTTCACTCGCTAGCTGCTTTTAGCAGCATTGCACACGATAAGCCGCCGCCCTCTGGGAGTGTATCTTAGCATAGCAGAATTGCGAACGAAAAATTAGCAGAATTGCGAATAGAAATTTCTTAGCAGTTTCTGAGTAGCTCCAGATCTACTCACAGATTGCGATCAGCTCAGGCCGTTTCGTTCCTGGTTTGACATCACACACACGCCCAGCGTTCGGCCAGCCACTCCCCTGTTTCTCCAGACACTCCCGCGTTTTTGCCTGACACTCCCTGAAAACGGTCAGTTTCCGCCCAGAAACACCCACTTCCTGTCAATCACACTCCGATCACTTCAACGATGAAAAGTCTTCGTTCGGACGTGAGTAAATCTACTAAGTTTTGTGCTAAAATACTTAGCGCATGCGCACTGCGTATCATGCGCATGCGCATTTTTGCCTTAATCGCTCCGTTGCGAAAATCGTCAACGAGCGATCAACTCGGAATGACCCCCAGTGTTGGGTAGCTTTATCAAGAACAGCTTGCATTAACATTTAAAGAACGTTTGGATATTGTTTTTATCTGCACTTTAGCGATAAATGATGTGGCTAGCTTTTATAAACTTGCCAACGGGTGCCTAAACTTGCTATTTGGCCACTACACCTGAGTGCATTGTTCCAATATCAATCAAGAATTAATTTCTAAGGGTATTAGCGTACTAAGATCTTTTCAACAAGCTGCTATTTTGACCATTCAGGATATTGTATCATTTCACAGGTTCTGTTTTATGCATATTGCTACTGTTCATCATTCTGTATCCACTCAGGATTAGTTCTTGGACACTTGGCTATTATATTAGGACATGAAACATTTTTAAATTATGTGATTTACGATTAATAAGCTGAAGATGTACGTCTGTGATCCAGTTTTTATTCTCCAGCACATTCTCTTCTGTTTTTCACTGCTTGCTCCAAGCTGCCAGCTGCATGTATGGAGAGTTCAAAGGAGCATTAGCAGCACTGCAACAGTGACACTGGCTGCAGTGTGCAATTCCAGGCACCTTGCTAGCCAGATGCAGTGACTGTGGGGAAGCGAAGGTGCCACCTGCTGAGCCCTGCGCCCTGTGTGGCGGCACCATTTGCACACCCCTAGTTACATCCCTGAGTGATAGCCAATCCTAGCAGTGCATAGCTGTCAGTGAAGGCCAAGCAGACCTAGATAAGATCAGAATATGCATAAGCACTGCATTTACAAATAACCAATCACAATTGGCTCATTATTGCTACCGACCATCATCGTCATCCGCTATTTACACCTATCCTTGACCGCCTGCAAATACCTGTGTCTTTGTCTGCATGGGTTCACAACAATTGGCAGAGTCATGGGTGTGCAGGTAACCTAGGAAAGGATGGCATCTATGAGTTGGTTGAAGGAGGTACCATAGCCCTGATTTCCATGACACTACAGACCCAGCCGGGCTTACAGTTCCGCAATGCCCAGCACAATTATGTTTTATGTGGGCGGCTCTGGGAGGCTGGAGTGGCACAGGTGGCACAAAGCAGTTTTTGCAGTGTCTTGTGTAAGATATGGTCATATTTTGGATATGTTTTTTAGAGGTATGAAACATGATTTTGAGACAGATTTAATGTGGGGAACAAAGGACAGTTCAGAGTCAAGGATAACACCTAGGCAACAAGCTTGTGAAGTTCTCAACAGTGATAGAGATTTTAGGTTAGTAACATTGGTCGGTGGAAATATAATTGATTCTGTTTTGGATATATTGAGTCTGTGGTAGGGAGATGACAACCAAGAAAAACAGAGGGCCTAAGACTGAGCCCTGCAAAACTCCAACTGATAGAGGTAATGAAGAGGAGTTGGATTCAGAGAAGCACACACTGAAAGAGCTATTAGATAGGTAGGATGAGAACCAAGAAAGGGCTGTGTCCTGAAGACATAGTGTCAAATGCAGCATAGAGATCTAGAAGTAGTAGTGAGTAATTCCCTTTCATCTTGGTAGTGTCTGGAGTGTAGGAGTAGTTAGCAATGTATGGAAACCTGATTACAGACAGGAGAGCAGATTGCAAGGACATTACAATAACTTGTTTTAAGCATATATACCGCCACACACACATTCTTGCTTTTATCTGACACATAGTGGTCTTTGCCACTGCGCAATATGCTTGTTGCAGACCTATGAATATTTACATTTAATTAAACATTTTCAGAAATCAGAAAATGACGGTCATGCTTTAGAGGGAGCATAGCCATAACCTGTTAGTATATATGTAGTCTATAGAAAAGAACAGTACAGACATTTTAGTCGAGTGCTTCTCTGTGAAGAATTATGTATAACAGTGTGCCAGCACTTCCACATTAATGAATGATTTGGATGGAGAAACAAAGTGTTTAGTAAAGTAGTAAAGAAAATCAGGGAGTTGGTCTTTATATAAGTATATACAAACATTTGGTATTTTGAATTTTGGATATGGGATACTTAGCCTGTATACATAAAAGTAATAGTGTTACGGCACTAAAGTATCCCATCAGTCCCAGTACTACCCGCTAAGCGAAGGGATGTAGAGCAGGTAGGCGCCAAGCTCCAGAGGCGCACTTCCCACTCTGCATCCCGCTGCTGCGCGGGTCTCCCCTGCTGCCAGGCCAACATAGTGTAGCAGTTTGGTGGAGACATGCAGCGTGTACTCCCGGGTCCCAGCTGCACTGATGATGTAAACACACAGGGGACTGCAGTGTGAGGCGAGCGTAGCAGAGGGGGCAGAGTTTTCGGGAGGGGTGGGTGGCTTTTCGGGGGTGGAGCCAGATGGATTACTGCATATGCAGTATGTCCCTTACATCCCCTACTGCCGCTGGCTGTGATGAAGCTGCAGGTGCTTGGGCTCCTGCCATATAGCTGTGAGTACTGCTGCTGTCTGGCTTCATTCAGGTTTATACACACCATTTTTCCAACACAGTTGCTGGCCCCTCCCCTGGGACCAGCCACCAATAAGCTGTGCTCCTTTCCAGACTGGTCCCTCCTCTCCTGTGTCCCATGTCTACCCTACTCTGTCTCCTCCCACTCCAGTATTCATGGCATGCTACCTCAGCCTGCCTGTGACTGCCTCCTGAGTCCTTCTGGCATCTCTTCTCCAACCCTCCCTTTTCTGTGGGTTCTCATGGCTGCATACAGTATATAAAGAAAACAGTAAGTAGAGGAGATGGAGTGACACTTCTGCAGACATTATGCATATACAGACGGAGCCATCTGTGCCTGGCACGCCTACCGCCGCGTCCCTGACGCGCACATGCCCCATTCATTTGAATGAGAGCGTCTCTGTGCGCTCCCTGCGTGACTAGGTGGACGGATCGCCTAGTCATGCTGGGAATGCTGCTGTGCAATGGAGCCGCATCATATGAGCGCGGCTCCATCTGTATACCACTACTACTGGGGCCAATATTCATGCATAAGCACACTATTATTAGGGGCATTATGCATAAGCGGCGCTACTAATGGGGGCATTATGCATAAGCGGCGCTACTAATGGGGGCATTATTAAAGCATAAGCGCACTACTAATGGGGGCATTATACATAAGTGGTGCTACTACTGGAGGTATTATTCATGCATAAGCGCACTACTAATGGGGGCATTATACATAAGCGCACTACTACTGGGGGTATTATTCATGCATAAGCGCGCTACTAATGGGGGCATTATACATAAGCGCACTACTACTGGGGGTATTATTCATGCATAAGCGCACTACTACTGGGGGTATTATTCATGCATAAGCGCGCTACTAATGGGGGCATTATACATAAGCGCACTACTACTGGGGGTATTATTCATGCATAAGCGCATTACTATGGAGGCATTATACATAAGTGGTGCTACTACTGGAGGTATTATTCATGCATAAGCGCACTACTAATGGGGGCATTATACATAAGCGCACTACTACTGGGAGTATTATTCATGCATAAGCGCACTACTAATAGGGGCATTATACATAAGCGCACTACTACTGGGGGTATTATTCATGCATAAGCGCACTACTAATGGGGGCATTATACATAAGCGCACTACTACTGGGAGTATTATTCATGCATAAGCGCACTACTAATAGGGGCATTATACATAAGCGCACTACTACTGGGAGTATTATTCATGCATAAGCGCACTACTAATAGGGGCATCATACATAAGCGCACTACTAATAGGGGCATTATACATAAGCGCACTACTACTGGGGGTATTATTCATGCATAAGCGCGCTACTAATGGGGGCATTATACATAAGCGCACTACTACTGGGGGTATTATTCATGCATAAGCGCATTACTATGGAGGCATTATACATAAGTAGTGCTACTACTGGAGGTATTATTCATGCATAAGCGCACTACTAATGGGGGCATTATACATAAGCGCACTACTACTGGGAGTATTATTCATGCATAAGCGCACTACTAATAGGGGCATTATACATAAGCGCACTACTACTGGGGGTATTATTCATGCATAAGCGCACTACTAATGGGGGCATTATACATAAGCGCACTACTACTGGGAGTATTATTCATGCATAAGCGCACTACTAATGGGGGCATTATACATAAGCGCACTACTACTGGGAGTATTATTCATGCATAAGCGCACTACTAATAGGGGCATCATACATAAGCGCACTACTAATAGGGGCATTATACATAAGCGCACTACTACTGGGGGTATTATTCATGCATAAGCGCAGTACTAATGGGGGCATTATACATAAGTGCACTACTACTGTGTGGCGTAATTTGAAATGGGAGTACTATTGTGTGGCCACGCCCCTTCCTTGTAAGGCCACACCGCATTTTGGGTGTCCGTCCCTTTGTAAAGTATGGGAGGGCGCAAATTTATAGTTTGCAGGTGGGGGGCCGAACACCCTAGCACCGGCCCTGTATCCCATCATCAGTTATTTTGTGATATTGCACTTCCCAGACATTTAATGCACCTACCGAAAATAGAAATGTTTAAATAAGATTTTACTTACCGATAAATCTATTTCTCGTAGTCCGTAGTGGATGCTGGGGAATCCGTCAGGACCATGGGGAATAGCGGCTCCGCAGGAGACAGGGCACAAAACTAAAGCTTTAGGATCAGGTGGTGTGTACTGGCTCCTCCCCCTATGACCCTCCTCCAAGCCTCAGTTAGGATACTGTGCCCGGACGAGCGTACACAATAAGGAAGGATATTGAATCCCGGGTAAGACTCATACCAGCCACACCAATCACACCGTATAACTTGTGATCTGAACCCAGTTAAAAGTATGACAAACGTAGGAGCCTCTGAACAGACGGCTCACAACAAAAACAACCCGATTTTTTTGTAACAACAACTATGTACAAGTATTGCAGACAATCCGCACTTGGGATGGGCGCCCAGCATCCACTACGGACTACGAGAAATAGATTTATCGGTAAGTAAAATCTTATTTTCTCTGACGTCCTAAGTGGATGCTGGGGACTCCGTCAGGACCATGGGGATTATACCAAAGCTCCCAAACGGGCGGGAGAGTGCGGATGACTCTGCAGCACCGAGTGAGAGAACTCCAGGTCCTCCTCAGCCAGGGTATCAAATTTGTAGAATTTTACAAACGTATTTGCTCCTGACCAAGTAGCAGCTCGGCAAAGTTGTAAAGCCGAGACCCCTCGGGCAGTCGCCCAAGATGAGCCCACCTTCCTTGTGGAATGGGCATTTATATATTTTGGCTGTGGCAGTCCTGCCACAGAATGTGCAAGCTGAATTGTACTACACATTCAACTAGCAATCGTCTGCTTAGAAGCAAGAGCACCCAGTTTTTTGGGTGCATACAGGATAACAGCAAGTCAGTTTTCCTGACTCCAGCCGTCCTGGAATCTATATTTTCAGGGCCCTGACAACATCTAGCAACTTGGAGTCCTCCAAGTCTCTAGTAGCCGCAGGTACCACAATAAGCTGGTTCAGATGAAACGCTGACACCAACTTAGGGAGAAACTGGGGACGAGTCCGCAGCTCTGCCCTGTCCGAATGGACAATCAGATATGGGCTTTTGTGAGACAAAGCCGCCAATTCTGACACTCGCCTGGCCGAGGCCAGGGCCAACATCATGGTCACTTTCCATGTGAGATATTTCAAATCCACAGATTTGAGCGGTTTAAACCGACGTGATTTGAGGAACCCCAGGACTACGTTGAGATCCCACAGTGCCACTGGAGGCACAAAAGGGGGTTGTATATGCAGTACTCCCTTGTCAAATTTCTGGACTTCAGGAACTGAAGCCAATTCTTTCTGGAAGAAAATCGACAGGGCCGAAATTTGAACCTTAATGGACCCCAATTTGAGGCCCATAGACACTCCTGTTTGCAGGAAATGCAGGAATCGACTGAGTTGAAATTTCTTCGTGGGGCCTTCCTGGCCTCACACCACGCAACATATTTTCGCCACATGTGGTGATAATGTTGTGCGGTCACCTCCTTCCTGGCTTTGACCAGGGTAGGAATGACCTCTTCCGGAATGCCTTTTTCCCTTAGGATCCGGCGTTCAACCGCCATGCCGTCAAACGCAGCCGCGGTAAGTCTTGGAACAGACATGGTACTTGCTGAAACAAGTCCCTTCTTATCGGCAGAGGCCCTGAGTCCTCTGTGAGCATCTCTTGAAGTTCCGGGTACCAAGTCCTTCTTGGCCCATCCGGAGCCACGAGTATAGTTCTTACTCCTCTACGTCTTATAATTCTCAGTACCTTTGGTATGAGAAGCAGAGGAGGGAACACATACACCGACTGGTACACCCCTGGTGTTACCAGAACGTCCACAGCTATTGCCTGAGGGTCTCTTGACCTGGCGCAATACCTGTCCAGTTTTTTTTTTTTTGTTCAGGCGGGACGCCATCATGTCCACCTTTGGTCTTTCCCAACGGTGCACAATCATGTGGAAAAAACTTCTCGATGAAGTCCCCACTCTCCCGGGTGGAGGTCGTGCTGAGGAAGTCTGCTTCCCAGTTGTCCACTCCCGGAATGAAAACTGCTGACAGTGCTATCACATGATTTTCCGCCCAGCGAAGAATCCTTGCAGTTTCTGCCATTGTCCTCCTGCTTCTTGTGCCGCCCTGTCTGTTTACGTGGGCGACTGCCGTGATGTTGTCCCACTGGATCAATACCGGCTGACCTTGAAGCAGAGGTCTTGCTAAGCTTAGAGCATTGTAAATTGCTCTTAGCTCCAGTATATTTATGCGGAGAGAAGTCCCCAGACTTGATCACACTCCCTGGAAATTTTTTCCCTGTGTGACTGCTCCCCAGCCTTTCAAGCTGGAATCCGTGGTCACCAGGACCCAATCCTGAATGCATAACTGTGGCCCTTTAGTAGATGAGCACTCTGCAGCCACCACAGAAGAGACACCCTTGTCCTTGGAGACAGGGTTATCCGCTGATGCATCTGAAGATGCGATCCGGACCATTTGTCCAGCAGATTCCACTGAAAAGTTCTTGCGTGAAATCTGCCGAATGGAATCGCTTCGTAAGAAGCCACCATTTTTCCCAGGACCCTTGTGCAATGATGCACTGACACTTTTCCTGGTTTTTGGAGGTTCCTGACTAGCTCGGATAACTCCCTGGCTTTCTCCTCCGGGAGAAACACCTTTTTCTGGACTGTGTCCAGAATCATCCCTAGGGACAGCAGACGTGTCGTCGGAGACAGCTGCGATTTTGGAATATTTAGAATCCACCCGTGCTGTCGTAGAACTACTTGAGATAGTGCTACTCAGACCTCCAACTGTTCTCTGGACCTTGCCCTTATCAGGAGATCGTCCAAGTAAGGGATAATTAAGACGCCTTTTCTTTGAAGAAGAATCATCATTTCGGCCATTACCTTGGTAAAGACCCGGGGTGCCGTGGACAATCCAAACGGCAGCGTCTGAAACTGATAGTGACAGTTTTGTACCACGAACCTGAGGTACCCTTTGTGAGAAGGGCAAATTTGGACATGGAGGTAAGCATCCTTGATGTCCAGGGACACCATATAGTCCCCTTCTTCCTGGTTCGCTATCACTGCTCTGAGTGACTCCATTTAGAATAGGTCTCACCGAGCCGTCTGGCTTCAGTACCACAATATAGTGTGGAATAATACCCCTTTACTTGTTGTAGGAGGGGTACTTTGATTATCACCTGTTGGGAATACAGCTTGTGAATTGTTTCCAATACTGCCTCCCTGTCGGAGGTAGACGTTGGTAAAGCAAACTTCAGGAACCTGCGAGGGGGAGACGTCTCGAATTTCCAATCTGTACCCCTGGGATACTACTTGTAGGATCCAGGGGTCCACTTGCGAGTGAGCCCACTGCGTGCTGAAACTCTTGAGACGACCCCCCACCGCACCTGTTTTTACGGCCCCAGCGTCATGCTGAGGACTTGGCAGAAGCGGTGGAAGGCTTCTGTTCCTGGGAATGGGCTGCCTGCTGCAGTCTTCTTCCTTTACCTCTATCCCTGGGCAGATATTATGGGGACGAAAGGACTGAGGCTGAAAAGACTGTCTTTTTCTGCTGAGATGTGACTTGGGGTAAAAAAAGTGGATTTTCTAGCAGTTGCCGTGGCCACCAGGTCCGATGGACCGACCCCAAATAACTCCTCCCCTATATACGGCAATACTTCCATGTGCCGTTTGGAATCTGCATCACCTGACCACTGTCGTGTCCATAAACATCGTCTGGCAGATATGGACATCGCACTTACTCTTGATGCCAGAGTTTCGCATATATAGAAATGCATCTTTTAAATGCTCTATAGTCAATAAAATACTGTCCCTGTCAAGGGTATCAATATTTCCAGTCAGGGAATCCGACCAAGCCACCCCAGCGCTGCCCATCCAGGCTGAGGCGATCGCTGGTCGCAGTATAACACCAGTATGTGTGTATATACTTTTAGGATATTTTCCAACCTCCTATCAGTTGGCTCCTTGAGGGCGTCCGTATCTGGAGACGGTAACGCCACTTGTTTTTATAAGCGTGTGAGCGCCTTATCCACCCTAAGGTGTGTTTCCCAACGCGCCATAACTTCTGGCGGGAAAGGGTATACCGCCAATAATTTTCTATCGGGGGAAACCCACGCATCATCACACACTTCATTTAATTTATCTGATTCAGGAAAAACCACATGTAGTTTTTTCACACTCCACATAATACCCTTTTTTGTGGTACTTGTAGTATCAGAAATATGTAACATCTCCTTCATTGCCCTTAACAAGTAACGTGTGGCCCTAAAGGAAAATACGTTTGTTTTTTCACCGTCGACACTGGAGTCAGTGTCCGTGTCTGTGTCTGTGTCGACCGACTGAGGTAAAAAAGGACGTTTTAACGCCCCTGACGGTGTTTTAGACCTTCAATCTTCAGCATCTGCAAGGGGGGTCGGCGGCGCGGCTCCGGGACGAACCCCAGGGTGAGACCTGTGTTCCGACTCCCTCTGGAGCTAATGGTGTCCAGTAGCCTAAGAAGCCAATCCATCCTGCACGCAGGTGAGTTGAACTTCTCTCCCCTAAGTCCCTCGATGCAGTGAGCCTGTTGCCAGCAGGACTCACTGAAAATAAGAAACCTAAAAACTTTTTCTAAGCAGCTCCTTAAGAGAGCCACCTAGATTGCACCCTGCTCGGACGGGCACAAAAACCTAACTGAGGCTTGGAGGAGGGTCATAGGGGGAGGAGCCAGTACACACCACCTGATCCTAAAGCTTTAGTTTTGTGCCCTGTCTCCTGCGGAGCCGCTATTCCCCATGGTCCTGACGGAGTCCCCAGCATCCACTTAGGACGTCAGAGAAAAATTAATAACAATGGGAAAATGAGAGAGAGAGAGAGAGAGAGAGAGAGAGAGAGAGAGAGAGAAAAATCAATACATTATATAGACTTCTAAGAGGACTTCATTCAGCTATTTCTAATAATTCTTTGAGGAATGCATCTACCACATACTTTTAGCTGTAATTAATTATGTTTGCTGCCTGGATAATGATGTGAAATATGGGTGGTCTTCAGTATGCCGAATGTCGGGATCCTGGCGCACAGTATACCGGCGCCGGAATCCCGACACCCGGCATACCGACAGCTATTCTCCCTCGTGGGGGTCCACGACCCCCCTGGAGGGAGAATAAAATAGTGTGGCGCGCGTATCGCGCCACCGTGCCGCAGTGTGGCGAGCGCAGCGAGCACGCAAGGGGCTCCTTTGCGCTCGCCACGCTGTCGGTATGCCGGTGGTCGGACTCCCGGCGCCGGTATGCTGGTCGCCGGGAGCCCGAGCGCCGGCATACCATACTACACCCGTGAAATACATGTCAGTCATATTCTGGAAGAGCCTTGCTTTTCTAGTGACTGCACCTTTTCCTTCACACTGCATGTGACTGGCACCATATCGGAGTTAAATACACAGGGACCTTTCCCTGGATCTTGGAAAATTATGGTACAGTAATCTTGCTTTGCACAGCGTATACTGTATTTAAGTTTTCAAATGGTCTTCCAGGTGGTGAATATAGATGGAGTACAGAAACATTTAATTTAGCAAAACACACACTACCTGATGGTATTTATGTTTGGCATTAGTTAATATTATTTAATTATTACCAGTTATTTATATAGCATATACAAGCAAATTCTGCAGTGCTTTACAGAGAATATTTGCCCATTCACATCGTCCATGCCCCAGGGGAACATACAATCTCTATTCCTTACCACATGTACACACATACACACTAGGGATCATTTTTATGGGAGCCAATTAAACTGCCAGTATATTCTTGTGTTACGGGAGGAAACTGGAATACCCAGATGAAACCACGCATGCACAGAGAAAATACATAAATCCCACACAGTTAGGGCTGTGGTGGGACTCAGACGTATGACCTCCGTGCTGTGAAGCAATACTAACCACTGCACCAACCATGCTACCCAATAGACTGCTTTCTCTATAATACAGTATATACTACACATTTATATAGGTTTTATTTGTTTCTTGAAATAAATGCATATATATTCTATTACACATAAAACGCTGTGGGTATAAAGCAACAATGCACACAGAGCAGGGCTCAGCTTTCTGCTCATTTGTATTTGCTTTGCATAAACTAAGTGGTGGAAGTGTACATGTGTTACTATGCAGCCACTGTAGCATGCAAGGTCTAGAGCATGTGGCTCCACTTTAGTTACACACCTGCCTGGCAATTACATTCGCTAGTTAACACCCTTTTCTCAGAAACCAAGGAGCTCTGGTAAAGACTTTAAAATGTGATTATGCTGTGTGTTGTTGCAGTGAGCATGTCTAGATTTATCACAGGAATGGACTTGGTTGTGATGTACTCCGTTTCATTAAACAGTATTTTACCAGGAAAATGGTTTATGTTGCTGATCGCATACAACAGTAACATACCTCCCAACTGTCCCGAGTACAGCGAGACAGTCCCACTAATTGAACACGTCTCACTGTCCCTCCCGCGAGTCACAATGTCCCACGGATGAGAGGGCAGATTGGGAGAGCCAGTGATCACCGCTGCTCTGCTCTGCAAAGCAGCCAATGATCACTGAATAGATGCCGTGCACATGCCCACAGCATCTGTCAGAGCAGGAAGGGTTAGCCGGGGACTGCCCAGCTGCTCAGAGAGCACTGGGCACACCCCCAAATGACAAAAACAGGGGCCACATGGCTAGGCTCTCCGGCGCAGCAGGTCCTGGGTCACCAGCGTCAAAAGTTGGAAGGTATGGCGTAAGCAGCTTAACATCCTGCAAGATGTGTGCTACTAAGCCTATGGTAAGCCACGCAGGCCAATTTGCTTCTTGTCCTGTGCACTATATATCATGAACATAAATATAACCGTACAACCAATGTGGATAGATGACCAAAAGTCTAGAGGCCTGTAACCAAGGTAAGAAGAAGCGAATCAAGAGAGGAGGCAGCCCATGTGCAGACTCTGTTCAGGACCCCTCCTCTCTAGCCAGCAGCACTGTAGACTCTGGGCACTAGGGTCACTAGAGGACACTATCGCTCTCCCAGAGTATAGTGTGCATGTGCAGGTCTCTAAGAAAATGGGGCATTTTCTCAGTGATTTTCCTACTGCGCATGCACAAAACCCCAGGAAAATGGATGCTGTGCCATTTTTCCGGTGGTTTCTGCAGTGCTGCTGCTGCCGATGTGGGACTCCAGAGGGTAAGTATGGTGTTAATTTCTGGACCATGCACAACATTATGCTGTAGATCAATTTGTCAATATCACTGGCTCGGTGTCAGTCACGAGCCTGCAACCGCTAAGAATTTGATTTGTGAACATTTTATGTAAAGTGAGACTGCTGTAGAGAGGAGGATCTTACTTCCAGAAGTGTCCACTGAGTATGGAGATTGAGTAACTTATGTATATTGTTCTCATACATCTTTGCTGCAGTTTTCGGCAAAAAAAGACGCCTGACGTTAACGGGACCTGGCAGTTCACTCATGGCAGGCATCTTGCACTGCATGGCGTATTGGGGCAAGGTGTATGAGGAGGCATATGTACCTTGTGAAACTAAAGGGCACTATCTTATGTCTTGAAAACATGGTAATCTAGAAGTAATCTAAAAATCATTTTATTGTATACCCATATTGCAAGAGAAAACTAAAGCAATCAAAAATGCCCCACCAAAAGTAAACACAATAATAGATTTTACACTGATAAGAGATCAGCTGCAGAAGAAAATCTTTGTTAAAACCACTTTATAATAAATATGCCTGGTAATGAGAGTTCTAAATTGTTACAATGCAAATAAAAAAAGATTTAAATATGCAATAATTCCAATAAAAATCAGTGTTTTGGGACTTTCTGCCCCGCCCTCACTGGAGAAGGCTGCAGACTGAAACAGCTCCTTTGCAGCTGCAGCTATTACACTGCTCCCGGAACACACTCCCCCGCAGGACTGAAAAGTTGGGGCTTTGCTGCCACCAGCAAGGGGAACATTCTGGCTGTGCATGGAGAGATTTTTTTACACCTCTCATGCCCCCAAACAGAAGCACAAGGAGCTAGAAAAGGTGAGAGGTGAATTCAGGATGGCACACATGCAGCCACAGCACTCAGCTACTTCCTCTCCCTCCTCTACTTCTAAAACTGCTCCTAAGGCATATGCTTTGGCTTCATATGCTGACATAGTGCAGGCCGTTGAAACAACCATAGCCCCTCTGATGCAGGAACAAGCAGATTCAATTGAGTAAGCACTCCAGGAGGCTAATCATAATATAGTGAAGCTTACACAGAGGGTGCATGCTGCTGAAACCATCCCCGGAAGACGCATCTTCTTATCTTCATGAGGAAGCTGAACTGATGGACTTTCAGGGTTGACTCTTCGGTTCTTTCTTCTCTACTATTCTAACGCTGAGTACATGGAGTTATATCTCCTTATCATCTAACGATTTGATACTGCTCTTTTTATATGTGTGATTATTCTACGTTTATTGATTACATGTTGTTATCAGACTCGCTTCTCTCATGGGTAGATGAAACAGGTATTGATCCCATTGGTTTGTTTGATCATGCGTTAATATGGCTCTCTTTAACTCCGGTGGTAGACACTGTATCATATAAGCCTTGGAGATTTCCATCTTACCTAGCCAATTCAGTTACTTTCTGCACTATGGGGGTAATTCCAAGTTGATCGCAGCAGGAAATTTTTTAGCAGTTGGGCAAAACCATGTGCACTGCAGGGGAGGCAGATATAACATGTGCAGAAAGAGTTAGATTTGGGTCGGTTATTTAATTTCTGTGCAGGGTAAATACTGGATGCTTTATTTTTACACTGCAAATTAGATTGCAGATTGAACACACCCCACCCAAATCTAACTCTCTCTGCAAATGTTATATCTGCCTCCCCTGCAGTGCACATGGTTTTGCCCAACTGCTAAAAAATTTCCTGCTGCGATCAACTTGGAATTACCCCCAATGTTGGAGGCAAAGTGGTCTGAATATGCAATGAACAATGTTAATCATGTAGGCAACCATGCTTTATACTGGCAGACTGCTAAATCTGTTCTCAGAAGAAATTATTACTTACAGTATGTCTAAATACTGGAAGGAATGTTCCAAACTATATTTACTGGCTCAGTCGGATTTGACAACTTCTTTTAGAAATTTTAAGTTAAATTCTAACCCCTCTACTCGTGAGTCATATATGAAGGCTAATTCTCATTTCAGTAGAGTCTTAAGGTGGGTACACACTGGCCGATATATCACAGACGTATCGCGTCGGCCCCGCAGCACAGCCGACGACCAATATATCTACCGATATATTGGTGCGTCACTGTGTGTGTACGGGCGGTCGGCTGACCACCCGTACACATGCTGCGGTGGCCAGCGGTGATTGACAGCTGAACTGGGTGGGCATGTGTACACGCCCACCCAGTTCATGATGTCAGCTCCCGACGGATCGGGCAGTGTGTATGCACAGCACACTGCCCAATCCGTCCATAGATATATCTGCCGATCAACTGATCGGCAGATATATCTTCCAGTGTGTACCCACCTGTAGACCAAACTGCTGCCCCCCCCCCCCCCCCCCCCCCCCGTCCCCCCCAGACCTTTCAGATACATGGTAATAAGGCAGGGAGACTGCTGTCTAATGTATTACATAACCACTCTACCCACTCTTCTGTTACTTCACTTACAATGCCCTCTGGCAATGTCATCAGAAAAGGGCAAGATATTAACTCTTTTGGGGATTTTTATACTGTACTGATCTATATTCAAAACCACCCATAGATGATATTCAGAAACCATCCTTTTGGGATAATGTTGTTTTACCTGCTCTTTTCCCTGAACAAGCAAAATCTGTGTTGCTGCTATCACTCCAGATGAGGTCTCTAATGGTATTAAATGTTCGAAAACATTCAAGGCTCCTGGCCCAGGTGGCTTTTTTTAGGGGAATTTTTTTTCAATCTTACTCCAACATGTCGGTACTCATTTAGTCTCATTTTATAATGCTATTCTCACTGACAATTGCATACACCTACACTTTAACTATGCAATTCTCATGGTTTTACCTAAACAGAGATGTTACGTTGCTGGCCTCTTACAGACCTATTTCCTTGTTAGATATGGACTATAAATTGTTTATGAAAATCATTTCTGATAGAATTAAAGTTATATTACCTGATGTTATCAAACCAAACCGGCTTAATTTGGGGGTGCCACTATGATGTTAATATACGTAAGATGATCTCAGTCTTAGTGTCGACTGCTACTGTATGTCATCTAGCTCCCAAGTTATTTACATGTACACGGAAAAAAGCATTTGATTTAGTTACCTGTGATCAACTATACTTTACTCTAGCCAGATTTGGCTTTCCCACTAAGTTTATTTCTCTATTACATACTTTGTACACAGCACCTTCCACCCAGGTATCCAGCAATGGCTTCCTCTGTGCACCCTTTTACACTTATAGAGGTACACAACAAGGCTGTCCCATGTCCCCTTTCCTGTTCTCAGTGGCTCTGGAGCCTCTAGCTGTTGCACTGCATCAGTCAGCTGACTTCACAGGTATTAATATTTGTTCAGCAGAACTTAAATTGTCCTTATTTGTGGATATGTTCCTCTTTCTTTCAAACCCTATTTTGTCTATTCCAATCATTATTAATTTGTTAAACCAATTTGGGTCTTTTGCAGGATACAAAATTAATTTACATAAATCAGAAATAATGCCTGTTGTTAATGTAAGCTCATTAGATTTGAGAGACTCTGCTTTTAGCCACTTCCACATTACTTCCTCCTATTTTAAATACTTGGGCATTAATATTCCTGTTGTCTTTTCCTCCCTACAGTGTATTGTCTCAATTTTACCCCAACTATGACTCAACTGTCTAAATTGCTGGATGCCTGGAAGATGCTCCTCTCTCCCTACTTGGTAAAATAGCACTACTAGTGTAGCTTTCCCTAAATTGTCCTATCCAGATGCTCTCTATTAGCATGTCACTTACAGACATAAAATTTTGCACTATGCTTTTTACTAAATTCTTATGGAAAGACGGCAGACCTTGAATGGCTGTAGCCAAGTTAAAACTCCCAAGATCTCATGGTGGATTAGGGCTTCCTGATATTCTTGCTTTTACTAGAGCGGTGCATTTTCGATACATCAGTGACTGGTTATAAAACAGGGAAATCAATAACCATGCCCTTACTGAGTTGGCTATGTTTTCCCCATACTTAAATGCAGCTTTCATACATGCACCTAGAAAATCAATTCCATCTCATACTGTATTTCACAATGTGTTGTTCCACGATACATATTTAGTGTGGAAGGCTATTTGTTCCAAACTCCAAGACCTCACACCTCTTCTAAATATGTCCCTTTTACAGGAAACCCTATGTTTCCACCAAGATTGGATAATCCCAATTTTCAACAATGGAAACAGAAAGGTATTGCATTAATTAAATACATTTTTGATCAGGAGGAGTTAGTCTCCAATTTACTGCTCTGCACAACTAAGCAAATATTCAGTACAAGCAGTTGTATATGCATCTCCAAGCCATTCACTATGCTCAATCTCTTAAATCCCAGATTCAAACCTTAGATACACCTGACCACTTGTATAAACTTTTATCATTCCTTGTATTACACCCCTATAAGACTAGGTACCTTACTGCAGATCTATTGGTGAACTCAAATTTTAAATTATGGAAGACTACTATTATTTGAAGTACAGGAACATAAATGATGTATGCATGTATGGTCTTTTAATTTATCATTGTACAACCATTGAATATTCTATTTTGATGTTTTTGACATCTGACTGTAATCCTTTCCCCTACTTGTTTAACAAAACAAAATAAACAGATCTTTAAAAGAAAAAAAATATCAGTGTTGGGCACAAGGGCTTCATAGAGATGACCATTTGCTGCTAGTTGTTTTCTAGTCACAATCTTAAACCATTTATGCTATATGACTGTTATTAGTTTCTTCATTTTAGGTTCCCCTTACTTTTATATATACCCAACAGAAAAGTAAATATATACGTTATGGTAAGAACTTACCATTGATAACAGTATTTCTCCTATGTCCACAGGTTCCACAGGATAACAATGGGATATGATGGAGCGATAACGGATTGGCACCAAACGATCACAAGCTTTCAGTCTTCCCAGGATGCAACGGGTTCGTCCATATATCCCCACCCACTGGCTCAGGCAAATCAGTTGGATTCCAAAGCAATTAGGCAAAAGCATCATGTAGGGTCCTATTCAGGCGAGAAGCACACATATGCACACCCTTCCATACAAGAAGGAAGAGGTTTAGAGAGTAGAAAGATCCTCAAATCAGGTGCGTCAGGGTGGGATCCCTGTGGACATAGGAGAAATACTGTTATCAACGGTAAGTTCTTACCATAACGTATATTTCTCTGGCTGGGTCCACAGGTTATCCAAAGGATAACAATGGGATTTCCCAAAGCAATTTAGTGGTGGGGACGCTCATGATTGGACAGGAGAACCTTACGCCCGAATTCAGCGTCATGAGAGGCAAAAGTATCCAAGGCATAATGTCTAATGAATGTGTTAATGGAAGACCATGTGGATGCCTTACATATCTGTTCAGCTGAAGCACCATGTTGTGCTGCCCATGAAGGACCTACCTTACGTGTAGAGTGAGCAGAGACATTAGCCAAAACTGGGAGGTCAGCTCGAGAATATGCTTCTAAAATCGTCATTCGAAGCCATCTTGCTAGCGTCTGTTTAGTAGCAGGCCATCCTCTCTTGTGAAATCCGTAGAGAATGAAGAGAGAATCTGTCTTACTGATGGCACTGGTACGATCCACGTAGATCCTTAATGCCCGAACTACGTCCAGCTTCTCCCGCAGAAAGTCCCGATATCTGAAAAGCTGGGACTACAATTTCTTCATTAAGGTGAAATTTAGATATCACCTTCGGAAGATACCCAGACCTAGTTCTGAGAACTGCTTTATCTGGATAAAAAATCAGAAAAGGAGAACGACAAGACAGTGCTCCTAAATCTGACACTCTTCTAGCTGATGCCATAGTCAGTAGAAAGAGAACTTTAGCTGTCAACCATTTAAGATCCACTTTATTTAGTGGTTCAAACGGAGCAACTTGAAGAGCTTTGAGACCTAAACTTAAGTCCCAAGGCACTGTAGGAGGAACAAAAGGCGGTTGAATGTGCAGCATTCCTTGGAAAAAAGTATGCACATTCTGTAAATTGGCAATTTTCTTTTGGAACCACACAGTTAATGCTGATACTTGCACTCTCAAGGAAGCCACCTTCAAACCCTTATCCATTCCTGCTTGAAGGAATTCTAAGACCCTGGAAACTTGGAAAGATTTCGGGTCTATATTTCTTTTACTGCACCAATGAATATAGGCATGCCATATTCGGTGATAAATGCGAGCTGAGGAGGGTTTCCTTGCTCTGAGCATAGTTTGAATTACCTGTTGTGAGAATCCTCTTGACTTCAGGATAGAGGTTTCAAGAGCCACACCGTCAATGACAGTCGATCCAGATGCCTGTGATAACAAGGACCCTGCATCAGTAGATCTGGACGTTGAGGGAGCAGAATTGGCGCATCCATCGACATCCTCTGCCGATCTATGTACCAATGCCTTCTGGGCCAACCTGGAGCTATTAGAATCACGGCACCCTTTGCTTGTTTTATTTTCCTCACCACCATGGGTAGCAGTATGATTGGAGGAAACAGATATGCCAGATGAAAGTCCCATTTCACTGACAAGGCGTCCACAAAGATCGCTCCGGGATCCTTTGTTCTTGACCCGTATGCTGGCACTTTGTTGTTCAGATGGGATGCCATGAGATCTATCTTTAGCAAACCCCACTTGTCTACCAGAGTCTGAAATACTTCCAGGTGTAGAGCCCATTCGCTTGCTTGAATGGTGTGTCGACTGAGAAAGTCCGCTTCCCAGTTTCGGACTCCTGGAACGAACACTGCGCACAATGCTGGAAGATAGAGTTCTGCCCACTTTAGTATGTGACTTACCTCCTTCATTGCTTTTTGGCTGCGAGTTCCTCCCTAATGGTTGAGGTACGCTACTGCCGTTGCATTGCCCGAGTGGATCTGGATGGTTTTCTTTGCAGAGTGTGCTTTGCCTGAATCAGTGCCATGTATATGGCCCGAAGTTCCAACAGGTTTATTGGCAGGCAACTTTCTTCTTTGGTCCATAATTTTCCAGACACAGCTCTCCAGCCCTGTAGACTGGCATCTGTTGTCAGGATCTCCCAATCTGATATCCAAAAGGGTCTTTCCTTGTCTAGATGGGATGTCTGTAGCCACCAGGCTAATGACTTTCTTAACTTTTCTGAAAGTACTATGGTCTGTTTCTTTATTGTCTGATGTACTCCATTCCATCTGGCCAGAATCAGACGCTGCAGAGGTCTTAAGTGGAATTGTGCATACTCCACCATGTCGAGTGTTGACACCATCAAACCCATCATTCGCATTGCTGCATGAATTGATATTGTTTGACTGTGTAAAGCACCTTGGAAATCTTGTTCCGAGGTAAAAATATTCTCTGCAGACTTGAATCCAATACAGCCCCCAAGTGAATCATCCATTGTGACAGAATCAGAGATGACTTTGCCCAATTTATGAGCCATCCGTGCTCCTGTAGACAAGCTATTGTCTGTTGGAGATGGCCCATGAGCAATTCCTGGGAGTGTGCCAGGATTAAAAGGTCATCAAGGTAATTCTTATCCCCTGCTTGTGGAGATAAGCTGCCATAACCACCATAATTTTGATAAATACTCTGGGGGCTGTGGCTAACCCAAAGGGTAAAGCCTGGAACTGAAAATACTGCTGGAGGATGGCGAACCTGAGATAACACTGATGAGACAGTGCTATAGGAACATGTAGGTAAGCATCCTGTATATCCAGGGATACCATATAATCCCCTGGTTCCATGGCCAAAACTATGGAGCGTAACGTCTCCATGTGGAACCGTGGTACACAAATGTATTTGTTTAGCATTTTGAGATTGAGAATGGGCCGAAACGACCCATTTGGCTTCTGAACCAAAAACTTTCACTTTTTCCTTTTGCTTTTCCTTGCGACCGAAAGGGCCGAAAAACTGGACCCTTAGACCTGGGATTATATGTGGCAGGAAACCTGACTTTCTTGGATTCTGCTTCTGATTCCAGAATATCTGTCAATTCCTTACCAAACAGTATATTTCCAGCAAAAGGTAAAGATTCCAGAACATTTTTTGATTCTGAATCCGCTTTCCATGTATGTTACAGATTAACTCCATTATATACATTTTAGGGATAATATTATCATACAAGGAAGGAATGAATTGATAATATTGGCTTCTGTAACCTGAAGCCTAATTAACATCCCTACACTGTAGCCTTGGCTGAATAGACAATCCCAGCACACGGCCAGCTCAGCCCACTGATACAGCTAGCCCACATGCTGTGAAAGACACACCCACAGGTTGTATACCTGCACACTTGAAATCAGAGCTCACTCACTCAGAATCAATCTAGCTTTCAGAAGCATGGCTTGCTCATCACCAGGACCGATCTCCTTACTAAGGCTAAGTATCATACACAATATCTCATAGATAAATAGCATAGAATAGTTAAATATGTGTTTGTGGTAAAGTAGTTGTGAAATGATTGGCATAGAATAGTTAAATATGTAAATACATTTGACTTTAAGGTTAATAGTACTTGTGCAATCATGTGATTGTTATGTGTTGGTGATAATACTCTATGAAATCTGTATTGAATTGGAACAGTAGACAATCTGTAGCATAGCATTCCTGGTATACATACCTGGTATGGTGATTTATAACAGATTGTAGTGGTTTTGTATAGTGCATCTTGCTGAAATATAGCATGTGCTTGTAGCAATGGCAGGCTGATATTTGTGGTTACCTGGTGATCTGGTCTTGTGATGGTTCATATAATATGGACAGCATACAATATGCTCTGGTTATTGAGATACTGTGTTGGCTTGGAATTGTGAAAGGTGATTAGTTGGCTTGGAATTGTGAAAGGTGATTAGATGGCTTGGAATTGTGAAAGGTGATTAGATTGCTTGGAATTGTGAAAGGTGATTAGATGGCTTGGAATTGTAATATAAGTTGGAATATAGTGGAGTCTTATGGCTTCTGCTATGTGATTATGGTGTAGCAAAGAATGCCATGTGTTTGGACTTGCAAATCTAAAATGGCTGCTGGCATTCCCTTTTGAACCATATGTTACAGACTTTGGAATCATGGGAGTTTTCCCAAAATGGAGTCTAGCTTCTGTCCCATGCGGTCTGTGGACAATGCAGCCACATGCTGCCCCTCCCCCACACACACACATACATATACTAAAACCAATCCCCTAAGGTATTTATTTAAGATATATATTGTCCAATATATATCAATAAATCTAGGATTTAGCCGAGTGCTTTGAGTAAATATTTCCCCAGTAATAAATACACACATACAGTACAGTACATACATCTCTCACACTTCTTTCATCCTATTTGTTTCTTATATAGTTTGAATCTGTGAAACTATTATATGGTGACTTGCATTGTATTTGACCAATACTGTTTAATGATAAAAGTGAATTCTATGAGTAGCAATTGTTTGTTGAAATACATTCTTATGATTTACATTCCATATGACTGGCGTGCATTCTTATATGAACAGAATATTCCTAATGATTTAAAGATATATATGTCTAGATGCAACCTCTGCGGGTTTGCTTATAAAAGGTACACAATTAGTGATGAATTATTATAAATCACTAAAGGGTTAAAATTATACATTTGCTTCAAAGATATGAAATATAGTAATATAATACAAGCAATAGAATCAGACAGAGAAAAGGAGGGGAATAGAAAAGGAAAAAGTATACCCCCTTAGCACGACCCCTTATCATTGGCGCCTGAACAGGGACTGCTTTCAATTTAAAAGCAGAGAACCCATATTCATTTTTTTTTCTGTTTAAATCGCTTGTATATAAAAGAAACTTTATCTCTCTCCGTGCAAGATTTGTTTTTTTTTCAGCACTAAGAAGTTTCCTCAAGACCAAGGATTCACACTGAAGTAACCAAGCAAGTATGGTTTTAATTTATAACTTTTATTTGTTACAGCAAATACAGTTATCAAATGCATTAAAAACTGTAGCACTCTCCCCAAGTTTATAAAGCAGACACTTTGCTGTTCAGATTAACTTGTTCACAGCCAATACAGCCAGGAATTATCACCATTGTTCTAAGTGATGTGCAAACAGTTCCTTTTCTGGCTGGTTTAAGACCTAAGATTTGCATACCAATAGGTTTCCTTGAATACTAAAGTAACTTAAGAATTTGTATGGGACAGAGTAAAAATAAATTTTTACAGTTGAAACTCAAACTGCTTTAGTTTTGTTCATAACAGATGCATAATTAATTGCAGCAAACCCATATATGACTTGTAACATTTTTTGGGATAAATAAAAAAGTTTTTTTTTATAGTTTTGAAGCAAAAATAAATAGAACTGAAAGTTTATTGATAGAGATAGTAATTTTTTTGTTTAACTGAAATGTATGGAGAGTGTATTCCAATGTACTGTGCTGAAGTAATGACACAAACATTACTTAATTGGCAACTTTTCTAATGTTTGTAAAGGAAATCATATTTCACACAGGAAGGCTTTAAGCACCAATGTGAAGCATGATTTCAGCTTACCACACCTTCTTTTGTTTTGCTTAAAGTTTAAGCAAACAGAATGGGGGTATTGTTTACAGTGTACAAGACCCAATAAAACAGGGATCTGTATCATACTGTACAGCAGCATTACTGAGCACACACTTGCAATGCACTTACAATACAATTAGTTAAAATGAATAGATTGTTAATGACTGATTATAAGAACCTTATTTAGGAAGAAGAAAAGAATATGGATAATTCTACATATGCTAAACATGCTAACACTATTTTCTTTTCTTTCCAGATGGACTAAGTGTTATTTTTTGTTGTTTACATTCCTCTTCTTAGAATAAATTCGTGTAGATTCCATGGAATTATGGATACTTGACAGGTTTTAGTCAAGGGTGTGATATCTGAGTGTGTTACTCAGTCAAGGTATGAGCCGCGTGGGGCGCTCCAACGGACTCATAGATGTAACGCATTAAGCGTAACATCTGGGGGACTCTGCCCTGGTTGCAGTGGTACAAGGCATTCGTTGAATAGGTCTTTGAAAGTTGTCTAGGTGGGTACGTGATTAACGACACATTAAGAATTTTGAGCTGACCAATGCGCACTGGATACCTGTTTTAAGGCCGTTATTAGCGATTTCGGCTGGGTGACTCCAGGTCTGCAAGATAAATTCACAGATTCTATAGAGAATCGAGGACTTCATTTCCACGCAGCAGGCAGCAGGGATATCACACAAATTAGTAATACAGTCATAGAACACCGTACATTAAAATATCGATTTCCTTAAATAGTTTAAGAAACTCGCAGAAGGGGGGTATACTAGACCCATTTATTCAACTCTGTTACAATTTATAGGTACCCTGGTAAGAAGCTTATAATCAGGTAAGGTATTGATAAGCAGGGTGTAATTACATGGACCATATAGCGGGTTTTGCAATGAGTCCTGTAATAATCGTTCTATAGATTGGTAAGCAGAAGGTATTTGAAAGAAGACTAAATCGCAGGAAGGCGAAGTCTTTAACAATAACGGTAAAGATGGATATTCATTTAATTTAAGATGCCGCAGATGTTAGGATGTCTAAATCTTTCTTTCCTTAGATAAACGGGTATATATATGACTTCAGGAAACATGAATTTTTAGACTGCTATATACATTACATTATAAATATTAAGAATCAATGCAATATATGTAATACTCGGAACGTTGGACATGTAATATGCCCTTAGTACTAGGTATGTTGCATGATAAGCAAAGATTTGGCGATCTGGGTCTGTCATGTGTATGTACATAAGGAGACGTCTTTTTGTAACATTATTGACAGATGATAATGGATTCAACCTTTCAGCTTATAATAACAATAAGATACATATAATTGTTCTTAAAACTGTATATGGTAATATATGGGATACAAATAGACAGGTGGTATTAAAATCCTGCTCATTGTGAAATACCAGGTATATACAGGTATTTATAATGGAATATATGTGTATATATTGGAGGAAAATATCCTCAAACCACCTAGTGGTAGTAAGTATGTATTGCAGCCCTCTAGCCAGATTCTTAGGAATTGGAAAATGGGCGGGACAAGGTTCTTTTGGAAGATCTGGAAAAGTTTAATAGCTGACATGTCTCTCATAAGGTGACACAGTATTGGATAAACATTGTCACAACTGTTGTAACAGTACATATGGAAAGGTTGTATAAATCCCAAATGCTTGTTAAGAGCTGACACAAATGTGATTTTATTTTTTGTGTTCACAAATCTCTGTAAATCCTAGTTAAATTGAGATGTTCAGAATTAAGGAATTAAGAATAACCCTGATGTTTATAGTCTTATACACCAGGACAGGAGGGTGACCATAGGTCATAAAATATGATCATCCTGTTTAAACTGTCACAGTAATGATTGAAACTGTGGGAAGGTAAGCCATCCTTAAATGCATATAGTGGTAATTTTGATGTTTTTTTTTTAACCTCTGGTGACCAATAGGGACACTCCCATACTTTAGGAGTTTTGGAAGTACCAGATATTGATGGTGTTAGATCAAATGGTAGGACAAACGTGTTTTCTTTTAACCAGAAAATGGAGAAATTTGCTCATGTTAGAAAAGTGGCTTTGCAGAACAGGCATTAGACCAGCTGTTTGCAAAGAAACAATAAAATCATAATCACAAGGTAATCATAAGATATTGAGTTAATGCTTGCCTAATATCTGATATATGATTGGTCTGTTAACTTGAGTTGTTTCATCTCATCATTACCGGTCCACAGCAGGTAAAAGAATGGTCTCATATTTAAATAGGTTCTACAGGACAATGTTGTGTTATTGGTAATCTATTTGGGTAAAACTTACTAACAGTTTGTGTGTTTGCAATAGATAGGAAAAAGTTTCATTTTGACAGTAATTGTATTATGTATGCTAATGTTTCTATTTTCTCAGAGCACCAAGAAACAGTCCAAAAATTTGTCAAAGAGCCCAAGACTTCCTTAATTCTCCTTCCCAATTAATATACAGATTATTGGACAGGAGAAAAGGGGGGGTAGTATACGAGTTGGTTCAGGATAAATATATGTGAAAATCCTGAATATCAGGACATTTTTGGAGAAATGTTTTATGAAAATGTGAAAAGCAACGGCATCCTAGGATCTGGATGCCATCTAGTGGCTAAAATAATGTGAAGTTCAATCTGTAGCACTCGCAAATAGTGTCAAATGTGATTTGTAAAAATTTCAGAATGGAGTATACAAAATCATACAGTATCATAGAGGATGGGGAGGGACAACTAATGCTCTGGAAGAGTTTCTGTTTCTCGCATCTACAGGGAAACAAGTCAACAGAAGGATATCAAAAGACTACAAGTGGATTGGATGGAAGAGAAGACATCATGGGTAGGTAGAGAGACATTCAACTGATACCTCTTTATTTCCTACGTAGATACAGATGAGAAGGACGAGCCCAGCTGTAGACAGACGATACATCCAAAGATGACTGCATGGACCCTTAGATGATCGGACAGGACACAGACCAGAAGTACCGGACACAGATGACCTGAACCAGATGGTCCAAGGGATGATGACACCCTCAGAAGACCCCACCACACTATGAGAAGAAGACTTCACAAAGAAACAACTAGGCCTTTAGTTTCCATTGTTGAGGGATATTAGGAAAGGGCTTGCCCACATAGGCAGATTTTTTTGTCCTTGCATAAGTATGCATAAATATAAAAACAAGGTTTTTTTCCAAATACCTATGGCGGTGCAGGGGAGAAATGCCTCTTCTCAACCCCTTCATTACTTTATACTTTGAACTGTGAAATTACTTTGTTGTAATCTTTTCCAAACTAAATCTTTTCTTTCTTTAGACACCTGTACTAACACAGAACACACACTTACACTAAAATGTTTTTGACTGTATGTCAGTTTAATCTGTCAAATGCCAGATCACTGTCAACAGGGGGATATGTTACAGAGTAACTCCATTATATACATTTTAGGGACAATATTATCATACAAGGAAGGAATGAATTGATAATATTGGCTTCTGTAACCTGAAGCCTAATTAACATCCCTACACTGTAGCCTTGGCTGAATAGACAATCCCAGCACACGGCCAGCTCAGCCCACTGATACAGCTAGCCCACATGCTGTGAAAGACACACCCACAGGTTGTATACCTGCACACTTGAAATCAGAGCTCACTCACTCAGAATCAATCTAGCTCTCAGAAGCATGGCTTGCTCATCACCAGGACCGATCTCCTTACTAAGGCTAAGTATCATACACAATATCTCATAGATAAATAGCATAGAATAGTTAAATATGTGTTTGTGGTAAAGTAGTTGTGAAATGATTGGCATAGAATAGTTAGTTAAATATGTAAATACATTTGACTTTAAGGTTAATAGTACTTGTGCAATCATGTGATTGTTATGTGTTGGTGATAATACTCTATGAAATCTGTATTGAATTGGAACAGTAGACAATCTGTAGCATAGCATTCCTGGTATACATACCTGGTATGGTGATTTATAACAGATTGTAGTGGTTTTGTATAGTGCATCTTGCTGAAATATAGCATGTGCTTGTAGCAATGGCAGGCTGATATTTGTGGTTACCTGGTGATCTGGTCTTGTGATGGTTCATATAATATGGACAGCATACAATATGCTCTGGTTATTGAGATACTGTGTTGGCTTGGAATTGTGAAAGGTGATTAGTTGGCTTGGAATTGTGAAAGGTGATTAGATGGCTTGGAATTGTGAAAGGTGATTAGATTGCTTGGAATTGTGAAAGGTGATTAGATGGCTTGGAATTGTAATATAAGTTGGAATATAGTGGAGTCTTATGGCTTCTGCTATGTGATTATGGTATAGCAAAGAATGCCATGTGTTTGGACTTGCAAATCTAAAATGGCTGCTGGCATTCCCTTTTGAACCATATGTTACAGACTTTGGAATCATGGGAGTTTTCCCAAAATGGAGTCTAGCTTCTGTCCCATGCGGTCTGTGGACAATGCAGCCACATGCTGCCCCTCCCCCACACACACACAAACACACACATACATATACTAAAACCAATCCCCTAAGGTATTTATTTAAGATATATATTGTCCAATATATATCAATAAATCTAGGATTTAGCCGAGTGCTTTGAGTAAATATCTCCCCAGTAATAAATACACACATACAGTACAGTACATACATCTCTCACACTTCTTTCATCCTATTTGTTTCTTATATAGTTTGAATCTGTGAAACTATTATATGGTGACTTGCATTGTATTTGACCAATACTGTTTAATGATAAAAGTGAATTCTATGAGTAGCAATTGTTTGTTGAAATACATTCTTATGATTTACATTCCATATGACTGGCGTGCATTCTTATATGAACAGAATATTCCTAATGATTTAAAGATATATATGTCTAGATGCAACCTCTGCGAGTTTGCTTATAAAAGGTACACAATTAGTGATGAATTATTATAAATCACTAAAGGGTTAAAATTATACATTTGCTTCAAAGATATGAAATATAGTAATATAATACAAGCAATAGAATCAGACAGAGAAAAGGAGGGGAATAGAAAAGGAAAAAGTATACCCCCTTAGCATGACCCCTTATCAATGTACGTTAAGGCTAATGCTTTAGAAGCAATAGTACCCATATCTATAGCTGCCTCTTCCAAGAATACTGCATCTTCCAGTACTTCAGCCTATTCAGCTACTGCTTTTGCCATCCAAGCTGAAGCCATAGCTGGCCTTATGACTGCTCCCGACAGAGAAAATACGGTTTTCAAAAATCCATTCACTCTTCTGTATGTGACATCATCTAATGACGTTGACTGCAAAGGCAATATAGATTTTCGCACTAATCGAATGACATGCATATCTACTTTAGGAGGCACTTCCCTTTTTAAACAGTCCCCAGTTAAAAAAGGATAATTTGAATCCCATTTTCTGGGAATTCTGTATTTTTTATTGGGTGTAGCCCAAGCTTCTTCCATGATTTCTGTCAGCTGATCTGATCCTGGAAACTCTATCCTAACGGTTTTGGGACGTTTAAACACAGGTGCCTTACTTTTTAACACCGGCTCTGCTGAATCCTCTAAGGACAGAATAGCCTTCATTGCTCTAATTAATTCAGCTACATCCACTGAGCTGATACCCTCTACCTGTTCTTCATATGCTGAAGAAGAGTAGATAGAGCTATCATTATCTGATGTATCATCCTGTGTAGCCTGTGAATTTGATGATTTATTTACACTCTGTTTATCAGCTTGTTTCAATAAACACTAAAAAGGGGAGCTCTTGATTAGATTTGCATAATGAATTGAACGCACATACCTGTAAAAAGAAATTTTATGGTTAAAAATAAAATGTTTAAGCTCTTTTTTGAAGAAGTGGTGGAACAGAGATAATTGATATTGTTTGTGAATCAATTGTAATTTGCCGGACAGTTCTTTCCCACGGCTAACACTATTCCTGCTGTCCCTAATACCTTTTGCGGCTTGTTGTTTGTAGCCTCGGCGTGCATCAGCGTGCACCACGGGTATCGCTTGTCTCGTCTCTCCCGTTGTGACGGCTTCTCCGGCTCCGTAATGCTCTTGCGGCGTGCCTGTTTAGAAGCGTCTCAGCATATCAGTGTTAGCGTTCACTGATCCAATATTCTCCGTTTCTGCACCATCAAAGTTTCCAACGCGTTTCGGGTTATGGAACCCTTTAACTAGGATATTATCTTTGTGTTTTAACTTCCTATATATACTTAAAAAACTTTATTGAATTTACTTAAAAACAGGAATTAAAAAAGGGAATTAGAAATGGAAAGAGATCCTATAATGTGGAAGATGATGACGAGACGGAGGAGTATTTTTTAGGAGAGCTCCTGGAGGAAGAACAAGAACACGAATGGGAACAAACTCCATGGAAGCAAAGAACGAAACGTCAGGCCCTTTCACCAGGAGAAGGGGTGTCAGGGGTGGGCAAAGCAAGAAAATAAAGCCAATCACTCAAGATGATGGAATCTTCAATCTTAGCAAAAAGTCATTGACAACACAACAATTGTCATTACTAAGTAAAGGTCTGAAATTCTCTCCACATTCAAACATAAATAGTTTTGATCTTTTTATTGACACCCAAAAATTTGTTAGAAAGTTATGTATAAAAAAGTTCTTTGATGGAAAAGATGAAAACACAAAGATTCAAGAAATACAAGATCCATTCACACACAGTAATTTTAAGCCGACATCCATGTTTAACCCTTCCTACATCAAAGGGCCCCATATTGAGACCTTCCAGAGACTTGTTGAGAAAGACATCCAAGATATGACAAAGAACACACAAAAGAAAAAATATAACCTAACGAAGGAAGAAATGCAAGCCTTGAAAGAGCTAAAAGAAGATGAATCCATCATAGTGAAGCCGGCTGACAAGGGCTGAGGTTTGGTAATTATGGATAGGGATAGGTATGAGGAGGAAGTCCAAAAGCTTCTGGGAGAAAGAGATACCTATGAAGTACTACAAGCAGATCCAACTAAGGCATATCAAGAAGAACTAGAGACATTGCTCCAAGAAGGATTGGAAATAGGCATCTTAACAAAGAGAGCAAGACTTCATCTATATCCCCCATCCTAAAATTCCAACATTCTACCAACTTCCTAAACTACACAAGGATCCCGTCAATCCTCCAGGACGCCCAATAGTCTCGGGGATAGGCTCTCTTTCCTCAAGGCTATCTAAGTATGTAGATTCCTTTTTACAGACACTGGTACAGGAACAAAAAAGCTATGTGAAGGACACTTTGCACATTCTACAAATATTGGACACTGTAGAGTGGCAAAATCACTATATCCTATGCACCAGCGATGTTCGTTCATTGTATACATGCATAGCTCATGACATAGGAAGTGATGCCAGCAGATTTTTCTTATCCAAATGTACAGAATTAACAAACTCACAAATAAATTTCATTATCAGCTGCATACAATTCATACTGAGTAAGAACTATTTTTGGAACCAAGGAGTGTTCTATAATCAGAAGAAATGGACAGCGATGGGTTCTTCCTTCGCACCTAGTTACGTAAATTTATTTGTGGCGAAGTGGGAGGAGGAAACCATTTGGGAGAATAACCCCTTTAAGGAATTTATTGTCATTTGGAAGAGATACATTGACGATCTGGTATTCATCTGGAGTGGACCAAGGGATACTCTATCAGAATTCCTTCAATACATGGAGAATAACCGGTATGGGCTGGAATTCACATCCACGGTGAGCCAAGACATGGTGGTATATTTGGATTTGGAGATTTTTATCCAAGAAGATCGACTATGCACATGAAACCACATAAAAGAATGTAGTGGAAATAATACACTTAGTCGAACCAGCAATCACCATAATAATTGGTTGAAGAACATACCAAATGGACAATTTAGAAGACTCAGGAGAAACTGCACACACTCAGAAACTTATACACAACAATGTCATATTATGAAGAAGAAATTCATGAACAAAGGATACAAAGAAGAACATCTCGACACTGAGATAGAACAGGTTGCTAAGACGGACAGAAAATTATTGTATCAATATAAACAAAAAATAAACAATATTGAAAACAAAACAGTTTTTATAACACAATTTAACAGTCAACATCTACAGTTTGAAGCAATATTACAGAAACACTGGCACATTTTGCAGCTGGATAAACAACTGAAGCCATATATAAGGGATAAACCACAAATTGTGTATAAAAAGGCAAAAAGTCTAAAGCAGAACCTAGTAAAAAGTTATACACAGATACAAACAATACATCAAGAAGAGAGTAAAGGAAACTTCCACTGCTTATGTTGCCGTCCATGTAAAATTACTGGCAACAAATCTACCAAACCCATTTCTGAATTTATGTCCAATATAACCAAAAGGACATATAATATCAAAGAAAGAATAACATGTGATTCAGAAGGAGTCATTTACCTCCTTCACTGTCCATGTGGATTTCAATACATTGGACAAACCAAGAGAAAACTTCGTATACGAATTTCTGAACACATATATAATATAAACAAAGGACTGGAAACACATAGTGTTTCTAAACACTATAAAGACTGTCATAATAGTGATCCTTCAAGTCTAAAATTTATAGGAATACAAAAAATATTCAAAAACTGGAGAGGAGGAGACATAAGCCTCGAATTAAGAAAAAGAGAAACCAAGTGGATATATTACATGAGGACTTTACAACCAGAAGGATTAAATGTGGAAATAGACATAAATGCTTTTTTATTAGACAATTAATTCATCATATCATTAACAAAATTTATTAATTGAACGCCATACCAAAAAAATTAAGGTAGAAACTATTTTTACCCTATTGATAACATAGGGGCACATGGTTACCGCTTTTTATATATAACTTCCTTTTGGAACATTTCCTGTTTTTAAGTAAATTCAATAAAGTTTTTTAAGTATATATAGGAAGTTAAAACACAAAGATAATATCCTAGTTAAAGGGTTCCATAACCCGAAACGCGTTGGAAACTTTGATGGTGCAGAAACGCAGAATATTGGATCAGTGAACGCTAACACTGATATGCTGAGACGCTTCTAAACAGGCACGCCGCAAGAGCATTACGGAGCCGGAGGAGCCGTCACAACGGGAGAGACGGGACAAGCGATACCCGTGGTGCACGCTGATGCACGCCGAGGCTACAAACAACAAGCCGCAAAAGGTATTAGGGACAGCAGGGATAGTGTTACCCGTGGGAAAGAACTGTCCGGCAAATTACAATTGATTCACAAACAATATCAATTATCTCTGTTCCACCACTTCTTCAAAAAAGAGCTTAAACATTTTATTTTTAACCATAAAATTTCTTTTTACAGGTATGTGCGTTCAATTCATTATGCAAATCTAATCAAGCGCTCCCCTTTTTAGTGTTTATTGTTATTTTTATTATAGGGAGCTGCTAATTACAAACATAAGCGCGGTTATTATCTCATTTTATTATCAGCTTGTTTCATTGGAGAAGCTGTTGGGGATATACCGTAGGAAGGGAGCTGCATGTATGGGTTAATAGTGTACCCTACTCCTGCTATCGAAGCTGTAGGAATTACCCATTCAGCTATACTGGACAAGGTCTGTGCAAACATTGCCCAAGGTGGATCTACCTGACGCTGAACAGGGATCTGCCTTGCAATCTGCTGAAAAGCAAAACAATTTGCACATAAACCATCCTGTACCAGATCCTGAGAGGATAATACAGTTTTGCAGGACAAACATGATATGAGTGTTGGTGTTACTGTCAGTGTAACCTCGTCACTTTTGCCGCTCTTAAACATGATAAATAATCAGCACTTCCACAGTGTACTACACAATTTGTGACTGTAATCACTTTACCCTTTAAAGTGATATCAATCTGTCCCTACCCATGCACCAGCATTGAGGCTCAGGAGAAACCCCTGGCAAACATATATAAAGTCAGCAATCACACTAGCAGTCACGTTATATATTAGTCATATGAGCATATTATCAACTACAAACACATATCAAAGTATGTAGGAGTACACATTACTGCATTCTGTTCTATACAGATCTTAACGTATTCAGATGCAATGCAAAGAAAACCACAGTAATGTACACAGACTCATATGCAATGGGCCCTAAACGTAACTATTCATACTAACCAAAGTAGACAGAAATTTAGTGCTGTATAACCCGTACTCAGTAGAATGGGATACAGGGAGACTCACCTCACTTCCAAGATCGATCAATACGTTAGAGAATGCTGAGTGGATCCAGACGCTACTAGTGTACACTGTCGCTCCGGGAACTTTAGGTGAATACAGACGCACTGTGCACACAGACACTCCGTTCACACAGAAGCCTGTACTGCAACTGGGTCTCCTCGCAGTAGCTTTTTAGTGAACACAGACGCAGCGGCCAATGCTGCGACCGAGACCCCTCGTGGTAGCATCTGAGACGGAAGTGAGGCAATTGTTCATGGCGGGAGACCGACGGAAACTGGTCATGAACTGGAGGGAGGGGCGACCAGGAGAGCGTCTGACTCCCCACTGCTGACATCAACCCTAGGGATCACAGCCTCATACTATTCCTGGTGCCTTATGATCCCTAAAGCCTAGCGCTGGAGCACCCATTGTGGCGGCACGCCAGCTACTGTTTGGTAGTCTCCTCCCAAAACAGTGCGGCTGTGTCCGTAATCCCCTTCTAAGCAGAACCAATGCCTTACCTTCTCCTCATGCTCCGGCCACAGCCTGGTCACGTGTGCTGGATCTGCTAGTATATCCGACACAGATGCCAGTCGAGACAGCACTTGTACCATGGGTAAGCATTGTTGCGACCCAGCGGAGAGTTGCTGGAGCGACTCTTTCCAATATGCGTATAAGACGCTGTTAAGAAAGATCCCTCAAAAACATAGTAAGACTATAAAAATAAAATAAGAAAGCTTAGGGCTGCCAAAAACAGCAGCCCTCTAACCATGGTCCAGCTCCTGCCGCACCAAACAAAAAACTGATGTGCCTGAGCCATTGGGCGGGGATATATGGACGGGCCCGTTGCATCCTGGGAGGACTGAAAGCTTGTGATCGTTTGGTGCCAATCCGCTATCGCTCCATCATATCCCATTGTTTTCCTGTGGATAACCTGTGGACCCAGTCGTAGAAAAAAGGAAGTATTATTTCAAATTTAGACCATGCCTCCATGTACTGATTTCCAAACTTGGGATATACAAAGATTAAACATAAAGAAGAGTATTTGTCTATGAATGTTTACATTGGGAATATGGCTCTGCCAACTACATCTGTTCCACATTAGTAAACAATAAGGTCACATGAAAAAGTCAATACCTAACACTGTAAGCCACATAAAGCAAAGTGGGTAGCATGATCTAATTATGATCTGACATATACATTTAAAACAATAACAGTATTCTTTCCAAATGATTTTAACCACTTACAACAATATCTTCAGGGAAAGTATCCTTACTGACAGATCCATCATCGAACTCTACTTCATAGAAGGTCTGAGAGGTTATCTCTGTAACCCGGCAACTGTAATATCTCGTATTTCTATGTTTTGCAATGACAGTCTGCCCAATGCTTAGTTTCTTCCCTGTTGTTTTGCTTCTCTGGAACACAGAACAAATAGAAAGTATATTAGTCACTATTTAGGTGGATGTAACTAAACACAAGGTATTTGTTTACAAGACTTGGTGTAATGCTGGTCTAAGGGGATTATTTGTTAAATAATGAATGCTTAATTAAGGCTGATTTGCCACATCGCAAAAAAAAACCAAAAAACACCTATTGCCGCAAGCTATCATTAAAATCACGATGAAGCAGCTGAGCAACAATCGGCTGCCTTGGTGAAACAGGTCAGGTGTAGCAAGGGTTAACTTATCATTTTACCAGGGCAGTCTCAGGGGACCCACGCATGCAAAATCTTTAAATAAAAATTACAAATAATTGTTAAAAATTGTTTAAAAAAACTATTGCTGAATGATATGCATACTTATAATTTATCAAGTAATAAACCATTAACTGAATTTTTTCTGCTATCACCTTCCTGAGATGGCAATTACAGTAAAAGAATGACTGTAGTATGCACTATAATTTTTTAACAGGCTCTTGCCAGCAAGAAATACCTTCCAGTATTTATTTATTTTTAAATTGGTCTGAGCGTGCCACTGTATTACGCAGGATAAGTGGCATGAGCACACCACAGGGGGGATTGTTCATGTAACCTGCCCTTTGAATGCTGATCACACTGTACCCATAGACCACTGCTCTGCTATGGTTTCACGGGTAAGAATCAGCTAAGCAGATCAGCTGTTATCTATCTAAACTGGCTGATCAGGACAATGTAGTCAGGATGGTAGGCCTGAACCTTCAATGTGGAACTGTCCTGTCTAAATTAGGACAATTGGCAGGTATGGACAACACCTGTCAAATCTTGCTGCTGACACATTGCTGTTAGCGGAAATGCTCATATGTCTTTGTTTACATGAAACTGTATTGTAAAGACATCAAAGGAACGCATCTTTTCACTTAGTGCTATTGGTGCAACAATAATAAAACAAAAAAAACACTGACAAAAAATATATATGCACCCGGCCCAGGAAAGCTGCAGAGGGGGTCCACCTTTGCAGCTTCGCAGTGTCGTGCCTAGCATTTTCTTTTTCTTTTTTTCCTTAGGAGGCACAGCCACACCTCTCGTATTTAGCCAAATCCCCAGTACCTCGGCCCATACCAGCCAATCAAATATTAGCTTACATTAGTTTGACAACACTTAATTTGGGTATACAACTAAAGATCTATCTGTCCAATCTGTCTGGTGGGAACAAAATCTGGTATGTATGGAAGCAAATGACAATCGACCATTTGCTCCCAAACTTTGGAAAACAGACAATGGTCATGCATATAATTTGGTTATATACGTTTGATTTAATAAATGTATCCAAACAATCGTTTTTGAACATTTTCCTGCGTTTGGGAACAAATGGTTGATTGTCATTAACAGATTTTTGTTCTCACCAAACAGATTGGACAGATAAATCTTTAGGTGTGTAACCAGTTTATGCTGCTAAAAGCGAATATCTGTCTGGTTGTGATAAATTAAAGCACATTACAGCTCTATAACATTACAAAAAATAAAATAATTTCAGCAGTTCCCCACAACTGACTTAGATGCTTATACTGTATGTACATCAGTTCCTCATTTGAATCAATGTTTAGATCCCCTTTATTCTAATTTGTCTTTTTCACATTGGGGAGAAAAATAGTCAATAAGTGTGTGCTGGAGAGCAGCGGCCATTCCTACCATTAAATGCTGTACTACAAGAAAATGGCTGCCACTCTACAGCACAAACATGCAGCCATTACAAATTATTCTCCCCAGGGTTTAGTCAATGGTGGCTCTCTAGCTTCTCTAGCTAGTGTCGAAGTCGAAAATATTATAGTCACACGCATCACGTGCAAACACCACACAGAGTGGCCTCTGTGAGGGTGCTAGTTCTGCCGTGCGTGCGCATACTCGCACGTTGCGTATATTGGCTCACGAGGTCCTGCGTATTTGCACGTGGTATGAGTAAATACGGTAGCATGCGCATTTACATGGAAAAGTCACAAAGACATATCTGATATTTAATCCACATAGTGCATAATTTACACATAGCCTGCATGCACCACACCAGCGAGTTACATTTGCTTCAAAGGTATAACAATAGAGGGATTCAACTTTACAGGATATGAGGGGACAGAATTAGGTTAGGAGGTGGTATTTGGTACCCAGCTGTACAGTATTTCAAGGGCAATAATGCGATGGCAGTATGCAGAAAGTAGCACACTCCTGCGCATAGATATGCGCAGGAATATATTAATATCACACTGTATGTACTGTACTCTTGATATTCGTCGGGAACCCAGTGGAAGACATCTGCAAGTACACCTGGACTAAGCATCGCCCACCTGTTCAAACCAACCTATGACCCCCTTATGTACTGTAAATGACCAGCACTTTGACCTATGAAAGAAGAGATTACAGTTTCCTTTGTTTCATGCTTTGGACCATTGTATAAAAACAAGCCTCCTGGCTGGCCTCAGTCTATTCTCTGAAGGTCATCTATCCAGATTGACTGAGGACCGGAACCGAGTTGCGCAGGCGAACAAACATATGTATCCATTGATTGTGGCCTTTTCTCTGGTGTTATTGTATTTCTGTTGTACCCCTCTTCTGAGTAAATATTTGTTGCTGGGTTGGACCACAAAATTACATAACAACTGGTGTTGCATGGCTTTCCTGTTAGGGGTTATAAAGCATATTCCGCCGCACGTGTAGCTACTTTGTGCTTACAGCGTGACGGTGTGCTTACGCAACATGTACGCATTTCATAGGGGTTTCACACACACGCTTAGAGGGTTGCAGCAGCCTGAACATTTCTGTATTTAAGGTATTTGTTTTTTCTTCCTGTGAGTTAATTGAACTTAACAATTGGGAGCTCTGTCCGGTTCATCTCACACTCACAGACTTGCAGGCCATAAACAGACTTTGATTTACCAACAAAGGGTGGAGACGCATGTTAAGTAACCTTGCATTGTGTTTGAAACCAGTTTGTGTTGTTAGACCACGTCTGTTCTGTATAGTCTTAGAGGTGCTGGTGTATCCCAAGGGACAAACTGGAGAAGAAGAAAAAAAGCCGTTTTAATTTTGGCGCGAAAGCATACACAAAGCGTACCGATACTTTGCATGCATTCTCACATATTGTTGCCATAGGTTATTACAGTCATTATAGATCTGTGTGAAATCGGATACATATGTTTGCTATATATATATATATATATATATATATATATATATATTTGAAATAGTGTGTTAAGGGAGTAATTGTAAAACACGAACAATTGTGTGTTGTGTTAGTGAGCAATAGTAGTTTCGTTGCTCACATTTATCGATAGTGTGGTTTATTGAATTGTGAACGCACGTTTGTACACGTGGTACGGTACGTGAGGACAGTGTACAGAAGTGTGCACGTGGCGTAGAGACACGCACGGTCACGTGTTTATGCAAGGTTGCATAGAGTTGCGAGAGCAAGGTATAACCACATGATAGCTGTTCAATTTAAGGCGGGATATTATACATTTAATACTACAGCACATAACTATACGATTTCAAAAGCAGATTAATGTAAGACTTTGTTTAAACTGTCTCTGGGGTAAAACTGTCAGTCAAAGGGAGTGATATTTTTCTGAACAGAAAAACACTGTGTATTTGTGAGAGCTGAAAGTAAGAGAGGGAGGATTGAACCTCGGAAATTCGGGATCCCGTAGAGACACTGAGTTAGCAGAGGCTCAGTGGCGTAAGGTCGGCTAACTTACGTAAATAATAGAGAAGTTCGCAAGTTGTGAGGAGACTTGCACAGGAGCGTGATAGAGTATAAATTGTGAATTGAAGTTTAAGGTTTTTGTGTTACGCTCCGGCTGAGGAGCGCAGCTTGTGAATTCGAATCCAGTGAACGTAGGGCGGAAAGATAACAAGTATCTATACGCTGTGCGATTAGACTGCGCATTTGTGTATGCGATACGTGGCGCAATGTGATACCAGTTTGCGTGCTTTTGCGTAAATTGCATTATCATACGTGTTGTGTAGAGCATATGCAAACGTGATTTGTGTATAGTAGAAGGAAGTTTTTTCGCTGTTTCTCTCTCAGGAAGAAATCTTCCAAGGTGAGACATTCACTGGAAAGGGTGATCGATAGTCTTTTTCTCATCCTACACAAATTCCAGTGAATAGAAACCAGTTGCTGATAGGGTCCTCACTGGGTACACGGTGTTCACTATTGGATTGAGTCGTGGTACGGCCAGCGGAGAAGGAGCGAGTAAAAGCGCTAGGTTAACTTTCAGTCTTTTCGTTGTGCATTTGAGTATTGTGTTTAAAAAGTCCGCAATGGGATCCAATTGCAAAAGCGGAAGGCATTCAGCTGCCAGGGTTCAGGCTGGAGAGGTGCGGCCCAGGGAATCAGCAAGGTTGTTGATAATGTGTGGGAAATATGGTCCACACGCGGAGGCTTTTTGTGACGAATGGGTACGTATGACTGCAGATGATAGGGCATCATTCCCTAGGGTGGGTAGTTTTGAACCAGAGGTACTGCAGAGCATAAGGATTAGAATATGTCTGATCAAACCTAGGAAACAGAGTATCATACATACTGACTGTTTAAATCTGTGGTAGCAAGAGGGAGATGTGCAAAGGGTGATTGCGAGCGTACCACCACCGCCATATGTTGATGGGGGGAAATTGGCTACAACCAATGGTACATCGGTAAATGATAGCAAAATGCATAATCAATGTGTTAACCCTAACCCTTGCCAGTTGTATCCCATTTTGAATTTTCCCCAAGGTTGTGAGGAAGATGACAAGCCTAGCACAATATTGGCACTCTCTTTAGCAGCTACCATACAGGACACTCAACCGGTGAGAGCAGTGGCGATGCCCCCCAGTGGAGGAGTGAGTGAGGTCGTGTCCACTGGTAAGTATGGCACCATACATTATGCAGAGACAATAGCTCCCCGTATTAGAGAGACAGAAATTATGTAGTTGAGTTAAATCCAGTCAGGGTGATTGCAGTCCCCGATGGGAGAACTGATAATCAGGGAGTAACCCCCCATCAGGAACATTGCAATGCATTGTCCTTGGTCCCAATCAGTACTGAGGTCAATTATGTCAGAATTCCCTGATCCCAGAAAGGATCTAGTCGGATGCAAGAAATTTATTAGAGAATTGGGTAATGCCCATGAGCCCATGAGCCCACAAGCAAGGATTGGCGGATAGTGCTAAGAGCGAGCCTACCCTCAAATACTGACATCCCAAAATTCATAACTGATTGTAAACTAGATGTAGAACTGCCTCTCACTGATGAGTACAACCAGGAGAATGTAAGGCAAATTAACATACAACTAGCATTGTATTTCCCTACTGTTGTTAAGTGGAACAACATTTTCTCCATAAGACAGAAGGACAGTGAACTGGCATCCGAGTATTTCCATAGAGCACTGCAGGAAATGGCTAGATACACAGGGATAGCGGATATAAAGGAAAATTCCAACCACAGGGAGGTAGCTGTCTCTGTATTAATGGATGGATTAAAGGAGGCATTGAGGACCTGAGTGCAGACCTCTCTGCCAAATTGGAGGGGTATCACGGTAGCTGCACTAAGAGAGTCTGCCATTGAGCATGATCGCAATATCACTAAACACAGGGAGTCGGAAGGGTTATAAGCTGATGATGGTAAGTATACAGACTCTTACAGGGAAGTCCCATCAGCATAAAACCCCAGACCCCTGATGGTAAGTCACGGTCAATAATATGTTTCTTTTGCAAGAGAGAAGGGCATTTTGCAAGGGATTGTAGAAGTAACGGGACACATAACATATATAGACCCCCTAGACCTGAATACAAACCACGTTACCAGACACATAGTCGGGATCAGGGAACACATAGTAGGGATTATGAGCCGCATAGAGGGGAAACAAGGAGGTACCCACCGAGGAGGGACTGGCAGACCCCCGAAAACCCACAGTTATCCCACGCACATATGGTAGCTGCCAATGCCCTGCAGGAGGGTCCCACTACACAGAGTGGCCTCCGTGCGAGTGCTTGTTCTGCCGTGCATGCGCATACTCGCACATTGCGTATATTGGCTCATGAGGTCCTGCGTATTAGCGCGTGGTATGAGTAAATACGGTAGCATACGCATTCGCATGGAAAAGCCACAAAGACAAATCTGATATGTAATCCACATAGTGCATAATTTCCACATAGCCTACATGCACCACACCAGCGAGTTACATTTGCTTCAAAGGTATAACAACAGAGGGATTCAACTTTACAGGATATGAGGGGACAGAATTAGGTTAGGAGGTGGTGTTTGGTATTCAGTTGTACAGTAATTCAAGGGCAATATTCCGATGGCAGTTTGCAGAAAGTAGCACGCTCCTGCACATAGATATGCGCAGGAATATATTATTAATATCACACTGTATGTACTGTACTCTTGATATTCGGTGGGAACCCAGTGGAAGACATCTGCAAGTACACCTGGACTAAGCATCGCCCACCTGTTCAAACCAACCTATGACCCCCTCATGTACTGTAAATGACCAGCTCTTTGACCTATGAAAGAAGAGATTACAGTTTCCTTTGTTTCATGCTTTGGACCATTGTATAAAAACAAGCGTCCTGGCTGGCCTCAGTCTATTCTCTGAAGGTCATCTATCCAGATTGACTGAGGACCGGAACCGGGTTGCACAGGTGAACAAACGTATGTATCCATTGATGTGGCCTTTTCTCTTGTGTTATTGTATTTCTGTTGTACCCCCCTTTTGAGTAAATATTTGTTGCTGGGTAGGCCCACAACATTACATAACAACTGGTGTCGCATTGCTTTCCTGTTAGGGGTTATAAAGCATATTCCACCATACGTGTAGCTACTTTGTGCTTACAGCGTGACGGTGTGCTTAAGCAACGTGTACGCATTTCATAGGGGTTTCACACACACGCTTAGAGGGTTGCAGCAGCCTGAACATTTCTGTATTTAAGGTATTTGCTTTTTCTTCCTGTGAGTTAATTAAACTTAACACCAGGATTCAGGGAGATAACCAGACACTCTTGGGAGTGTGAGAGACAATCTAATTTATGGAGTTGGCTAAAGTACCTAAGATACACACAGAATAAACTCCAGACTAAACTGTTGCTCAACTGCACTGGGGAACAACAAACACCCATGTAGACTCCCCCCAAGCAGTGGCAGACTGGGGCATGAAGGGCCCACTGGGGAAATGCAGTGGAAGGGGCCCATGCTTGGGTTGTGATCAGTCTCCAGAGGGGGTGTGGTAAGCCCTCACAGATAATTGGCTGACTATTAAAGAGAGCATAGTCTGGGGCCCTTGATAGATATAGTAAATACTGCTATTACATGCATGATCATGTACCAGATTAATAACAGCAATGCACCATAAAAAATACACCATTGTAATGTGCAGAATAATGTAACATACAGGTATGTAGAATGTATAATTCAAGTGCACAGTCTGGAACCTGATTCCCAGAGAAGCGGATGGGCCTTCAGGGAGCTGGGACCAGCAGGGATTTATCCTATAACCCTGTGTACTCTTCTTCCATATGTCAGATCACACAAATTAAAGGCATTTGACAACATATAAAACTAACAATGTTTGTTTTAACATTAAATAAAGTAGCAGACACATACCTTATAAATGATATAAACAGTTAAAATATATTTAGAAACACATTGCATTGGGATAACTTGTTTTATGGTAGCTGTGTCGAGTATAATAAAGTATTAACACATGTAACCTGCTTTGGCATGGTGGCATTTTCAAGCTGAGAGTGCTAAAATATAAGACTTCCACTAGACTTTATGTGCAAGCCAAGTGATTCAGTCAAGCAGTAGCAAAAATAATTATTTCATATCATGATAAGTCTAGATATGTGCAAGATGACATACTGACAGGAACACTGTTTTAATTTATTCTGAGACCTGAGAAAAAAATTCTCCTGTCAGAAAAAAAGTACATACAGAACTTTAAAAATGTCACTTTTGATCTGGAAGACGTTAGTTATGCAGCATTGTTGAACAGACCTAAATCAAGAATATGATGTGCCATTTCATTGGAAAAATACATCTAAGAAAAAGCGCTACATAAGTCCTAACGGTAATAAAAAACCATGGCCCTCATTCCGAGTTGTTCGCTCGGTATTTTTCATCGCATCGCAGTGAAAATCCGCTTAGTACGCATGCGCAATGTTCGCACTGCGACTGCGCCAAGTAACTTTACTATGAAGAAAGTAATTTTACTCACGGCTTTTTCTTCGCTCCGGCGATCGTAATGTGATTGACAGGAAATGGGTGGATACTGGGCGGAAACACGGCGTTTCAGGGGCGTGTGGCTGAAAACGCTACCGTTTCCGGAAAAAACGCAGGAGTGGCCGGGGAAACGGTGGGAGTGCCTGGGCGAACGCTGGGTGTGTTTGTGACGTCAACCAGGAACGATAAGCACTGAAATGATCGCACAGGCAGAGTAAGTCTGGAGCTACTCAGAAACTGCTAAGTAGTTAGTAATCGCAATATTGCGAATACATCGGTCGCAATTTTAAGAAGCTAAGATTCACTCCCAGTAGGCGGCGGCTTAGCGTGTGTAACTCTGCTAAATTCGCCTTGCGACCGATCAACTCGGAATGAGGGCCCATATACGGTGATAATGTTTTGCTGTCACGTCCTTCCTAGCCTTTATCAGAGTAGGAATGACCTCTTCCGGAATGCCCTTTTCCGCTAGGATCCGGTGTTCAACTGCCATGCCGTCAAACGTAGCCGCGATAAGTGCTGGAAAAGACAGGGCCCCTGTTTCAACAGGTCCTCTCTGAGAGGAAGAGGCCACGGATCTTCTGTGAGCATTTCCTGCAGATACGAATATCAGGCCCTTCGAGGTCAATCTGGAACAATGAGAATTGTCTGTACTCCTCTTCGTCTTACGATTCTCAATATCTTTGAGATGAGAGGAAGAGGAGGGAACACATAGACCGAAGGGAACACCCACGCTGTCACCAGGGCGTCCACTGCTACCGCCTGAGGGTCCCTTGACCTGGCGCAATACCTCGGAAGTTTCTTGTTGAGGCATGATGCCATCATGTCTATTTGAGGCAGTCCCCACTTACTTGCAATCTCTGCGTAGACTTCCTGATGAAGTCCCCACTCTCCTGGATGTAGATCGTGTCCACTTCCCAGTTGTCCACTCCCGGAATGAAGACTGCTGTCAGAGCACTTACATGATTTTTACCCAGCGAAGAATCCTGGTGGCTTCCGCCATTGCCACTCTGCTCTTTGTTCCGCCTTGACGGTTTACATGAGCCACTGCGGTGATGTTGTCTGACTGAATCAGAACCGGTAGGTCGCGAAGCAAATTCTCCGCTTGACGAAGGCCGTTGTATATGGCCCTTAATTCCATTACATTGATGTGTAGACAAGCATCCTGGCTTGACCATAGACCCTGAAAGTTTCTTCCCTGTGTGACTGCTTCCCATCCTCGGAGGCTCGCGTCCGTGGTTACCAGAACCCAGTCCTGAATGCCGAACCTGCGACCCTCTAGAAGGTGAGCACTCTGCAGCCACCATAGGAGAGACACCCTGGCCCTGGGGGACAGGCTGATCATCTGATGAATCTGTAGATGTGACCCGGACCACTTGTCCAGAAGGTCCCACTGAAAAGTCCTCGCATGGAACCTGCCGAATGGAATGGCCTCGTAAGACGCCACCATCTTTCCCAGAACTCGAGTGCAGTGATGCACCGACACCGTTTTTGGCTTGAAGAGGTCCCTGACCAAGTTCACGAGTTCTTAGGCCTTTTCCATCGGAAGAAAAACCCTTTTCTGGTCTGTATCCAGAATCATGCCTAAGAAAGTTAAACAGGTCGTTGGAACCAACTGTGACTTTGAGAGATTGAGAATCCAGCCGTGCTGCTGCAACACCCTCAGGGAGAGTGATACGCTGTTCAGCAACTGCTCTCTTGATCTCGCTTTTATTAGGAGATCGTCCAAGTACGGGATAATTGTGACTCCCTGCTTGCGCAGGAGCACCATCATTTCCGCCATTACCTTGGTGAAAATCCTCGGAGCCGTGGAAAGCCCAAACGGCAACGTCTGAAATTGGTAATGACAATCCTGTACAGCAAATTTCAGGAACGCCTGATGAGGAGGATATATGGGGACATGAAGGTATGCATCCTTTATGTCCAGGGACACCATATAATCCCCCCCCCCCTCCAGGCTGGCAATGACCGCTCTGAGCGATTCCATCTTGAACTTGAACCTTTTTAAGTATATGTTTAAGGATTTTAAATTCAAAATGGGTCTGACCGAACCGTCCGGTTTCGAAACCACAAACAGGGTTGAGTAGTACCCCATCCCCTGCTGAAGCAGGGGAACTTTGACCACCACTTGTTGAAGACACAGTTTTTGAATTGCATGTAAAACTGCCTCCCTCTCTGGGGAAGAAGCCGGTAGGGCCGATTTAAAAAAACGGCGAGGAGGCACCTCTTCGAATTCCAGCTTGTAACCCTGGGAAACAATGTCTATTGCCCAGGGATCCACCTGTGATTGAACCCAGACATGGCTGAAAAGTCGAAGACGTGCCCCCACTGGGGCGGACTCCCTCAGCGGAGCCCCAGCGTCATGCAGTGGATTTTGTAGAAGCCAGGGAGGACTTCTGCTCCTGGGAACTAGCTGTAGTTGGCAGCTTTTTCCCCATGCCCTTACCTCTGGCAAGAAAGGAAGATCCCCGTACTCTCTTGGTTTTATGCGACCGAAAGGACTGCATCTGATAATGTGGCGTTTTCTTAGGCTGTGAGGAAACATAAGGCAAAAAAGTTGATTTACCTACAGTAGCAGTGGAAACCAGGTCCGTGAGACTTTCCCCAAACAATGCCTCACCCTTGTAAGGCAAAACCTCCATATGCCTCTTCGAGTCGGCATCACCTGTCCATTGTCGGGTCCATAGGGCTCGCCTAGCAGAAATCGCCATATCACTGGCTCTGGAACCCAGTAGGCCAACGTCTCTCTGAGCATCTCTCATATATAGGACAGCATCCTTAATATGACCCAGGGTCAATAAAATGGTTTCCTTATCCAGCGTATCAATATCAGCAGATAAGGTATCTGTCCACGCTGCTACAGCGCTACAAACCCAAGCAGACGCTATCGCCGGTCTGAGTAATGGACCAGTATGTGTGTAAATTGACTTTAAGGTAGTCTCCTGCCTGCGATCAGCAGGATCCTTGAGGGTTGCTGTATCTTGAGATGGCAGCGCTACCTTCTTGGATAAGCGTGATAACGCTTTGTCCACCCTTGGGGAGGATTCCCACCGTATCCTGTCCTTAGCCGGGAAAGGAAACGCCATAAGAATCCTTTTGGGAATCTTCAGTTTCTTGTCTGGAGTTTCCCAAGCCCTTTCAAACAACTCATTTAGTTCATGTGAAGGGGGAAAAGTAACCTCAGGCTTCTTTTCTTTAAACATGTGGACCCTCGTGTCAGGTACAGAGGGGTCATCTGTGATATGCAACACATCTTTTATTGCAATAATCATATACTGAATACTTTTAGCCAATTTTGGCTGCAAATCATCATAGTCGACACTGGAGTCAGAATCCATGTCGGTATCAGTGTCTACGACTTGTGATAGTGGGCGCTTTTGAGACCCAGAAGGTCCCTGCGACATAGTGAAAGGCAGTGCTTGACTCCCTGTACATTCCCTGGACTCTGCTTTGTCCAACCTTTTGTGCAATAAATTCACATTTGCATTTAAAATGTTCCACATATCCAACCAGTCAGGTGTCGGCGTTGCCGACAAAGACACCACACTCTTTTGCTCCACCTCCTCCCTAGAAGAGCCTTCCGCTTCAGACATGCTGACACACGCGTACCGACACCCCACACACTCAGGGAAATCTCTAATCTGGAGACAGTTCCCCCACAAGGCCCCTTGGAGAGACAGAGAGAGAGTATGCCAGCACACACCCAGCGCCAATAACCCAGGAAAAAATTCCCAGATAGATATAGCGCTTTATATATATATATATATATATATATATATATATATATACACACACACATATATACACAGGTTGAGTATCCCATATCCAAATATTCCGAAATACGGACTTTTTTGAGCGAGAGTGAGATAGTGAAACCTTTGTTTTTTGATGGCTCAATGTACACAAACTTTGTTTAATACACAAAGTTATTAAAAATATTGTATTAAATGACCTTCAGGCTGTGTGTATAAGGTGTATATCAAACATACATGAATTGTGTGAATGTAGATACACTTTGTTCAGTGCACAAAGTTACAAAAAATATTGGCTAAAATTATCTTCCGGCTGTGTGTATAAGGTGTATATGTAACATAAATGCATTCTGTGTGATATTTAGGCCCCATCACCATGATATCTCATTATGGTATGCACTTATTCCAAAATACGGAAAAATCCGATATCCAAAATACCTCTGGTCCCAAGCATTTTGGATAAGGGATACTCAACCTGTGTATATATATATATATATCTCTACTGCGCCAATTATGTGCCCCCCCCCTACCTTCTTTAAAACCCTCTGTCACAGTGTTCAGCATGGGAGAGTCCGGGGAGCCAGCTTCTCAGCGGTGTGCTGTGGAGAAAATGGCGCTGGTTAGTGCTGAGGGATCAAGCTCCGCCCCCTCAGCGGCGGGCTTCGGTCCCGCTCGATTTCTTCAAAAACTGGCGGGGGTTACCTATATACAGCCCTCAGCCTATATATATATTCTTGCCAGGTGTAAAATTGCTGCCCAAGGCGCCCCCTCTGCGCCCTTCACCCATCAGTGCCTGCCGTGTGTGTTTTATGTGGGAGCAATGGCGCGCAGCGTCAAGATCTGAAGTCTTCTGCCGCCTTTGAAGTCTTCTATCTTCTTATACTCACCCGGCTTCTATCTTCCGGCTCTGTAAGGAGGACAGCGGCGCGGCTCCGGGACGAACTGCGAGGGGAGACCTGCGTTCCGACTCCCTCTGGAGCTAATGGTGTCCAGTAGCCTAAGAAGCAGAGTCTAGCATTTAAGTAGGTCTGCTTCTCTCTCCTCAGTCCCACAATGCAGGGAGCCTGTTGCCAGCAGGGCTCCCTGAAAATAAAAAACCTAACAAAATCCTTTCTTTCAGGGAAACTCAGGAGAGCTCCCTGTAATGCACCCAGCCTCCTCTGGGCACAGTATCAAACTGATGTCTGGAGGAGGGGCATAGAGGGAGGAGCCAGTGCACACCCATATCTAAAGTTCTTTTTAGTGCCCATGTCTCCTGCAGAGCCCATCTATTCCCCATGGTCCTTACGGAGTCCCCAGCAACCTCTAGGACGTAAGAGAAACTACAGTAGTATTGCGTAATAGTATTAACATTTAGGTGCTGGACAACCTTTTGTGTCTCGTAAATCTTAAATCCGTTAAGTTTCGTAATATTTGCTATGGAAAATGAAAGTGTAAGGGTGATGTTAGGGCCGGTCCAAGACCACAGTTTTTTGATAAGCGAAAAAATATACTTTGGCGCGCACGGAGCACTTTTGCGCGTGACTCATTGGAAAAGCCCAGTTGTAGTTCTCCTTACACATTATGCCCACCGTAGTAGTGCGCCTCTTAAAACTTCATGCCCACAGTTGTAGTGCCACTTACACTATGCCCACGGTTGTAGCTCACCTTACACTATGCTCACAGATGTAGCGCCCCTTACACTATGCCCACATGAGTAGCGCCCCTTACACTATGCCCACAGGTGTAGTGCCCCTTAAACTATGCCCACAGGTGTAGTGCCCCTTACACTATGCCCACAGGTGCAGCCTTACCCTATGCCCACAGCTGTAGTGCCCCTTACACATAAAGCCCATTATGGCCAGGATTGTATAAAATATGGGGACAGGTGCTTAACATCGCACGACATTACATAGATGATCTATATACAATGTACAGCAACATGGGTTAAGTGATGAATTCAGTTTGCCATGGCGCAGGTGTATTCTGTAGTGTACTGGTTAAGGCAGCAGGGCTGGGATTCTACATAGTAGTAGAACACAGCTTCCTTATCTGTTCTTACTATCTAGTCGCTGACCACGGCCAGCTTTGGGAACTTCAGCATGTCCAGCTCCAGTGCAGCGGCGTCCACGTCCGCAGCTGCCAGGTATCACTCACAGCACAGACATTGATCCAGCAGCCCGAAGCCGATCTCTATGGCTGTGATGCACTGCATGTGTAGTGCTGGGTGTTGTGAGGGGAGTGGCCAGGCAGCAGCAGCCAGACAGATGTGTCCTCAATGATTTACTGGGCTCCAGTGTTTGTGTCCCGCCTCCCTGTTCCCACAGGAGCAGCCTGACCATTGGGACTCATTGCTGATCAGATCAGCGTGGAACAGCACACCCAGACTGACTCCGCCCCCTTAGCATTGAGAGTCTCCAGGCAGACACTATCTAGGGGGACAGAAGGCAGTATGTCTCTGGCGCAGCTGAGCCAGGGCACCCTCCTAAGCTGCGTAGCCCACGTATGGGTAAAACCGGCCCTGGGTGACGTAAAAGGGATATTGTTCAGGTGGAGGTCATGGCGAGTTTGATCAGTTGTACTCTTTATACACAAGAGAAGACAAAGTCATGCAAGGTTACATTATAGTGTTGGAAGAACTGAACTAAGATGGCCATACAGTATATCTATAAGAGAGATACAGAAGATGCAAAAACACATTCTCAACAGTCTTATCAAGCCCCCATACCCTGCCCACTTCTCTACTGAAGTGGGCAGTATCCAGGAGGGTGGCCTCTTCCCCAGGAGAAATCCCTGAAATTCCAGAATAACAGGCAGGTATGGTCTAAAAGTACAACTGGAACATGCTAACTGTATCTCATTGAAAGGTCAGATGCAATACTGGGTTCTTTTGTAAGCCATAAAAGGCTGTGGGCCCACATGCTAAACATGAAATGTCTATTTAAATTAGCTTCTTTCACAATCTAATTTATTTAATTCGACCCAAACGAAAATTCTGTTTACCCACTAAAGTACAACACTTTAAAACCACACAAACTGTCCAGCTCCTGCAGTGCAGAAACCTTTGTACAGATGAGGTCACAAGTAATGGCCTGAAAATCCAAGAGGTGCATCTGCGCTAATGGATGCGCTAAACAATACTTGCAAAACATTTCCATATTTTTGTAAATGAATATCTGCTAAATAGGGGAGATAAAATATTAAGGGTATCATTTATAGAGGTGTGAGGGTCTAATAACTGTTCTTGATTAAACCATTACCACAACTGGAAAAATTTGTATAATCCTGAAATCACAGCTTAAAAAAAAAAAAAGCATAAAGGCAGTCTAATAAAAACGGCGACCTAAAATAGAGGACATTCCCATGTAATAATTGCTATTGTCATTTTTCACAAATCTCTACTTTCAATCTATTCATTGGCTGCAGGCTGACTCCAGGGCAAAGGCTTCCATTACAAAATAAGCTAAACATGCTAAAGTATTCAGAGTGGGAACTTCAAACATCTTATGATCTAGGAACTGCCTAAAGGTTGCCTCCATATATGACTTGGTAACTAATAAAAGTGACATATTTAGAAACACAGAACTCATCATTCAGTAATGCTGTGGCCATGCTCTAGAAGATCTGAAATCAATGTAATGAGAAGGGCTCGGAAAATAAGTTCTCACCATGTTTTGATTGATCATGTGCCTGAAGCATGTGATGTATACTACAAAGGGCCAGTCGTCGGGCTCCATCACTACCCCTGCAGCTTGAGCGCAGGTCACATGGAAAGACGTGGGACAAAGTCCATAGGAACACTGGATACAAACTCCACGAGAATTCTTAACTCTTTGTCTGCAGAAAATACAATTCTGTGGGAGACAGGAATGAGGCTCAATTAATATACAGCTACAGCATATAAATATATATATATATATACGCATATATATATATATATATATATATATATAGAGAGAGAGAGAGAGAGAGAGAGAGAGAGAGAGAGAGAGATGTACACACACATTTACATACTTACATATTTTGTAAAACAACTAAGAATATTCAATGAGAGGCAATTAAACATTCTTAAGCAAAATGTTTCTGTATCATTAAGATTTGTTTCAAATATTATAGTAAATTTCTAACAATTCACAACGCTTACTTTGCAGAATGTTGAAATAGAAGATTTATTCTTAACTACTTCTTACTTGCGCCACCAAGGCATACAGTATGGCAGATATAATTCCTTCCACTGGATAGAAATGTGGCAAAAAGAAAAACAGTGTATATAGCAAGGTATAGGCAAATAATAAGATTTTACTTACCGATAAATCTATTTCTCGGAGTCCGTAGTGGATGCTGGGGTTCCTGAAAGGACCATGGGGAATAGCGGCTCCGCAGGAGACAGGGCACAAAAAGTAAAGCTTTTCCAGATCAGGTGGTGTGCACTGGCTCCTCCCCCTATGACCCTCCTCCAGACTCCAGTTAGGTACTGTGCCCGGACGAGCGTACACAATAAGGGAGGATTTTGAATCCCGGGTAAGACTCATACCAGCCACACCAATCACACCGTACAACTTGTGATCTAAACCCAGTTAACAGTATGATAACAGCGGAGCCTCTGAAAGATGGCTTCCTTCAACAATAACCCGAATTAGTTAACAATAACTATGTACAATTATTGCAGATAATCCGCACTTGGGATGGGCGCCCAGCATCCACTACGGACTCCGAGAAATAGATTTATCGGTAAGTAAAATCTTATTTTCTCTATCGTCCTAGTGGATGCTGGGGTTCCTGAAAGGACCATGGGGATTATACCAAAGCTCCCAAACGGGCGGGAGAGTGCGGATGACTCTGTAGCACCGAATGAGAGAACTCCAGGTCCTCCTTAGCCAGAGTATCAAATTTGTAAAATTTTACAAACGTGTTCTCCCCTGACCACGTAGCTGCTCGGCAAAGTTGTAATGCCGAGACCCCTCGGGCAGCCGCCCAAGATGAGCCCACCTTCCTTGTGGAGTGGGCCTTTACAGATTTAGGCTGTGGCAGGCCTGCCACAGAATGTGCAAGTTGGATTGTGCTACAGATCCAACGAGCAATCGTCTGCTTAGACGCAGGAGCACCCATCTTGTTGGGTGCATACAATATAAACAACGAGTCAGATTTTCTGACTCCAGCTGTCCTTGCAATATATATTTTTAATGCTCTGACAACGTCCAGTAACTTGGAGTCCTCCAAGTCACTTGTAGCCGCAGGCACTACAATAGGCTGGTTCAGATGAAATGCTGACACCACCTTAGGGAGAAAATGCGGACGAGTCCGCAGTTCTGCCCTGTCCGAATGGAAAATCAGATATGGGCTTTTGTAAGATAAAGCTGCCAGTTCTGACACTCTCCTGGCCGAAGCCAGGGCTAGAAGCATGGTCACTTTCCATGTGAGATATTTCAAATCCACCTTCTTTAGTGGTTCAAACCAATGAGATTTTAGAAAGTCCAAAACCACATTGAGATCCCACGGTGCCACTGGAGGCACCACAGGAGGCTGTATATGTAGCACTCCCTTAACAAAGGTCTGGACTTCAGGGACTGAAGCCAATTCTTTTTGAAAGAAAATCGACAGGGCCGAAATTTGAACCTTAATAGATCCCAATTTGAGACCCATAGACAATCCTGATTGCAGGAAATGTAGGAATCGACCCAGTTGAAATTCCTCCGTCGGAGCACTCCGATCTTCGCACCACGCAACATATTTTCGCCAAATTCGGTGATAATGTTGCACGGTTACTTCCTTCCTTGCTTTAATCAAAGTAGGAATGACTTCTTCCGGCATGCCTTTTTCCTTTAGGATCCGGCGTTCAACCGCCATGCCGTCAAACGCAGCCGCGGTAAGTCTTGAAACAGACAGGGACCCTGCTGAAGCAAGTCCCTCCTTAGAGGTAGAGGCCACGGATCTTCCGTGATCATCTCTTGAAGTTCCGGGTACCAAGTCCTTCTTGGCCAATCCGGAACCACTAGTATCGTCCTTACGCCTCTTTGCCGTATAATTCTCAATACTTTTGGTATGAGAGGCAGAGGAGGAAACACATACACCGACTGGTACACCCAAGGCGTTACCAGCGCGTCCACAGCTATTGCCTGCGGATCTCTTGACCTGGCGCAATACCTGTCCAGTTTTTTGTTGAGGCGAGACGCCATCATGTCCACCATTGGTCTTTCCCAACGGGTTACCAGCAAGTGGAAGACTTCTGGATGAAGTCCCCACTCTCCCGGGTGAAGATCGTGTCTGCTGAGGAAGTCTGCTTCCCAGTTGTCCACTCCCGGGATGAACACTGCTGACAGTGCTATCACATGATTCTCTGCCCAGCGAAGAATCCTTGCAGCTTCTGCCATTGCACTCCTGCTTCTTGTGCCGCCCTGTCTGTTCACATGGGCGACTGCCGTGATGTTGTCCGACTGGATCAACACCGGTTTTCCCTGAAGCAGAGGTTCTGCCTGGCTTAGAGCATTGTATATTGCTCTTAGTTCCAGAATGTTTATGTGAAGAGACGTTTCCAGGCTCGTCCATACTCCCTGGAAGTTTCTTCCTTGTGTGACTGCTCCCCAGCCTCTCAGGCTGGCGTCCGTGGTCACCAGGATCCAATCCTGTATGCCGAATCTGCGGCCCTCCAATAGATGAGCACTCTGCAACCACCACAGAAGAGACACCCTTGTCCTTGGAGACAGGGTTATCCGCAGGTGCATCTGAAGATGCGACCCTGACCATTTGTCCAACAGATCCCTTTGGAAAATTCTTGCGGGGAATCTGCCGAATGGAATTGCTTCGTAAGAAGCCACCATTTTTCCCAGGACTCTTGTGCATTGATGTACAGACACCTTTCCTGGTTTTAGGAGGTTCCTGACAAGCTCGGATAACTCCTTGGCTTTTTCCTCCGGGAGAAAAACCTTTTTCTGAACCGTGTCCAGAATCATCCCTAGGAACAGCAGACGAGTTGTCGGCATTAACTGGGATTTTGGAATATTCAGAATCCACCCGTGCTGTTTTAGCACTTCTTGCGACAGTGCTAATCCCATCTCTAGCTGTTCTCTGGACCTTGCCCTTATTAGGAGATCGTCCAAGTATGGGATAATTAATATGCCTTTTCTTCGAAGAAGAATCATCATCTCGGCCATTACCTTTGTAAAGACCCGAGGTGCCGTGGACAATCCGAACGGCAGCGTCTGAAACTGATAGTGACAGTTTTGTACAACGAACCTGAGGTACCCCTGGTGTGAGGGGTAAATTGGAACGTGGAGATACGCATCCTTGATGTCCAAGGATACCATAAAGTCCCCCTCTTCCAGGTTCGCTATCACTGCTCTGAGTGACTCCATCTTGAACTTGAACTTCTTTATGTACAGGTTCAAGGACTTCAGATTTAGAATAGGCCTTACCGAGCCATCCGGCTTCGGTACCACAAAAAGAGTGGAATAATACCCCTTCCCTTGTTGTAGAAGAGGTACCTTGACTATCACCTGCTGAGAGTACAGCTTGTGAATGGCTTCCAAAACCGTCTCCCTTTCGGAGGGGGACGTTGGTAAAGCAGACTTCAGGAAACGGCGAGGTGGATCTGTCTCTAATTCCAACCTGTACCCCTGAGATATTATCTGCAGGATCCAGGGATCTACCTGCGAGTGAGCCCACTGCGCGCTGTAATTTTTGAGACGACCACCCACCGTCCCCGAGTCCGCTTGAGAAGCCCCAGCGTCATGCTGAGGCTTTTGTAGAAGCCGGGGAAGGCTTCTGTTCCTGGGAAGGAGCTGCCTGTTGCTGTCTCTTCCCTCGACCTCTGCCTCGTGGCAGATATGAATAGCCCTTTGCTCTCTTATTTTTAAAGGAACGAAAGGGCTGCGGTTGAAAAGTCGGTGCCTTTTTCTGTTGGGGAGTGACTTGAGGTAGAAAGGTGGATTTCCCGGCTGTAGCCGTGGCCACCAAATCTGATAGACCGACTCCAAATAACTCCTCCCCTTTATACGGCAAAACTTCCATATGTCGTTTTGAATCCGCATCGCCTGTCCACTGTCGCGTCCATAAAGCTCTTCTGGCCGAAATGGACATAGCACTTACCCGTGATGCCAGTGTGCAGATATCCCTCTGTGCATCACGCATATAAAGAAATGCATCCTTTATTTGTTCTAACGACAGTAAAATATTGTCCCTGTCCAGGGTATCAATATTTTCAATCAGGGACTCTGACCAAACTACCCCAGCACTGCACATCCAGGCAGTCGCTATAGCTGGTCGTAGTATAACACCTGCATGTGTGTATATACTTTTTTGGATATTTTCCATCCTCCTATCTGATGGATCTTTAAGTGCGGCCGTCTCAGGAGAGGGTAACGCCACTTGTTTAGATAAGCGTGTTAGCGCCTTGTCCACCCTAGGAGGTGTTTCCCAGCGCTCCCTAACCTCTGGCGGGAAAGGGTATAATGCCAATAATTTCTTTGAAATTATCAGCTTTTTATCAGGGGCAACCCACGCTTCATTACACACGTCATTTAATTCTTCTGATTCAGGAAAAACTATAGGTAGTTTTTTCACACCCCACATAATACCCTGTTTAGTGGTACCTGTAGTATCAGCTAAATGTAACGCCTCCTTCATTGCCAAAATCATATAACGTGTGGCCCTACTGGAAAATACGGTTGATTCGTCACCGTCACCACTGGAGTCAGTGCCTGTGTCTGGGTCTGTGTCGACCGACTGAGGCAAAGGGCGTTTCACAGCCCCTGACGGTGTTTGAGTCGCCTGGACAGGCACTAATTGATTGTCCGGCCGTCTCATGTCGTCAAACGACTGCTTTAGCGTGTTGACACTATCCCGTAGTTCCATAAATAAAGGCATCCATTCTGGTGTCGACTCCCTAGGGGGTGACATCCTCATATTTGGCAATTGCTCCGCCTCCACACCAATATCGTCCTCATACATGTCGACACACACGTACCGACACACAGCAGACACACAGGGAATGCTCCTAACGAAGACAGGACCCACTAGCCCTTTGGGGAGACAGAGGGAGAGTTTGCCAGCACACACCAAAAGCGCTATATATAACAGGGATAGCCTTATAATAAGTGCTCCCTTATAGCTGCTTTATATATATCAAAATATCGCCATAAATTTGCCCCCCCTCTCTGTTTTACCCTGTTTCTGTAGTGCAGTGCAGGGGAGAGACCTGGGAGCCGTCCTGACCAGCGGAGCTGTGAGAGGAAATGGCGCCGTGTGCTGAGGAGATAGGCCCCGCCCCTTTTCCGGCGGGCTCGTCTCCCGTTATTTAGTGAATCCAGGCAGGGGTTAAATATCTCCATATAGCCTCTGGGGGCTATATGTGAGGTATTTTTAGCCTTTATATAGGTTACATTTGCCTCCCAGGGCGCCCCCCCCCCCAGCGCCCTGCACCCTCAGTGACTGCGTGTGAAGTGTGCTGAGAGGAAAATGGCGCACAGCTGCAGTGCTGTGCGTTACCTTTAGAAGACTGCAGGAGTCTTCAGCCGCCGATTCTGGACCTCTTCTGACTTCAGCATCTGCAAGGGGGCCGGCGGCGCGGCTCCGGTGACCATCCAGGCTGTACCTGTGATCGTCCCTCTGGAGCTGATGTCCAGTAGCCAAGAAGCCAATCCATCCTGCACGCAGGTGAGTTCACTTCTTCTCCCCTCAGTCCCTCGTTGCAGTGATCCTGTTGCCAGCAGGACTCACTGTAAAATAAAAAACCTAAGCTAAACTTTTTCTAAGCAGCTCTTTAGGAGAGCCACCTAGATTGCACCCTTCTCGGCCGGGCACAAAAATCTAACTGAAGTCTGGAGGAGGGTCATAGGGGGAGGAGCCAGTGCACACCACCTGATCTGGAAAAGCTTTACTTTTTGTGCCCTGTCTCCTGCGGAGCCGCTATTCCCCATGGTCCTTTCAGGAACCCCAGCATCCACTAGGACGATAGAGAAAATGGAGAAAAAACTGCTGCAGCTTGCATGTGACCCATGAATTGTTATCTTTCATATGAAAAATCAGCACAAGAACAAAACTTCCAAACTAATTGTACCTCCACTATAAAGGGCTGAAAACACAATTCACAGAATGTTTCCTAACAAGTATTATTTTCAACATTATATATTTCCTAAAAAAAAACTCATATTAAAAGGAATATTACTTAGAGGAGATTTAGACAAATGCATGCCAATAGGGCCTATTCATTACGAATAAAATATTAGCAGTGCTAATTATGTTCTGAACTTACTGCAAGTTCAATGAAGATTTTGAAAGCAATCATCATACCTTGTAACCTAAAGTATCACTTCTGAAAAGCTGCTCTTTCAGCAAAGTCAGCTTTTTGGAAGTTTAGGACTCCTCACCTGCTGGTCTGGTCCTCGGCTATTATTCACAGCCATGTATGTGTGGTCACCTATACAAGCAGAGGAGGTTCAGCTGTCACACTGGTCCCACCCCCAGATCAGGAGGCAATTACAAAGCTCCATGTGGATAATGGGTAGCTTGCTGAAAGGGCCACTGACTGCTGGGGCCAGGAAGGGCAGCATAGTGGGCCAGTGCAGAGGCTCAGCAGTGGTGCACAGGGAGGTCTGACAGAGAAGATGAAGCTGAAGCAGAGCTGGGTACAGTGAATACACAACAGGGAGGGAACTGAAAAGAAAAAGTCTGAAAAGATCCCTCTATCCCTCTGCTGTACAAGCTGCCATGTAAACTGTACCTTGTGAACACAATCTGGGGACTGTATACCATCTCAGTCATTGGCATTTCTATAATGGGTGCAGTATGTGCGGTGCACATGGGTCCCATATATTATATTTATCTCTCCGGAATCCCACGGCGGCGGCCCTGCAGTGCAGACACATATCACTTGGAAAATGGCTGCCTCAGCCATTTCAGAGTGATTTGCACATGCATACTTTAGATGTCCCCAGGACCAAGGCGTGGGCACCATGTTCCCGGAGACCTGCGCATGCACAGTAAACTCTGGCATTATGCCAGAGTCTGCTCACTGTCGAGAGGAGGGGGCCCGCAACGAAAGCTGCACGATTGTCCCCTCCTCTCCTAAAATGCCTTTGTGTACCGTAAGACTCACACTTCTGTATAAATTAAGGAATGATGAAAGACACAACGCATATAACAAAAGTCATATTAGAGTGTATAAAATACCAAAAGTCCGAAAATCTTGGAGAGGCCCAGTCAAAACTGAATCATTAATCCCATTGCAAATGGGTGGAATGAGGGCCTAATTCAGCATGCAACGCATCTACGATGCAGTCACATGCTAAAGCCCTTCTGGAGTGTGCGCACGTGCAGAAGCTGCACTGCGCGTGCGCACACAGTGAGATGTTCACAGGGTGGGAGGGGGCGTCATTGTGACATTTTTGGGGCAGCGTTGGGGGGGCGCAGTCCAGACAATGCAGATGTTTCCGGACCGTTTGCAGGGCGGGATGCGGCGGATGCGTGACATAACACGCAGCCGCAGTGAGCCTAACATGGCATGTAGCGGCCTGCCTTCGCTGCTAGGCTGCACAGGCAGAGCACTACCCTTAACATGCGAGCGCTTCGCTGGTGAGCAAAGCGTTAGCATGTTATCAGGGGTGGGGTACGAGGGGTGGGGTACGAGGGACCCGGCATGCAGGGCGGACTTGCCCTGTGCTGGTCGTTCCCTTGTATGCAAGTGTAAAGGGTTGTAGTTGTGCGATTTTTCACACAACTACAACCCATGCTGAATTAAGCCCTGATTTCAAAAATACGCTTATCAACAGTTTCTATACAACCTGATTCATCTTGAGTAATATTGCATAGAATAATGGTAAAATGTACTCAAATACACTCACAGCTACAGTACAATTGCAGTTAACGATGCTTCTACCACATATTAAAACATGGCAGTGTTAAAATACTAAAACTGTAACTAATTACTGCATAGATAGAAAATGATTTTTATGCAAGTTCAGAGTGTGATTTATTAGATGTACACTAAAAAAAGGTCTACAGTCAAAAGGTCTACCACTAATGGTCGACATGCATTAGGTCGACAGTAGAAAAGGTCGACATGGAATTGTAGACAGAAAAGGTAGACAATTTTTTGGGGGGGTTTATTTGGGTGTTTTGTCACTTTTCTGCAACAAACAAGCCCCACTGCGTCTCATTGCATGGCGAGCGAACTTTGGGCAATGTGAGCCGCTCTACTACCGCTGCACTCGGCACATGTTACTATTCCTAATCGTAGTGTACGTGGATGGTAAAGTATGAAATAGTTGGGGGGAAAAAGGAGGAAAAAACTTGTGTCGACCATTTTCATGTCGACCTTTTGAACCTGTCAGCCTTTTGAACTGTCTACCTTTTACATGTCGACCATTAGTGGTTGACCTATTAACTGTAGACCTTTTTAGTGTAGATCTATAGATTGGATACCTGGATACCACAAGTTCATTCTGTCACATGCAACCTTGCAAATTCTCCCAGGAATACCATCTAGCACTATCAAAGATATTCTGGGATATTACTGGGGCAACCCAGGTCCTGGTTTGGTTGTGAAAGGGTTAAGCCGGGTTGTGTGTCCTAGGATCTTGACCCAGGTCCCTGGTAGTCTGTAATGTGAAAGTGCAAACTGGGTCATCAAACCCCAGTCACGCTGGATCACTAGCATTTGGAGATGTTATATCCAAATGCCAGCAAAGGGACGACCCAGTAATAACCCATGTCCAGACTGCAGTGTGAACACAGTGTCAAGCAGCCGTGACACAGCTTGAAACCGTTAAATAACCCAGGAAGGACACAGGACTTTGGTCTGAAAGCAGTATGACTGAGGAACATAAGTGGAAACACCAGTTAAAGACCTTTTTTTTTTTTTTTTTTTTGTGATTACCATACCATCTAGAAGAAGTGAAATTGCATTATTCCAAAATAAAATTCCCAAATAAAGAACAGATCTAGTCCTTTGACCATCCAGATCTAAAATAATGTTGATAACTACTGCATATTCAGATTGAAAACATTTGTCTCTACTATAAGTCATTCACGATATGAAGTACGTCAGAGTTTTTTCTTTTTTAGTTTTTGTTTTTTAATTTAGGAGATGAAAAACTTGGTAGACTTCATATCCACTGAGCATACCAAGATTTCAAACATATTGTACACACAAACATACAAATAGTATAGGTAAAGAGGAGGACATAAGATGTGGACTATTATTTAGCAGAATTGCAGTTTACCTGCAGCCCAAATCAGACTATCCACACATACCACATCTGATACCTACAAAGCTCAAAGTACAATAAGGTCACACACTTCATCCATGATTTATATTCCAATGCTTTGTAGCACTATGCAGTAGGCTGGCATAGTGTTACATTATATAATTTTTACTGTACATAACGTGAATGTTTGTTACAGTCTACTTACTGTAGGAGTTATTCTGATCAACAATGGCAAATACTGGAAGAGATATTTCTTCTATTAAATAAAAATAAAAAAACAACAACAACATACTACTAGAATGTTCACACTATATAGCTGCCACAATATTTTCCTTGTGATCATTTACAAAAAACATTCCTTCTCACTGAAAAGTCACTGTGCCAATAGCAATTACACTCTTAAACTGTTCTGAGAAACAGACGGATTCCACAAAATTATGCTGAGTATCAGAAATAACATCTGGTTTATAAACTAAGATCTGGGACATGGGAAGGATTCACACATGCTTACTATTTAGAGTGGACAAGTTGTAATATATAGTATGGCTGCTGAAAGCATGTAATGACCCAGATGGAAAGACTCTAAGTCTTTCTAATACCTTCACACTTTAATATATTTTCCCTGCTGTACAAACTTCACTATTGTTTTATTAGCTTTATATATGTAATAGTACTTTACGTAGCGAGTACATGCTGACGACTCCTCAAATAGATTACAGTACAGTATCTCAGTCCCATTACTATTTCCTTACAATTAAAATAAATCTCTATGGGGTATATGCAATTGCGGTCAAATTGCCGAAAATGTCGAAAAACGGGGCATTTTCGACCCAAAAAAAATTTCGACAATGCAATACAGTACTTTTCGACAAAAAAAATGACTTTTCAGATTCGACTTTTTGAAATTCGACAGTTCACAAATTCGACATGTCTGCAATGGTAAAAATGTGGCTTTTCGACAAAAGTATATTCAACTGAAAAATGTCGATTCGACAACAGTGCTTTTCGACAGTAAATTCGTCAATTTCATTCCGCCTCACTTTGCAGGCGGCGGAATCTAATAAAAAAAAATTAAAACATGTTTTTTTTGTGTTTTTTTTATTGCGAATCGCATATCTATTTATATTAGAAGGGATTAGGTACTTGGTTTGTCTATTAGGATTTTCAACTATTATTTATATATTTTTTAAAATAATATTTTTTTTTTTAACTGACTAAAATTGAGAGAGCATGGTTTTCAGTGGGAAGGGGTGGGAATGGGTTAAAATTCTGGAAAAAATGCGTGGGGTCCCCCCTCCTAAGCATAACCAGCCTTGGGCTCTTTGAGCCGGTCCTGGTTGTAAAAATACGGGGGGGAAATGGACATGGGGTCCCCCGTAGTTTTTGAACCAGCACCGGGCTCCACTAGCTGGGGAGATAATGCCACAGCCGGGGGACACTTTTATACCGGTCCCTGCGGCCGTGGCATTAAATACCCAACTAGGCACCCCTGGCCGGGGTACCCTGGAGGAGTGGGGACCCCTTAAATCAAGGCGCCCCCCCCTCTAGCCACCCAAGGGCCAGGGGTGAAGCCCGAGGCTGTCCCCCCCCATCCAAGGGCTGCGGATGGGGGGCTGATAGCCATGTGTAAAAATGAAAGAATATTGGTTTTTGCAGAAGAACTACAAGTCCCCGCAAGCTGGTACTTGGATAACCACAAGTACCAGCATGCGGGGGGAAACGGGCCCACTGGTACCTGTAGTTCTACTGCAAAAAAAATACCCAAATAAAAACAGGACACAGACACCGTGAAATGCTGTGGCATTATCTCTCCAGCTAGTGGAGCCCGGTGCTGGTTCTAAAAATACGGGGGATCCCATGTCAATTTCCCCCCCGTATTTTTACAACCAGGACCGGCTCAAAGAGCACAAGGCTGGTTATGCTTAGGAGGGGGGACCCCACGCAATTTTTTGGGGGGTTTTAACGATTTTTGTGCCGTCCGAAAAGTCGAATCCAGGACGCACTTATCCGTCAATTGGTCCGTTTTTCGACAGCTGGACTGTCAAATCCGTTTTTTATTGAATATGTCGAATTCCGGCACCCGCCGGACGGAATTCGACGGTCGAATTGTGTCGAATTTAAAAACGGGCGAAAAAATGCAGCAATTCGCCCGGAATTGCATATACCCCTATATCTCATGTACAAAACTGGGATGACTTAACTTTACTTTACTAATGAACATTCAATAAACATATGAATGTATTCTACATAAATACCCTACATTTTCTTACATAATTAGGTTTCTTAATACGAGGGGAAGCCCTCAGGGCGAGCCCAAGGTAAACACAATGCAAAAAAGCTCATAGTCCTATATATAAATTGTAAATATTATCATATATATATATATACATCCTGTATGTACATGAACACATATAACACATATAAATGGGTCTTACAGTAGAAACAATTTTTGCGTTGCCATGCTCCTTGGCATTTTTTCCTTGCCTTGTGTTCCTTTGCATTGCAGTAGCATATTTGCAGAACAATAGCTGTTTTGCACGTGCTGCACAAAATATAATCATGATCTTTAAGTATAAGAGCTATATTGTCTAGAGTTAAAGTCCTATTCCAGTAGTGCTTTGGTTACAGAAATTTACTTTTTATGGGAACACCAAGGAAAAAAGAGAGATATTTATTTTGGCATGTACAGAAGTGATTGGCTGGTTGTTAATCACAGCTGTACAGGCCACAGAAGCTGCGGTCTGTATTTCCAGGCATTGGCTCTACCATTGAATCTACCTTCATCCCAATTAGCTAAGCTCACAAAGAGAACAACAACTACTGTACATACCAGACAGAACGCCAGATATCTTTGGTAACGTGTACGCAGTGAGTAGATAGGTCTGGCTGAGTTAATGTGTCGCATGCTTTGGCATGCACTCGCCAGTCTGAGCATCTTCATTAAAATCTTTGCCTGGTGGACCTTAGCTGGATATAGTATTTGCAGCTGTAAAATGGGGTTTCCAAAATCTAGCAATTGCAGCAAATCCTCCCCTGCCACCAGATGAACACAAAGGAACATCTATAGCTCAGGGGTGACCTCTAGCAAACATTTGCACTGGTTCCAGGAAGACCGTACACAACTTTTAGTTTGACCATTACACTCAGAACTATTTATATGAGTTGATATAAGAAGTGAGAATTCCCTTTGAGAATGCAGGGCTCTTAGAGTTCATAAACAAATTATCCAGCTATTATTGCTATACTCTTTTTAGCTGCAATTCTGTGGTCATTTGAAGAATAGAATATCTTTGGATCAAAATTTAAATGGCACACAGCTTTTTCTGTAGCGGACCTAAGTCACAGGCATTTTTCAACTTCAGCTTCTTTATCTCTCAAAACCTAGGATACTGGAGATTAATTTTCCGTAGAAACCATTCAACCTTTCCATCCATGAAGTGACAGTCACAATAAGATTTCAAACTTGTTTATAAGAAGTTCCATCTAGAACTTAGAGCTCTTATTTGCTTATCATCAGCACTCCTCATTTCCAGTTCATATGCTACCGAATGAAAATAGAAAATTAATTAACCAGTACCTCTGGTCCATTTCTATTCCATGAGCTGGGAGCTCTAACTTGTAATTTAAAGCTTACTGACAAGAACATATGGTTACCTCTCCCTGTTGGAAATGGAAATATTGAACAAATAGAACCAAAATGGAGGATAAGGAAAAGTCCAACAAGAGAAAAAGTCCAACAATAGGAAAACATGAGTTTGCCGATGGATTCCTCTCACCTGTTCTTCCCCTTAGCAATGTACCAGATAAGGGTGCATCATTCATAACAATATTTTTTTGTTGGCCATTAAACCATTGGTGGAAAAGATCCAACTGGATAACTCAATTAGTGGCACTGTGGCCCATGGTTCTTCTCATACGTTATGCTTATTTCATACTTGCCTACCTGACCCTCTCCATGAGGAAGAAAATGCTCTGTTCCTGGACTTTCCTGGTAATGTATGATTGCCATCACCTGTGGTGAAACATCTTTCTTATCAATTAACTAGCTCACCACAGGTGATGGCAATCATACATTACCAGGAAAGTCCAGGAACAGAGCATTTTCTCCCTCATGGAGAGGGTCAGGTAGGCAAGTATGGCTTATTTGCAGATGACGTTCTGCTTTTTTCTGCCCACCAAGAGACCTTATTTCCTGCCATTCACTGCATTCTATATGCTTATTCAGCCACCTCATTTTATAAACTCAACATGGAATAGCTTCCTGTTAACATGACACCGCATTCTTTCCTGGCTCTGCAAGCTAAGTACTCCTATGTATGGCAGAAAACATCTATTAGCTGTTTAGACATATTTTGTAGCAACCCAGAGGTTCCTGCATTTCAGATCACACATTGATAAGGCCCTATTTAGAGGTAAGTCCTGTATAAATTTATAGAATGTGATAGTATTAGGGATGTTAGGGACCCATGTGATGAAGTCACCTGGCCGCGGTACATGGGCCCGCATATTTGCGCAAATGTGTGCTAAGAACTTCAATTATACTCCATGTTAATTGTGAGGGTTTATTTAAAATATTTTTATTATCAGTGTTCTTAGTGCTAAGAGTGTGCATCTGCATCTCTCTTCCCCCAGCATAGTATTAGAAGCCTCAGCATGATAGCACCTCTTGATATCTTTAGTAATAGGATGTGCAATCCAGGTTCCCCCCTTTTCCACTATATTTGTGTATATATTGTACACTGGAAGGCAAGGCTTCCTTCCTCTGGATTGGCACTCCTCCCATTCACCCTCAGGTGTTTTAATTAGCTGGGTTCCTGCATTTCAGATCACACATTGATAAGGCCCTATTTAGAGGTAAGTCCTGTATAAATTTATAGAATGTGATAGTATTAGGGATGTTAGGGACCCATGTGATGAAGTCACCTGGCCGCGGTACATGGGCCCGCATATTTGCGCAAATGTGTGCTAAGAACTTCAATTATACTCCATGTTAATTGTGAGGGTTTATTTAAAATATTTTTATTATCAGTGTTCTTAGTGCTAAGAGTGTGCATCTGCATCTCTCTTCCCCCAGCATAGTATTAGAAGCCTCAGCATGATAGCACCTCTTGATATCTTTAGTAATAGGATGTGCAATCCAGGTTCCCCCCTTTTCCACTATATTTGTGTATATATTGTACACTGGAAGGCAAGGCTTCCTTCCATTCACCCTCAGGTGTTTTAATTAGCTGGGTTCCTGCATTTCAGATCACACATTGATAAGGCCCTATTTAGAGGTAAGTCCTGTATAAATTTATAGAATGTGATAGTATTAGGGATGTTAGGGACCCATGTGATGAAGTCACCTGGCCGCGGTACATGGGCCCGCATATTTGCGCAAATGTGTGCTAAGAACTTCAATTATACTCCATGTTAATTGTGAGGGTTTATTTAAAATATTTTTATTATCAGTGTTCTTAGTGCTAAGAGTGTGCATCTGCATCTCTCTTCCCCCAATTTCCATCGCCCTCTACATTCGGGGTCATCATGAAGGACCATCAGGATTTAAGGTCTGAATTGGGTAGAACTGCCGCTATTAAAATTATGTTCCTTCCTAAACATAGGCAATCACTACTTCTTGATTCCCAAACAGCTTTAATACAGGCTTATCGGACCCTTAGACAGGATCCGTCCCCCGCATATAAACTGCTGTATGAAGAATCTAAACTAGCTTTTGGTTCTCTGATGCAACAAGTGGGAGATACAGGTTGAGTATCCCATATCTAAATATTCCGAAATACGGGATATTCCGAAATACAGACTTTTTTGAGTAAGAGTGAGATAGTGAAACCTTTGTTTTTTGATGGCTCAATGTACACAAACTTTGTTTAATACACAAAGTTATAAAAAATATTGTATTAAATGACCTTCAAGCTGTGTGTATAAGGTGTATATGAAATATAAATGAATTGTGTGAATGTAGACACACTTTGTTTAGTGCACAAAGTTATAAAAAATATTGGCTAAAATTACCTTCAGGCTGTGTGTATAAGGTGTACAGTATATGTAACATAAATGTATTCTGTGCTTAAATTCAGGTCCCATCACCATGATATCTCATTATGGTATGCAATTATTCCAAAATACGGATAAATCCCATATCCAAAATACCTCTGGTCCCAATCATTTTGGATAAGGGATACTCAACCTGTACTAAGGTTAGATCTAATAAGTTTTTGTTCCATAAATTTGGCAAGAAGAATAGTAAATTGCTTTCCAATCCCTTGAGGAGTGAAACAACTAGCTCTACTATTTTATCTCTGACAGATTCCATGGGGGTAGCGCACATGACAGGCCCATCTATTATAAAGGTTTTACATTCATTCGACGCTCATTTGTATTCTCAGGATCCCATTGATGTTGATAATAAATCTATGTTTTGGGGTAAAGTTTCCCTACCCAGATAAACAGACACACTAATAGCTGCCCTGACCCAGCCTATCTCGGCAGACTAAGTCCTTTCAGTTATCAAAAATTTTAAACTAGGAAAAGCCCCGGGTCTGAACGGATTTACTGGGGAATTTTAGAAACTTCTTCATTCCTCGTTATCTCAACCCTTGACTGTTCTCTTTAATGCCCTTCTCTCAGGTAGTCAGCTCCCACCCTACTTCAGTGATGCAATTATTAAAGGATGGGATCTTACTCTTCCCGGTTCATACCGTCCTATATAGTTATTAAACATGGACTACAAACTTTTCACCAAGATTTTAGCAGAGAAGTTCAAGAGGGTGGTCCCATCACTGGTCCACCAAGACCAAAATGGTTTTGTTTGGGGCCGCAATGCTGTCACTAATATCCAGAAGGTTTTAGCTGTTCTCCAAAATCTGGACGATATCCATATAAATGATCTTCATGTATTGCTTTCACTTGACGCTGATAAAGCGTTTGATTTAGTGGTTTGGGATCACCTTTATGAAACTCTCTGCAGTTTTGGTTTTCTACCCCAAATTATCTCCCTAATTCAATTACTGAATTCAGCCTCTGTCTCGAATGTGGTGGCGAACAATTTTATTTCAGATCCCATATTTGTCCGCAGGGGCACCAGACAAGGGTGCCCCCTTTCTCCTCTCTTGTTCGCACTTGCCTTGGAACCCCTGGCTATAGCTCTGTGGGCTAACCCCATATTTACAGGTATTAAGGTGGGTAGGGAAGAACTTAAATTGGCGCTTTTTGCAGATTACATTTTACTGTTTGTGTCTCAATCTTCTGTCTCGATACCAGCTATTTTATCTGAAATTTCTACTTTTAGCTCCTTTGCCAGCTATAAAATAAATACTGTTAAATCGGAAGTACTTCCTTACCACAATACCCAGCACTCTCCAGGTTTCATTTAGTGACTTTACATCTGAAATATTTAGGTATTCTCATTACCCCTAATGTACATAATCTCTACTCGGCTAATTTTCACCCAATCATTGCTAAAATTGCCCAGACTGCTAAAAACTGGATGTCATTACCTTTGTCGCTTATGGGTAGGGTGGCTGTCGTTAAAAGTGTGTTGTTTCCCAAAGCGTCTTTCGTGCTACAAATGCAGCCTTTTATTTGGTCTAAATCTGATCAGGATAAATGTGATAGTGTATTTCAGAAGTTTATCTGGAATAATAAAAGGAAAGAGGTGGACTCAGTCTTCCTGATATTTTCACCTTCTCCTGTGCTGCTGCATTCTGATATATATCGGATTGGTGTCTAAATCAGTCATATTTTACTAATTTATCATTAGAAGAAACGTTGCTTGTGCCTTATTCCCCAGCAGCATTATTGCATTTGCCGAGACACAAATTGCTTGAGGGGGTCAAACAATGTTTTATTTAAGGATGGTCTGTCTTCCATAAATGTATGGGAACAAATCCCTTTTTAACTAAATATCTGCCTCTCTTTGATAACCCGGATTTCCCGCCATCTCTTATGACTCCCGTATCGCCTTTCTTGGAAATCCAATGGTATTGCCATGATTCAGAATGTCTTTGGCTCGGGGGGTGGCCTGTACACCTTCCAGCAAATTAAAGACTAGTATGACGTACCCAACTCTCAATTTTTCTTATTTTTACAAGTACAGCATTATATTAACTGTAAGGTTTCTGGCTCCTATGTTACTTTCATGGGCTCGTCCAGTCCATCAGCTTTATCCTCCATTTTCACACTAACTTCACAATGCAAGTTTAAGATAAGGTATCGCTGTAATGATATGATTAATTCTGTTTTTTTCTGGGTCATGGCATAAAACCTGTGGGGCATGGTCTCCTGATTTCCTGGAGTTTATTACTTCTACCCATATTGTCAAACAATTCTCCTATGTTTATGAATGGTTAGCTTCAGCTCAACTGCAAGTAGTACATTTTAAAGTTCTTAATAGGGTGTACATATCTCAAACACAGAGGAGCCATATGCTTCGAATTGAACAAAGGGCTTGCCCGAAGTGCTCTGCCTCTGTGGCTAATTTTATACATAATGTTTGGCACTGCACAAAAGTGAAGAAATTTTGGTACAAAATACATAATTTTCTCCAACAGTTGACCAGCTCTAGATTACCGTTCTCATGGGAAGCTTTTTTACTGGCTGATTTTTCGGGCTGGGTTCCTACAGTATTATCTAGGTCCATTCTTCCTTTTTTGACAGTGTTGGTGTCATCAGCCAAAAAACGTATACTATCCTTTTGGTTAACAAAATCTGTGCCCTCGTTATCATTGTTGAGAGCTGACTTGCTTAATATACTTTATTTTGACCATAGGTCAGCGATGTACAATATTGAAAAGAGAGGCGAGAAATTTTATAATAAATGGAACCTATATTTAGAGTTTTTACCACCAGATAGGAATACACGCATAATGCAAGTTTTTGACAACACCAATTGGTCGTTAAGGCATAAAATATCTTAGGTTTCCTCCGGGATACTTTGGGGTACTCTTTTTCTTTTCAGTTTTTTGTTTGTATTTTCTAGTATTGCACTATTTTGTACTGTAGATTTCGTGAATACTATTGCACTGATGCTGATGGCCACAGATGTGATGTTATTGTACCAAGAATGCAGTGACATGCGGTAAGGTCAGTGGCTGGTGAGGCACTACAGCCATAAAGTCCACTGAGTCCTGTCGATGACCCCTACCACCGCCGAGCCGAAGCCTGCTACCGCTCCCAAGCCGATGCCCACTACTAGTATGCTAATGGCCGCTGCTCACGCCAATGGGCGCCACCCCTGCCAATGTTCTACAAAATTGCCACAATCAACCGCCCTGGCCCCCCTGCCGCTAATTCACATCTCAGTCCAATGTCACCACCACCAATGCCCGCAGCCTGCCTATCATATTATGTCCGCGGCTCCCTGGAGTTGTGGTCTAGTTTGATCACATGGAAGTGGGAAGCACAGGCAGCAGCGGCGGCCAGGGACTGGCTGCTGCCAGGGCCAGATTAAGCCTTGTGGGGGCTATGGGGCAACTAAAATTGGTGCAGCACCTGTCTTGGTGTGTCTACCATGCCCCTGCATAATAGTAATAATAAACAAACATGACAGGCATGATTTGCGGTGTACATTGGGGGCAGTGTGACCAGGGAGGGTGGCCTCTATGCAGGCATATGCCATCTTGAAGTGCCAGGCCAGCTGAAGCACCCAATCACAGCCGCTTTCACTGCAATGGGCAGGGGAGGGCAAAGTGTGCACACACACTGACATAAACAAACAATGAAAGATAGTGTAATAAGATATTTATAATCGTATATAGAATGATGCTCCGCCAGTGCTTCCAAATGAAATACATTTTAATACATTTCACCCACCCCCCGGCATCTACCACCACTCCAGAACCCCCAAGCGGCTTGGCACTTACTAGAATGTTGGTTGCCCCTGGCTTTGCTGCAACAGTGACAAGTACCGGGCAACCCCTCTCTGCATGCCCGCTCTCCCTACACACAGCACACAATGTTTCCTGGCTCCTCAGTCATGCTTTCACTTGCTCAGGTCGGGGCTCGCGCATTTCACAAGATGACCGCGAGCAGAGCAGTGAGACGAGTTCTCAGTGGAGCGCCACCGCTAATGTGCATATCACCCGGCGGCTCCACAAACTGTGGCAAGGACAGATGGGACAATGGATGAAGTGCCCCCTTCATGCCTCCGGCAGTTCCACCTCTGTCCCCGCACAACCTACTGGTGCTGCTGTCGGAGTCTGGTGCCGAGAGCCGGACTCCCACCAACCCGCTTGTCTATGAAGCTGGGGGATGGGCAAGGGCATTTTAATTTAATGTAAGTAATATCATTTGTGCACACTCCTGCTCCGCTGCCCAATCACATAAGACTCAGTGACAGGGGCGTGCTTGCATATGGACTGACAGCACGGCCCTGTCAAAGCGGCACTTCTAGAGGTGCCGCTTATAGGTTTTTAAAAATGGGCTATTACTGCCCAATGCTTGACCCCGCTTCCAGACCTCCTTCATTGACAGCGGGAGGCACCGAGAGCGGTGCCTCCAAAACACGTTTAAAACAGTTTTTAGTAGGTAAAAAAATGACTAAAATAATACAAAAGCTAAAGTATATACTTATGACACAGAATATGTGTCATAAGTATCTTCTTTGTATTATTTTAATCATTAATGACAGGGTATGCACTGCCTCCCCTGACTGTACGTCCCTGCAAGAATGTCCTCCCCTTTTTCCCCCCTCCCATCCTTTTTTCCTTATGTTCCTCTTTGCTCATTCTCTTCTTCTTTTTCTGCTATTTTCTTCTCTATTTCTATTCTATTACTCTCTTATAAAACAAAAAATTATGAAAACAGGAAACCTCCTCCCACAAAGTCAGAACTCATGCATTGGAGACAAAAACTGATGACCTCTGCCACTCTCAAGCATCTCTGGAACGGGAAGTCTCAACACTTAAGGCCCGTACACACTGGTCGATGTATCGGCCGTTCTCTTGAACGGCCGATACATCGCGGGACCGTCGGCCAGTGTGTACGGGAGATACGTCTGTGAACTCCGTCGTTCACAGACGTATCGCGTCGGCTGCGCAGCACAGCCGACAGCCAATATATCTAACGATATATTGGCCCGTCGCTGTGTGTGTACGGGGCGGTCGTCCGACCGCCCGTACACATGCTGCGGCGGCCGGCGGTGATTGACAGGTGAACTGGGCGGGCGCGCCCAGTTCATGACGTCAGTCCCCCGACGGATCGGGCTGTGTGTATGCACAGCACACTGCCCGATCCGTACATAGATATATCTGCAGATCAATTGATCTGCAGATATATCTAATAGTGTGTACCCACCTTTAGAGGCAAATTTTAATATATTTAAGTGATGTTCCTTCCTAAATTACTGTATCCTGTATCTGCAACTCTAAGCAGCAATCCCTAGCAGTTTCCAAATTGCAAGCACCTAAAGTATCAATCTACAATCTTTTGCATTTTCACTGTGCAAGCATCTGCAGATCCAGTCTGCAGCTAGGAGGTAGAAACGTGAGAATTTCTCTGGGCTGAAACCAGTGTGCTATCTGCTTCCTGCAATATACAGTATCTAGCACTTCCAAACAGTCTACTATCTGAAAACTATCTGGTAACACAATAAGTGTTTACAGTTTTGTGTGGTCACCAAACGTGGCTGCTCCATTCATGTGATGTTTTACTTAAGGGGCAGATGTGTTCAGTGTCGGACTGGGGCATGAAGGGGCCACCGGGAAATGTAGTGGCCGTTGTTTAGGGGTGTGGCCAGTCTCCAGAGAGGGGTTTTCCTAACCATCTGAGATTGCATGGACTGGGCCCCTTGATAAATATATACAATAAACACTGCTAGTGCACGCATGAAATTAACAGCAAGCAATGCTCTGTGGAAAAAACACCATAGTCCTGTGCAGTATAAGGTAACATATGTGTAATGTACAATTCAAGTGCACAGACTGGAACCTGATCCCTAGAGGAAGAGTTAGGGCCACAGGCAGTGAGGCCTACCGGGGGTTTCCTCTGAGCCCCTGTGTGCCAGTCCAACCCTGGGTGTGTATAAAAGCTTTTTACAGGTACCAAGCATAATAATTGGTGAATACCATTCACTTGCCAGTCAACATCATTTGAAGAATTAATAAGTGACAATAAAATACCAAAGAAAATACTCTTAGCTTGCGTCATACTGTATGTGTGTACAAGGTAAAAACACATTTTTCAACATGCACAATGAGAGATATCAAGCACAAGAAGTCTGCATTTCATAATGTAGCACATTAGTTAAATACAATGATAATATGTGCACAGAGCAGAGTTTGAGATGTGCATTAAAACAGATACTCTATAATGGATCCCTTACAGGCCAATTCATGATAGCACCCATATCAGTGACTTTCTCAATTATTAATGTGGGTGTATGGTGCATCATATTCCAAGTATAAGACAAAGTAAACAAATTCTACTTGTCATGTAAATATTTCTGTGCTTTCCCCTGGCTTTCACAGTAGTCTTTGATATTTAAATAAGAGAGAATCCTGAAAGACCGTCTCCTAATTTGCTGTGCATAATTAATAGTGTGCTAGGCCAGATTCATAGGTAAGTGTGAATACGTTTTTAAGTCTCATGGGGAAATGGAAACTGACAGTGTCAGAAGTAATAAAAGAGAACACAACATCTTTTTGTGAAATAATATAGAAGCGCTCTAGGTGGGAGAGTAATCACATTCAATGATAAAACAAAGAAAGGTTATTCTGTCATACAATAAGTCATCTTTGGTCAGACTTCATCTATTTAAGACAAAATGCTGCATTTTTTTTTTAAATCCACCATATAATTTGTGCATGGTGTTCCCTGCTGCTTTGCTCTTGAAATTTAGGTGGTGTACAGCATGACACTATTCTCCCAGTAACTAACTGTCTGTGAGCCTTCCTTCCATAATAGGAATTCATCCTTTTCAGAAAGAATGACTAATTGTATATGGTATAAAGCTGCAATGATCAGGGCCGGTACATAAATTCAATCAAAAATTGGAATAAAAACTACTAAATAAAAATAAAAAGGTCTTTCACATTACAACAGTAAAAAACCCCAAACCTTATCCAATTACAAATGCAATTAATAAAAACAATTATTTGCCTCAGGCAAAGATAACAAGAAAATTTGGAACCCTGTGGGATTGATGTAGGCTTAGACACCATAATTATGAAACCATTAGGATTTTTCCACAACCCTGGTGCGGTAAGTATGGATTTATTTGTGACATTACACAAGCTGCAACTCACGGATGGATGATGGATGCTGACCCATACTTTAGGATTGGTTGAGATCCAGAGCAGAAGCGCTAACGTGCCAGTGGTTTTTACCAGGGACCCAGCAGGAGTGATGAAATACTATCTCCACTGAGCCCTTATCTCCCAGGCATATTTTGCCTATTTGTGTCACACCCACACTTTTTAATAAATAACTATTAAAAGTTACATTTTAACCTACACACAAATAACTACAAAAGAGTGCACCACAAAGAGAGCCTTCTTTGGCAAGACTTACTAATAGTCTACCCAACCCTTTATCACCCCCACAAGGAGGTTTGGGCTTTGCTGTGCCCAGTATACAGGTAGAGGCCCTCTATCTGGGTTACCAAGTACAGGGGGTGGTATGCACTGGAGTAGGAGCTGATAATTTGCAGCAGGGTGTATTAACACAGAGTTGTAAGACTGGATCAGGGCTGGATAGGACCTCTGGTTCTGGGACAGAGAGGAGAGTCAGGTTTACAGGAGAAACAGAATCAGGTCACGGAGATCACTGAGGGAAGGCAATAGACATCACAAGGCTAGATGCTGGTGTAGGTACTAAAGTCATGGCATAATATGAACTGGGGGCACTGTATGTCATAATGCAAATTGTGCGTACCGTGTTGCATAAAGTGTATCGACAGATCTACAATGTGACATAATGTGAACTAGGATATTACCATGGTTCATAAAATAAACCAGGGCCCTACTATGGGACATAACAATAACAAAGACATTACTATGGTTCAGAAAATGAACTAGGGCACTATTATGGGGAATAAAATTAACAACTTCTGTGTTGAGATGTCTAGTAGCATTGGGACAGTGGTCCTTAAAACTGTTATGGGGCCCACAAAGTTCTGGCCATGCCCCTGGACGGGTGCCACAGGTGAATGCTGATTCTGCATGCTGCAGGTGGCTGAATCTCGTGAGTCTGACCCTGACCCATCAGCCATTGTTGCACATTGTAGCTGGAGCCCTGCCAGTTCACTGCGGGCTATGGTCCCTGTAGACCGGCTGAGAGAGAGAGAGTGAGATTGTGTGTGTGTGTATATATATATATATATATATATATATATATATATGTCCGGCATCCCCGAAACATGTTGGGGTACATTAAACTGACCATCTCTACTTCTGCTAAAGAGCCTGTCTGAGTGCCGCCTGCTTTACATCTCTATATGTGTGTATATATATATATATATATATATATATATATATATATATATTTTAGTTGAAAATTCACAGACCACTTTAAATAGAAGAATATTTCTCTACAGCATTCCAGTCAGTGTTGGATTAAGGCTGGTGAGGGCCCCCGGGCAACAAACGTGTGGAGTACCCCTGCTTTAATTGCTGCCAAAGATACCCCCCATGCGTGCACAAATGCACTCACTCACCCTGAACGTAACAGAGCAGCATCAGCCTCACCAGTGACAGCAGCACACACCGATGGCTCTGTCAGTGTCTCACAGGACAGTACAGGGAAGTCCCGCGAGACACTGACAGAGCAGTCAGCATGTGCTACTGACTGTATACGGAGCTCCTCAGTCACCGCTGTTAATGAACAGCTGGGCTGTCCATGGGAGACTGCTCCGATTTAATTAAACAGTATATGAGAGCCCCGGGACGGCTGCCCCTGTCGTCCGTTACTTAATCCTGCTCTGATTTCCAGTCAATTTGGCTTAGCTTCAAGACTATTTAACATATGATACGCACTGCTATAATGTCAGGTCTGTTGACAGTGTCGATGTATATCAATTTTCTTGCTGTTTATATTGATGATTATCTACTAGAGGAAGACATTTATTTTATCTCTCCTCTAAGATAGTTTGTGTATGCACATCTGTATATAGTGGTCTTCTTTTTCTTAAATGTGCTCCTGTATTTTGAGCTTTGAAACTATACAGTAAGCTGTGTTGTCTTAAGTAGTTGTCTATTTTATTGTAAATTCACTTACAAAAACTTTAACTTTGTTTTTCATCAGAGGAGACATCTATAAAAGTCAATACATCTGTTGCCTTTAACATTAGAAATTTTATAGGACCACACGTAATTGTTTTTAAGATTAAGTGGTTTTGGTGTAATGTTCTTACTTATTTTAGGAATTGTTGCTCGTGCTTTTATACAACATTCACACGTCAAAACTCGACTGAGCTGCCAGTCATTTTATTTATCACACTTTACTCCCTTTGAAATACAGTGTATGGGGACTAACATACACATGGGCAATCTAGACGTGTTGCTTCTTTGTAGAAATATCAACATGCAGAGAAGACTGTGGCATAAAATTTATCTGACTGTGACCAGACAATGTAAACTTCACAACATATAAGATTAATAGGCAAACAGCATAAAAAAGTGCATCATCATAAACACAAACAACAAGAGAGTACACAAGCAAATACAGTGCTATATACTGTACCTCCAGTATAGCGGTCAAACCACACTCAGCCTGTAATTGTTACTATACTCCAACATTATCAGGGCTCAAGATGCATAACAGACCACCCATTTGCATAGGATACTCTCACCATTGCCTTGACCGAAGACTAGAAACAAAGGCTCCATGAGATGGCTTCAGTGATCATCACAGTTTTACACCATTGTGTTTGCTAATAGATAATATAGTAGGTTCTATTGTGCATTTGAAGAAGCAGAGCAAGGATCTGTGTAACTAAAGGGTGGTACTGGCGGGAGAGATGTGTGCTGAGCGATCTTAACACAGACCGCTTAGCACACATCTCTCCCCAAACTCAGCACAGTGCGATAAGTCCCATCATCTTGTTTAACGCTTACTGAGTAATATTGAACTATCCCATTTCTATGGTTGATGAGTCCAACTTCTGAGACAGGGGAATGCCTTAAATGACTTGCATGTTGATAAAATTTTCCAAGTGCAACCTCTGGTAGGGATCAGTAAGTAATCCCGCTGGACGGGATCCCGGCGGTCGAAATACCGACGCCGGAATCCCGACCACAGAATCCCGACAGGGGTGGCGAGCGGAACGCAGCCCCTTGCGGGCTCGCTTCGCTCGCCACGCTGCGGGTACGGTGCCTCGCTACGCTCGGCACACTATTATGTTCTCCCTCTATGGGTGTCGTGGACACCCACGGAGAGAGAATATGTCGGGATTGTGGCGGTCGGGATTGTGGCGGTCGGGATTGTGGCGGTCGGGATTGTGGCGGTCGGTGTTTCGACTGCCGGGATCCCGTCAGCAGCACACACCGATGGCTCTGTCAGTGTCTCACAGGACAGTACAGGGAAGTCCCGCGAGACACTGACAGAGCAGTCAGCATGTGCTACTGACTGTATACGGAGCTCCTCAGTCACCGCTGTTAATGAACAGCTGGGCTGTCCATGGGAGACTGCTCCGATTTAATTAAACAGTATATGAGAGCCCCGGGACGGCTGCCCCTGTCGTCCGTTACTTAATCCTGCTCTGATTTCCAGTCAATTTGGCTTAGCTTCAAGACTATTTAACATATGATACGCACTGCTATAATGTCAGGTCTGTTGACAGTGTCGATGTATATCAATTTTCTTGCTGTTTATATTGATGATTATCTACTAGAGGAAGACATTTATTTTATCTCTCCTCTAAGATAGTTTGTGTATGCACATCTGTATATAGTGGTCTTCTTTTTCTTAAATGTGCTCCTGTATTTTGAGCTTTGAAACTATACAGTAAGCTGTGTTGTCTTAAGTAGTTGTCTATTTTATTGTAAATTCACTTACAAAAACTTTAACTTTGTTTTTCATCAGAGGAGACATCTATAAAAGTCAATACATCTGTTGCCTTTAACATTAGAAATTTTATAGGACCACACGTAATTGTTTTTAAGATTAAGTGGTTTTGGTGTAATGTTCTTACTTATTTTAGGAATTGTTGCTCGTGCTTTTATACAACATTCACACGTCAAAACTCGACTGAGCTGCCAGTCATTTTATTTATCACACTTTACTCCCTTTGAAATACAGTGTATGGGGACTAACATACACATGGGCAATCTAGACGTGTTGCTTCTTTGTAGAAATATCAACATGCAGAGAAGACTGTGGCATAAAATTTATCTGACTGTGACCAGACAATGTAAACTTCACAACATATAAGATTAATAGGCAAACAGCATAAAAAAGTGCATCATCATAAACACAAACAACAAGAGAGTACACAAGCAAATACAGTGCTATATACTGTACCTCCAGTATAGCGGTCAAACCACACTCAGCCTGTAATTGTTACTATACTCCAACATTATCAGGGCTCAAGATGCATAACAGACCACCCATTTGCATAGGATACTCTCACCATTGCCTTGACCGAAGACTAGAAACAAAGGCTCCATGAGATGGCTTCAGTGATCATCACAGTTTTACACCATTGTGTTTGCTAATAGATAATACAGTAGGTTCTATTGTGCATTTGAATAAGCAGAGCAAGGATCTGTGTAACTAAAGGGTGGTACTGGCGGGAGAGATGTGTGCTGAGCGATCTTAACACAGACCGCTTAGCACACATCTCTCCCCCCACTCAGCACAGTGCGATAAGTCCCATCATCTTGTTTAACGCTTACTGAGTAATATTGAACTATCCCATTTCTATGGTTGATGAGTCCAACTTCTGAGACAGGGGAATGCCTTAAATGACTTGCATGTTGATAAAATTTCCCAAGTGCAACCTCTGGTAGGGATCAGTAAGTAATCCCGCTGGACGGGATCCCGGCGGTCGAAATCCCGACGCCGGAATCCCGACCACAGAATCCCGACAGGGGTGGCGAGCGGAACGCAGCCCCTTGCGGGCTCGCTTCGCTCGCCACGCTGCGGGCACGGTGCCTCGCTACGCTCGGCACACTATTATGTTCTCCCTCTATGGGTGTCGTGGACACCCACGGAGAGAGAATATGTCGGGATTGTGGCTGTCGGGATTGTGGCGGTCGGGATTGTGGCGGTCGGGATTGTGGCGGTCGGGATTGTGGCGTCGGTGTTTCGACTGCCGGGATCCCGTCAAGCGGGATCTTGACCGCATCCCCTCTGGTACATGCACTGACTGTATTATTAATACACTGCTTCTTTATAGTTCATCAGTAGTTGCCTTAGTTATTAATTTACACATAAAAAATATATATTTAATTATGACATGCCATCAATACAACTGTATAACTGGAGCAATAAGTAAAACTCAGACTCAAAACTTTTTACTAATTTGGTAAGAAAAAAAGTAACAAAAATACATTGCCTTTCTAGAATGATATTACATTTTCAAGTCCTGGTAAACATTATGAGTCACTTCTCCAAGGATTCAAAAGAATGAAAGTCAAACTCCCAGTTTTGTGCCTGGGGCCATAACAAAACCTCTCCACACTAAAGTCAAAGCTGCAAAACACTTACTGCTCCCTACACAACATCAACAAGCAAAATAAATTCAGAAAATTTCTAACAGTTACAAACTACTAAATTTAAACTACGCTTCAATCAAGATTAAGCTTTAAAAAGGTATGACAAACACTATTCCCTTCACTTACAATAATTCTTTATATTTTTTATTATTTTTTTCCCATTCAATTTCAAACATAATTGGAGATACAGGACTGAACAAAAGGGCTGGACAACTTAGGGGGGAAAGTTTAAGGGGGTACACATACTGTATCAAGACACAAACGTAAAAGGTGTACTACTGGTTCTGAAGTGCAATTCTGAACGGTGTATGGTACATTGGTCAACAATTAGCAGGTCTACAATGCTTAATCACCAACACATGCACAGGAGACTTATGCTACTAAATTAGATTTGTAGCTAGAACTTATTAGTAAACATTAGGAATGCTAAGAACCACTTTATTAATGGTGAAGAGGAACCAAAGGATTATTCAGACCCTATTGTTTCCATTCCAAAGTTTCTATGGCTTTTTGTTAAAAAATATTGTATATCCAGTGGGAAAGGGGAACGCCAAAGTTGGGTTAGGGTTACCTTTGCAAGACTGTAAACATAGGGGGAAATTCAGATCTGATCATAGTTGTGCTAAATGAAGCACTTCTACGATCAGTTTATCAGACATGCGGGAGGACGCCCAGCACAGGGCAAGTCCACCCCGCATGTCTGCCTCTGCCCCCTTTTACCCGCACGGGTGCAGAAGTATTGCACAGCGGCGATGCTTTTGCACCCACTGAGTAGCTCCCTGCCAGCGCAGCTCCTGCGCGCTGGCAGGTGGATACCCGGGTTTGCAGCAGCTGCATGTGACATCATGCAGCTGCCGTGGCCTGCCCCCGCAGCATTCCGGACACACCTGCGTTGTCTGGACCACGTCCCGCCAATGGCATTCTAAAGCCGTTGGCACACCCCTTCCTGCCCAGCGACAGCCTCTGCCTGTCAATCAGGCAGAGGCGATCGCAGCCCTGAGATGCTTTTAGCATCTCTCTGGGATACCAGGGTGCGTGCGCACTCCGTAAAGGGCTTCACACTGCGATCCAGTCTGAATTAGGCCCATGGTCTGGTTGAGGAAAGAAATTTTTTGGTGTTATAGTTAAGACTCCTTCAGTCACAAATGTGATCAGGGGCTAAATCTACTAAAGCTTCTAAAACAGAGAATTGATAATGTTGCCCATTTTCTAAAAGGCAATAGAGAAATGATAGATAGCATCTGATTGGTTGCTTTGGGCAACATCACCAATTCTGTTTTAAAAGCTTTAGTAAATTTACCCCCAGGGCTTGGGGGTAAATTTTATCTTGCTAGAGGTGTTGTGGAACTGGGCACCACTAAAATATACCGAGTGTGTAGCCTAGCAGACCACAGTTCCTCTAGCAGTGTTTATCTAACTCTTGCCAAAAGGTTCTAGCATTCTTGGATAGCCTAAAGAAAAATATTTTGGATGGGGTCATCAGTATCATACTGTAACTTAAATTCAATGGTCAGCAAGATTTTGGGAAATCAGGGGAGACCAATCCATGTCTTGCTTCAGTAGGCATGCGATTTGATAAACCTTTAGATTAGGGAAATCTAATCTGCCTTCCAATTTATGCAATTACATTATATTTTTTCCCTTACATTGTGAATGGTTTATAGTAGTTATTGCAATATACGAAAATAATTAGCATAAGTAGAAGCTGTCTATTAGCACACAGTGGTAATAACTCAGTGTGTCAGATATGCCAGAGTAACTAAAGCAATTAATAACTATAAATGGCTAATACCTTGTATTACATTGAGTCTGCATCAGATTATATAATTATATATAGCAGATAATGGTTAAACACCTGTGCAAATTGTAACATAACACTTGCTGTTTTAATAACAAAGAGGTTTTCTCTCCTGCTAAGGAAAATGTGTTTACACACTACTCACTTATTGGGCGAGATCACTGGTTATAAACTACTGCAGTACATATTACTTTGATACTCTAAATTACTGACAGCCACAATGTTTATTGACACATTTATATGCAATATAAAAATTTCTAAAAAAAATATTTTCAGTAATCTAGAGAAGAAGAACTCACACTGTTTACAGCCAAATCACTGGTATTGATAATACGAGTCCTTTAGTGGTTGGTCAGTGAGACAAAATTTACTAATCACTTGCAACCAACACATAAAGACTAGTGATAAGCGGGTTCGGTTCCTCGGAATCCGAACCCCCCCGAACTTTGTTTCAGGGGGCTGCAAATATCTTTATTCTGGGGACCAGCAGTATTATAGGAGGAGTACAGTGCAGAGTTTTGCTGACCAGTGCCCACCAGTATAATACGTTCTCTGCCTGAAAAACGCTCCATATCTGTGCTCAGTGTGCTGCATATATCTGTGCTCACACTGCTTTATTGTGGGGACTGGGGACCAGCAGTATTATATAGGAGGAGTACAGTGCAGAGTTTTGCTGACCAGTGACCACCAGTATTATACGTTCTCTGCCTGAAAAATGCTACATATCTGTGCTGCATTGTAGTATATAGTAGGAGTAGAGTGCATAATTTTGCTGACCACCAGTACATAATATATAGCAGTACGGTACAGTAGGCCACTGCTCTACCTATCTCTGTGTCGTCAAGTATACTATCCATCCATACCTGTGGTGCATTTCAGTTTTGCACAGTTTGCTGACCACCAGTATATAATATATAGCAGTACAGTACAGTAGGCCACTGCTCTACCTACCTCTGTGTCGTCAAGTATACTATCCATCCATACCTGTGGTGCATTTCAGTTGTGCACAGTATATATAGTAGTAGGCCATTGCTATTGATACTGGCATATAATTCCACACATTAAAAAATGGAGAACAAAAATGTGGAGGGTAAAATAGGGAAAGATCAAGATCCACTTCCACCTCGTGCTGAAGCTCCTGCCACTATCTATGGCCGAGACGATGAAATGCCATCAATGTCGTCTGCCAAGGCCGATGCCCAATGTCATAGTAGAGAGCATCTAAAATCTAAAAAACAAAAGTTCAGTAAAATGACCCAAAAATCAAAATTAAAAGCGTCTGAGGAGAAGCGTAAACTTGCCAATATGCCATTTACGACACGGAGTGGCAAGGAACGGCTGAGGCCCTGGCCTATGTTCATGACTAGTGTTCGCTAGAAAAATGAAAAGACTTAAGCTGGCAAAAGCACAGCAAAGAACTGTGCGTTCTTCTAAATCACAAATCCCCAAGGAGAGTCCAATTGTGTCGGCTGCGATGCCTGACATTCCCAACACTGGACGAGAAGAGGTGGCGCCTTCCACCATTTGCATGCCCCCTGCAAGTGCTGGAAGGAGCACCCACAGTCCAGTTCCTGATAGTCAAATTGAAGATGTCACTGTTGAAGTACACCAGGATGAGGATATGGGTGTTGCTGGCGCTGAGGAGGAAATTGACAAGGAGGATTCTGATGGTGAGGTGGTTTGTTTAAGTCAGGCACCCGGGGAGACACCTGTTGTCCGTGGGACGAATATGGCCATTGACATGCCTGGTCAAATTACAAAAAAAATCAGCTCTTCGGTGTGGAATTATTTTAACACAAATGCGGACAGCAGGTGTCAAGCCGTGTGTTGCCTTTGTCAAGCTGTAATAAGTAGGGGTAAGGACGTTAACCACCTCGGAACATCCTCCCTTATACGTCACCTGCAGCGCATTCATCATGTCATTGACAAGTTCAAAAACTTTGGATGACAGCGGAAGCAGTCCACTGACCACTAAATCCCTTCCTCTTGTAACCAAGCTCCTGCAAACCACACCACCAAATCCCTCAGTGTCAATTTCCTCCTTACACAGGAAAGCCAATAGTCCTGCAGGCTATGTCACTGGCAAGTCTGAAGAGTCCTCTCCTGCCTGGGATTCCTCCGATGCATCCTTGAGTGTAACGCCTACTGCTGCTGGCGCTGCTGTTGTTGCTGCTGGGAGTTGATCGTCATCCCAGAGGGGAAGTCGGAAGACCACTTGTACTACTTCCAGTAAGCAATTGACTGTCCAACAGTCCTTTGCGAGGAAGATTAAATATCACAGTAGTCATCCTGCTGCAAAGCGGATAACTCAGGCCTTGGCAGCCTGGGCGGTGAGAAACGTGTTTCCGTTATCCACCGTTAATTCACAGGCAACTACAGACTTGATTCAGCCACCGCGTGCCGAAGACTGGAGCACCAGAAAACAGGACTGAACCTGCCCTGTCATCATCTGAAGCAAGAGGTGGTAACGAGGTGGAATTCAACCCTCTATATGCTTCAGAGGATGGAGGAGTAGCAAAAGGCCATTCAAGCCTATACATCTGCCTACGATATAGGCAAAGGAGGGGGAATGCACCTGACTCAAGCGCAGTGGAGAATGATTTCAACGTTGTGCAAGGTTCTGCAACCCTTTGAACTTGCCACACGTGAAGTCAGTTCAGACACTGCCAGCCTGAGTCAGGTCATTCCCCCTCATCAGGCTTTTGCAGAAGAAGCTGGAGACATTGAAGGAGGAGCTAAAACAGAGAGATTCCGCTAGGCATGTGGGACTTGTGGATGGAGCCCTTAATTCGCTTAACCAGGATTCACGGGTGGTCAATCTGTTGAAATCAGAGCACTACATTTTGGCCACCATGCTTGATCCTAGATTTAAAACCTACGTTGGATCTCTCTTTCCGGCAGACACAAGTCTGCAGAGGTTCAAAGACCTGCTGGTGAGAAAATTGTCAAGTCAAGCGGAACGTGACCCATCAACAGCTGCTCCTTCACATTCTCCCGCAACTGGGGCTGCGAGGAAAAGGCTAAGAATTCCGAGCCCACCCGCTGGCGGTGATGCAGGGCAGTCTGGAGCGAGTGCTGACATCTGGTACGGACTGAAGGACCTGCCAACGATTACTTACATGTCGTCTACTGTCACTGCATATGATTCTCTCACCATTGAAAGAATGGTGGAGGATTATATGAGTGATCGCATCCAAGTAGGCACGTCAGACAGTCCGTACGTATACTGGCAGGAAAAAGAGGCAATTTGGAGGCCCTTGCACAAACTGGCTTTATTTTACCTAAGTTGCCCCCCCTCCAGTGTGTACTCCGAAAGAGTGTTTAGTGCAGCCGCTCACCTTGTCAGCAATCGGCGTACGAGGTTACTTCCAGAAAATGTGGAGATGACGACGTTCATCAAAATGAATTATAATCAATTCCTCCGTGGAGACATTCACCAGCAATTGCCTCCAGAAAGTACACAGGGACCTGAGATGGTGGATTCCAGTGGGGATGAAATAATAATCTGTGAGGAGGGGGATGTACACAGTGAAAGGGGTGAGGAATCGGACGATGAGGAGGAGGTGGAGGTGGACATCTTGCCTCTGTAGAGCCAGTTTGTGCAAGGAGAGATTGATTGCTTCTTTTTTGGTGGGGGCCCAAACCAACCAGTCATTTCAGTCACAGTTGTGTGGCAGACCCTGTCGCTGAAATGATGGGTTTGTAAAAGTGTGCATGTCCTGTTTATACAACATAAGGGTGGGTGGGAGGGCCCAAGGACAATTCCATTTTGCACCTCTTTTTTCTTTCATTTTTCTTTGCATCATGTGCTGTTTGGGGACTATTTTTTTGAAGTGCCATCCTGCCTGACACTGCAGTGCCACTCCTAGATGGGCCAGGTGTTTGTGTCGGCCACTTGTGTCGCTTAGCTTAGCTATCCAGCGACCACAGTGCACCTCTTTTTTTCTTTGCATCATGTGCTGTTTGGGGACTATTTTTTTGAAGTGCCATCCTGCCTGACACTGCAGTGCCACTCCTAGATGGGCCAGGTGTTTGTGTCGGCCACTTGGGTCGCTTAGCTTAGTCATCCAACGACCTCGTTGCAAATTTTAGGACTAAAAAGAATATTGTGAGGTGTTCAGAATAGACTGGAAATGAGTGGAAATTATGGTTATTGAGGTTAATAATACTATGGGATCAAAATGACCCCCAAATTCTATGATTTAAGCTGTTTTTGAGGTTTTTTTGTAAAAAACACCCGAATCCAAAACACACCCGAATCCGACAAAAAAATTTCAGGGAGGTTTTGCCAAAACGCGTCCGAATCCAAAACACGGCCGCTGAACCAAATTCAAAACCAAAACCCGAAAAATGTCCGGTGCACATCACTAATAAAGACATAAACATAATGATGTTAACATTACAGTGATATGACTATACATATACACAATTCCTTAAAACAAGTGAATCAGACTCCACAGTGCATTGTAATCAAGCTATAGCATGCACACCAGCCACCAGTGAGTTTCTCTGTGCAACCTGGCATCACCTGGATCACACATCATCTCTCTGACACTTAAAGCTGGGTATACACTATACAATCTTGCAGACCATCTGTCCAATATGGCTGGTTGTAATGAAAAAATCTGGTAATAGATGGGAGCAAATGACAACTGACCATTTGCTTGCAAACACTGGAAAACAGACAAAAACTGTTGTTTGGACAAATTGGTTAAATCCATGATTTCACCAATTTATCGGAACAACCTTTTTTTGTTTTCTGTTTTTTTAGTGTTTGAGAGCAAATGGCCGATTGTCACTTGCTCCCATATATTACCAGATTTTTCACTCCAACCAGGCAGATTGGAGAGATGGTCTGCCAGATGAATGTACGTATAGCATATGCCCAGCTTAAGCTACAGTATGTAACTTCTGAACCTCCTGCAGTCAAAGTCCCTGCCCTATTTATCAGGAGGTAATGTGCTACAAGAAAATGGCCTTGAATCTTCTGCACACAACTGAAGCATGGAAACATCACAGAATTAAGTCATGACCAAGTCATATGGCATGAACAACATTTATGCACTTGTTCCTAGTGGAAAGAGAGAAGGCTGCTTTTTCACAAAAATTGCCTCTACACTCAAAGAAATGTCTTGCTTCATTATGTTAGCCAAACAACTTCTGTAGAAAAGCAAATTACACTGCTTCTAGACAATTGAATTACAAGATGAGGAACACTCACTCTGGTATGGGTCATTAGGTCGACAGTCATTAGGTTGACCACTATTGGTCGACATGCATTAGGTCAACATGGTCATTAGGTCAACATGAGTTTTTTTACCTTTTTTTTGGTGTAGTTTACTTTGTAAAGTGACAGGAAACCCCAATTAGTGCACCGTGTCGGCTGCGCTCGGCACAGGTTACTATTCCCAATCGTAGTCCACGTGGATTGTAAAGTATTAAAAACTTCAAAAAAATAAAAAAATGGAAAAAACTCATGTCAACCTTTTTCCATGTTGACCTAATGACCATGTTGACCTAGTGACCACGTCGACTTAATGCATGTCGACCAATAGTGGTCGACCTAACGACTGTCGACCATATCCCATTCACTCAATGGTCCTAGCATCAAAAACAGTTTCTATTTTAAGTTTTATTTTCACAGCTCAGTGTAAGAGGACCAGTTGTTTCTCATGTGCATGGAAAAGCATTCGTCTTCATTGTAAATCAGAAAGGAGAAATGTCAATTACTCTGGTTACCTTATCTAGGTGTCCTACTTGTAGCCCCTGTCCTTATTTATTCTATTGACATGATGGTCCATCATAAAAGGGCTCAACATTTACTCAATATGTGTTGATCAAAATAATGGCAATGTAACATTATTTCTTGCTGCAAGGAAAAAATATAATTTGTGTATCTTCAACTGCCCTACATTGTTTTTCTTACATAAATGAGTTCTATTCACAGGATGAATTTAACCAGCGTCATCATTGTCTACTTTTCTATTATTTCACATGGCATACGTAACTGGTGACGTAAAACCTAAAGACATATAATTTTATCATTAGTCTTTTCCTGAAAGTAACAAGAAGTGCTATTATACAAATAACATACTTTATATGATTACAACCGTATTTAAACATAATAATTTCAAATATATGAAAGCAGAGCACATGTAAAAGGGACACTATCAATCAACATTTTGTATAATGCCAAAAATCGGAAAAAAGTGAACCAATGGCACCGCTCACAGCAAATAAATATTCAACAGAATTCAATATGAAATAGTGACAAATATTAGTACATGGAAATGATAAATATTGAAGTTACAAAAGGGCCACTGAAGGTCCAAACAGTGTAGTGAGCCGAAAAGAGATAGAACCACAAAACAGAAATATAGGACTGCTCAAATACACGGGTTCAAACAGTAAGAAAAAGAGAATGTATTAGAAATGAAACCAGTGCCTCGGTTTCTAAATTTGTGCCAAGTAAGTGTGCCTATAAATGTGTCCATCCCTGTTAATGTGTGTACAGTGTGACTATAGGGGAGTGTCCAATGTGTAAATCTCCATTAATGTGTGCAGAAATGTGCAACTGTGTATCCAGCCCTGTGTATGTATATTGAGTATATGTGGGCCCATCCCTGTACGTGTGTGCCCATCTCTATACACGTGTGCCCACCTTGTAAAAGCATGTCAATAAATGCTCCCGGTCTGCCCGTAAATTTAAATGTGTGCCCGTCCCTGTAAACGTATGTCAATACATATGTCTGTGTAAATATGTGCCCAGTGTACTTATAAATTAATGCTCAGTGTTTCTGTCTCTAAATACAATATCTATAGTTTGTAATAAATCACATACGATAAGATAGCCATAAAGAAACCCCTTACAGCTCATACAGTCATACTCCCTGACACTCCACTTCCAGTTGTGCCCCAGTCAGAAGAAGCTGCTTTGAGACAGACGGCACATAATTCCACAACAGAACTGTGGAGGAAGGGATGCCCTGCACTGGAAAATGAGGGGAAAAGGCCACCAGAAAGGAGTTAGGGGGCACGCAATGGTGTCACAGTTGATCTGATGCAGTGTCCTAGGATGCAGCTCGAATGAGTAATGTATGCAAGAGGCGTGACGCGTTCTGCTGCAATACCATATTAGAGCTATCACTGCTGCTTCCATGTAAGCAGCAGTGAAAGCTTCCAGAACATCTGAATCGGGTCCCAAGAGCAGCCTAGTAACTAACCTGTAATAGAGAATCTTAGTAAATTCCATGCAAAACAGAGCCCATCAAAAGGATCACCATACAAAACAGAGAGCATCCAAGTGAATGCTATAAAATAAAGAGAGCATCCCAGTGATTGTCATACAATGTAGAGTATCCTAGAATCTACCATGAAACACAATCACATTAATAATATTTACTGCAAATTAGACATCTATATATATCAAAATGGATCAGTGTGTGTGTGTGTGTGTGTGTGTGTGTGTGTGTGTGTGTGTGTGTGTGTGTGTGTGTGTGTACGTATGTATTTTTGTTCCAGCATAACTTTGGAATGCCTGGAGCAATTTTCACCAAACTTGGTAAACATATGACTTACAATCTGGGAAAGAATACTGTGAGGGTAAGACACCCCTAGCACCCCTAGGGGTGGGGGTGACATGTAAAAATCCATAGTGTTTGGCATAACACTGGAACGCCTGGAGTTATTTACACCAAACTTAGTACACATGTGACTTACAATCTGGAAAATATACTCTGGGGGTAAGACAAACCTAGTACCCCTAGGGGTGGGGGGGTGGGAAGGGGGAGACATGTAAAAATCCATAATTTTTGCAATAACTCTGGAATTGCTGGAGCAATTTACAAAGAGGCACCCACGGGTAGGGGCAGAGGCAGCCACGGGTAGGGGCAGAGGCAGCCACGGGTAGGGGCAGAGGCAGCCATGGGTAGGGGCAGAGGCAGCCACGTGTAGGGGCAGAGGCAGCCACGGGTAAGGGCAGAGGCAGCCACGGGTAAGGGCAGAGGCACACACAGGTGGGGGCAGAGGCCTACTTTAGTGTCAAAGTTAAGCAACAAGACCTTTTTTTTCTGTTCTTCTGTATCTCCCCATGTCCTTGATTGTACGGTTTTATCAATTACTGTTCTGTTATTGAATATTGTTTTTCTTCACAGCAAGGCTATAGTACTGTATTGTATTGCATATATTGTGACTTTTACTGTATTTTATTTGTACTTACTGTCTCCTTTATTTATACTTTATTTGTCCTTTATTTATTGTCCCTTATATATTGTAATTATAAAAAGTTGTCCCCCTCTTTTTTATTTCTGAAAGTAAAAGGGAGTTAGCACTAATTAAAAATGGGGGTGGCCGCGAGTGAGAATCTCACTCAGTGTGTGTCGTGCATGATGTATGCGCACCTGGCTTAGCAGTCCGAGTGTGGGTACGTCTGTACGAGATGTGAGCGAACGGCTGCCCTGGAAGCCCAGGTAACTGATCTAGAGCGGACCGTTACACAACTGAGGAGTATTCGCAATCTCGAGCAAAGTTTAGCTAGAGCGGTGGAGGGGGGATCACTGGTAGACGATGATGACCAGGTAGACAGCTGGGTCACAGTTAGAAGGAAGAGGGGAAGACATGACATCTCTGATCTGACAAACCCCAACAAATTTTCACAATTGGACGAAGAATCTGAGGATGGCAGAGAGGAAATTACAGAACCGGAGGACACTGTTCCTTCTAGCAACCAGAGGAGTGGTCTCCCCTGGTACAGATGGGAAAAAAGTTTGTGAGGTACCTAGTCAGATTGTGGTGGTAGGGGATTCTATTATCATAAATAAAATAAAAAGTGATATCACACGGCGCTACTGTTCAGAAAATACATGTATATATACAACCATTCGTATAGATTTAGGCCTCCAAGATCTGAAATTCAGAAGGAGAGCAAATAATGGTGTAGTACAAAACACTAGAGATGAGCGGGTTCGGTTCCTCTGAATCCGAACCCGCCCGAACTTCAGGTTTTTTACACGGGTCTGAGCAGGCTCGGATCTTCCCGCCTTGCTCGGCTAACCCGAGCGCGCCCGAACGTCATCATCACGCTGTCGGATTCTCGCGAGGCTCGGATTCTATCGCGAGACTCGGATTCTATATAAGGAGCCGCGCGTCGCCGCCATTTTCACACGTGCATTGAGAGTCATAGGGAGAGGACGTGGCTGGCGTCCTCTCCGTTTAGAGGAGAGAGAGACACAGTATTTTCGGGGAGCATTATTAGGAGGAGTACTACTGTATACTACTATACTACTTGCTGAAGTGATATTTATAGATTAGATAGTGTGACTGTAAGTGTATTATCTGACTTGTGGGGGAGACACTGACAGTGGGGAGCAGTTAGAGTCTGAGAGCAGGACTCAGGAGTACATATAACGTACAGTGCACACTTTTGCTGCCAGAGTCAGTGCCACACTGCCATTGTTGTGACCACACTGACCACCAGTATAATAATATATTTTGTGATTGTCTGCTTAGGCCTCGGAGTACTAGTTGCAAGTTGCAACGTGACCTGTCCTGAAGTGACCACCAGTTTAATAATCAATCACCACCAGTTTAATAAATATACATATATATATAATATATATATATATATATATATATATATATATATATATATATATAATATTGTATACCACCTACCCGTGGTTTTTTTTTTTTCATTCTTCTTTATACATACTACTATAGTAGCTTACTGTAGCAGTCTGCGGTGCTGTGCTGACCTGACAGTGTCCAGCAGGTCCGTCATCAGTCATTACATAATAAATATATATAGTACCTGTCCGGCTGCAGTACTAGTGATATTATATTGATTTCATCTCATTATCAATAATTTATCATCCAGTCTAGACTCTATATTAGCAGCAGACACAGTACGTTAGTCCACGGCTGTAGCTACCTCTGTGTCGGCACTCGGCAGTCCATCCATAATTGTATACCACCTACCCGTGGTTTTTTTTTTTCTTTCTTCTTTGTACATACTACTATAGAGTATAGTAGCTTACTGTAGCAGTCTGCGGTGCTGCTGAGCTGACAGTGTCCAGCAGGTCCGTCATCAGTCATCATTACCTAATAAATATATTATCTACCTGTCCGGCTGCAGTACTAGTGATATTATATATACATACATATATATATTGATTTCATCTCATTATCAATCATCCAGTCTATATTAGCAGCAGACACAGTACGTTAGTCCACGGCTGTAGCTACCTCTGTGTCGGCACTCAGCAGTCCATCCATAATTGTATAACACCTACCCGTGGTTTTTTTTTTTCTTTCTTCTTTGTACATACTACTATAGTATAGTAGCTTACTGTAGCAGTCTGCGGTGCTGCTGAGCTGACAGTGTCCAGCAGGTCAGTCATCAGTCATCATTACCTAATAAATATATTATCTACCTGTCCGGCTGCAGTACTAGTGATATTATATATACATACATATATATATTGATTTCATCTCATTATCAATCATCCAGTCTATATTAGCAGCAGACACAGTACGTTAGTCCACGGCTGTAGCTACCTCTGTGTCGGCACTCGGCAGTCCATCCATAAGTATACTAGTATCCATCCATCTCCATTGTTTACCTGAGGTGCCTTTTAGTTGTGCCTATTAAAATAAGGAGAACAAAAATGTTGAGGTTCCAAAATTAGGTAAAGATCAAGATCCACTTCCACCTTGTGCTGAAGCTGCTGCCACTAGTCATGGCCGAGACGATGAAATGCCAGCAACGTCGTCTGCCAAGGCCGATGCCCAATGTCATAGTACAGAGCATGTCAAATCCAAAACACCAAATATCAGTAAAAAAAAGGACTCCAAAACCTAAAATAAAATTGTCGGAGGAGAAGCGTAAACTTGCCAATATGCCATTTACCACACGGAGTGGCAAGGAACGGCTGAGGCCCTGGCCTATGTTCATGGCTAGTGGTTCAGCTTCACATGAGGATGGAAGCACTCAGCCTCTCGCTAGAAAACTGAAAAGACTCAAGCTGGCAAAAGCACCGCAAAGAACTGTGCGTTCTTCGAAATCCCAAATCCACAAGGAGAGTCCATTTGTGTCGGTTGCGATGCCTGACCTTCCCAACACTGGACGTGAAGAGCATGCGCCTTCCACCATTTGCACGCCCCCTGCAAGTGCTGGAAGGAGCACCCGCAGTCCAGTTCCTGATAGTCAGATTGAAGATGTCAGTGTTGAAGTACACCAGGATGAGGAGGATATGGGTGTTGCTGGCGCTGGGGAGGAAATTGACCAGGAGGATTCTGATGGTGAGGTGGTTTGTTTAAGTCAGGCACCCGGGGAGACACCTGTTGTCCGTGGGAGGAATATGGCCGTTGACATGCCTGGTGAAAATACCAAAAAAATCAGCTCTTCAGTGTGGAGGTATTTCAACAGAAAAGCGGACAACAGGTGTCAAGCCGTGTGTTGCCTTTGTCAAGCTGTAATAAGTAGGGGTAAGGACGTTAACCACCTCGGAACATCCTCCCTTATACGTCACCTGCAGCGCATTCATAATAAGTCAGTGACAAGTTCAAAAACTTTGGGCGACAGCGGAAGCAGTCCACTGACCAGTAAATCCCTTCCTCTTGTAACCAAGCTCACGCAAACCATCCCACCAACTCCCTCAGTGTCAATTTCCTCCTTCCCCAGGAATGCCAATAGTCCTGCAGGCCATGTCACTGGCAATTCTGACGAGTCCTCTCCTGCCTGGGATTCCTCCGATGCATCCTTGCGTGTAACGCCTACTGCTGCTGGCGCTGCTGTTGTTGCTGCTGGGAGTCGATGGTCATCCCAGAGGGGAAGTCGTAAGCCCACTTGTACTACTTCCAGTAAGCAATTGACTGTCCAACAGTCCTTTGCGAGGAAGATGAAATATCACAGCAGTCATCCTGCTGCAAAGCGGATAACTGAGGCCTTGACAACTATGTTGGTGTTAGACGTGCGTCCGGTATCCGCCGTTAGTTCACAGGGAACTAGACAATTTACTGAGGCAGTGTGCCCCCGTTACCAAATACCATCTAGGTTCCACTTCTCTAGGCAGGCGATACCGAGAATGTACACGGACGTCAGAAAAAGACTCACCAGTGTCCTAAAAAATGCAGTTGTACCCAATGTCCACTTAACCACGGACATGTGGACAAGTGGAGCAGGGCAGGGTCAGGACTATATGACTGTGACAGCCCACTGGGTAGATGTATGGACTCCCGCCGCAAGAACAGCAGCGGCGGCACCAGTAGCAGCATCTCGCAAACGCCAACTCTTTCCTAGGCAGGCTACGCTTTGTATCACCGCTTTCCAGAATACGCACACAGCTGAAAACCTCTTACGGCAACTGAGGAAGATCATCGCGGAATGGCTTACCCCAATTGGACTCTCCTGTGGATTTGTGGCATCGGACAACGCCAGCAATATTGTGTGTGCATTAAATATGGGCAAATTCCAGCACGTCCCATGTTTTGCACATACCTTGAATTTGGTGGTGCAGAATTTTTTAAAAAACGACAGGGGCGTGCAAGAGATGCTGTCGGTGGCCAGAAGAATTGCGGGACACTTTCGGCGTACAGGCACCACGTACAGAAGACTGGAGCACCACCAAAAACTACTGAACCTGCCCTGCCATCATCTGAAGCAAGAAGTGGTAACGAGGTGGAATTCAACCCTCTATATGCTTCAGAGGTTGGAGGAGCAGCAAAAGGCCATTCAAGCCTATACAATTGAGCACGATATAGGAGGTGGAATGCACCTGTCTCAAGCGCAGTGGAGAATGATTTCAACGTTGTGCAAGGTTCTGATGCCCTTTGAACTTGCCACACGTGAAGTCAGTTCAGACACTGCCAGCCTGAGTCAGGTCATTCCCCTCATCAGGCTTTTGCAGAAGAAGCTGGAGACATTGAAGGAGGAGCTAACACGGAGCGATTCCGCTAGGCATGTGGGACTTGTGGATGGAGCCCTTAATTCGCTTAACAAGGATTCACGGGTGGTCAATCTGTTGAAATCAGAGCACTACATTTTGGCCACCGTGCTCGATCCTAGATTTAAAGCCTACCTTGGATCTCTCTTTCCGGCAGACACAAGTCTGCTGGGGTTGAAAGACCTGCTGGTGAGAAAATTGTCAAGTCAAGCGGAACGCGACCTGTCAACATCTCCTCCTTCACATTCTCCCGCAACTGGGGGTGCGAGGAAAAGGCTCAGAATTCCGAGCCCACCCGCTGGCGGTGATGCAGGGCAGTCTGGAGCGACTGCTGATGCTGACATCTGGTCCGGACTGAAGGACCTGACAACGATTACGGACATGTCGTCTACTGTCACTGCATATGATTCTCTCACCATTGAAAGAATGGTGGAGGATTATATGAGTGACCGCATCCAAGTAGGCACGTCACACAGTCCGTACTTATACTGGCAGGAAAAAGAGGCAATTTGGAGGCCCTTGCACAAACTGGCTTTATTCTACCTAAGTTGCCCTCCCACAAGTGTGTACTCCGAAAGAGTGTTTAGTGCCGCCGCTCACCTTGTCAGCAATCGGCGTACGAGGTTACATCCAGAAAATGTGGAGAAGATGATGTTCATTAAAATGAATTATAATCAATTCCTCCGTGGAGACATTGACCAGCAGCAATTGCCTCCACAAAGTGCACAGGGAGCTGAGATGGTGGATTCCAGTGGGGACGAATTGATAATCTGTGAGGAGGGGGATGTACACGGTGATATATCGGAGGATGATGATGAGGTGGACATCTTGCCTCTGTAGAGCCAGTTTGTGCAAGGAGAGATTAATTGCTTCTTTTTTGGTGGGGGTCCAAACCAACCCGTCATTTCAGTCACAGTCGTGTGGCAGACCCTGTCACTGAAATGATGGGTTGGTTAAAGTGTGCATGTCCTGTTTATACAACATAAGGGTGGGTGGGAGGGCCCAAGGACAATTTCATCTTGCACCTCTTTTTTCTTTAATTTTTCTTTGCGTCATGTGCTGTTTGGGGAGGGTTTTTTGGAAGGGACATCCTGCGTGACACTGCAGTGCCACTCCTAGATGGGCCCGGTGTTTGTGTCGGCCACTAGGGTCGCTTATCTTACTCACACAGCTACCTCATTGCGCCTCTTTTTCTTTGCGTCATGTGCTGTTTGGGGAGGGTTTTTTGGAAGGGACATCCTGCGTGACACTGCAGTGACACTCCTAGATGGGCCCGGTGTTTGTGTCGGCCACTAGGGTCGCTTATCTTACTCACACAGCTACCTCATTGCGCCTCTTTTTTTCTTTGCGTCATGTGCTGTTTGGGGAGGGTTTTTTGGAAGGGACATCCTGCGTGACACTGCAGTGACACTCCTAGATGGGACCGGTGTTTGTGTCGGCCACTAGGGTCGCTTATCTTACTCACACAGCTACCTCATTGCGCCTCTTTTTTTCTTTGCGTCATGTGCTGTTTGGGGAGGGTTTTTTGGAAGGGACATCCTGCGTGACACTGCAGTGACACTCCTAGATGGGCCCGGTGTTTGTGTCGGCCACTAGGGTCGCTTATCTTACTCACACAGCTACCTCATTGCGCCTCTTTTTTTCTTTGCGTCATGTGCTGTTTGGGGAGGGTTTTTTGGAAGGGACATCCTGCGTGACACTGCAGTGACACTCCTAGATGGGCCCGGTGTTTGTGTCGGCCACTAGGGTCGCTTAGCTTAGTCATCCAGCGACCTAGGTGCAAATTTTAGGACTAAAAATAATATTGTGAGGTGTGAGGTATTCAGAATAGACTGAAAATGAGTGTAAATTATGGTTTTTGAGGTTAATAATACTTTGGGATCAAAATGACCCCCAAATTCTATGATTTAAGCTGTTTTTTAGTGTTTTTTGAAAAAAACACCCGAATCCAAAACACACCCGAATCCGACAAAAAAAATTCGGTGAGGTTTTGCCAAAACGCGGTCGAACCCAAAACACGGCCGCGGAACCGAACCCAAAACACAAAACCCGAAAAATTTCCGGCGCTCATCTCTACAAAACACAGAGTGAATGAAATTAGTGACTTTTATTGGTCCCACTCACAATTGAGCAAAAGATTATTTGCATATCATCCTCATATGGCATTTATCTTCATTCTTTAGATCGTCCTCCTTAGAGCTGAAACTCCAAAGAATAATATAGTGCAATACTGTTTTTTTAAATTAAAACCACGTATTTATATATATATTATTCTTTGGAGTTTCAGTTCAATATAGAAAAATGCAAAGTTATGCATTTTGGGACAAAAAACACACATGCATCCAACACTCTAAATGTGGAAAAATAGGATTTTAATTACCTACCCGTAAGTCCTTTTCTCGTAGTCCGTAGAGGATGCTGGGGTCCATATTAGTACCATGGGGTATAGACCGGTCCACCAGGAGCCATTGGCACTTTAAGAGTTTAACAGTGTGGGCTGGCTCCTCCCCCTATGCCTCTCCTACCAGACTTAGTCTAGAAACTGTGCCCAAGGAGATGACTTACTTTGAGAGAAGGAAATACACAGATAGTGGCGAGATTCATACAAGCTCACACAACAAGGTAAATCCGGCCAACATGACGGAAAACTCAGGAACAGATGAAACAGTACTGAAACAGTAAAGAACGCAGAACTTACCTAGGAACCAGGCAGTACTGAACCAAACAACCACTGCAGGATACAGAAGCGCTGGGCGGGTGCCCAGTATCCTCTACGGACTACGAGAAAAGGATTTACCGGTAGGTAATTAAAATCCTATTTTATCATACATCCTGGAGAATGCTGGGGTTTACATTAGTACCATGGGGATGTACCAAAGCACCCAGAACGGGAGGGAGAGCGCACAGGTTCCTGCAGAACTGTTTGACCAAAGTTGAGGTCATCAGAGGCCAAAGTATCGAGCTTGTAAAACTTTGCAAACGTGATCGATCCAGACCAAGTAGCTGCTCGGCAAAGCTGTACAGCCGAGACACCCCGGGCAGCCGCCCAGGAAGAACCCACCTTACGAGTAGAGTGGGCCTTAACAGAGTTTGGATATGGCAATCCTGCCGTAGAAGATGAATGCTGGATGGTGAACCTGATTCAGCGGGAAATCGACTGCTTAGTAGCAGGACACACAATTTTCTAGGGATCATAGAGGACAAACAGAGTGTCAGATTTTCTGTGACGTGCCGTCCTCTTCACATAAATCTTCAAAGCCCTCACAACATCCAAGGCCTTTGAAGCAATTGAGGAGTCAGTAGCCACTGGCACCACAATAGGTTGGTTGATATGAAAAGCCGACACAACCTTAGGAAGGAACTGTTGACGAGTCCTGAATTCCGCCCTATCTTCATGGAAGACCAGATAGGGACTTTTACAGGACAAAGCCCCAATTCCGACACATGTCGAGCCGTAGCCAAGGCCAACAAAGCTACCGCCTTTCACGTGAAAAACTTCAGCCTCCTGTAGAGGCCCAAACCGATCCGACTGCAGGAAATGTAACACCACATTAAGATCCCAGGGTGCCGCTGGTACCACAAAGGGAGGCTGGATGTGCAGAACCCCTTTCAAAAAGGTCTGAACCTCAGGGAGGACAGCCAATTGTTTCTGGAAGAAAATGGACAAAGCTGAGATCTGGACCTTGATGGAGCTCAATCTCAGGCCCATATCCACACCTGCTTGCAGGAAAAGGAGAAAACGTCCAAGTTGAAACTCCACCACAGGAAATTTCTTGGATTCACACCAAGACACATTTTTTCCAAATTCGATGGTAATGTTTAGACATTACCCCCTTCCTAGCATGTATCAGGGTAGAAATAACCTCGCTCGGAATACCCTTCCGAGCTTAGATCTGGTGCTCAACCGCCATGCCATCAAACGTAGCCATGGTAAGTCTTGATTAGCGAATGGCACCTGCAGAGGTAGGGGCCTTGGAACTTCCAGAAGTAGATCCAGCAGATCCACGTACCAAGCCCTCCTTGGCCAGTCTGGAGCAATGAGGATTGCCAGAACTTTTGTTCTTTCTTTTGTCCTAGAGACAGAGACGTCAACTATAGGCGGGGACTCCCATTTTTTTCTATCATCTTCCAGGAAGGGAAAATCAACCAGAACCCTTTTAGGGATCTGGAATTTTTTCTCCGGGTTTTCCCAGGCTTTTTCAAATATAGCATTTAATGCCTTAGATGCCGGGAAGGTGAGAGGGGCTTTCTTACTGTTTGTAAAAAAGGCTTCCTTAACCTGCTCAGGAGGTGTGTCAGAAATATGTAACACATCCCGCATGGCCTCAACTGCACCTCCTTAGCACATGATGCCGTCCCCCTCGACACATACCCATCACCATCTGCAGTGTCAGAATCGGTATCCGTGTCATCTTGCATAATTTGGGCAAGAGCACGTTTGTGAGAATGTACCGCAGGGGGCCCCGAGGGAGCAGTATCAGACCATACTGCCATAGAGGACTGCAATACCTGAGTTGCATGCTCAGTCCTTGCAACCCTTTCAGAAATCTGAGAAATAGCCCCCGTAAGAGAGGCTAACCACTCCAGTTCTCTAGCTGGGATCTGCGCTACAACAGTGCAATCCTGATTACATGGGATGGGATCTTCCTGAGAAGGTAAATCATCTGCAGCATATGAGACAGAGTCTCTAGACATGTTTGCTTGTACAGCCCACATACACACAGGGTACAAGGCAGACAGAGTTTTCCCCCCAAGAATGGCAGAGACACACAGAGATTGGAGCCAACCCACACACAGCGCTATATAGGTATAGGGAGACCCTTAACCAGTGCGGTCAGTGTCCCTTAATAGGTGACACAGTCTTTACACAGACTTCCCTCCCTTCTACAACCCCCTGGTACCGTACAGATAGCTGGAGGTGCTCTGGAGGAACTGCTCTTCCACTGGCAGCGTGTCTGCAGGCAGGAAAATGGCGCTGAACGCTGCTGGGTCCGCTCTGAGAAGCTCCGCCCCCTTAATGGCACTGTCTTCCCGCTCTTCCAAGATTATACTGGCCTGAGGATTTTGTGCTGGCTGAGATCCGTGGACCCCGACAGGCTTTCTGGTCAGTGTAGGGTTAAGGCGCCGCCTCAGAGCGCCCCTCACAGCACCGCACCAAGTACCGCTAAGCCCCCCCGCGGAGCGCAGTTAGTACTGCGCTCCTACCCTGTAGCCACCATCTCCACATCGGCTCCCTGCTTGTTAGGGAGCCGAAGACTCACTCGCCACACTTCAGCTCTGTAAGGGGGTGGCGGCATGCTGCTGGGGTGAGCGTTGCCCTGCGGCAGGGAGCAATCTATCCCCTCTGGAGCTCAGTGTCCATTCAGCGAAGACAGTGGCTCAAACCCCACAGGGCGGACACTGCTCCCCCCTCAGTCCCTTGATGCAGGGAGGCTGTTGCCAGCAGCATCCCTGTAAAATAACAAACTCTAAAATAAACTTTTCTAAAGAAGCTCTGTAGAGCTCCCCTAGCTGTGACTGGCTCCTCCAGGCACATTTTCTAAACTAAGTCTGGTAGGAGGGGCATAGAGGGAGGAGCCAGCCCACACTGTTAAACTCTAAAGTGCCAATTGCTCCTGGTGGACCAGTCTATACCCCATGGTACTAATATGGACCCCAGCATCCTCTAGGACGTAAGAGATATATAGTGGTAACTGTGGTGGAAAGAGATTTGGGGGTGCTCATAGATAATAGGCTTAATAACAGTACACAATGTCAAAGTGCAGCAAAAAAGGCAAGTAAAGTGCTTGCGTGCATAAAACGCGGCATTGAGACAAGGGACGAGGATGTAATCCTGCCACTGTATAAATCATTGGTACGTCCACATCTTGAATATTGTGTTCAATTTTGAGCACCATATTATAAAAAAGATCTATGAACTAGAAAGAGTTCAAAGGCGAGCTACTAAATTGATTAAAGGGTTAGTGACACTGGAGTACGAGGTAAGGCTTACTAGGGTAAATATTTATACATTAGAAAAGAGGCGTCTAAGAGGAGACGTTATTAATATCTTAAAACATGTAAAGGGTCATTACAAGGAGTTAGCAGGGGATTTGTTTATTAAAAGAACTCTGTATAGGACACTTGGGCACTCTCTCAGGCTAGAGGAGAAAAAATTCCGTACACAGCGTAGGAAAGGGTTCTTCACGGTAAGGGCAATAAAGATTTGGAACTCCGTGCCGGAGAAGGTAATAATGACAGACTCTGTAAATGCATTTAAAAATGGATTGGACAAATTTTTAACTGGAAAAAGTATCCAGGGTTATAGCATGTAACATAGTGACATTAATATCTGGGAGTGGTAAGAATCATAGTTGTCAATTGATACTAAACCATTACTTCAGCAGGTGCATTATAATATGAACAGCTTAACACAGAATACAGGTTGAACCCGATGGGCATTTTGCCTCTTTTCAACCTCACTAACTATGTAACTAGGGCCCTTTGACAGAGTCAGCCTGCAAACCTAACATATTTAACATATAGTGGGCGGAGCTTGGACTTTTGTCCCAGCATTTACAGCACTGAACAGGGCAGCATCACAGGCGGGGCGGGGCAGAGAAGGAGGCAGATTATTTTCCTCAGCACCAGCATTTTGACAGCATCAATCCGGGGAAGCCCAGAGGAGTGGCCTGACAAAGATTGGCATTATTCTTTAAATTCCGTAGCGAAGCACAGGTATTCAGCTAGTATACATATAAAATAGCTATAACAGCAATTTAAATTCAAACTTGTCTTTCTGGGACTTATTTAGCCATAATATACATAAATAGAATTAGTAAATTAGCATTAAATATGGAAAGTATGATCTGCAATGCCATAACTAGACAGCTTGGTGTCCAGTGTCAGAAAAATAATTGGTGCAGCCTCGCCCACCATATACAATATAGAGACAGTGGGGTAAATTCACTAAGATGGAAGTTCTATTTAAGATTTGATGTTGCCCATAGCAACCAATCAGATTTTACTTCTCATTTATCTACAGCCTTCTAGAAGATAATACCTGGAATCTGATTAGTTGCTATGGGCAACATCCCATCTTAAACAGAACTCCCATCTTCGTAAATTTACCCCTGTGTGCGCCGAAGGCATGTCAAAAATATGGGGGGGGGGGGGTTTATTGGGAAGGGCCGTGGCCACCGAACATTACCAATTCACATTACATGGCATATTAGTGTCCGCTATTCACATTATACTGCATAATAGTAACCCTTCTTCACGTTATGCCAGGTAGAGTCCATGGTAGACATTAAGCCAGGTAGAGCCCTTACACACATGCCAGATAGAGCCCACAATATGCCAGGCAGAGCCCACATTATGCCAGGCAGAGCCCACATTATGCCAGGCAGAGCCCATGATACACATTATGCCAGATAGAACCCACATTATGCCAGGGAGGAGGCCTTATACACATTATGCCAGGTAGAGCCCACATTATGCCAGATAGAGCCCTTATACACATTATGCCATGTGTGTGTATTAGAGTCACATTATGCCAGGTAGAGGCCTTATACACATTATGCCAGGTACAGCCCACAGTATGCCAGATAGAGTCCACATTATGGCAGGTAGAGCCCTTATACACATTATGCCAGGCAGAGCACACATTATGCCAGATAGACGTGGTGTGTGTATATTACACACATATATATGTATGTATAGTCCAGTCAGAAGCGGCGGCACTCAATGCATGAGTAGCAGATGGTTCCCAACATTTAAATGTTCAAATCAACTTTTTCGTCAGGGTGCTTGATTTAAAGTGAGTACTCCACTTAGCATGTACTAGGAAAACTTAATGTGGGTTGGCGCAGAGAGATATACTGTGGACTATATAGATCTATATATAATATAGATATCATGGTGGGCCAAGGCTTGGATATCTACTACTAAGGTCAATCTGTCACTGGTCTGGGGGCACCTTGTACTCAACATGTGCCTAACATGTAATTTTAGATATTGTGGCAGCCTCCTCATGAGTTTTGATCTCCACTGCTTAATATGTATGCAAACCAATGAGGCTGCTATTTATCAATGATGTCATTATCTAAGCTAGAAGAATGGCTTATGTTTACGTTTGCAAACCGATATAAACTTTTCTGGATGTTTTTACATTAAATTGTGCAATGAAAAAAAAAAATATATATATATATATATATATATATATATATATCAATCCAAGTGTGGAAAAAAGGCACTCCAGAGGCACAATGAAATGAGCAAAGTTGTATTAGAAAGTGACGTTTCGGGGATAACCCCTTCCTCAAGACTTAACACATATACATACATACACACACACGTACGTACGTACGTACGTACGTACGTACGTACGTACGTACGTACGTAGATACATACATATATACACAGTGGGGCAAAAAAGTCTTTGGACAGCCACCGATTGTGCAAGTTGACCCACTTAAAAAGATGAGAGGGGTCTGTAATTTCAATCAAAAAAAACAAAAAAAAATAAGATTTTAAACCTACCGGTAAATCTATTTCTCCTAGTCCGTAGAGGATGCTGGGGACTCCGTGGGGACCATGGGGTATAGACGGGCTCCGCAGGAGACATGGGCACTCTAAAGACTTTAGGATAGAATGGGTGTGCACTGGCTCCTCTCTCTATGCCCCTCCTCCAGACCTCAGTTAGAGAAACTGTACCCAGAGGAGACTGACAGTACGAGGAAAGGATTTTTGTTAATCTAAGGGCAAGATTCATACCAGCCCACACCATTCACACCGTATAACTTGGAATATACACAACCAGTTAACAGTATAAACAAATCAGTATCAGCCAACGACTGATCTTAACTGTAACATAACCCTTATGTAAGCAACAACTATATACAAGTCTTGCAGAATTTCGTCCGCACTGGGACGAGCGCCCAGCATCCTCTACGGACTAGGAGAAAAAGAGTTACAGATAGGTTTAAAATCTTATTTTCTCTTACGTCCTAGAGGATGCTGTGGACTCCGTAAGGACCATGGGGATTATACCAAAGCTCCAAACCGGGCGGGAGAGTGCGGATGACTCTGCAGCACCGATTGAGCAAACATGAGGTCCTCATCAGCCAGGGTATCAAACTTGTAGAATTTTGCAAAAGTGTTTGAACCCGACCAAGCAGCCGCTCAGCAAAGCTGTAACGCCGAGACGCTTCGGGCAGCCGCCCAAGAAGAGCCCACATTCCTAGTGGAATGGGCCTTTACCGAATTTGGTACCGGCAATCCAGCCGTAGAATGAGCCCGCTGAATCGAGTTACAAATCCAGCGAGCAATAGTCTGCTTAGAAGCAGGAGCGCCAACCTTGTTGGCTGCATACAGGACAAATAGAGCTTCTGTTTTCCTAATCCGAGCCGTCCTGGCTACGTAAATTTTTAAGGCCCTGACTACCTCAAGGGATTTGGAATCCTCCAAGTCTCCCGTAGCCACAGGCACCACAATAGGTTGGTTCATATGAAACGATGACACCACCTTAGGTAAAAATTGAGGACGAGTCCTCAACTCTGCTCTATCCACATGGAAGAAAATGAGATAGGGGCGCTTATGAGACAAGGCCGCCAATTCGGATTCCCGCCTTGCAGATGCCAAGGCCAACAACATGACCACCTTCCAAGTGAGAAATTTTAACCCAACAGTTTGAAGAGGCTCAAACCAGTGAGATTTTAGGAACTGTAACACCACGTTAAGGTCCTATGGTGCCACTGGGGGCACAAAAGGAGGCTGGATGTGCAGCACTCCCTTTACAGAAGTCTGGACTTCTGTGAGAGAAGCCGATTCGTTCTGGAAGAATATAGAAAGGGCCGAAATCTGTACCTTAATGGAGCCTAACTTTAGGCCCATATCCACTCCAGTCTGTAGAAAGTGGAGAAACCGGCCCAAGTGGAAGTCTTCTGTAGGAGCATTCTTGGCTTCACACCAAGAAACATACTTCCTCCAGATACGGTGATAATGTTTCGCCGTCACCTCCTTCCTAGCCTTTATCAGAGTAGCGATGACTTCTTCCGGAATACCCTTCCCAGCTAGGATTTGGTGTTCAACCGCCATGCCGTCAAATGTAACCGCGGTAAGTCTTGGAAAACGCAGGGCCCCTGCTGCAACAGGTCCTCCCTAAGAGGAAGAGGCCACGGATCTTCTGTGAGCATTTCCTGAAGATCTGAATACCAGGCCCTTTGAGGCCAATCTGGAACAATGAGTATTGTCTGCACTCTTTTTCGTCTTATGATTCTCAATATTTTTGAGATGAGAGGAAGAGGAGGGAACACATAGACCGAGTGAAACATTCATGGTGTCACCAGGGCGTCCACCGCTACTCCCTGCGGGTCCCTTGACCTGGCACAATACCTCCGAAGCTTCTTGTTGAGGCGTGACACCAACATGTCTATTTGAGGAAGTCCACAAAGACTTGTTATCTCTGCAAAAACTTCTTGTTGAAGTCCCCCACTCTCCTGGATGGAGATCGTGTCTGCTGAGGAAGTCTACTTTCCAGATGTCCACTCCCGGAATGAATACCGCTGACAGAGCGCTTACGTGATTTTCTGCCCAGCGCAGAATTCTGGTGGCTTCCGTCATTGCCACTCTGCTCCTTGTCCCGCATTGGAGGTTTACATGAGCCACGGCTGTGACGTTGTCTGATTGAATCAGAACCGGTAGGTCGCTAAGAAGATTCTCCGCTTGTCGTAGGCCGTTGTATATGGCCCTCAATTCCAGTATGTTGATGTGTAGACAAGCCTCCTGGCTTGACCATAGTCCCTGAAAATTCCTTCCTTGTGTGAGGGCTCCTCATCCTCGGAGGCTCGCGTCCGTGGTCACCAGAACCCAGTCGTGAATGCCGAACCTGCGACCCTCTAGAAGGTGAGCACTCTGCAGCCACCACAGGAGAGACACCCTGGCCCTGGGGGACAGGGTTATTTTCTGATGTATTTGAAGATGGGACCCGGACCACTTGCCCAGAAGGTCCCACTGAAAAATACTCGCATGAAACCTGCCGAAGGGGATGGACTCGTAGTTCGCCACCATTTTTCCCAGTACTCGAGTGCATTGATGGACTGACACTCCTATAGGTTTTAACAGGTCTTTGATCACGTTCTGGAGTTCCTGGGCTCTTTTCTACCAGGAGAAAAACCCCTCTGTTTTTCTGTATTCAGAATCATGCCCAAAAAAATACAACCGAGTTGTCGGAACCCACTGCTACCTTGGTAAAATTTAGAATCCAGCTGTGCTGTTGTAGTACTCTCAGGGAGAGAGACACTGTGTTTAATAACTGTTCCCCTGAACTCGCTTTTATCAGGAGATCGTCCAAGTATGCGATACTTGTGACCCCTTGTTTGTGCAGGAGTACCATTATTTCCGCCATTACCTTGGTGAAATTCTCGGGCCCGTAGAAAGCCCCAACGGCAACGTCTGAAACTGGTAATGTCAATCCTGTACAGCGAACCTTAGGTACGCCCGATGAGGAGGATATATGAGGATATGAAGGTATGCATTCTTTATGTCTAGTGACACCATAAAATCCCCCCCTTTCCAGGCTGGATATCCTTGCCTTGAGAGATTCCATCTTGAATCTGAACCTCTTTAAATGTAGGTTTAGGGATTTTAGATTCAGAATTGGTCTGACCGAGCCATCCGGCTCCCGGACCACAAATAGGGCTGAATAAAATCCTTTTCCCTGTTGCACTAGGGGAACCATGATAAACACCTGCTGTTGATCCAGCTTTAGTATGGCTGCCAAAACTACTTTCCTCTCCGGGGAAGTAGCTGGCAAGGCCGATTTGAAAATCGGTGTGGAAGCACCTCTTTGATGGATGTGGCAGAGGTCGGGGAGGACACTTTTTCTGTGAACTGGCCGTAGCCGGTGATCTTTTCCCTCTACCTCTACATTTGGCGAGGAAATAAAGCCACGCCCCTTTCTGAACTTACGTGACCGCAAGGACTGCATCTGTTATTAGGGTGTTTCTTTTTGCTGTCGGGGAGCATAAGGCAAAAAAAGACGACTTACCCGCGGTAGCTATGAAAACCAGGTCCGCAAGACCCTCCCCAAATAAAACTTCACCCTTGCTAGGTAAAGCTTGCATATGACTCTCTGAGTCAGCATCACCTGTCCATTGACGGGTCCGCAGGGACCTACTAGCAGAACCTGCCATGGCCTTAGCCTTTGAACCCAAACACCCAATATTTCTCGCAGCCTCTCTCATATATAGTGCTGCGTCCTTGATGTTACCTAAGGCCAACTCCATACTATCTTTATCTAGGGTGTCAATGTTAGACGACAAGTTACCAGCCCAAGCTGTAATTGCGTTACCTACCCATGCTGACGCTACTGCAGGTCTAAATAGGGCTCCAGCAGTCGCATAAAATTTATTTTAAGGTAGATTCCTGCTTACTATCCGCAGGATCCTATAGGGCCACCGTATCAGGGGATGGTAATGCTACCTTCTTGGACCAGGGCGTTAGGTTTTTGTCCAGCGTGGGCGAGGAGTCCCACCGTAACCTGTCCTTTGAGGAGAAAGGATACGCCATAATACCACCCTTGGGAACCTGTAGTCTAATGTCAGGAGTCTCCCAAGCTGTTTTAAATAACACGGTCTGCTCATGAGATGAGTTAGGTTATTTTTCTTCAAATATGCAGACCCTCATGTCAGGGACAGAGGAGTCCTCTGTGATATGCAAAACAACGTTTATTGCAATAAACCTATATTGAATACTGTCGCGACCCATGGGTGCAACCTTGCATCATCCTAGTCGACACTGGAGTCGGAATCCGTGTCGGTATCAATGTCTGCTAACTGGGTAAAGGGACCATTTATGGGACCCTGAAGGGTCCTGGTACACAGTAAAAGCCATGGGTTAATTCCCTGCTTGTCTTTGGACTCTGCTTTGTCCAAACTGTAATAAAGCCACATTATCATTCCAAACATTCCACATGTCCACCCAATCAGGTGTCGGCTGTGCCAACGGAGACACCACCACCATCTGCTCCGCTACCTCCCAAGACGAGCCTTACGCTTCAGACATGTCGACACGCACGTACTGACACCCCCACACACACTGGGATAAATAAATATGGGGACTGACCCACAATAAGGCCCTTTGGAGAGACAGAGAGAGAGAAAGCCAGCACACACCCAGTGCCACAATATGCTGAAAACACGGTCCCAGCCTAAATAGCGCTTTACATATATAAATATATGTACAATCTGCACCAAATAAATGTGCCCCCACCCCTCGTTTTTGTCCCCTGTTATTGTTCAGCAGGGGAGAGTCTGAGAGCACTTCTCTGCAGCATGCTGTGGAGAAATATGGCGCTGGTTAGTGCTGGAGGATCAAGCCCCGCCCCCTCGACGGCGGGCTTCGGTCCCGCTCAATTTCTTTATACTGGCGAGGGTTTTAGAATATATATCTATATCGCCTCAGCAGTATCTAATATCTGTGCCAGTGCTGTTTATGAGGTAATAATTGCTGCCCAGGGCGCCCCTCCTGCGCCCTGCACCCGTACAGTGCCTTGTGTGTGTGTGTGTGTGTGTGTGTGTGTGTGTGTGTGTGTTGGGAGCAATAGCGCGCAGCGTTACCGCTGCGCGTTACCTCAGTGAAGATCATGAAGTCTTCTGCCGCCTATGAAGTCTTCTTTCCTCTCATACTCACCCGGCTTCTATCTTCCGGCTCTGTGAGGAGGACGGTGGCGCGGCTCCGGGACGAATGGCGAGGGTGAGACCTGCGTTCCGACTCCCTCTGGAGCTAATGGTGTCCAGTAGCCTAAGAAGCAGAGCCTATCATTTAAGTAGGTCTGCTTCTCTCCCCTCAGTCCCACGATGCAGGGAGCCTGTTGCCAGCAGTGCTCCCTGAAAATAAAAAACCTAACAAAAGTCTTTTTCAGAGAAACTCAGGAGAGCTCCACTGCAGTGCATCCAGACTCCTCTGGGCACAGGATCTAACTGAGGTCTGGAGGAGGGACATAGAGGGAGGGGCCAGTGCACACCCATTCTATCCTAAAGTCTTTAGAGTGCCCATGTCTCCTGTGGAGCCCGTCTATACCCCATGGTCCTTACGGAGTCCCCAGCATCCTCTAGGACGTAAGATAAAAACAGGAAATCACATTGTATGATTTTTAAACAATTTATTTTTATGTTCTTACGGAAAATAAGGTACCCCACCTTCTTGCAGGTCCTACACTATCACAGAGTCTTAAAAATTTAAACCTGGCAACTGTATCACATAATACAACTGCAAATATGTCTACTTAGTTTAATGTGTACCTGCCACATACCTTATGGCTTTTAAAGGTACACTAGTCACCTGACACTGGCTGATAAATTACTAAGGAACAGCTGACACAGGTTTAGGATAATTGAGTTTACATAGGGGTGCATGAAAAAGCTTGTGGCCACAGTTAATAAGAGTTAACCAAAGATTAACCCTGCAATATACAAACACATTGAAAACACAGCACTCGCCACCCCAGAAGCGGGGTGCAGTGTGTCTGCACTCACCACTCATAGGGTGGGGTGCATGTAGCCCATTGCCACCAACTTAAATATATACAAACAGAAAATTCAGCACTCACCAAAGCAAGCTCACTTCTCCTCACAACATCAATAAATAGTGATAGTGTAGGACCTGCATGAAGGTGGGGTACCTTGGCGATCGGTTTGCAGGCTTCCGTGCATTGGCCAATTCACTAACTAAACCCCCATCATTTATTTATTGATGTTGTGAGGATAAGTGAGCTTGCTTTGGTGAGTGCTGAATTTTCTGCTTGTACATATTTAAGTAGGTGGCCATGGGCTACACGCACCCCACCCTATGAGTGGTGAGTGCAGACATTGCACCCCGCTTCTGGGGTGGCGAGTGCTGTGGTTTTATATTTGTATATATATATATATATATATATATATATATATATAGATAGATAGATAGATAGATAGATAGATACACACACATATAAAACAATATGCAATAATAACGTAGAATTAATAAGTAAAATTTGGAAGCAGGACAAAAACTAGAAACATACTGTAGGTTATTCCCAAATTAACTATCTAATATATGGTCATTTGACAGAATCCATTTATGCATTAACAACGATTTGAGTGTTGTATCTACTATAGGCTATATTTTATATGTTACTTAACCACTAAAATGACTATAAACAATAAAAGTAAACCAGTCAAGCTTTAAAACTGAAGTGTGGATACAATATACCCATAAATGATTTTTGTTGTTCCCATAAATGATTTTTGTTCTTTATACTTAACATTTCTGTAAAACTAAAGGTAAAAGGTGGTGAATTGTGGAGGTGTTTTTTTTATATTACTGGAAGCTCTTGTTTTAATAATTTTTTTGTACAAAACCATCACTAGATTCAATTTTCAAAGGCAGCCAGCAAATCTATCAAACAGACTTGTTCGAGTCAACAGAGAATTGCAGAACTAGCCATTCAGACAGCATCGTGCGCAGACCGTGCTCAGGAAGCCTTTTCCAAAAAAGTTCATGCCAGCTTCATTCAAAAACTGAAGTAATTTATCATTAGCAGCACCATGCTTACCCACGGGGAGAATACTGTACGAAGTGTACAGACAAAAATCAAAAGTGCAAAATAGCGACAAATTGTAGAAACACAATATACGAACATCAACAGATCTAAACCGACTTTACTTTTCCATTTGTGGTATAATTATAATACAGAAACAGTGTATTTCAGTGGCAAGCCCCCTCACCCAATTGAATCAGAAATTAACAGTGCATGGGATATAGATAAATAGATATACATACACACAGTACACTCTGATTCTGAGTCACCTACATATTTCCTGTATCATCTACTGTGTAGCATTGTTCTCCATACAGTATAAGATTAAACTTGGTATGTGAGCACAACATGCTGTATAATTATATATGTTTTGAACGTTTCTACAGCTCTGGCTGAAATGTTGCATAGCAATCAATAAGCCCTTACATCTCTGGCAACGCATGAGAGCCATGCCATGCATCACTGTCAGGAGTGTCTGTGCTCTTTACTGCAAGGAAAAAAATGATGAGCTTCTGTCAACCTTCTGTAGATTTAGCAAAATGAAAAAAATAACCCACACTGCAATCAATTTTTTTAACCCGTGAGATTTTGGAATTTAATGCTTGGGTGTAATGTAAAGAAGTGCTTAAGTTCACCAGGAATATAATATGATTGATACATACATATAGATATATTTAGATATATAAACACTTTGAAGTCGATTCTGCCGACATTCTTTCCTTAGTTGAGGTATTTATACATTGCACAGGGGCTTAATCACAACAGTGGCCGCTGTGACCAGCAGCATTACACAGATTGATGATGGTGATGCCTTCACCCACCACACGCCCCTGTACAAGTTCATATATATTTAAATAAATATACATGACATACAGAATTATACAGATAGCATTCTCAGCAAGTCTACATGGACCTGAGCCAGCAGTAAATTGGCAGGGCTCCAGCTATACTGTATGACAACGGCCAGTGGGTCAGGGTCAGACTCACAAGATTCACCCACCTGCAGCATGCAGAATCAGCGTTCACCGGTGGGTCCCATCTCACGGTCCAGCAGCAGCAGCAGGTACAGCATTACTTGTTGCTGCGCAGGCTGAGCGGTACCAGATGGGAGCTGCCCTCTCGCCTACTGCAGGTGTTAACAGGACTCCTGGGATACAGCCAATTAACTATGCAGCCGTAGCAGCTGTGTGGCAGAGCTCCATTGGAAGAGCTGCAATCACACTGTGATCAACACAGGAACTGCTGCACATGGTGCGACTTCAGGGCTTGGAGACCGGAGGCCGGCGTCTTCATTGCCTCTGAGAGTTACACCCCTGCCCTGAGTACAATTAGGTTTTTGTTTTCTAATTATACCAACAGTGAATATTTTATCAAAATCAGTACAGTAATTTTTGGGTAAAGACTAAAACTCAAAAGAAAAAAAAAGTGTAATTTGGTTTAGGTACCCTTTAATCTATATAGCTAAATTCAAATAGCCTAAATTACATACAAAGTTACACTTTATATGTTTATGTATTGTTTGCCAAATATAAAGTTATATTTCACAGGTGTGATAATATGATTACTAGAGATGAGCGGGTTTGGTTCTCAGAGAACCCAACCCACCCAAACTTCACGTTTGGAGTCGAGGAACCGAGCCCGGCTCGGGACTTCCCACCAGACTTGGAAACCAGAACGAGGCAAAACGTCATCATCTTGCTGTCAGATTCTTGCGAGTTTTGGATTCCATATAAACAGGCACGCGTCACCGCCATTTTCACTCCGGACTTGGAGAGTGAGGGAGACAGACCTCTGTCTTTCTATGTGGGTGGTGGCATTGGGTGTGGTCAGTGTGTGCTCTGTAGGGGTGCTGTTCCTGTCACTGTGGTGTCCCTGTGATGTTAGGGGTGCTGTCCTGGCTGTCACTAGTGTTTCATGTGCTGTTAGGGGCAGGGCCGGCAACAGAAATCTTGGTGCCTGGTACAGTGATATCTCTGGGGGGCCCTCAGATTATATTAAAGCACAACGGAATTTGCTACGCTATATAAGAAACTGTTAATAAAGATATATGTATATTTACACATATATAAATATGTATATCTCTCTCCTTCCCCTCCCCCCACACACACCGCAGTCTGTGTCTCCCTCTCCTTCCTCCCACATACCCCACAGTCTGTCTCTCCCCAATTAATTCATGCTGCATACTCAGCTCCCTCTCCCCATCCCAAAGCCATGTATCCCCTCACCAAATCACTCTTACCCTGGGGAGAAAGTCACCTGCACTGCACTCACCAGTATTCAGATTCAAACACTGTACCATGCGGCCCTCACATCTCACCAGAAGAGGTCGGCGCAGGGCACGGGTATCCTGGCCAGCGGAGCAGCTGCCATGTCCCATAACTGCCTGCAACCGATGGAAGTGCGTGTATATAGGGGGGCAGGTGCACTGTCCTCCTGTATGCTGTGAAAATACAGGGGTACTGGCCCTGTCTTGTATGCTGTAAAAAATCAGGGGTGCAGTGAAAATAAATGTACACTGGCCCTGTCTTGTATGCTGTAAAAATTCAGGGGTGCTGTGAAAATAAATGTACACTGGCCCTGTCTTGTATTCTGTAAAAATTCAGGGGTGCTATTGTTAAAATAAAAGTACACTGGTCCTGTATGCTGTAAAAACACAGGGGTGCTGTGAAAATAAATGCACACTGGCTCTGTCTTGTATGCTGTAAAATTACACCGGTGTTGTGAAAATACAGTGGTGCTGGCACTGTTCTGTATGCTGTAAAAAAGAAGAGTCTAAGTGTGTCTGCGGTTGCAAAGTCTAGGCTTCACCTTCACAACACTGTATGGGAAGAGGAGGCCCCTACCACCATTTGAACGCCCGCTGCAAGTGCTTGGAGGAGCACCGCCAGTTCAGTTGCTGATATTGAGATTGAGGATGTCACTGTAGAAGCACACCAGGATGAGGAGGATATTGGTGTAGCTGGCGCTGAGGAGGAAGTGGACGATGAGGATTCTGATGGTGATGTGGTTTGTTTGAATAAGGCACCAGTGGAGAACGTTGTTGTCCATGGGATGAAAACCCCAATGTAATGCCTGGGCAAAATACCAAAAAAGCCACCTCTTTGGTGTGAAATTATTTCTCCACAAATCCAGACATCAAGCGTCAAACCATGTGTTGCCTTTGTCAATCATTAACCACATAGGAACATCCTCCCTTATACGTCACCTGCAGCGCATTCATCATAAGTCTTTGTCAAGTTCAGAAACTTTGGGTAAAAGCGTAAGCAGTCCACTGACACGTAAATGATGTGGTATTATTTCTCTGTGAGGATGTAAACACTGAAGGGGGATCTGAGGATGAGGACGACATCTTGCCTTTGTAGAGACAGTTTGTGCAAGGAGAGATTAATTGCTTCTTTTTTGGTGGGGGCCCAAACAAACCAATAATTTCAGCCAGTCATGTGGCAGAAAAATTGATACGTGGAATACCGCTCAACCAGCGCCTCACTCTACGTTAGCAGAATTTTTAGACTCTCAAGTACATGTAACTCCTTAGGCGTTTTGTATAGGGAGAAACTCTCAGAATGGATCAAAGGAGTTTTATCGGAAAGAGATAAATAGCAACCATAGTGTGATACTGTATAAAAATTTAATACATCACACAAAACATCACATTAAAACAATTTAGAAAACGCACAAAGAACCACACAATTGTGGTGCAGACATTCACTGGTAGGGCTGACACCCTTGGCACCGACAGTAGAAATGGCTGATTACCAGCTATAAGTGAGAACTGGCTCATGTCAGTTCTAAAAGCATGAGTGGTACAGAGTATATCACCAGGCTGCAGCACAGGGATTCCCCGGTCTCAGGATTCCTTCATACACAGGATCAGTCCACACTCGTCGTCCACATTCAGGGGTCAGTCCAAAGAGCACCTACGCGTTACGACCCTCCTCGGGTCTTTCTTAAGGTCAGCTCAAGGATCCACATTTCCAGGTGGGTGGGAGGGCCCAAGGACAATACCATCTTGTACGTTCTTTGCCACATCATTCCAGGGGTGCTGCCCTATGTGGGGTGCTACACCTCTGCCCTATCAGTCCAGGGGTGCTGCCCCATTGCCGTTTAAGTCCAGGGGTGCTGTTGCCTGTCTGTTGTGCTGTGTAATTCTCCGGGGGTGCTGCCTATGCTGTATAAGTCCAGGAGTGCTGTCGTATAATTCCAGTGGTGTTGCTGTACTTGATTTTAGGTTTAAATTAAAGCCTAGAACAGAATATGAAACATCACAAATAGATTTGTGAAAACATAGCTGCAAAGGTGGAAATGGAAATTGCAATTTTGATTAAGTGTTTTCCAACGAGACCACATTTGTGGCCAAAATCAGTCCGACTCAGAAGAGACAGAATCATAATCCAGCACAACTGCCGGAGAGGTAAAAGAGATTTTCTGCCAAAGCATTAGAGAGGTTCTTCTCAATTATTTCATGTTAGGGACTCACTCAATAAATTGCTCCAATCAGTCAACTTTCATTTTGATTTATTATTAATGTTCCACATTTCGGGATTATTTATTTACAAGATGCGCATTTGCTATACAGGGTTCTTTTCCTAAGGGCTGCGTAGGGTTATCGCAAGATCTCGCTGTTTTAGAAGAACAAAGTTTCAGTGATCTTGCATTGCATCAACTTTCCTTTGCACTGCAGCACTAGAAGGGCCAGGAGCTCCTGTGAGGCACAAACAGTTACTGAATAAGGCCCAGTATGGTGTCTCATGGTGGCTTACAGCCAGGAAGATGTCTGGCCTGCCAGGCTGAGGCATGCTGTGGGCACAGAGGTTAGCATTGCTTCCTCCCACAGTCCTACTTATACAGGTTGAGTATCCCTTATCCAGAATGCTTGGGACCAAAGGAGTTTTGGATATCGGATTTTTCCGTATTTTGGAATAATTGCATACCATAATGAGATATTATGGTGATGGGACCTAAATCTAAGCACAGAATGCATTTATGTTTCATATACACATTATACACACAGCCTGAAGGTAATTTTAGCCAATATTTTTAATAAATTTTTGCATTAAACAAAGTGTGTGTACAGTCACACAATTCATTTACGTTTCATATACACCTTATACACACAGCCTGAAGGTCATTTAATACAATATTTTTAATAACTGAGTATTAAACAAAGTTTGTGTACACTGAGCCATCAAAAAACAAAGGTTTCACTATCTCAGTCTCACTCAAAAAAGTCTGTATTTCGGAATATTCCGTATTTCGGAATATTTGGATATGGGATACTCAACCTGTAGCATGAAATGATTTTCGACTGTAGAGTGGTAAGCTCCACTAGGGCAGGGGCTGAATAACATAAAAAATCACTGCACAGTCCTGCTTAGTACTGTACTGAACACATCCAAACTCAACTTGCCCCATCTGGGGCTGCTGTGGGGGATCAGGAGGGGCTGCTAAAACATCTAAGGGGCTGCTTTATTTAATTATTAAATATGAACAAAATAAACAAGACACACAGGTATACTCACATGCGTGTAACTGGGAGCTGTGAAAAACTAAAATAAGGCATCTGCCACAAAATATGTAACTAAAAATGCAATTAAAAAAATGGAAAAAAAGAAACCCACGAGATTTTCACAAAATAAGTCTCCAGACACCGTGGAAGGGAAAAAATCCAATCTTGATCTTGTGGTATACACCAGTTTATTTGCATCCCAGCATTAAATCCAAGATTATCTTAATCCCTGAAAATGGAGAAAGGGTACAAATTCAGAGGCTTTGGCCCCTAGTTTTTTAGTTTGTCCAATAATGTGGTAATTGTATATTTGGTTGGTTAAAAAACTTTACATTCCACACCAATATGGGAATGGAGGTAAAAGCCTGTGTGTTGTTCCTGATTACGTGTGCCTCTAATTTTAATCACCTTCTTGACACTGTCCTCTTCATAATGTGAAAAGTCAAAGAAGGAGGTGGTATGTTTGTACTAGCTTTGATTCAGAGAACTTGGCAAGCTTTTTCCAGGGGAACCACCTTTCGCTGAAATGATGGGCATGTCCTGTTTAAACAACATAAGGGTGGGAGGTCCCATGGACAATTCCATCTTGCGCCTCTTTTTTTTTCTTTTTTTGCATTATGTGCTCTTTGGGGGCCTATTTTTTTTAAATCTGCCATCCTGTCTGCACTGCAGTGCCACTCCTAGATGGGCCAGGTGTTTGTGCCACCCACTTGTGTCGCTTAGCTTAGTCATCCAGCTACCTCAGTGCAACCTTTGGCCTAAAAACAATATTGTGAGGTGTGAGGTGTTCAGTATAGAAATTAGTGTTATTGAGGTTAATAATACCGTAGGATCAAAATTACCCCAAATTCTGTGATTTTCGCTGTTTTTTTGTTCTTTAAAAAACATCCAGATCCAAAACCAAAAGCAAAACCTGGAAGGGTGGTTTTGGCAAACCAATCCAGATCCAAAACCAAAACACAAAACCTGAAAAGTTCCGCTACACATCTCTAAATTACTAATCAAATACAAGAATATACTTTATAGGCTATTTTACATATATTCATGCCACTTGTGTAATAGAGAAGAGATTATAATATATATATATATATATATATATATATATACACATACAGGTTGAGTATCCCATATCCAAATATTCAGAAATACGGAATATTCCGAAATACGGACTTTTTTGAGTGAGGGTGAGATAGAGAAATCTTTGTTTTTTGATGGCTCAATGTACAGAAACTTTGTTTAATACACAAAGTTATTAAAATATTGTAGTAAATGACCTTCAGGCTGTGTGTATAAGGTGTATATGAAACATAAATTAATTGTGTGAATGTACACACACATTGTTTAATGCACAAAGTTATAAAAAATATTGGCTAAAATTACCTTCAGGCTGTGTGTATAAGGTGTATATGTAACATAAATGCATTCTGTGCTTAGATTTAGGTCCCATCACCATGATATCTCATTATGGTATGCAATTATTCCAAAATACGGAAAAATCCGATATCCAAAATACCTCTGGTCCCAAGCATTTTGGATAAGGGAGACTCAACCTGTATACACATACACACACAGTACATGATTTAATTTGTAAAAAAAAAAAAAGGTGTCAACATGATTATTTCATAAATCAAATAAACATGTGGACACTTTAAAAATGAAAACTAAAAGCATCGCTGACTATTGACTTTTTTAACCCAATTTTCAGCTTAAACAACAGAGCTAAACCACTCCATTTTCAGAATTGATGGAGCTTTCAAAACCACAATCTGTGACTTATTTTCCTCTAGGTGCAGCTTAGAGTACGTAGGCTTCCAAGCAGAATGGGGTGGCCCTGGCCAAATACTGAAAGCCTTATAGATCAGACATCATTGTAGTGTAAATCCCTTTTCAAAATAATGTCTCTCGCAAAGAGTACACTTGCGCTTAGACTCGGTTCACTTGCCAAATACAAAATTTAAGGTCAATGAAAGCACAGGGGCAGTGCTATCTACTCTAAAACTCATTTTTCTGCCTCCATTTTGATAGAGAAATGGTATTTTCGAATGTAAAAATGATAAAAGGTGCGGCAGATATGTGATACCCACGTTTGGGTATCCCTGCTGCGTATCATTGCAGTTCTGACTGACAGCCAACGCTGCCTACAATACTGTTTATGGCCTGGTAGGGGTTAATTCCTCTCCCTTGCGTTGCCTTAGCAACGCCTGGCCGGGAAATCTGTGCGGGAAGCCCAGGAGACACTAGGATTAGGGGAGAGCTGCGCGCCAAAGGAGAAGAGGAGGAGGGACTCACCGTGAGCAGAGGAGGTCGGGTCCTGTGGCTGAGCGCGGCGAGCAGCAGTTGAGGGGACTGAGCCACATCGAGGGCGAGCAGAGCCGCGGGAGAGCCCCGAGCCGTTACCAGGGAGACGGAGATCCGGAGCTAGACGCGACTGCAGCAGGAGCCGAAGCGTGTGTCCAGAGAGGCGGGGAGAGACTGTAGCGCTGCTGGCAGCCAGCGCTGAGCCACCAGCATCAGAGGGAGTAAGGTCCTGACAGCCAGCACAAGGGGGAGACTGGGGCTGTATGGATCACGGAGACAGCCAGCAGGAGCTGCAACCACCACTGCAGGTACACTGTTACACTCCACTTCAGCCTGTCCCTAATGGTGATTCCCCTGTTTTGTGCCAGAAATTAGACACTTGGCCCAGCAAGGCTTTATATAGACTCGCCATCCTCCTTGCTTACCAGCGGGCAACCCACGTGAATGACCTGCACTATGGGGGTAATTCTGAGTTGATCGCAGCAGGAATTTTGTTAGCAGTTGGGCAAAACCATGTGCGCTGCAGGGGAGGCAGATATAACATGTGCAGAGAGAGTTAGATTTGGGTGGGTTATTTTGTTTCTGTGCAGGGTAAATAGCGGCTGCTTTATTTTGACACTGCAATTTAGATTGCAGATTGAACCCAAATCTAACTCTCTCTGCACATGTTATATCTGCGCCCCCTGCAGTGCACATGGTTTTGCCCAACTGCTAAAAAAATTCCTGCTGCGATCAACTCAGAATTACCCCCTAAATCACAAGTTGGTCACTCAGGGTAAAACCCCACCTGCCCCCAGCTAACTGCTAATGTTTTGCACCTCCATTCCCAAGGAGATATATTAGTACCGTGGAGTTCATCAGCCGTGTTCTATACGGAATAAGGGGGACGCCCCTGACCACAAATTTTTTAATCCAAAGTTCATAGTTGAAAGTGCTTCACTCTGCCAGTCAGAACTGTGGTGACCTACTAGTATACCCTATGCAGTTGTATATTAAAATTGACTTACCTTTCCATGGATACAAATACCTTCAGGAACACCAAGGTGTATAACGTTGCTAAATGACTTACCTTTTGTGGACACAAATACCTTCAGTACAGTTAGTATTGGTAGTCGCATGAGTTTCAACTCGCCCATTTTGCACGCCTTCCTGCAAATACTTACCTAGTGTCCGTTGACACCATCTCCGTAAAATTATTACCGTGCAGGAACTGAATGTTATTGCTAGGCGGATAGCGCCACCATGTGTACAGTCTAGACAGTCGTGTAGAGCTAGTACCAAACCAGTTCTTACCTGATAACTCTCAAAGTTGATAATTATACTGCAATGCTTGATTTTTGCTATTGCCACATGCTGTAATATTAACACTTGTGTTGCTTACTCCGAATGTATGTGATTCACTCTTAATGCAATTGGCCTTATAGCGGTGACTAACTGCCTCCTTACAAATAAAATTGTTGTCACCGTCGATTTGTCTTATCCATTATTTGGGGGCTCCTTTTTGGGGTATCCAGTCTTCTGCCACAGGCTCCGATGGAAGAAACCGTGAGAGGCATAGAACCAGTCAGCGTCATCGGGAGAAAGCAGGTACGACTCCACTCCCACACAGGGGTACTATTACAGATAACAAACAGAAGTGCCTTGTGTACACCTTTTGTTGTGGCACTGCTATAACTGTCTGCTCGTACAAAGCCAATAAACAATGCACACAGCAACAAAACATTGGTTTAAGTTTGCCATGTCTACCTGAATTACCTCCTAAACTTATGACTTATTAGTTTAATTATGCCTTCAATTATTACAGAGAAAACAATGGGTTGGACTGTTGTCCTAATAGAATTATGGAACTAAATGTATATTGTTTCATAACAGATAGTTGCTTCCTCATCTTAAAGGACTCCAGTCTTAAATTACAGCACTATTTTAAGCACTATTCCACTTAGGAACTTCCAAAGTGCAGAGTATATTAGTTTATAGAGATGTAGTTATGCGATCGGCGGTAAGGAGACCGCCGGTCACAAAACCTCCCCCTACATCCATCCTCCCCCAACAATCCAGACAGTCGGCATGCCGACCAACAGGGACTATTCCCACTCATGGGTGTCCACGACACCCACAGAGTGGGAATAGCATCCGTGGGTCGCCACCGAGCCCGCGAGGGGCTTGTTGTGCTCACCCCGCCGGAATTCCGCTGCCGGGATCCCGGTGGAGGTATGCTGACCAGACCACACCGAGTTTATATAGTGGTCAGTATGTTTTCTCAATAACCTACAGAAGAAGATGAGACTTGAATTTACCTCAATGCATCTCTTCTAAATTATAAAACTTTGAAGACTCTGCAGGGACACCATATAGCTTAACTAGGTTGATGGCTGATGGTGTTAGAAAATATTCAATACACTGTAAATAACAAAAAAAAAAATAGTTGGGGCATAGTCATTAACTGTAATAATGTCTTATCATGGTTACTAAAGGTTCGCCTGAATGTATGAAAAATCACATCCAGGGATAAAGGCTAATGTGAGCTGTTTACTTCCAGGATCAGGAACCGAACTTGCTATTGTGCATGCGCCTTCTGCTGACTATGATCATTACTGGGGAGGCATACCAGTAATTTTTGCAAAATTAAGCTTGGTACAAATAGTGATACCTACAGCTAGAGCTAGATAGGCACTGGATGCAGCAGCTAAAGCAGCCTGAAGTTTAATTATGAATAGACAGCTGGTGAGTCTACAGATTTTGGATAACCTTGACAAGGACATATTCTGCATGTGAACCTGCATTTCCATCAGGTTACATATGCAGCTAGATTGTTTGGTAATATAACTAGCTGCACTTACCCACACCCATGACCTGTGCACAAATCAGATAATATAAGAAACATTATTGGAAGTGACCGTACATTAGAGGAACATCCCAATGGCTGGGTACCATGGAGAAAGAAACAGACATACAGTAGTAACCGGGTACCATGAGGTGTGTCAATCCTGAAGACAGTCAGCCAGGAAAAACTGAACATGGGAGGAAAAGTATTAAGACTGGACTGCAGGCACAGGGAGCACAATAATCTTTCAAGGATGAAAGCTACTGTATAAGACTTTTATAGAGGAGAGTAAACAAGTTCTGTGCAGGAATTTCTTGTGTTATTTCATACACATGATAATGACCTCTTCCTTGACAAATTTGTTGCAGTGTTAAAGATCCTTGTGTACGAAGCAGTTCTTATCAGATTTGTTTAAATATGTTGGGGGAAAAACAAAAGGAAAAGTGCACATTTCACGGTAATAATGTATCTGCTTCCAGTCAAACTAAAGTCAGCCTTTCTTTTAAAGGTGGTTCAAGTTTAATATTTTACAATGAGCTTCTACGATCACAATATGATATATTTTGTATATACAGTACTCACCAATTTTAATCTCTCAAGAGGAATTCTGCTGGTGTCTATTTCAGATCTCTCCATAACATTCTTAAATCTGACTTCTGGAACAGCAATTGCACACATTATGTGTGCCCATCTAAACAAAAAAGAAATACAAGTTTTGTTAGATAAACAAAAATAATTATTTCTGAAGACATTTACATAAAACATTAATAAACTAGATGTTTCAAAATATATCACCTCCATATCACATGAAAATGCAAACAAAATCATGTTTTCATTTTACCTATGTAGCAGAAAAGCCTAAACCACAGTAAAAACTAGTATTACGCTGCTGCCCTTCTTTACTGCACTATACAGTAATTATAGGGACTTCCTGTTCTACATAATTTACTCCCAAGTGTTTTAGAATAGAAAGATTGATTTTGTGTTTGATATTATCAAGTATTGTTTTATATAAAGATCAATGCAACAACCTGGAACAGCAATCCTTATTCTGGGTTAGAAGCTAGGCAGTAGATCACAGTGTGATCATCACACCTTCAAATTTTGTAATGATAGCCATTTTAAATGGGCATATAGGACTGTTCTTCTTAGCATCAACTCCAAACCATTCTCCAACAATGAACAACCATGTGGACCTGTCCATTTAACTGGTAACACTGGAGATAAGATTAGAAGAACTACTGAAATACAGAATGGAACCTTAAGTATTCACCCACAATAATCCTTTTTTTATATACTGTATAAACCATTTTGAAAACATATTTTAAGCTATTAATTATGATTCGAGGTCAAATTTAAACTGTACTAACGTGCTGTACATCTAAGGAAATTTATAAACATGGATGTGTTCATTATTTATTACGTGTTACTTCTGAATGGTGTGTGATTAGTAGATCGACAATGTCTAGGTTGACAATCAAAAGGTTTACCCCATACGGTCAACGGGGTCAAAAGGTCGATACCACATACTGTAGTCGATGGGGTCAAAAGGTCGACTGATGAATGGTTGACAGAGCTTATGGTTGAAAGGTACAAAAGGTCGACATGGAAATAGTCAACATAAAAAATGGTTGACACTTTTTTTTGTTATTTTAGCTTAAATCTAACCCTAACTCTACCCTAAGTGCCTAACTCTAACTGTCCCCACCATGTGGTGTCAACCTTTTGACTGTCAACCTAATAAGCTTCTGAACCTGAGGCAATACTGTAGTCTACTGTATATATCCTAGTATAGATTGTAAACATGCGAGCAGGGTCATCTGACCTCTCACACAGTAATGTTTTATTTGTGTTCACAATTGTAAAAGCATAAGGAAAAAAGCTAACACTATAAATAAATGAATAAATAAATAAATAGTTGTTGCATGTCTATACAAAGGCTTTGTATACATAACTTCTTGTGGGAGAAAAGGTATAAAATAAAACAGTCATGGCCAGTTGGGACAGAATTAGTATAATCGGAGCCGGATTTACTGCTAGGCCTTAGGGCCCGGCGGGTCCTAAGGGGCCGTGGTGGGGTCCCCTGAAATCCATCCCTGACCGGAGGGGAACCCTGAGGTAATGTTTGCAGGGGAAGATCGGGTATTCCCTTGCGTGCAGTGAGTGCATGCTATAGAGTAACTATGACATCGCTTGTGGGGGAGCCCAGAGCACTTTTTCCTCCGACAAGCACTGAACTCCGTTTATCCAGACACTGTCAGGCTTTACAATCAATCTATAAACCACTATTCTCACTGCATCCTTCCCCCCAGCACCGCAGCCCCCTCCTCATTCAGGTGCAATCCATTGCGACAAAAAAGATGGCGCCCGACTGAGAAGTCCGCCCAGTGTTTCAAAAATACAAAACCCTCTTTCCTACACCAGTCTCTAAGCCACACTTTTACCTCCCTAATCTCCCTCTGCTTCCCTTGGCTAGCGTGTGGCACAGGTAATATGTCGGAGAATATTACCTTAGATGTCCTTGCCTTAGTTTCTGGCCTAAATCCCTATAATCTTTCTTAAGGACATCCCACCTACTGTACCACTAACATTATCCTTGGTGCCAATGTGCACCAAGACCACTGGGTATTTCCCAGCCCCTCCCAACAATCTTTCTACCCGATCCGCGATGTGCCGCACCCAAGCACCCAGGAGACAACAGACTGTATGGCAACCACGGTTCAGGTAGCAGATTGCCCTACCACATATCTGCAACCCCCGCCCCCTAAAAATCCTGCACTTGCCCATTATATTTTGTGTGATGATGCATGTATAGAGTGTTACCCCTTCAGAAACCCAGTGGACACACAATCTCATCCTGATGCCGTATATTGAAATTTTCTGAAAAATCAACATGCATTAGAGCAGGCATGTCCAAACTGCGGCCCTCCAGCTGTTGTGAAACCACATATCCCAGCATGCCCTGACACAGTTTTGCTGTCAGAGAATGCTTAAGCTGTGTCAGGGCATGCTGGGATGTGTAGTTTCTCAACAGCTGGAGGGCCGCAGTTTGGACATGCCTGCATTAGAGCTTCACCATCTTCAAGGGATTTGGCTTTCATTGATTTTATCGCCTCAACTGTGTAACGGGCATATATTGTTGATGTAACATATCCTATGTTACATCTGTTACGTTAAGCATATTACATAGGTTACAGTACAGAACTGCCAAAGGAAATAAGTTGTGAACAAATGAAAAGGCATTTTTAAATCGTCTCATAAACCATTAGAGATCTGGTAAATATCATGTATTTACTCATGTTTTTAACCAAAATATGGAAAAAAATACCAAAAATGTAATGGATGTAATACCAAATATATGTGTCACATTTAACTGTTTCACTAACATAAAACCACATGAAACACCGATTATCAACTTAGAATTTCTGACAGTATATGTCCTCAACTTTTGTTATATGCTACAATAATCCTAGTTTTTTAGCTTTTGTTTTCAGAAAACAGCAATAGATAATCAGTGGTCACAATCAGTGTCTGCCTGATGCCTGGTAGCCGTTACTGACATAAGACAAAATGGCAGCATGTCATGTGACACACTGTTACCAACCCATTTTTTAAACTACTATAGACTATGCTGATGCAATGGGAAATTAATGAATTTTTAAATATTCAACTTTTTTTTTCATGACCCATGTCCACTTTTTGTTGGAACTGCCCTATTTCAGAAATTCTAGGAAAAAATCAACTCTTGAACCTTAGCAGGTAAATGAGACTAAAAATAAAAGAAGTAATCCCAAAAAGAGACTACAATTCCAGGAAAATTTACAGTATGTTTGTAATCTGCCACATGTAAATACTTTGAGGGAAGTACTATATTCTACTACAGGTCTGAAATCCTGACAGTTTTGTGGTGATTTTCCAGCAGGTTTGCATCCTGTCGATTTACTAAATTCAAAACCTCTACAACGCCAGACCAGAAAGAAAAAATACAGCAACACTTGACAGTCTGTTCTGAATATTCTGCTGTATGTATGGCATTACTTGCAAAGCTAAATGTGCACCTCATGGTTCAATTTAATCCAGAAACCTTTGGTACTGTAATCTGAATCAAAATATAACGCTGAAAACCCACATGCAGGCAATTCTCTAGACAACAAACAGAGAAAATATCCAATATTTGCTAAACATTTTTGGGAGCTTTTGACGAAATAGAAAGATTACGTAATCAGGAGTTTGCCTACAAATAATGAAGAAAATAAGATGGAGTATGATAAGGTACCGACAGACATTCACAAAGAAGCTTAATTAGCTGTAATAAGTCAGTGGTCTTCACTTTGCCAGCTGTCGGGATCCTGGCGCACAGTATACCTGCGCCGGGATCCCGACACTTTCTCTCCCTCTTGGGGTCCACGGCCCCCCTGGAGGGAGAATAGATAGCGTGGCGCCCTTGGCATGCCACCGTGCCCGCAGCGTGGCGAGCGCAGTGAGCCCGCAAGGGGCTCGTTTGCACTCGCCTAGCTGTCGGTATGCCGGCGGTCGGGCTTTCGGAGACAGTATGCTGGTCGCCGGGAGCCCGGCCGCCGGCATGCCCTACAACACCCGTAATAAGTACCCGATATAGCAGATCTCAGTAAAATTGTTTATATATATATATATATATATATATATCGATGTCCACACAAGTGGCGGGCGCACTCTCACTGATACAACACTTCTTCAATATTAATGTTCTTTATTGTAGCCTCATAAAATCGACGTTTCGATCCTTCCACAGGATCTTTCTCAGGAAAGGCAATACGAAATCATTTGTTCTCAGTATATACAATCATTAAATAATGCCTATAAAAATACAAAATAAGAAAAGACTCAGCCTCCCAGGCCCCATATACGATGGCAGAAAATCTCTATAGACAGGGTATCAATGCCCCATTCATATAGTGACAGTATTTTAAAATAGGTGTTTAGTGCCAGATAATATTTTAAAGTATTACACACCACAAACACAGGTGCCACTCATCACCCAGATAGAAAAGGAAAGACACCTTAATCCTTTAGATGCATTATGTGCCCAGTTTTACCAATGAGCCCTCAGGTGTAGGGTATGAAACAATAAAGGAGAAGTCTAAGCCTCATCACTTACTCATGGGCTATATACTGAGAACAAATGATTTCGTATTGCCTTTCCTGAGAAAGATCCTGTGGAAGGATCGAAACGTCGATTTTATGAGGCTACAATAAAGAACATTAATATTGAAGAAGTGTTGTATCAGTGAGAGTGCGCCCGCCACTTGTGTGGACATCGATATATTCAGCGGACTTCGTTCTGTTGGGATAGCACCCACCATTGAATTACTGATGCGAGTACAGGACCCTTTTGTTATATATATATATATATATATATTTTTTTTTTTTTACAATACAATGCACAAGTCAAAACAATATATATTTACAGTGAGAACACAGCTATAGTCAAGGGCATAGCTACCATAAGTGCAGGGAGTGCAGCAGCTATGGGGCCCAGAGCTGAGAGAGGTACCTTCCCTGTCATAGTTACATGTGTTATATACAAGGGCATCGCTATTATAGGAGCAGCACAGAAGCGCCACAGTGTAGGAAGGGGCCCAGACTAAGCCTTCCTCTGCCTACTCTGCTCTGTTAGCCCTTCCACTGTGCACTCTGCATGTTGGGGACAAAGTAAAGTAGGAAGTAAGCTCCCCTGTGTTTTTACTCACTTCAGTGCTCATATTTATAAAGTACAGGGGTATACTCTCCTTTCCCCCTCATGCTCACCATTTAGAAGTCTAAAAGGGGGTAGGCTCACCTTCTTCTGGGCCACATTGGTAAAGTCTAAAAGTGGGTAGGCTCCCCAGTTTTTCTCCTCTTCCAATTGTGTCCATTACATATAAGGGGGTAGTCCCCCCTTGTAGAACTGATCATCTTGGCAGGAGTGGGCATCACATAGAGACACAAGAGGGATGGGGCACAGACTGCTGCCTTTGGCAAATTACTGTCTTGCCCTGGCTGACAGGAAACATAGTTTCAGCCCTAATCAGCATACTGAAAGTTTAAACTAGCTAAAAATCTAACTCAGTCATATAGAAACAGGGCCGTTTCTAAGGCCGGGCCAGCCGTGCAATCGCAAATAAAGGCCGGTCCACAGCAATTGTGAGCAGACTGTGCAGTATACTATACAGTCTGGCCAGCTGCAAAGAATACTTTGAAAATGTCCCTCCCAAAATGAATGCCGCCTGAGAGAGGACAATTTTGAAGGATTCTAGAGGAGGAAGCAAGGAGGCAGATGATGGCACAGCAGCACCAGGAATGCGGCTGCAGCTGAGGAAGCAGCAGCATGAAACAGCCCCCGACAATTAGCAGGTACAGAGCCAGTATTAAGGGGCATTCTTACTAAGTGAGGCATGGTGCAAAAGGCATTACTGTGTTGGGCATAACAAAGGGCATTACTATGTGGAGCAAAATTTAGTACAAGGGACATTACCGTGTGGGGCATACTATGGTAGTAGGGTCATAACTGTGCGGGGCATAATAAGGTGCAAGGAGCATTACTTTGTGGGGCATAATATGGTGCTAGGGGCATTACTGTTTGGGGCACAATAAGGTGTAAGGGGCACTATTGTGTTGGTGTTAGGTAGTATTTTCCTGCAAGACCATGCCCGTTGCAACAAGGTCATGCACAGTTGCTCTGAAACCAAGCCCCTTCCCCCCCACCCCCTCCCCCATGACTATGGACACACACACATTATTTGTGTTCGATGATTAGGTAAGCCACTAGATATGTTGGTGCAGACACTTACAACTGGGTGAGCATTTAAATTTGCCCACAAAGCTGTGACAACATTATCGGCATATGGGACAGTCAGCTGAACACAGACATGCCGATATGTAGCAGCCTCCCTGCACACGCTATACCTTTTTGTGAAACCTTTTTCCATTACAATGCATCTTACTTGCAAAATGATGCAATAGGATGCCACAGCAGCTTATGCTGATTAAAATTATATCTGCATTCAAAATGACATGCTACAATATTTTCCTAGGAAACACTGTAACATATTATTTTGTATGCAGTTACAGATACAGACGCACAGAGAATAGAGGCATGTTGCATATCATTTTAACTAACAGAGTCTGCTTGTGTGTCCTATTGCATTGTTTTGTGAGTAAGATGTATTTTATTCACATAGCGATGCAAATAATATGCATTTTTGTCAAAAAAGATGCCCGACGATAATGGAGTTTCTCGGAACCTGTCATCTCCTTCACACAAGGCATTTCCCACTGTGGGGCGTATTGAGGCAAGATGTATGCAGACACATCTGTATGTGCAAGATTTAGCAGCATCGGTTATGCTACAGGGTCAACCTGATATGTCTGTGAACATGTCAACATCATTCACAGACATATCGGGTGTACACACCTGCCAATGCATAACATATATATAGCTCGTCCAGTGTCAGACTGGGGTATGAAGGACCCACTGGGGAAAGCAGTGGTAAGGGCCCATGCTTAGGGGTGTCGCCAACTACCACAGAGGCTTGGCTAACCATTAGAGATGGCATGGTCTGGACCCATCTCCTATATAATAGCCCAGATCTGTGACTCTGTGCCTGTGTGTATAATGCTGGGCATGGCTAAGAGCTCTCATTGGGTTAGCGGCAGGTCTATCACACCCAGTCCACAGCTGACTGGGTGAGAAACGCCCTCCCACACAGGTTACATCCAATGGGAGGTTCGGCCCTTTGGCTGCTGTGTGTTCCCAGAGCAGGATTAACAATGGGGCTGATGGAGCTGCAATTCCAGGTCCACACCCCAAAATAGGCCCACTGCATCTGCAGCAACATACCCTCCAACAATTTACACATAAAAATCAGTACTTGAAAACTTAAAAAAGGGGCGTGGTCATAGGTAGAGGCGTGGCCACACCCCTTTTCCTATACTTTTAATGGGAGTTTGGAGAGCCAGAAATTGGTACAGACCATAAAAAAAGGTACTGTACCTGCCAAAAAGGTCCAGCTGGAGGGTATGCCACTCTAACTGCAGCAAGTCTCTGCTTTGTAGATAGGGAAAAAAATCCTTTTACTGCAGCGTCCTATGTCCTGCTGCCAGTCCGTCTGCCCCCTCCGGCATCAACAATCCCCACTACCTAGCCGTGGCGCAGGCGGAACAAAAGCTGCTGTGGCCACCGCCATAGATGTGTATAAAAGCAGCGCAGCGGAAGGCTTCATAGCCCTCCCTGCGCCGCATACTCTCTGAGCCCCGGAGCCTCCTCTGTGCATGCTGTCACAGAAGTGACTCCCTGCCACAGCCACACCCAGATCCCCAGAGGCCCTGACTCCGCAACACAGCACCTGGGCTGCCAGCCTGGAAACCCAGAGATGGCTAATGTAACGGATAGAGTGAGTGATATCGCGGAGGGTAATGTCTGGACACTGAATCAATGTAAAAGGTGACAGTACTGTGCAGTGCAGTGGGTGTGCAGTGTCAATGACACTGCATAGCACTCTAACCTTTTACATTGATACAGTGAGTTAGTCAGTTCTGCCAGTCACTATTGTTAGCGCCGGTGTCCCAACGCGCTGCATTACAGGGAAATAGACGTACTAAATAAACTACAGCTCCCAGCAGCCCTTAGCGCAGGAGCATTCCAGCACTAAGGGCTTCTAGGAGCTGTAGTTTATTCAGTGCAGGAGAACCACTGCCAAAGGGAGGACAGCAGCTTAGCTGCTTCCAGGAGGAGAAGCATTACCCGCCCCTCCACCACTCGCAGTACCTCCGGGCCCCATCCGCGACACCCCCACACACACACCCTCCACCACCCGCAGTGGCTCTGGATCCCCGCAGCACCCACCCACCGCACCAGCCCCTCCCCCACCGCACCAGCCCCACAACCGCACTTCCCTCACCTGCAGCACCCCTGTACACCCCCTCCCCCATCCGCGTCTCCCCCAACCACAGCACCTACTAGGTGATTCATCAGGCCCTGCTTGTGCTGTTCACGCCGTTGCAAGGGGCTACGACCCCTTTACCTTTGCACGCCCTTTGTCCGTGCAATATTTAACCACTCACACAATTATGATTGGAGGTAATACTCCATATAAAAAAATATTGCACAACACAAGGACGTGCAAGGGTTAAGGGGGCGTAGCCCCTTACGACGGTGTGAAGAGCACCCGTAGGGCGCGATGAATCACCTAGTTGTTAAATATTTATAGTAAATACTGCTAATGAATACATAATGTACAAGATTAATGCACTGTAGAAACTACACCATAATCCTATGCAGTATTATTTAACATGTATAATATATAACTCAAGTGCACAGTCTGAGACCTAATTCCTAGGGTCCACCGGGGGTTTCCCCTGTACCACTGTGGGCCAGTCCTACCCTGCGTTCATCACAAGATATATCTTGCTAGTGTGTACCGAGGACACAAGATGAAAACACAAGAAGTAACTGTGTATGAGGACATTTTTGCATGTTGCTTTGCAAAATATTAAGAGCTATTCATATTACTTAAAAATCTATTCAATTAATAACATGGCAATATGACTAACAATATATAAATAACATTGACTCAAATAGTATACTACAGTATAGTTGACATGACCTTTATTTTACCAACTTGCATCCTAACACAATACACCACATATACTGTACTTTGTACCAGACAGCACAGCCAGCAATTTTTCAGCCCTAAATTTAAAATATGAGAAGTGCCAGGTAGGGTGACCTGAAAACAAATAAAAGTGAAAATAATTTCTTAATGGTCTTTGAGAATTGGCACGCACAAAAAACAAATGTGCTATTGTCCAAGGCCAGGGTACTGAGGTTAGAAAGGTCAAATCTGGGTGGTATGGCTACACCCCCTCTGAAAAAAAAAATACTATGTGTGGCACACAAAGGAGAACATTTGTCCCCCACCACAGCTGGCCCGTGCTCCAGCTGGGCACCTTGAACAAAGCCTGGCCCGGGCAATCATTATCTGCCCCCGTCATCCTCTTGGTGTGCCTGATAGTATCACAAAAATAATGCAACCAATGCATTCATAAGTAATAGCTCCAATTTTAATAGTACTAGATCTACATTTTCAGGGGGAAATCCTGAACAGACAACAATACAATGGCAATATACTGTAATCAGTAAAATCCGCCACTTCAGTGAGCTCAGCTGAGCCAGTTGCAGTCTGTGTGACTGCAATGGCTTAATGGCTTCACTGTGACTTCCTATTTTAAGTCTTATCAGTCTGCCAGTCACCCGCAGAACAGGCAGTCCCAATGGGAGGTATTCCCTCCCTATGGACTGCCAGACCAGGCTGTGATTAGCAGAGAGCTGACTTCCTGTAAGAAGCCACTCCCAGCCTGATTGTTAGTCCAATCCGGCATCTATGGGCTGCACCCAATGCTGTCCATAGAAGCAGGGAGTTTGCTCATGCAGACTCAAGCCGCTGCTTGTGCACATGCACGGATACTGGAGCCATTCAGTATGGGTACCGGTAGCCCCCTACCCAAAAAAGGTAGGACCTGCCGTTAGCTGTAATATTTTCTGCTTCTTCTTATTGATGAATTACTTCGATTAAAAAAAAAAGTTTGAAAAAGAAATGGCAATGTTTTTAAAATAAATTCTTATTACCAAGAGTTATACAGTGCAAACATACTCAGCAGTACTGGTACATTAATTAGCAAAACTGGATATTAATAAATAAACAAAGCGGAAAGAGGAACCTACTAGCTAGCTCACAATCTTTAGGAAATCTTACTGTATGATTAATAGGAGAACATTTAGATTACGCTCATACTAAAAATACAAAAACTAGCAGAGAACAGCTACACCATGACTTACTTATCGTCAGTAGTTTGCTTTAGAGCACCTCCTCGCAAACTGCAGAGACAGCATTCCTAGAACAGGGAGAAAAGAAATACATGGATAAACACTTGAGAGTTAACCTGCTCCTGCTGTGAATTAAAAAGCAAAACTAGCAACTATACATCATAAAGCTGCATGCCCTGTTCATTATTTTCACTGGAATAAAATGGTTTTCTAATGGCCTTTTACAAAACATTATTTAAAGGAATGTCAATAAAGTACAGCTTCCGAAGTTCTCAGAGAAGGAATGCTCTTTGCTTCTATTTGACAAGCGCTGTGACACCAGTTTTGTTTAGAATAACTTATAAATGTGCAGTTGTGAAAGAATATCGGTGAATTAGATAAATCAATGAGGAAAATAAAATCACACATTAAATTATTTCACTTACAAATACAGCATGTCAGTGTCTTGCAGCTGTGGTAATGCATTGCAATAAAACCTGTGAGTTTTATGTTACCATTATATGCAATACAACCACCAAAATTGAATCTAAGTATAAACGTATGGGGCCCATACCAGCGATCACTTGGGGAAATTCTGCATTTTGCAGTTGATTATGTGAAGTTCTGCAATGTATGGGGTACACCAGTCGCCGATTTCGACCAAAAAGTGATCGTAGTCAGCAGGGCTTCCATCAGAAATTGTAGGGCCCGGTACCGACAAAATGGGAAGGGCCTCCATGGGGAGAAAAGAGGGATGCAGATGTGGGCAGAGCTGTGGATAATGTGAGTGGAGCTACAGCAGGAGTGGGACAACAAAAAATATACATATATATATATATACACACACACACACACACACACATAGCTAAATATATATATACATATATATACACATACACACATCTATATATATACATATATACACACACACACATATATATATATATATATATATATACACACACACACACACACATATATATATATATATATATACATACACAGTATATACATATATATATATATATATATATATATATATACACACACACACACACACACACACACACAATCTAATCCCATTATCCCCATTTTCTACCAAAGATTCATAAATCTGTGTCAAACCCGCCTGGGAGGCCAATAGTAGCAGGCATAGGCTCATTAACCTCAAACCTTTCAGAGTATGTTGATGTTTTTCTAAAGGGATATGTCAAGGACCTTCCGTCATTTTTGAAGGACACTACATCCGTGCTCCATCTCTTAAAAGCAGTGGTATGGAAGGACACATATCTATGGGCAACAGTTGATGTGCAATCCCTATACACTTGCATTGAACATTCTAAGGGGATAGCTGCATGTAGGAAATACCTGGATAATGATACCTCCCTAACTTTGAATAAAAAGGATTTTATATGTGAAGCATTTTATTCTTAGTCATAATTATTTTACATTTCTCAACCAGTTTTACTTGCAATGCTGTGGGACAGCAATGGGTACGATTTTTGCGCCCAGTTTTGTGAATTTGTTCATGGGATGCCGGGAGAAGACATATTTATGATTCTAGTACTTACAAGGACAATTTAATTTTTATGGTCGATACATCAACAATATTTTAATTATTTGGGATAGCACTTTGGAAAGTTTAAATTAATTTTTTGAGTACATAGGGATCAATGATATGAACCTTGCTTTTACGTCCAGCACAAATAAAAAGTCCATTATTATCTGGACTTGATTTTGACTGGGGAAAGTGGCACAATCTCCACAAAGAATTTCATTAAAGAGGTGGATATGAACAGCTACCTGCACTTTAAGAGTAATCATTTAACAAAGTGGAAAAACAACATCCCAGCTTCCCAATTCTGTAGAATAAAGAGGAATTGCAGCAGTACACAAGATTGTGAAGATCAACTTGAAGTCAACAGAAATCGATTCAAGGAAAACAGTATCCAATACCATCTTGGATGCTGCTCTGGAAAAAAAACAGATCCACCAACAGAGACGAGTTGTTTATGTACAGAACTAGGGAAGAGAAAAAGGATTTGGTGGCCTTTATTACCACATATAATAGACATGAGAAATACATCAGAAAGTCCCTCAGAAATCATTGGAATATTCTTCTGATGGACCCTGTACTGAAAGAAATTTTACCCACACAACCACAGCTCATTTTTAGGAAGTCAAAGAACCTAAAGGATTATCTTGCACCTAGTATGCTGATGGAAAGGACCATCCAGAATGCACCTATGCTGAAGTGTACAGGGTCATATAAGTGTGGGAGGTGTAATATTTGTAAATATTTGCACCGGAATAGAAAAACGTTCAGAGACACAGATGAGAACAAGGAATATAAAATAAAGGACTTTATGAACTTTAACACCTCATCCGTTATCTATCTATTGGAGTGCACTTGCAAAATGAAATACATTGGGAAAACAAAAAGACCTTTAAAGATGAGGATCCAAGTAAAAGTCCGAGGTATAAAAAACAAGATGGACAGTCATGCAGTTCCCAGGCATTTTTGCTCTCATCACAACTCAAATTTAGAGGACCTAACATTTAAAGCTATCGAACACGTCCGCCTGGGAGAGAGAGGAGGGGACCATGCAAATAAGCTCTCTAGACGAGAAATGTATTGGATTTTCCAGCTACTGGTCACAGTGAAGGATATGAGATTGCACCTATTTTATGAGGTGCTGTACCCAATCTTACTTTCAGCTGTCTATCTGCAAACTTTTTATCACCTGTACTATAGGAATAATTAATAAAAATATATGTATATATATATTGTATTTTCCTGGTCATGATGTCGTACCAACAGTATGTACAGTCAAACCACACTGGTGACGCCCAATCTCGTCTGATCTTGGAAGCTAAGCAGTGGTGGGCCTGATTAGTGCCAGGAAGGGAGACCACTTTGGAATATTAGGTACTATAGGACAATGGATGACGTCAAAAATTTGATGCATCATAATAAAAGTCACCTTCAATATAATTTGAACAATTATTTAATATTCTCACGTAGTACACTTAAAATGTCACTTATTAAATATCCTTTCACAATATACAAACTTATTATTAAATAGATTCAGCACAGCACCCAACACTTTATACTTTATATATTATGTAATATCACATTTTTATTATTCTATTAATTGTATTTATGGATTATATTAATACTAAAACAAATTTCTTCACTTTTAGAATCTAAGTTTAGTCGGGTTCTCTATTAATATACTCTCATTTGCTAGTATATGCACAATAATGTTTTTTTTCATATATATATATATATATATATATATATACATACATACACACACACACACACATATACACTTATGTTAATACTAATGGATATTGAGTAATTTTATGCATATTCACGGAATTAATAATTCATAGACCTCTATGTACATATAAAATGCATAAAATAAGTCCTGACACACAAAAAAAATGTCTTTAATGTATGAACAACGGCATGCTAATCTAGAGTGGATATCGATCTCTGAATATCTGAAAGTGGCCGCTGCATTATGAGGAAATGGTTAAGAACACGACATGCGTTCCAAGTTGCGGCCCAACTGAGACCACTGGTCACGCGCAACAGATACGGAACGTGCATGAACGCCTGTAACCTGACGGAGCATGGCATGCGTTCCAAGATGTGGGCCAACGGAGACTTCCGGGCATGCGCAACAGACACGGGGATATGTTTGAACGTCTGTAACCTGACGTCCACCAGAAGTAACAGGAGACGCTTGTAACATGACGTCCGCCGGAAGTGGGGCGAAAGTGCTGCGCCAATATGGTTTCCAACACCGGAAGTGTGGCGGTATCCACAGTTGTTAATAACACGTTTTAACTCTACAAAACTCTCATTTTTGTATATAACTAATACTAAAAGTATATAGACAAAAGTTCCTTTATGTACATCAGTTTAATCTAAGCTTACACAAGTTTTTCATTTTTTTTGTGTGTGTATGTTGACATAGGTCGACATGGACACCATATAAGTGTACCACATCCCCTCGCATGGCTCGCTGTGCTCGGCACACTATTATATTCCCCCTCCAGGTCCACTGGGATGGTAAAGTATGAACAAGTTGGTTTCAATGAAAAAAAATCATGAAAAACTTGTATCAGCTTTTTGACCTTTTGACATTTTAAATGTCGGTATTTTGACCTTGTCGGTATTTTAAATGTTGGTATTTTGTCCATGTCGAGATTTTGACCTTGTCGGTATTTTGACCGTTGGTCAATTGCTGTCGGGATTTTGATTGTCGGTAAATGGACTGCATCCCTACATATATACACATACATACACATACATACATACAAATACAAACACACAAACAAAATGAAGGAACATAGGCCCTCATTCCGAGTTGTTCGCTCGCAAGCTGCTTTTAGCAGCATTGCACACGCTAAGCCGCCGCCTACTGAGAGTGAATCTTAGCTTAGCTAAATTGCGAACGAAAGATTCTCAAAATTGCGAATAGAAATTTCTTTGCAGTTTCTGAGTAGCTCGGGACTTACTCTGCCACTGCGATCAGTTCAGTCAGTTTCGTTCCTGGTTTGACGTCACAAACACACCCAGCGTTCGCCCAGGCACTCCCCCGTTTTTCCAGCCACTCCCACGTTTTTCCCAGAAACGGCAGCGTTTTTTCACACACTCACATAAAACGGCCAGTTTCCGCCCAGAAACACCCACTTCCTGTCAATCACATTACGATCACCAGAACGAAGAAAAAACCTCGTAATGCCGTGAGTAAAACACCAAACTTCTTAGCAAATTTACTTGGCGCAGTGCGAACATTGCGCATGCGCAATTAGCGGAAAATCGCTGTGATGCGAAGAAAATTACCGAGCGAACAACTCGGAATGACCACCATAGGCGATGGCAAAAGGCTAACTGTTGTAAGCACAACATATTTGAGCCCCATGACTGCTGTTTCCACCTATGTTTGTTTTATTGTATGTTCAGCAAATATATATTTTCTATGTCTCCATTCCATAATTTTTTTTTTTATTAAAGAGTAATCAGCAGACCTCAGATCAATATGGGGCGACCAAATAAAATTACTATATTCACCTGCTGGGTGAGCTGCCTTCTGTCCTGCTGTCTCTCAGCGCTATGCTTACAGCTTCATGCGTTCTGACTGGTGGACAGCTCAAGCCATCCAGCAATCAGTGTGTGGAAACATCCCACCACTGTGATTGGTGGATGGACAGAGCCATTCACTGATAAGCATCAAGGATCTGCAGCCTAACACAGAGTGGACGACGCTGCAGTTCCTGTGACAGCTAACGGTGGCTTGGAGACAGGATTGATCGGGGAATCCTCAGAGTGCGCTGCTGAAAATCTTCATCCACAGCTTCAGGAGCCCGTGTGGCAGTGGTGTAGAAAGCACCGGGCTCTGCCAGTGTTGCACTAGTGCAACGTCAAGCAGCAGCCATGACGTAACTAGCGACAGTGACAGCGGCTCTTGATTGGCTTCCACTCTACAAGCCTCCAGCTCCTGATTGGCTGTCTGTCCGGAAACTCTCATTGGTTCACGGGTGGTGCCACGATTATATTGATGCTGGCACTGTCTTTAGTTACATTATGGCTGCTGCTTGTCAGTGAGCTATCTGAAACGCTTCCAGCCGGGCCCCATTTCTGTCCGGGACCGGGACTAAAGTAACCTCAGAACCCCCTTGATGGTGGCCCTGGTAGTCAGTACATCAGGTAGTCCTGCATGTTTTATTACACCAACCAATCAGGGCTGTAGATTGCCAGTGTATGGTAACAAGAAGCAACTGTGTATGAGGACATTTTTTCATGTTGCTTTGCAAAATATTAAGAGCTATTCATAATTAATGCTGACTATTCATACCACACACACTGCTGCTCCAATAGAAGGATCAATCCGTGTAACTCACAAATGAAACATTATTAAAACAAGGAACAGAATTATACCATACATGTATATGTAATCAGCATGTACAGTTGTGTACCATAAGTAATACAGCAAAAATCTTTCACTTAACTTATCCTGACAGGCCTGGTCACTTGTATTATTTCCCATGCATTTATTTTATGAAAACAGCAGTTCCTGAGTCCAAGGATACAATCAGCACTCCTTCATACAATCAGGCGGTTGGGATTGATATGCCAGCGGTTTGAATTCCGAATGCGGCATCCTGATGTTGAGAATCCCAACAGGGGATTGGTAAGTATAGTTACCTTCCTCCAATGCCCCCCTAACCCTCCCTTCCCACAGCCTAAACCTAACCCTCTCCCTTCTGCAGCCTAAACCTAACCCTCTCCCTTCTGCAGCCTAAGCCTAACCCTTGTAAAAAAAGAGACCACGCTATTTTTACTATAATTAGTACATATTAATAAAACATTCACCAGCCGGCATTATAATTCACATTGCATAAAAACATTTATATAAAAAAAAGAAATGCATAAAACTAAAATAAAACATGAGAGACACAGTAATCCCTTTTTGACACCAGCCCTTATAGATCATCCACAGTGAGGCTGCTTCCAATATTGCAGCTGGGGCATAAACAGACTGGAGTGTTGTAAACTCTTCTATGCACTATGGGGCTCATTCCGACCCGATCGCTCGCTGCAGTTTGTCGCATCGGCGGGTCAGAACTGCGCATGCGCTGGCGCCGCAGTGCGCCGGCACATGGCAGCTTTTGTTACCTAGCGATCGCCTCTGAGACAGAGGCGGTCGCTAGGCAGGAGGGGGCTGAACGGCAGTGTTAAGCCGCCGTTTAGGTGGAGCGGTGTGGCCACGCCTGCGGACCGTTGGGGGGGCAGGCCGTTGCGGCTGCATAACGTCTCAAGCAGCCGCTGCGGCCAGCGGGAGCGACGAGCAACTCCCGGCCAGCCGCAGGAGCTGCGCTGGCCAGGAGTTACTCCTCAAATACAAAGGCATCGCCTCTGTGCGATGCTTTTGTATTTGTGCGGGGGAAGGGGGGCGGCACTGACATGCGGGGCGAACTAGCCCTGTGCTGGGCGTCCCCCCGCATGTCTGAGTTAACCATCGTAGCTGTGCTAAATTTAGCACAGCTACGATCAACTCGGAATGACCCCCTATGTGCACTGTGTATTATTAGGTACCAAAATTTCACAGCAGTCCCCAGTCCTGGCCAGGACTCAAACTATCAGCTTGTACAGTGAATGAGCACTGCTGTGAAACGGGCGCATAATTTATATGTGTAGTTGTAACCCTAACCCTCCCTGGTGGTGCCTAAACCTTACCACCCCATCCTGCAGCCTAAACTTAACACTCCCCCCCCCCCCAACACACACACACACACACACACACAGCCTAACCCTAACTCTCCCTGGGTGGTGCCTAAACCTAACACCCCATTCCCTGCAGCCTAACCTTAACCCTCCCCCTGCAGCCTAAATCTAATCTAACTTCCATCCCCCTGAGGCTTACCTCTCCGAAAGCGCATCAAACGCTCATACAGGATCCCAGCGATCAGGATTCCGGCATCAGGATTGTGATCCTATCCGGAATGCCGACGCCGGCATTCCGATCAGTGTTGGGATTCCGGCATCTATATTTCGACTGCTGGGATTCTTAATATTTGAGGTTACCACCCCCCAAAAAAAATGCTAAAACGTATTTAATAGTAGGAGTGTTTTAAAATAAAAGTCTTGATCCCATCTCAGCAGTCCACAGTAAGTTATTTATTATTCTGTTCTCACATTTTGTGTATGGAGTCACTGTGGTATTGTATTAGTATTAATTTTGTTGACTATTGATTGATTGAGTCCACATATTATAACTATGTGCTGCACCTATTTTTCTCTTGTTTTGCTTACAGTATGCAACAAATGTTTGCATCTACAGTGCATCCGAAAAGTATTCACAGCGCTTCACTTTTTCCACATTTTATTATGTTACAGCCTTATTCCAAACGGAAATAAATTCATTTTTTCCCCTCAAAATTCTACACACAATAGCCCATAATGACAACGTTAAAAAAGTGTTAAGATTTTTGCAAATTTCTTAAAAATAAACTAAGAAATCACATGTACATAAGTAATTCATAACCTTTGCTATGAAGCTCAAAATTGAGCTCAGGTGCATCCTGTTTCCACTGATCATCCTTGAGATATTCCTACAGCTTAATTGGAGTCCACCTGTGGTAAATTCAGTTGATTGGACATGATTTGTAAAAGGCACACACCTGTCTATACAAGGTCCCACACTTGACAGTGCATGTCTGAGCACAAACCAAGCATGAAGTCAAAGGAATTGTCTGTAGACCACAGAGACAAGATTGTCTTGAAGCACAAATCTGGGGAAGGGTACAAAAAAATATCTGCTGCTTTGAAGGTCCCAATGAGCACAGTGGCCTCCATCATCCATAAATGGAAGAAGTTCGGAATCACCAGGACTCTTCCTATAGCTGGCCGGCCATCTAAACTGAGCAATCGGGGTAGAAGGGCCTTAGTCAGGGAGGTTACCAAGAACCCGATTGTTACTCTGTGTGAGATACAGCATTCCTCTGTGCAGAGAGGAGAACCTTCCAGAAGAACAACCCTCTCTGCAGCAATCCACCAATCAGGCCTGTATGGTAGAATGGCAAGACAGAAGACACTCCTTAGTAAAAAAAAAGCACATGGCAGCCCACCTGGAGTTTGCCAAAATGCACCTGAAGGACTTTCAGACCATGAGAAACAAAATTCTCTGGTCTGATGACACAAAGATTGAACTCTTTGGCGTGAATGCCAGGCATCATATTTGGAGGAAATCAGGCACCGCTCATCAACAGGCCAATACCATCTCTACAGTGAAGCATGGTGGTGGTAGCATCATGATGTGGGGATGTTTTTCAGCAGCAGGAACTGGGAGACTAGTCAGGATAGAGGGAAAGATGAATGCAGCAATATACAAAGACATCCAGGATGAAAACCTGCTCCAGAGCGCTCTTGACCTCAGACTGGGGAGAAGGTTACCTCAACTCCCCATCAGTAAATTGGCGAAGCTTGGGGCAAATATTGGGGGTCACTCCGAGTTGATCGCTAGCTGCCGTTGTTCACTGCGCAGCGATCAGGCTAAAAATCAGCATTTATGCGCATGCATATGCACTGCAATGCGCAGGCGCGTCTTACAGGTACAATGAGCATCGTGGGTTTGCACAGAGTCTAACGAACATTCCTGTCACACGGCCAAATGCAGGAAGATTGACATGAAGTGGGTGTTTCTGGGTGGCAACTGACTGTTTTCAGGGAGTGTTTGGAAAAACGCAGGCGTGGCAGTAGAAACGCAGGCGTGGCAGAAAAAACGCAGGCGTGGCAGTAGAAACGCAGGCGTGGCAGTAGAAACGCAGGCGTGGCAGTAGAAACGCAGGCGTGGCAGAAGAAACGCAGGCGTGGCAGAAGAAACGCAGGCGTGGCAGAAGAAACGCAGGCGTGGCAGAAGAAACGCAGGCGTGGCAGAAGAAACGCAGGCGTGGCTGGGCATTCGCTGGGTGGGTGTGTGACATCAAAAGCCGTCCTTCCGTCGTTAGAATCAATGCACACGAAGAGTAACTACAGGGCTGGTCTTGTTTGCACAAAAAGAATTTGCAGGTGCTCTGCTGCACAAGCGTTCGCACTTCTGCAAAGCAATAGTACACTCCCCAGTGGGCGGCGACAATGTGTTTGCACGGCTGCGATCAACTTGGAATGACACCCATTGTCTCCATTACCGTTCGACATACTTGTAAACAGAAATTCTTTTGGAATTTGAAAAAATTGTGAGTTAAGATGAACCTAATAAAGTCACACAGCCCGTTTTTGTGTTGTGATGTCAGCTCTTGGTCTCTATGCAGAAACTGCCCCAAGCTTCGCCAATTTACTGATGGGGAGTTGGGAAGAAGATATGATGTACTGTATGTCAACCACCCATTCCAAAAACATCTAATATTCTACAAAAGGTGTATAGATGACATACTCATCGTGTGGGATGGGAGCAAAGAAGTCTCTCTCAAATTCTTTTGACTACATCTCTATCAATACCTACAACCTAAGTTTCACCAACAAACTCAAAAACAAAGAAATCGAATACCTGGACCTGATCCTGAGGAACTAAGGGGGTAAAGTTTATACAAGCAACTTTATCAAAACAGTAGACACAAACAGCTACCTACACTTTAATAGCTGTTACGCCGACAGCTGGAAAACCAACAAACTGCACCAAAGCTGAAGACTGTCAAGAACAACTAAATGTATATTCCAAAAGATTTGATTAAAGAAAGTATCCACCGAAAGTCATTAATCAAGCTTTAACACACATTAACCAGGTTGAGAGGTCGAAGTTACTGGAAGAAAAAACAACTGAAATCAAGAAGAAATGTATACCCTTCATTACCACATTCAACTGTCAGGAGAAACAGATAAAAGAATCATTCAATAATCATTGGAATAAGCTACTCATGGATCCTATTCTAAAGGATTTATTACCATCAAGACCAGAGATTGTGTTCCATGAATCTAAGAACATAAAAGATATTCTAGCGCCAAGCCTATAAAAGACAATTTATTTAAGGATTCTAGAACAAACCTACTCAGCAAATGCCATGGAAGCTACAAATGCGGTAGCTGCAATATATATAAATTTCTACACCCACAAAGAAAAATCTTTCACAACCATGATGATACTAAAGAATACAAAAAAGACTTTATAAATGGTAATTCCACTATGGTGATCTACATGCTTGAATGTACCTGCCACTACAAATATGTGGGAAAAACAAAACGAGTACTCAAACTTCGAATTCAGGAGCATGTCTGAAACATTTAGAACAAGATCACTAATCACGCACTGTATAAGACACTTTCTGGAGAAACATGATTCCAACCCGGAGTTTCTGACATTCAAGGCAATAGAACTAGTCAAAGTGAATGAAAGAGGACGAGACATTCTAAACAAACTCTCAAGACGTGAAATGTTTTGGATTTATGAACTTTCAACATTAGCTCCTTTTGGATTCAACATTTTCGAAAGCACCCCTTTTTTATGAACTTGAATCAACCTGATGGCTTCAGAATCGTAATACCATTGTTTTGCATAGCATCCTTTCCGCTCTACACTATATATTCATGTGGTTACTCATTCTTTTCATGCCTCCCAATTTCTACCCCTTCTTTTTCTTATCTCATTTCTGCACTATATTTTATGTGACTTCTCTAAGTAAGACATACTATATAGCTGCAAAGTCCTTTTTCATAATTATTTTGCACCTGTGTATGTGTGTGTGTGTGTGTGTGTGTGTGTGTGTGTGTGTGTGTGTGTGTGTGTGTGTGTGTGTGTGTGTGTGTATATATATATATATATATATATCACATATATATATAGCACTGTGCAAACCTTTTAAGCCTTGGAGGCTATCTCCACTGATTAAATGTTTTTTTATTTTATAGCAAAATGTAATACGAGTATTGGAAGTTGCGTTCTCCCATAAAACCAACGAAGTCTCTGCGAAAGATTTCCTGGAACACAAATGAAAATGTCATCCTGATTCCTAAAAGACTTTATTAATTTTAATATACAGATATGGATGTTTCATCATGGCCGTGCATTCCACAAGATCTGCTTTGGCTGTTTCGCAATTATGGCCATGCATTCCACACTTCACTCCCCCTTATTGTGCACGGTTTTAAAACTAAGTTTCATTCCATGCCAGCACTTAGATCCTTAATAGGATCTTTTACCTTTCATCCCAGTTGAATTTGAATAATATTCATTCACATTTATCACTTAATAGGCTAGAACACTGAAACCAGAAATCATGTGTTGTGGTCCACTTGCGTTTCATTGTTATAAGTTCCCGCTCCACGGACTCTGTTTACTTCCGGTTCTGTTTTTTATAAACTTAGTTTTATTTCTTACCAGCATCTAGATGCTTAATTAGGAAATTTTTATCACTTATTATAGTTAAATACATTAGTCATTTTCGTTTATAAGCAAAAATATTGTGACCATAAGTCACGTGGTACAATCCATATGCGTTCCACCACCGTAAGCGTCCGCTCCTCGGACTTTGTTTACTTCCGGTACGGAGGCGGCAAAAGGTGGCAGCTAGTTAAACCACCCTCTCAATCTCCTGCACTTTGCAACTCTATTCAGGCACAATAGCACTCCCACAAGTCCGCCACCTCATTTGTATTTACTGCCGATTACCGGTTAATAGTTTTCTATAACCTGGAAACGGAAGTGACGCATTTGTGTGTCATATGCGTTCCACTGCGGGTTTTTACACTTCTCATCACTACTCCTTCTTAGTTACCATATTTCTATGGATACCTCTTTCACTTCTTCACCATTATATGTATCTATAGACTTTGTTTAGGATATATACAGTGTTTTTAATTATTACTCACAACAGGAAGTGAGGTAATAGTACACTGCCTGTTCACACAAGAAGGGAGGTAAACGTACACTTCTTGTTCACACAACAGGAATTGAGGTAATAGTATACTTCCTGTTCCCTTTGCTATATAAAGCAGATCTGGCAAACACTTCCCCTTGATGAAGTCCACAAGCTAGGATGAAACACATTGGGACTTATGCCTTATGACCCCTTTTCATGGACAGATAAGCCTTCTTTTAACTCATTTCTTGTACATTTTTTTTATCTATTGGTTACCGCTAGGAATATCTGTGATTAAGGAACCGGTTATCTCTGGACCCAGTGTTTGGGCAGATAAGTTTGTTATTGTTTTTAATCTTGTACATGAAATACCTTTCGGTTGCCACGTGGAATATTATGTAGATTAAATTATTGTTTTTATATATAAAAAACATTCTACACAGTTTTTTGGAACTTGCAACAGTTTCTAAATACAGTTCCTTTATATGGGAAAAAAATATGTGCACAACCATTTCTTGCATCATAATAGGTTGCACTATGTTTTTATTGTTCTTTGTATGTTTTGCATATAACTTGAATTCCACCATGGCCATTTGACTGAAGACTTTAATTTAAAGGAAGCTACTGTAAGAATCTTTGTATCCCAATTTGTTTATTATTTTCTCCACACCATTAGGCACTATATTCCCTCGAACGCATAAATATTACTACCACTTGTGTGTCTCACTAACACACATCTTATTGTGAAAAGCTGCCACTCAGTTATAGTTGAGGGGTGTATTAAGATTGGTGTTGCTATTACCGGTCTAAAACACGTAGTTCACTTACCTTGGCGCCTATTTCTCCCTTTACTTTTATATATAAAGGCAGGGGTCGAGTCGGCAGGCCACCACGATACAAAAAGAAATGATTTGCAACTTATCGTCATATGAGCTATCGGATACCGAATTAAAGTTGCTGAACAAAGGACTGTCATTTGTGCCGTCTGTTCCGTTTAATGATCTTCAATGGAATATAGAGAAATACAAACTTCAACGCAAGGTTAAACTAAGGGAACATTTTGGCAATCAAACCAATACCAATATGCAGAAATCTTTGCCTACCAAACTTCTTCCTTTCCGTCAAAAATCTGTATTTGACCCTTTATCAAACAACTCAAGTCTGAAAACGTTCATGTCACGATCCGGGTATCTGGACGCCATTACTTACCCTTCAGATGCCTCCTAAGGCTGGCTCAGCGTTCCAGGACCGGATCCCGCTGTTCCTGAGTTTCCACATGCAGAATGTCAGAGTGGTGATTTCATCAGCCGCGGCCTCCGCTGTGCCCGCGTGGTTAAATGTGCGCTTGTCAATCTGGCGTCTCCTGTCTCCTGTGGCCGGCTTCGCCATTACTGTTTCAATTCTCACATGGATTACAAACCAAACTTCCCTCCAAGTGTCTGCATGGGCGCAGCCATCTTGGATTTTGTCATCTGATCATTTCCACCAATCTGCTGTCTGTATTGTTGATTTGCATAATTGCCTAGCCAACCCCTTCCTTGCTGCAGGTATAAGTAAGCTGTGCCTGAGCAAGGAAGGCGTCAGTGCTTTGGTTGTCTAACCTAGTTCCAGTTTGTCTCTCTCCTGTGGTTGTCTTCCAGGTTCCAGCTCCTGTCTCCAGACTTCTGCTATAGAGACCCGCACCAGCATTCCATCTGCGGTGTAGCCTGACTCTCCGATCCATTCTGGACTCACCTATTTCCAGTTTCATCAATCACCTGCTTCCAGCCCAGCTTCCAGCAGTGTACAGCTTCTCTTAAAGGGCCGGTGTCCTTTCTGCAGTTTACCACTCTCCACCGGTATTATTATTTCACCGCTCTCAAACTCCAAACTTCATCAATCACCTGCTTCCAGCCCAGCTTCCAGCAGTGTACAGCTTCTCTTAAAGGGCCGGTGTCCTTTCTGCAGTTTACCACTCTCCACCGGTATTATTATTTCACCGCTCTCAAACTCCAAACTTCATTATTATTTCATCGCTCTCAAGTTCGTTTATTATTTAACTGGTTCCAGCCAGTATCCACTCCGTACCAACAACAGTCTGGTTCCAGCCAGTATCCACAGCAGCCGTTTTATCTTCAGCAACCCAGCCTTTCCTGGAACACCAGCTGGTACGATCCTGGGTTCTCTCCATTGCTACAGTCAGGCCTGGTAAGGACTTTCCAACTAGAAGATTATTAGAACTGTCTCACTCTACCAGTGCCTGTGGCCCTTGCCACCCTGTAGTACCCAGGAATTGTATTTATCCTCTGTTGACTTTTATGTTTCCTTTACTGCTGCTGTGTTACGGAGTTTGTCATAATAAACATCATTGACTTTTATCCTGGTTGTCGTGGTCACGCCTTCGGGCAGTTATTCTACATGTTACTTACATGTCTAGGGGTCTGATACAACCTCCCAGGTTCCGTTACATCTCAGCCCCTACAACTGAGGCTGCCTCCCGTCAGCTCAGGCCCTCAGTTGTGACAGTAAGCACTGACCTAATGAATCCAGCCGGAGACCAGGATCAAGCGGCCAGGCCGATGCAAGAACTGGCAGCCCGACTTGAACATCAGGAGGCTGCACAGGGCCATATCATCCGCTGTCTCCAGGATCTCTCTACACGGCTGGATGGGATTCAAACGACCCTCCGTGGACCTGGCACGTCCGGTGCGTCCACTACAGTGACACCAGCTGTAACCCCACCCACCTTACCCATTTCCAGTCCACATCTTCATCTTCCAACGCCAGCAAAATTTGATGGATCTCCAAGGTTCTGCAGGGGATTTCTCAATCTATGTGAAATCCACTTTGAGCTTCTACCTGGCAATTTCTTCAGTGACCGTACCAAAATTGCCTATATCATCTCCCTTCTCAGTGGCTCAGCCCTTGACTGGGCATCACCTTTATGGGAGAAGTCTGATCCCCTGCTATCCTCCTATACTGACTTTGTAGCTACATTCAGGCGCATCTTCGACGAGCCAGGCCGGATAACATCTGCTTCATCTGAGATTCTCCGTTTACGCCAGGGAACACGTACTGTGGGACAGTATCTTATACAGTTTAAAATCCTGGCATCCGAACTGGCATGGAACGACGAGGCCCTGTATGCTGCATTCTGGCATGGCTTATCAGAACGCATCAAGGATGAGTTAGCTACCAGAGACTTGCCCTCTAAGTTGGATGAGCTCATTTCTCTTTGCACGAAGGTTGATCTACGTTTCAGAGAGAGAGCAACCGAGCGAGGAAGATCATCTACTCCTAAATCTTCTGCTCCTCCTCCTCGTCAACCATCTCCATCCAAGGATGAGCCTATGCAAATTAGTCGTTCCCGTCTATCTCCCGCTGAGCGCCGAAGATGTCTCTCTGAGTCTCTCTGTCTCTACTGTGCAGCTCCGTCGCACACTATCAATGCCTGTCCCAAACGTCCGGGAAACTCCAGATCCTAGCTCGCCAAGGAGAGGGCCGGCTAGGAGTAATGATCTCCTCTCCATCTCCTCATGACTGTAACCTCCCAGTGTCGCTCCAAATTGCTCAACGTTACAGGAACGTCATTGCCCTCCTTGATTCCGGAGCAGCTGGGAATTTCATAACCGAAGCTTATGTTAAATGGTGGTCCCTACCGACCGAGAGACTGTCCTCGTCCATCTCTTTGACTGCCGTGGATGGCAGCAAGATTTTTGACGCAGTCATTTCCTTAAGGACTCTTCCAGTTCGTCTGAGAGTGGGAGTTCTTCATTCTGAGTATATTTCTTTTTTAGTGATTCCAAGAGCCACACATCCAGTGGTTTTAGGCCTTCCATGGCTCCGTCTCCACAACCCATCAATTGAGTGGACGACTACGCAAATACTGGCATGGGGTCCCTCCTGTGCTGAGACTTGTTTAGCCAAAGTTCTTCCTGTTTGTTCTTCCTTCCCCAGGTCATCTGATGTTCCGCCTCCTCCATATCAAGACTTCACGGACGTGTTCAGTAAAGCCTCTACTGATATCCTTCCTCCTCATAGAGAATGGGACTGCCCAATCGACCTCATTCCAGGGAAGGTTCCACCGCGAGGCCGAACTTATCCGTTGTCTCTGTCTGAGACACACTCCATGGAAGAGTACATCAAAGAGAACCTGGCGAAGGGTTTCATCCGACCATCTTCTTCTCCAGCCGGCGCAGGCTTCTTCTTCGTTAAGAAGAAAGACGGTGGTCTGCGTCCGTGCATCGACTACAGAGGTCTGAACGACATTACCGTCAAGTACCGATACCCTTTACCCCTGATTACCGAGCTCTTTGATAGAGTTAGTGGTGCAACTATTTTCACAAAGCTGGACTTGAGGGGTGCCTACAATCTCATCCGAATCCGTGAGGGTGACGAGTGGAAGACCGCCTTTAACACCCGTGACGGACATTATGAGTACCTCGTCATGCCCTTCGGATTGAGCAACGCTTCAGCAGTCTTCCAGCACTTCGTGAATGAGATTTTCAGGGACATCTTGTACCGCCATGTTGTGGTTTATCTAGACGACATCCTCATCTTTGCTAATAATCTCGAAGATCATCGTTTCTGGGTAAAAGAGGTTCTTTCCCGTCTCCGTGTCAATCACCTCTATTGTAAATTGGAGAAGTGTGTGTTTGAAGTTAAAACCATTCCGTTTCTAGGTTACATTGTGTCCGGTTCCGGACTAGAGATGGATCCTGAGAAACTCCAAGCAATCCAGAATTGGCCTATACCCTTAAGCCTCAAAGGGGTCCAGAGGTTCTTAGGGTTCGCCAATTATTATAGAAAATTTATACGAGACTTTTCCACCATTGTGGCGCCTATCACTGCATTAACCAAGAAAGGTGCTAATCCGTCCAAGTGGTCCGAGGAAGCTACACAGGCCTTTCACCTTCTGAAGCAACGGTTCATCTCTGCACCAGTTCTGAAACAGCCCGACACCGACTCTCCTTTTATCTTAGAGGTAGATGCCTCCTCCGTTGGAGTAGGAGCAGTGTTATCCCAGAGGGCCAAAGATGGACATCTACATCCTTGCAGTTTCTTCTCCCGGAAGTTCTCCCCAGCTGAGCGCAACTATGCCATTGGCTATCAGGAGTTGCTAGCCATCAAGCTCGCTCTGGAGGAGTGGAGATACCTGTTGGAGGGAGCTTCCTACTCAATCACCATACTTACCGACCACAAAAATCTCTTATATCTCAAAGGCGCACAATGTCTGAATCCTCGTCAGGCCAGATGGGCACTTTTCTTCTCTAGGTTTGACTTTAAACTCCAGTTCTGTCCGGGTTCTCAGAATCGTAAGGCCGATGCCCTTTCCCGCTCATGGGAGCAAGAAAATGAGTCCGAGTCTGCAGACAAGCATCCTATTATTAATCTGTTGGCATTCTCCACGGTAGGGATGGACTCTACGCCTCCACCAGGGAAAAGTTTTGTTAAGCCAGTTCTAAGGAAGAAGCTCATGCATTGGGCCCATGCTTCCCGTTTTGCTGGACATACAGGCATTCAGAAAACCCTTGAATTTATTTCTAGGTCCTACTGGTGGCCAACTCTGAAGAAGGACGTTATGGAATTTATTGCCTCCTGCCCAAAGTGTGCCCAACACAAAGTCTCCCGCCAGTCGCCTGCGGGGCAACTGGTTCCATTATCTGTTCCCCGTCGACCTTGGACCCATTTGTCGATGGACTTTGTTTCCGATCTACCTATCTGCAACAAGTTTAATACCATCTGGGTGGTAGTTGACCGGTTCACCAAGATGGCACATTTCATCCCTCTCACCGGTCTTCCGTCAGCTTCCAAGTTGGCTCAAGTGTTTATACAAGAGATCTTCCGACTTCACGGTCTTCCTGAAGAGATCATCTCGGATCGTGGAGTACAATTTGTAGCCAAATTTTGGCGAAGTTTGTGTCAAGCCCTCCAAGTCAAGTTAAAGTTTTCCACGGCTTACCATCCTCAGACCAATGGTCAAACCGAGAGGGTGAATCAGGACTTGGAGGCCTTCCTCCGTATATATGTGTCTTCCTCTCAAGATGACTGGGTTCAACTCCTTCCTTGGGCCGAGTTCAGCCACAACAATCAATACCATTCCTCATCTTCTTCTACACCATTCTTCATTAATTATGGATTCCACCCTAAAGTCCCAGAATTCCAACCGCTTCCCGCAACTTCTGTTCCAGCAGTGGATGTCACCTTGCGTCAGTTTTCAAATAACTGGAGGAACGTCCGCGCAGCCCTGCTTAAAGCCTCATTCAGGTATAAGAAGTTTGCCGATAGGAAGCGTAGAGCGGTTCCTGCTCTCAAGGTGGGTGATCGTGTGTGGCTGTCCACGAAGAATTTGAGGTTGAGAGTTCCCAGCATGAAATTTGCACCTCGCTACATCGGACCCTTCAAGATTGAACAAGTCATCAATCCTGTTGCCTACAGGTTACAGTTACCATCCTTCTTGAAAATACCCAGGACATTTCATGTTTCTTTGTTGAAACCGCTGATCCTGAATCGGTTTCATTCCGCACTTCCTCCAGCTCCCAAAGTTCAGACTCAACGGGGAGTCGAGTACGAGGTGGCCAAGATTTTGGACTCACGTTTCCGTTACGGTCAGTTACAATACCTCATTGACTGGAAGGGCTATGGTCCTGAAGAACGCTCTTGGACCAATGCCTCAGACGTCCATGCTCCTGCCTTGGTCCGAAATTTCCACGCAAAGTTTCCTTTAAAGCCTAAGAAGTGTCCTGGGGCCACTCCTAAAGGGGGGGGGTGCTGTCACGATCCAGGTATCTGGACGCCATTACTTACCCTTCAGATGCCTCCTAAGGCTGGCTCAGCGTTCCAGGACCGGATCCCGCTGTTCCTGAGTTTCCACATGCAGAATGTCAGAGTGGTGATTTCATCAGCCGCGGCCTCGGCTGTGCCCGCGTGGTTAAATGTGCGCTTGTCAGTCTGGCGTCTCCTGTCTCCTGTGGCCGGCGTCGCCATTACTGTTTCAATTCTCACATGGATTACAAACCAAACTTCCCTCCAAGTGTCTGCATGGGCGCAGCCATCTTGGATTTTGTCATCTGATCATTTCCACCAATCTGCTGTCTGTATTGTTGATTTGCATAATTGCCTAGCCAACCCCTTCCTTGCTGCAGGTATAAGTAAGCTGTGCCTGAGCAAGGAAGGCGTCAGTGCTTTGGTTGTCTAACCTAGTTCCAGTTTGTCTCTCTCCTGTGGTTGTCTTCCAGGTTCCAGCTCCTGTCTCCAGACTTCTGCTATAGAGACCCGCACCAGCATTCCATCTGCGGTGTAGCCTGACTCTCCGATCCATTCTGGACTCACCTATTTCCAGTTTCATCAATCACCTGCTTCCAGCCCAGCTTCCAGCAGTGTACAGCTTCTCTTAAAGGGCCGGTGTCCTTTCTGCAGTTTACCACTCTCCACCGGTATTATTATTTCACCGCTCTCAAACTCCAAACTTCATCAATCACCTGCTTCCAGCCCAGCTTCCAGCAGTGTACAGCTTCTCTTAAAGGGCCGGTGTCCTTTCTGCAGTTTACCACTCTCCACCGGTATTATTATTTCACCGCTCTCAAACTCCAAACTTCATTATTATTTCATCGCTCTCAAGTTCGTTTATTATTTAACTGGTTCCAGCCAGTATCCACTCCATACCAACAACAGTCTGGTTCCAGCCAGTATCCACAGCAGCCGTTTTATCTTCAGCAACCCAGCCTTTCCTGGAACACCAGCTGGTACGATCCTGGGTTCTCTCCATTGCTACAGTCAGGCCTGGTAAGGACTTTCCAACTAGAAGATTATTAGAACTGTCTCACTCTACCAGTGCCTGTGGCCCTTGCCACCCTGTAGTACCCAGGAATTGTATTTATCCTCTGTTGACTTTTATGTTTCCTTTACTGCTGCTGTGTTACGGAGTTTGTCATAATAAACATCATTGACTTTTATCCTGGTTGTTGTGGTCACGCCTTCGGGCAGTTATTCTACATGTTACTTACATGTCTAGGGGTCTGATACAACCTCCCAGGTTCCGTTACATCTCAGCCCCTACAACTGAGGCTGCCTCCCATCAGCTCAGGCCCTCAGTTGTGACAGTTCATGAGAATCTTTGAGCATGAGGTGAAAAGTGCAGTGGGCTTCGGTGAGAAAATACATCCAAATCTCACGAAAGCTGAACGGAATGCTCTACAAGATTTATCCAAGAATGAGAAACTAATTATTAGATCATCGGACAAAGGGGGTGTAATAGTGTTACAAGATTTTAAGGATTACAACATGGAAGCATTACGACAATTGTCTTGTGCTGAGGTGTATATAAAGTTACATGCTAATCCATCTGCGAGTTGTAAGAAACGGCTTATAGAAATTATCTCACAAGCCTTACGGGTTGAGTTAATTACACAAGAGATTATGGAAGTTTTGGTACCGCAGTTCCCTATAGTGCCTATATTTTATGTATTGCCCAAGATCCACAAGGGAACAAACCCTCCCCCCGGCCGACCCATTGTGTCGGCGAGGGGTTCTCTTTTGCAACCCTTGTCGGTCTTTCTAGATTGCTTGTTACAACCTTTGCTTTGTGAAGAATCTAGTTATTTGGTTGATACCACTGCATTTTTAAATAATCTTCAATCTATTGAATCATTACCCGATAATTGCTGGCTGGCAACCGTGGATGTTGTCAGTCTTTATACATCAATTCCCCATGATATGGGATTAGCAGCGGTTAGAAGATTTCTCCTCAGAAAGGCAGTGTTTGATATAGATAAAATAGATGTAATCTTGTCATTATTGGAACTAGTATTGTCTAACAACTTTTTTCTATATGGGAAACAATTTTATTTACAAGTCCAAGGGTGTGCGATGGGATCTGCGGTTTCTCCCACGTATGCAAACATCTTTATGTTTTCTATTGAAGAAGATCTGTTTTATAGCAGTGATTGCTTTAGATCAGGGGCAATTCTTTTCAATCATTACATAGATGATCTATTTATTTTGTGGAAAGATGACATAGTGGCACTGACAGATTTGTTGGAGGGCTACAATGCATGTGTTGGCTCTATTAAATTTACTTTTGAGTTTAACCAGAAGGTAATTAATTTTCTGGATGTTTTGGTAAAAATTCAAAATAATAAGATCAATACTACCATCTATGTAAAACCCACTGATTGCAACCAACTATTACACGCGCATAGTTGTCATCCTCCCTCACTAAAAAGAGGATTACCATACTCGCAAATGATCAGGATCAGACGCATCAACAGTAATGCAGAGGTGGCCTCAGCTCAGATTGATACGTTAATTACTAAATTACTTGGAAGAGGTTACTCTAAAGAGTTGTTAAAATCAGCTAAAGTGAAGGTTATGAGTATGGATAGGAGGCCTTTGTTACAAAATAAGATCAAGAGGGATGAACAACATCAAACTAAATTCCCATGGGTAAATAAATTTAATACTAAGTCCAATACTATAACACAAATTGCTAAAAAACATTGGCCCTTATTAGAAACAGATGCACAGTTACATTTGTCCGGTTCGAGGCTAATGCCCTGTTATTCCAAAGGGAAAAACTTGAGACTATTTGGTAAAAACCGATGTCTCAGGTATTTCAGAGGATCCATTAACATCAACCACACACTTTTTGTCTCAAACAACCTCCAAATTAGGTTGTTTTAAATGCACATGTGTTACCTGTCAATATTTATTGACAGGGGATTCATTCAATCACCCACAGACAGGTAAGAAGATCTTGATACGACACCGTCTAACTTGCAATTCGACATTTATTATCTATCAGATTGTATGCCCATGTGGGCTCAGTTAAGTCGGTAAATCCGAACGTAAATTTAAAGAAAGGATGACCTGTCATAGGTCGGCCATTAAAAAAGCTTTGGAGACAGGCAGCAGCGATCAACCCGTAGCCAGACATTTTGCCATTTGCAAACATCCTATCAATAGTATACGGTATAGGATGATAGATCACATCCCTAATAATATCAGGGGTGGTGATCGGGAGTCCAAATTACTCCAAATGGAGACAAAATGGATAGCTTATCTGGGAGTGATTCACCCAAAAGGTTTGAATGAATATTTATCTTATTCTTGTTTTTTATAACAATATACCATCCTTATAATTATATACTGTATTGAGACACAATCAGGTTGATTACAGTGATCATTGAGGGCTTATGTCGGGATACAAGTATTTTGTTCAATTATTGGTTATGAGTAATATGTCAGTATTATTTAAATAGATCGCTTAGAATAAATTGTGCTGCGGTGATCGTATATTTAAAATATTAATCTATTGAAGTGTTTCTTGTCTGATATTACCTAACCATATTGCTTGTAATAGCTACTTGATTACAGTTTGTTCTGACTAGTAATTTTTCAATGATATCTGTATATGAGCGTTTTTGGTTACCATGGTAATGGTTTCTTCTTTCAGTGCGCTGACGGCACTATCACGTCATTTCCGTCCGCCCGACCGGAAGTTCGGGTTCGGACTGTTTCCTAACATGCACGTGGGGTTCTATAAAGGTAAGATGTCTTTTAATGTATTTTAATAAAGCCTGACGACAGTGGATTGCCACTGAAACGTTGTTCTTCCTCAGCGACTGATGTCCTTGTGATTCTTTGCAAATTTGCCGTGAGTGCCACGTCTTTTTCTCTCTCTCTCTCTCTCTCTATATATATATATATATATATATATATATATATATATATACTGCTCAAAAAAATAAAGGGAACACCAGAGGCAGAGAGCTACAGCACACCATCTTTCCAGCATGAACACCTAGACGCCTAGCCACAGTGTGACGTCATCGAGCCGCGACCTACCACCGAGCCGCGAACCTTCTCCGCTGGACGCAGCGGAGTGGTAAGGAATTACAACTCCTTCTTGTCTGCAGCACGGAATTGAATGAGGTAGGGACAGCTAGGGCCTCACTAGCAAAGTGAGAACCGGAACAGACTGAGCTCTATCTACATACTCCATAAAGGAGCTGTAAACATACCGCACTATAACCCAAAAAAATTTTTTCAATACAGGTGCCACTTGCAAATACAAATTCTAGATCACATAGTTACTTACAGCGCTCGTTATATGTTTTATCAGTATTCTTTTTCTAAACAGAGTAGCTTAATCTCATAAGACAGTGCAGTTGTCACATTTTTTAATTTTATATATATATATAGAAACATAGAATTTGACGGCAGATAAGAACCACTTGGCCCATCTAGTCTGCCCCTTTTTTATTTTATCCTTTAGGCAATCTCAACCCTTTTTTAATCTTGATTCTTTGTAAGGATATTCATATGCCTGTCCCAAGCATGTTTAAATTGCCCTACAGTCTTAGCCTCTACCACCTCTGATGGGAGGCTATTCCACTTATCCACTACCCTTTCTGTGAAGTAATTTTTCCTTAAATTTCCCCTGAACCTCCCCCCCTCCAGTCTCAATGTATGCCCTCGAGTTCTAATACTTCTTTTCCTTTGAAGAATGTTTCCCTCCTGAACTTTGTTAAGACCCTTTATATATTTGAAAGTTTCTATCATGTCTCCCCTTTCCCTTCTCTCCTCCAAACTATACATGTTAAGATCTTTTAGCCTTTCCGGGTAAGTTTTGTGATGTAGGCCATGCACCATTTTAGTTGCCCTTCTTTGTACACTCTCTAATGTATTTATATCCTTCTGGAGATAGGGTCTCCAGAACTGGACACAGTATTCCAGATGGGGCCTTACCAATGACCTATACAGTGGCATTATCACTTCTTTTTTCCTGCTACTGATTCCTCTCCCTATGCAACCAAGCATCTGACTTGCCTTTCTCATTGCTTTGTTGCATTGCTTTCCTGCCTTCAAGTCACTTGAAATAGTGACTCCTAAATCTCTTTCCTCCTCAGTAGTTTCCATTATAGTACCCTTGATACTATACTTAGCCTTTGGGTTTTTGAGACCCAAGTGCATGATTTTGCATTTTTTAGCATTAAACTGTAGTTGCCACGTTCTTGACCATTTCTCAAGCCTACCTAGGTCATCAATCATTTGTTTGACCCCTCCCGGTGTGTCTACCCTGTTGCATATCTTTGTATCATCTGCAAAAAGGCATATCTTCCCTTCAATACCATCTGCAATGTCACCAACAAAGATATTAAAGAGAACTGGACCAAGTACAGATCCCTGGGGTACTCCACTGGTAACATTTCCCTCCATAGATTGCACTCCATTAACTACAACTGTCTGTTTCCTATCCTGCAACCAGGTTCTTATCCATTTCACTAATTTATAATCCACCCCCAGGCTTTCAAGTTTATTTAGCAGTCTGATGTGGGACAGTGTCAAATGCCTTACTAAAGTCTAGATATGCTACATCTACAGCTCCCCCTTGATCTATTATTTTCATCACAGAGTCAAAAAAGTCAATAAGATTTGTTTGGCATGATCTCCCACCAGTAAATCCATGCTGTTTTGGATCCTGTAAGTTGTTTGATTTAAGATATTCCACTACTCTTTCTTTTAATAGTTTTTCCATTACTTTCCCTACTACTGATGTAAGGCTTACTGGTCTGTAGTTACTTGCTTCTTCCTTGCTTCCACTTTTGTGCAGTGGAACTACATTTGCTCTTTTCCAGTCCTCTGGAATATCACCTGTATTTAGTGACTGGTTAAATAATTCTGTTAAAGGTGTAACCAGGACATCTTTTAGCTCTTTGAGTATCCTTGGGTGTATCCCATCTGGTCCCATTGATTTATCCACTTTTAGTTTTGAAAGTTCTGTTAGGACCTTCTCCTCTGTAAATGTATTTTCATCTACCTTATTTTTATGAATGTCCTTGCAATTTAACTGTGGCCCCATCCCTTCTTCTGTAGTAAATACTGCGCAAAAATAATTATTTAGGTGATCTGCTATTGCCTTGTCTCCCTCCACCAAATGCCCACTCTCTGTCTTAAGTCTTATTATTCCTCCATTTGATTTTCTCCTTTCACTTATATACTTAAAAAAAGTTTTGCCCCCTTTATCTACTGACTGGGCCATTTTCTCCTCAGCTTCTGCCTTTGCACGTCTGATCACTTTCTTAGCATCCTTCCGTCTGTCCAGATACTCCTCTTTGTCGTTATTATTTTGAGTCTGTTTGTATTTCCTAAAAGCCATCTTTTTTGCTTTCACACTAGTTGATACTACTTTTGTGAACCACACTGGCTTCCTTTTCCTGGTGCTTTTCCTAACCATTTTGATACAAAGGTCTGTTACACTTAGTAATGCACTTTTAATTTTTTTCCACCTCTCCTGCACCCCTTCCAAGTTTCTCCAGTCTGCCAATGAATCACTTAAACATCTCCCCATTTTAGCAAAGTCTGCATTTCTAAAATCCAACACCTTTGTTTTTGTGTGAGAGGAGTTGGATCCTGTCTTTATATTAAACCATACTGCTTGATGATCACTGGATCCCAGGTGCTCACCCACATATATATCAGATATCCTTTCACCATTTGTAAGAATTAGATCTAATATTGAGTCTTTGCGAGTGGGCTCCCTCACCAATTGCTTGAGAGATGCTCCCTGTAAGGAATGTAGAAATTTGCCACTTGTAGCTGAACTTGCAAAAGACCCCTCCCAATTTACATCAGGTAAATTAAAGTCTCCCATGATTATGACATCTCCCTTAAAAGCCATTTTAGAGATGTCCAACAATAGGTTCCTGTCCAAATCCTGCCCCTGGCCTGGTGGTCTATAGATCACCCCAATGCGAATAATGTCCTTCTTCCCAGTTTCTATGGTGACCCAAAGGGCCTCAGTTTTGGCTTCAATATTTTGTATTAAAGTGGCATTTATGCTTTTTTTCACATACATTGCTACCCCTCCTCCTATTCTTCCTATTCTATCTTTCCTAAATAAATTGTATCCTGGTATAGTTAAGTCCCAGTCATGATTCTCATTGCACCAAGACTCTGTAATTGCCACAAAATCCAGGTTATCCCTTGTCATTATCGCAATTAGCTCTGGAATTTTGTCTCCTAAGCTCCTAGCATTTGCAGACATAGCTTTAAAAAATGTTTCTGTGCATTTGTTATTAGTAGCCATGTCCAGAGCGTACAAAATAAATGACAAGTTTAAAGTTGAAATTACCTGTTTGGGGATGTTGCTCAGTATTTGTTTTCTTTTACTAATCAGTAATCATACTCTGTCCTTTACACCATGACTATACCTTACTAAATATAAAGACATAGTACACCTGACCACAATGGGTTAATGTTCAAAAGAGGTAATCACCAGTTAGTATGCAATACTAAACTGTTTCACTGAGCAACTTCCCCACACATGCAATGACATTTTCAAGAAATCATTACATAAAGAAACATACATAAGTTTGCATAAGAGAGAACTGTAGTGAGCAGACTGGGGATGCCTTTTCTTCGGTTTTGTAAAAATGGATGATATGCATAAGATGAATTACATACTTTTGAGCATTAAGGCAGTCCTTTTGTGGTAGTGTTGGTGTGTTGATGTTTTCCTTCTGGTTTTCTTCGGTTTAACGCAGGTATAACGCTATTTTTATAATAACACTTTTATGTCAGCACTTCTATGAAAGCACTGCCAGCCGACGTCTATCCAGCCGTATACTAGACTTCAAATAGGAACAATATCCATGTGAATGCAATGATTGCAAACTCCACCCAAGACCATCCCCCTTTAAACTAAGGCCATAAATTAGCTTAGAATATACACATAGTCACAGGGACAGCATAACCATACCTTCCAACATTTTACACATGAAAATCAATACAAATTTGAAAAGGGGGCATGGCTTTACTTTCAATGTAAGTTTGGAGAGCCAAAAATCGGTACAGACCATAAAAAAAGGTACAGTTGGAGGGTATGCATAACATGCCTGACATGGGTGTGGAATCCAGTCCAGGTATTAGTTTGATCAACCCTGAGCAATAGCAAGCAAGAGATTAGTCTCCTGTCATCCTAATGTTAAGGGGGGGTACACATGGAGAGATCTGTGTTTAAAATCTATGCAATCTGACTAGACTGTGTATGCCACCCAGCAATAGCCACGCATCGCTATCGCCGGTGCTAGATTGAGCCTGCATGCAGGCTCAATGTAGCGGGTCGCATACAGATGGTGCGGCACTCCAAGGATTTTCACACCAACAGCAATTAAATAACAACATTTCAATGCCCTTTATTAGGATGGCATTTTCATCAGGTAGTAATAGACAATACAAAACTCTTACCTTAAATAACAGTATCACCTAGTGTGGCGCCAAACGCCGCGGCGGGACTGCACACCCGGCGGCCGCGCATAGTAAGTGACGTCATGACGCGCTGGAAGGCAACGTCCGACGGCACGTGACATACAGTGCACATCGATGCAAGCATAGTAAAACTGATTCCTACAGATAATAAGAATTTACTTACCGATAATTCTATTTCTCGGAGTCCGTAGTGGATGCTGGGGTTCCTGAAAGGACCATGGGGAATAGCGGCTCCGCAGGAGACAGGGCACAAAAGTAAAGCTTTCCGATCAGGTGGTGTGCACTGGCTCCTCCCCCTATGACCCTCCTCCAAGCCAGTTAGGTACTGTGCCCGGACGAGCGTACACAATAAGGGAGGAATTTTGAATCCCGGGTAAGACTCATACCAGCCACACCAATCACACCGTACAACTTGTGATCAAAACCAGTTAACAGTATGATAACAGAGGAGCCTCTGAAAGATGGCTTCTTAACAATAACCCGAATTAGTTAACAATAACTATGTACAATTATTGCAGATAATCCGCACTTGGGATGGGCGCCCAGCATCCACTACGGACTCCGAGAAATAGAATTATCGGTAAGTAAATTCTTATTTTCTCTATCGTCCTAGTGGATGCTGGGGTTCCTGAAAGGACCATGGGGATTATACCAAAGCTCCCAAACGGGCGGGAGAGTGCGGATGACTCTGCAGCACCGAATGAGAGAACTCCAGGTCCTCCTTAGCCAGAGTATCAAATTTGTAAAATTTTACAAACGTGTTCTCCCCTGACCACGTAGCTGCTCGGCAAAGTTGTAATGCCGAGACCCCTCGGGCAGCCGCCCAAGATGAGCCCACCTTCCTTGTGGAGTGGGCCTTTACAGATTTAGGCTGTGGCAGGCCTGCCACAGAATGTGCAAGTTGGATTGTGCTACAGATCCAACGAGCAATCGTCTGCTTAGACGCAGGAGCACCCATCTTGTTGGGTGCATACAATATAAACAACGAGTCAGATTTTCTGACTCCAGCTGTCCTTGCAATATATATTTTTAATGCTCTGACAACGTCCAGTAACTTGGAGTCCTCCAAGTCACTTGTAGCCGCAGGCACTACAATAGGCTGGTTCAGATGAAATGCTGACACCACCTTAGGGAGAAAATGCGGACGAGTCCGCAGTTCTGCCCTGTCCGAATGGAAAATCAGATATGGGCTTTTGTAAGATAAAGCTGCCAGTTCTGACACTCTCCTGGCCGAAGCCAGGGCTAGTAACATGGTCACTTTCCATGTGAGATATTTTAAATCCACCTTTTTTAGTGGTTCAAACCAATGAGATTTTAGAAATTCCAAAACCACATTGAGATCCCACGGTGCCACTGGAGGCACCACAGGAGGCTGTATATGCAGCACTCCCTTAACAAAAGTCTGGACTTCAGGAACTGAAGCCAATTCTTTTTGAAAGAAAATCGACAGGGCCGAAATTTGAACCTTAATAGATCCCAATTTGAGACCCATAGACAATCCTGATTGCAGGAAATGTAGGAATCGACCCAGTTGAAATTCCTCCGTCGGAGCACTCCGATCCTCGCACCACGCAACATATCTTCGCCAAATGCGGTGATAGTGTTGCACGGTTACTTCCTTCCTTGCTTTAATCAAAGTAGGAATGACTTCTTCCGGCATGCCTTTTTCCTTTAGGATCCGGCGTTCAACCGCCATGCCGTCAAACGCAGCCGCGGTAAGTCTTCAAACAGACAGGGACCCTGCTGAAGCAAGTCCCTCCTTAGAGGTAGAGGCCACGGATCTTCCGTGATCATCTCTTGAAGTTCCGGGTACCAAGTCCTTCTTGGCCAATCCGGAACCACTAGTATCGTTCTTACGCCTCTTTGCCGTATAATTCTCAATACTTTTGGTATGAGAGGCAGAGGAGGAAACACATACACCGACTGGTACACCCAAGGCGTTACCAGCGCGTCCACAGCTATTGCCTGCGGATCTCTTGACCTGGCGCAATACCTGTCCAGTTTTTTGTTGAGGCGAGACGCCATCATGTCCACCATTGGTCTTTCCCAACGGGTTACCAGCATGTGGAAGACTTCCGGATGAAGTCCCCACTCTCCCGGGTGAAGGTCGTGTCTGCTGAGGAAGTCTGCTTCCCAGTTGTCCACTCCCGGGATGAACACTGCTGACAGTGCTATCACATGATTCTCTGCCCAGCGAAGAATCCTTGCAGCTTCTGCCATTGCACTCCTGCTTCTTGTGCCGCCCTGTCTGTTCACATGGGCGACTGCCGTGATGTTGTCCGACTGGATCAACACCGGTTTTCCTTGAAGCAGAGGTTCTGCCTGGCTTAGAGCATTGTAGATTGCTCTTAGTTCCAGAATGTTTATGTGAAGAGACGTTTCCAGGCTCGTCCACACTCCCTGGAAGTTTCTTCCTTGTGTGACTGCTCCCCAGCCTCTCAGGCTGGCGTCCGTGGTCACCAGGATCCAATCCTGTATGCCGAATCTGCGGCCCTCCAATAGATGAGCACTCTGCAACCACCACAGAAGAGATACCCTTGTCCTTGGAGACAGGGTTATCCGCTGGTGCATCTGAAGATGCGACCCTGACCATTTGTCTAACAGATCCCTCTGGAAAATTCGTGCATGGAATCTGCCGAATGGAATTGCTTCGTAAGAAGCCACCATTTTTCCCAGGACTCTTGTGCATTGATGTACAGACACCTTTCCTGGTTTTAGGAGGTTCCTGACAAGCTCGGACAACTGCTTGGCTTTTTCCTCCGGGAGAAAAACCTTTTTCTGAACCGTGTCCAGAATCATCCCTAGGAACAGCAGACGAGTTGTCGGCATTAACTGGGATTTTGGAATATTCAGAATCCAGCCGTGTTGTTTTAGCACTTCTTGAGACAGTGCTAATCCCCTCTCTAGCTGTTCTCTGGACCTTGCCCTTATTAGGAGATCGTCCAAGTATGGGATAATTAATACGCCTTTTCTTCGAAGAAGAATTATCATCTCGGCCATTACCTTTGTAAAGACCCGAGGTGCCGTGGACAATCCGAACGGCAGCGTCTGAAACTGATAGTGACAGTTTTGTACAACGAACCTGAGGTACCCCTGGTGTGAGGGGTAAATTGGAACGTGGAGGTACGCATCCTTGATGTCCAAGGACACCATAAAGTCCCCTTCTTCCAGGTTCGCTATCACTGCTCTGAGTGACTCCATTTTGAACTTGAACTTCTTTATGTACAGGTTCAAGGACTTCAGATTTAGAATAGGTCTTACCGAGCCGTCCGGCTTCGGTACCACAAATAGAGTGGAATAATACCCCTTTCCCTGTTGTAGAAGAGGTACCTTGACTATCACCTGCTGAGAGTACAGCTTGTGAATGGCTTCCAAAACCGTCTCCCTTTCGGAGGGGGACGTTGGTAAAGCAGACTTCAGGAAACGGCGAGGTGGATCTGTCTCTAGTTCCAACCTGTACCCCTGAGATAATAAGAATTTACTTACCGATAATTCTATTTCTCGGAGTCCGTAGTGGATGCTGGGGTTCCTGAAAGGACCATGGGGAACAGCGGCTCCGCAGGAGACAGGGCACAAAAAAGTAAAGCTTTTACCAGATCAGGTGGTGTGCACTGGCTCCTCCCCCTATGACCCTCCTCCAGACTCCAGTTAGGTACTGTGCCCGGACGAGCGTACACAATAAGGGAGGCAATTTGAATCCCGGGTAAGACTCATACCAGCCACACCAATCACACCGTACAACTTGTGATCTAAACCCAGTTAACAGTATGATAACAGAAAGAGCCTCTTAAAGATGGCTCCTTAACAATATAACCCGAATTTGTTAACAATAACTATGTACAGTATTGCAGATAATCCGCACTTGGGATGGGCGCCCAGCATCCACTACGGACTCCGAGAAATAGAATTATCGGTAAGTAAATTCTTATTTTCTCTATCGTCCTAAGTGGATGCTGGGGTTCCTGAAAGGACCATGGGGATTATACCAAAGCTCCCAAACGGGCGGGAGAGTGCGGATGACTCTGCAGCACCGAATGAGAGAATTCCAAGTCCTCTTTTGCCAGGGTATCAAATTTGTAGAATTTTACAAACGTGTTTTCCCCCGACCACGTAGCTGCTCGACAGAATTGTAATGCCGAGACCCCTCGGGCAGCCGCCCAAGATGAGCCCACCTTCCTTGTGGAATGGGCCTTAACAGATTTAGGCTGTGGCAGGCCTGCCACAGAATGAGCAAGTTGAATTGTGTTACAAATCCAACGAGCAATCGTCTGCTTAGAAGCAGGGGCACCCAACTTGTTGGGTGCATATAGTATCAACAGCGAGTCAGATTTTCTGACTTCAGCCGTCCTTGAAATGTATATTTTTAAGGCTCTGACAACGTCCAACAACTTGGAGTCCTCCAAGTCGCCAGTGGCCGCAGGCACCACAATAGGTTGGTTCAGGTGAAACGCTGATACCACCTTAGGGAGAAAATGCGGACGAGTCCTCAGTTCTGCCCTATCCGAATGGAAGATTAGATAAGGGCTTTTATAAGATAAAGCCGCCAATTCAGATACTCTCCTGGCGGAAGCCAGGGCCAGTAACATAGTCACTTTCCATGTGAGATATTTAAAATCCACCTTTTTCAATGGTTCAAACCAATGGGATTTGAGGAAATCTAAAACTACATTTAGATCCCACGGTGCCACCGGAGGCACCACAGGAGGCTGTATATGCAGTACTCCTTTAACAAAAGTCTGTACCTCAGGAACTGAGGCCAATTCTTTTTGGAAGAATATTGACAGGGCCGAAATTTGAACCTTAATAGATCTCAATTTGAGACCCATAGACAATCCTGATTGTAGGAAATGTAGGAAACGACCCAGTTGAAATTCCTCCGTCGGAACACTCCGATCCTCGCACCACGCGACATATTTTCGCCAAATGCGGTGATAATGTTTCGCGGTGACTTCCTTCCTTGCCTTAATCAAGGTAGGAATGACTTCTTCTGGAATGCATTTCCCATTTAGGATCTGGCGTTCAACCGCCATGCCGTCAAACGCAGCCGCGGTAAGTCTTGAAAGAGACAGGGACCCTGTTGTAGCAGGTCCCTTCTCAGAAGTAGAGGGCACGGGTCGTCCGTGACCAACTCTTGAAGTTCCGGGTACCAAGTCCTTCTTGGCCAATCCGGAGCCACTAGTATTGTTCTTACTCCTCCTCACCGTATAATCTTCAATACCTTTGGTATGAGAGGCAGAGGAGGAAACACATATACTGATTTGTACACCCAAGGTGTTACCAGTGCGTCCACAGCTATTGCCTGTGGATCTCTTGACCTGGCGCAATACTTGTCCAGTTTCTTGTTGAGGCGAGACGCCATCATGTCTACCATTGGTCTTTCCCAACAGTTTATTAGCATGTGGAAGACTTCTGGATGAAGACCCCCCTCTCCCGGGTGAATATCGTGTCTGCTGAGGAAGTCTGCTTCCCAGTTGTCCACGCCCGGGAAGAACACTGCTGACAGTGCTATTACGTGATTCTCCGCCCAGCGAAGAATCTTGGCAGCTTCTGCCATTGCACTCCTGCTTCTTGTGCCGCCCTGTCTGTTTACATGGGCGACCGCCGTGATGTTGTCCGACTGAATCAACACCGGTTTTCCTTGCAGGAGTGGTTCCGCCTGGCTTAGAGCATTTTGGATTGCTCTTAGTACCAGAATGTTTATGTGAAGAGACTTTTCCAGGTTCGTCCATACCCCCTGGAAGTTTCTTCCTTGTGTGACTGCTCCCCAACCTCTCAGGCTGGCGTCCGTGGTCACCAGGATCAAATCCTGTATGCCGAATCTGCGGCCCTCCAATAGATGAGCCTTTTGCAACCACCACAGAAGATATACCCTTGTCCTTGGCGACAGGGTTATTCGCAGGTGCATCTGAGGATGCGACCCTGACCATTTGTCCAACAGATCCCTTTGGAAAATTCTTGCATGGAATCTGCCGAATGGAATTGCTTCGTAAAAAGCCACCATTTTTCCCAGGACTCTTGTGCATTGATGTACAGACACCTTTCCTGGTTTTAGGAGGTTCCTGACAGGTCGGATAACTCCTTGGCTTTTTCCTCGGGAAGAAAAACCTTTTTCTGAACCGTGTCCAGAATCATCCCTAGGAACAGCAGACGTATCGTCGGAAAACAGCTGCGATTCTTGGAATATTTAGAATCCAGTCGTGCCGTCGAAGAACTACTTTAGATAGTGCTCTTCCGACCTCCAACTGTTCTCTGGAACTTGCCCTTTTTAGGTCGTGCAAGTAAGGGATAATTTAGATGCCTTTTTTCTTTGAAGAAACATCTTTTCGGCCATTACCTTGGTAAAAAGGCCCGGGGTGCCGTGGATAATTCAAACGGCATCGTCTGAAACTGATATTGACAGTTCTGTACCACGAACCAGAGGTACCCTTGATGAGAAGGACAAAATTTGGACATGGAGGTAATCCTTGATGTCCAGGGACACCATATAGTCCCCTTTTTTCCGGTTCGCTATCACTGCTCTGAGTGACTTTATCTCGATTTGAACCTTTTATGTAAGTGTTCAAAACATTTTAGATTTAGACTATGTGTCACCAAGCCGTCTGGCTTCAGTACCACAATATAGTGTGGAAAAATAATACCCTTTTCCTCGTCGTAGGAGGGGTACTTTGATTATCACCTGCTGGATATACAGCTTGTGAATTGTTTCCAATGCTGCCTCCCTGTCGGAGGGAGCCGTTGGTAAAGCAGACTTCAGGAACCTGCGAGGAGAAGATGTCTCGACTCTCCAATCTTTACCCCTGGGATAATACTCGTACGATCTAGGGGTCAACTTGCGAGTGATCCCACTGCGCCCTGAGACTCTTGAGACTACCCCCCCACCTTGAGTCCGCTTGCACGGCCCCAGCGTCATGCTGAGGACTTGGCAGACGCGGTGGAGGGCTTCTTTTCCTGGGAAAGGGCTGCCTGCTGCAGTCTACTTCCCTTACCTCTATGTCTGGGCAGATATGACTGGCCTTTTGCCTGCATGCCCTCATGGGAAAGGAAAGATTGAGGCTGAAAAGACGGTGTCTTTTTTAGCTGAGATGTAACTTGGGGTAAAAAAGGTTGGATTTCCCAGCTGTTGCTGTGGTCCCCAGGTCCGATGGACCGACCCCCAAATAACTCCTTCCCTTTATACAGCAATACTTCCATCTGCCGTATGGGATCTGTATCACCTGACCACTGTCGTGTCCCTGACATCTTCTGGGAGATATGGACAACGCACTTATCTTGATGCCAGAGAGCAAATATCCCTCTGTGCATCTCACATACCTATATATAGAATGCATCCTATTAAATGCTCTACATGAATAAAATATTTTCAGTCAGGGAATCCGACCAAGCCAACCCAGCACTGCATCTCCAGGCTGATGGCGATCGCTGGTCGCAGTATAACCACCGTATGTGTGTATATACTTTTTAGGATATTTTTCCAGCTTCCTATCAGCTGGCTCCTTGAGGGCGGCCGTATCTGGAGACGGTAACGCCACTTGATAAGCGTGTGAGCGCCTTATCACCCTAAGGGGTGTTTCCCAACGTACCCTAATTTCTGGCGGGAAAGGGTATAACGCCAATATTTGCTATCGGGGTAACCCTACGCATCATCACACACTTCATTTTATTTTATCTGATTCAGGAAAAACTACAGGTAGTTTTTTCCACTCCCACATAATACCCTTTCTTGTGGTACTTGTAGTATCAGAAACACGTAACACCTCCTTCATTGCCCTTAACGTGTGGCCCTAATGAGAAATACGTTTGTTTATTCACCGTCGACACTGTATTCAGTGTCCGTGTCTGTGTCGACCGACTGAGGTAAATGGGCGTTTTTTAAAAACCCCTGACGGTGTTTCTGAGACGCCTGGACCGGTCCTAATAGATTGTCGGCCGTCTCATGTCGTCAACCGACCTTGCAGCGTGTTGACATTCTCACGTAATTCTCTAAATAAGCCATCCATTCCGGTGTCGACTCCCTAGAGAGTGACATCACCATTACAGGCAATTTCTCCGCCTCCTCACCAACATCGTCCTCATACATGTCGACACACACGTACCGACACACAGCACACACACCGGGAATGCTCTGACAGAGGACAGGACCCACTAGCCCTTTGGGGAGACAGAGGGAGAGTCTGCCAGCACACACCAAAAACGCTATAATTATATAGGGACAACCTTATATAAGTGTTTCTCCCTTATAGCATCTTTTATATATATACAATATCGCCAAAATCAGTGCCCCCCCTCTCTGTTTTAACCCTGTTTCTGTAGTGCAGTGCAGGGGAGAGCCTGGGAGCCTTCTCTCCAGCTTTTCTGTGAGAGAAAATGGCGCTGTGTGCTGAGGAGATAGGCCCCGCCCCTTTTACGGCGGGCTCGTCTCCCGCTATTTTTGAAGTTAGGCAGGGGTTAAATATCTCCATATAGCCTCTGTGGGCTATATGTGAGGTATTTTTTGCCTCTAATAAGGTTTTTATTTGCCTCTCAGAGCGCCCCCCCCAGCGCTCTGCACCCTCAGTGACTGTTGTGTGAAGTGTGCTGAGAGGAAAATGGCGCACAGCTGCAGTGCTGTGCGCTACCTTTATGAAGACTCAGGAGTCTTCAGCCGCCGATTTTGGACCTCTTCTCTCTTCAGCGTCTGCAAGGGGGCCGGCGGCGCGGCTCCGGTGACCATCCAGGCTGTACCTGTGATCGTCCCTCTGGAGCTAGTGTCCAGTAGCCAAGCAGCAAATCCACTCTGCACGCAGGTGAGTTCACTACTTCTCCCCTAAGTCCCTCGTTGCAGTGATCCTGTTGCCAGCAGGACTCACTGTAAAGTATAAAACCTAAGCTAAACTTTCTCTAAGCAGCTCTTTAGGAGAGCCACCTAGATTGCACCCTTCTCGTTCGGGCACAAAATCTAACTGGAGTCTGGAGGAGGGTCATAGGGGGAGGAGCCAGTGCACACCACCTGATCTGGTAAAAGCTTTACTTTTTTGTGCCCTGTCTCCTGCGGAGCCGCTGTTCCCCATGGTCCTTTCAGGAACCCCAGCATCCACTTAGGACGATAGAGAAATTATCTGCAGGATCCAGGGATCTACCTGCGAGTGAGCCCACTGCGCGCTGAAATGCTTGAGACGACCGCCCACCGCCCCCGAGTCCGCTTGAGAAGCCCCAGCGTCATGCTGAGGCTTTTGTAGAAGCGGGGGAGGGCTTCTGTTCCTGGGAAGGAGCTGCCTGTTGGTGTCTCTTCCCCCTTCCTCTGCCTCGTGGCAGATATGAATATCCCTTTGCTCTCTTGTTTTTAAAGGAACGAAAGGACTGCGGTTGAAAAGTCGGTGTCTTTTTCTGTTGGGGAGTAGCTTGAGGTAAAAAGGTGGATTTCCCGGCTGTAGCCGTGGCCACCAAATCTGATAGACCGACTCCAAATAACTCCTCCCCTTTATACGGCAAAACTTCCATATGCCGTTTTGAGTCCGCATCGCCTGACCACTGTCGCGTCCATAAACTTCTTCTGGCCGAAATGGACATAGCACTTACCCGTGATGCCAGTGTGCAGATATCCCTCTGTGCATCACGCATATAAAGAAATGCATCCTTTATTTGCTCTAAAGACAGTAAAACATTGTCCCTATCCAGGGTATCAATATTTTCAATCAGGGACTCTGACCAAACTACTCCAGCACTGCACATCCAGGCTGACGCTATAGCTGGTCGTAGTATAACACCTGTATGTGTGTATATACTTTTTTGGATATTTTCCATCCTCCTATCTGTTGGATCTTTAAGTGCGGCCGTCTCAGGAGAGGGTAACGCCACTTGTTTAGATAAGCGTGTGAGCGCCTTATCCACCCTAGGAGGTGTTTCCCAGCGCGCCCTAACCTCTGACGGGAAAGGGTATAAAGCTAATAACTTCTTTGAAATTAGCATCTTTTTATCGGGGGCAACCCACGCTTCATCACATACATCATTTAGTTCTTCTGATTCAGGAAAAACTATAGGTAGTTTTTTCACACCCCACATAATACCCTGTTTAGTGGTACCAGTAGTATCAGCTAAATGTAACGCCTCCTTCATTGCCAAAATCATATAACGTGTGGCCCTACTGGAAAATACGGTTGATTCGTCACCGTCGCCACTGGAATCAGTGCCTGTGTCTGGGTCTGTGTCGACCGACTGAGGCAAAGGGCGTTTTACAGCCCCTGACGGTGTTTGAGGCGCCTGGACAGGCACTAACTGATTGTCCGGCCGTCTCATGTCGACAAACGACTGCTTTAGCGTGTTGACACTATCCCGTAATTCCATAAATAAAGGCATCCATTCTGGTGTCGACCCCCTAGGAGGTGACATCCCCATATTTGGCAATTGCTCCGCCTCCACACCAATATCGTCCTCATACATGTCGACACACACGTACCGACACACAGCAGACACACAGGGAATGCTCTTAACGAAGACAGGACCCCACTAGCCCTTTGGGGAGACAGAGGGAGAGTTTGCCAGCACACACCAAAAGCGCTATATATGACAGGGATAGCCTTATAATAAGTGCTCCCTGTATAGCTGCTTTTATAATATAATTTTTGCCACTATTTTGCCCCCCCTCTCTTGTTTTACCCTGTTTCTGTAGTGCAGTGCAGGGGAGAGACCTGGGAGCCGTCCTGACCAGCGGAGCTGTGTAAGGAAAATGGCGCTGTGTGCTGAGGAGATAGGCCCCGCCCCTTTTCCGGCGGGCTCGTCTCCCGCTCTTTAGTGTATTCTGGCAGGGGTTAAATATCTCCATATAGCCCCGGAGGCTATATGTGAGGTATTTTTTAGCCAAATAGGTTTTCATTTGCCTCCCAGGGCGCTCCCCTCCCAGCGCCCTGCACCCTCAGTGACTGCCGTGTGAAGTGTGCTGAGAGGAAAATGGCGCACAGCTGCAGTGCTGTGCGCTACCTTTAGAAGACTGAGGAGTCTTCTGCCGCCGATTCTGGACCTCTTCATGTTTCAGCATCTGCAAGGGGGCCGGCGGCGAGGCTCCGGTGACCATCCAGGCTGTACCTGTGATCGTCCCTCTGGAGCTGATGTCCAGTAGCCAAGAAGCCAATCCATCCTGCACGCAGGTGAGTTCACTTCTTCTCCCCTAAGTCCCTCGTTGCAGTGATCCTGTTGCCAGCAGGACTCACTGTAAAATAAAAAACCTAAGCTAAACTTTCTCTAAGCAGCTCTTTAGGAGAGCCACCTAGATTGCACCCTTCTCGGCCGGGCACAAAAATCTAACTGGCTTGGAGGAGGGTCATAGGGGGAGGAGCCAGTGCACACCACCTGATCGGAAAGCTTTACTTTTGTGCCCTGTCTCCTGCGGAGCCGCTATTCCCCATGGTCCTTTCAGGAACCCCAGCATCCACTAGGACGATAGAGAAATAATGGGGTAACAATACAGCACCAAAGGCGCTGTAACCGTGCGCCTGACTAACAAATACAATAGCTGTAATGAGACACAGCCTGTGTCATCGGGATAATGACACGCAATACTATAGCAATAAGACAAAAATTAACACGACCAGCAATACAGGTACATATCAAAGCTGAGCACTTACAAAAACCTAAAGGGGAATGATAATACATTGAGTTTAAGGCACAATGCAATAAAGGTGTCCTAAACATAAGAACACCAGATATGTCAAATGGCAGATTAATCAACTATGAGAAGCCAATACGTTCATACCTGAACGTTCATTTAAACCCTTGGGGGCTAATGTTCCCAAGCGGAAAATCCATTGTGCCTCACATTGTCGTAGTCTGAGGCCACGATTACCCCCACATATGGAGTGAGGGATGTGGTCAATCATTCTATACTTCAAAGTGGTAAGATTGTGTGCAGAATTAGCAAAACTGTGAGTAAGGGTTACCTTACTCACAGTTTATCCGAGTGAGACGGATAACCTCAGATATTAAGCAAGCAGAAATCCATATCAATGTATTACTTGAAAAATTTCTTAACCGGGGTTATGACTATGCCCAGCTTCAACAAACTAAACTTAAAGTATTAAACATTGACAGAATGTCTTTATTACAACCTAACCCCAAATCTAAGAAAGCTATCCTGCCCTGGGTCACTCAATATACATCAGCCAGTCCTAGTATCAACAAAGTAGCTAAAAGTCTATGGCCTATTATTAAGTCAGATCAGGATTGCAGCCTCTCTGATACGCAATTGATGTTGTGTTACCGGAGAGGTCGCAATATTCGTGATATCTTAGTTAAAGCAGATATCCTGGAGCCAACCTCCAGTATGTATCGTGGCAAAGCGGGTTGCATTAGATGCACCTGCGTGACTTGCAAATATTTGATCCCAGGCAATATGTTTTACCATCCGCATACTGGGAAAACATTATTCATTAAATACAGACTTACTTGCAATTCAACATTTACTGTTTACCAGATTATCTGTCCGTGCGGCTTGTTTTATATAGGGAAGACAGAACGTCCCTTTAAGGAACGGATGGCTGCACATCGCTCTGCCATTAAAGCTGCACTGTCCTCGGGCAAAAGTGATCAGCCTGTCGCGAGGCATTTTGCTAATTCTGCACATAATCTTAACACTTTGAAGTATAGAATGATTGACCACATCCCTCACTCTATATGTGGGGGTAATCGTGGCCTCAGACTACGACAATGTGAGGCACAATGGATTTTCCGCTTGGGGACATTAGCCCCCAAGGGTTTAAATGAACATTCAGGTATGAACGTATTGGCTTCTCATAGTTGATTAATCTGCCATTTGACATATCTGGTGTTCTTATGTTTAGGACAACTTTATTGCATTGTGCCTTAAACTCAATGTACTATCATTCCCCTTTAGGTTTTTGTAAGCGCTCAGCTTTGATATGTACCTGTATTGCTGGTCGTGTTAATTTTTGTCTTATTGCTATAGTATTGCGTGTCATTATCCCGATGACACAGGCTGTGTCTCATTACAGCTATTGTATTTGTTAGTCAGGCGCACGGTTACAGCGCTTTTGGTGCTGTATTGTTACCCCATTATATCTGTAGGAATCAGTTTTACTATGCTTGCATCGATGTGCAGTCTTTTGTTTGTTTTGTTGTAGCTCTATGGTTACGGGTTGTATGTCACGTGCCGTCGTACGTTGCCTTCCAGCGCGTCATGACGTCACTTACTATGCGCGGCCGCCGGGTGTGCAGTCCCGCCGTGGCGTTTGGCGCCACACTAGGTGATACTGTTATTTAAGGTAAGAGTTTTGTATTGTCTATTACTACCTGATGAAAATGCCATCCTAATAAAGGGCATTGAAACGTTGTTATTTAATTGCTGTCGGTGTGAAAATCCTTGGAGTGCCGCACCATCTGTATGCTATATATATATATATATATATATATATATATATGCAAATGTCCAAGAGGAGCAGGCGGCACTCGGAGACTTGCAATTAGAAGAAATTTATTCTCTACGTTTCAGGGGCTGAACCCCTTTCGTCAGGAGATAAAGACACAACTGAACAAAAAAGGTTTAAATAGGCTACCAAGCAGGTGTCACACCTGTGAGTGGTAACTAATTAGATACATTGAAAGAAACTGACAAAAACATACAAAGTACAAAGAAAGGGCAACACATCAAAAGAAATACATAAATAGGAAAAAAAGGATGCATAATATACATAATGACAGTATCATAAATGGTTATATAAGCATTAGCTGTTATTTAACACAAAACACTTATAAAAAGCACTGTAAGCCTAATGATTCATTTAACCCCTTAGGTGAAACAGTGTCCAAAAGAAATATCCATCTGGATTCCCACTGCAGTAAACGTCACGGTCCCTGCCACAAATGGATACAGTTATATGGTCAATCATTCTGTAGCGGACAGAGGATAAGATATGTCTAGCAGACACAAAATGACGTGCGACAACTTGATTGCTAGACCCAGAAATTAAAGCAGCTCTGATTGCTGAACGATGTAAGTTCATTCTTTCCTTAAACTGACAAGTTTTTGCCTATAATATAACCCACATGGGTAGGAAATAATATATATGACATAAGATGAAGTACAGGTCAAACTATATCTCATTTTAAATGTTTTGCCTGTATGTGGATGACAAAATGTATCACCTGTTAGTAAATATCCACACGTTGTACATCCCAAGCACTTGTAACAGTCTGTTTTTTTTTTTAGTTAGAAAATGTGGAACTGGAGTGCTGTTTAGGCCGGTGACATAAAGTTTAATGACAGAATCCCCTATATTCCTTCCCCTTTGGAAACTAGGGAGCAGACTACTATTTTTCAACAGGGGCAAATTATCATCTGAATTTACAATAGGTCATAATTTCTTGATGTTATGAACCAGAGCTGGAGATTTAGTGTTAAATTGATTAACCCAAATCACTGAATTTTGGATAGACTTTTTAGGATGTGGGGTTAATAAGTTTGCACGAGGCAAACGTAGTGCTTTATTTTTAGCTGCAATAAGGTCCTTACGTTTGTAACCACGATCAAGAAATGTATTAAACATAGTATTCAAATGATGCATAGCATCCTCATTATCACTACAAATGCGCCTGACTCTCAAAAATTGAGAGTACGGGAGACCTCGTTTAGTAGAGGCGGGATGATGGCTATCAGACCTAAGCATGGTATTCCTGTCTGTTGGCTTAATATACAATGATGTGGACAGTTTCCCATTATTTAAAGAGATAGATACATCCAAAAAATGTACAGTCTGCGTATGTAGAGTAGCGGTCAATTTGGCAGAACAAGCAGAAGCATTGTGAATGTCAATCAGCTGTGTAAACATTTCTTGGCTGCCTGGCCTTATAATAAGCAGGTCATCTATATATCTGCGGTATGCAAAAATGAACTGGGTAATGTTAGGATCAGAAAAAAACAATTTAGTTTCCCCCGCATACATATAGGCGTTAGCGTACGATGGGGCCACAGAGGACCCCATCGCACAGCCAGGTAGATGCAGAAAAAATTGCTTATTAAAATAGAAATAATTTCTAGTTAGTATCAAATGTAATTGTCGAAAAATTTCTATTGGAGGGCCATTGTAAAGAGAGTTGTCAGTAATAAGAGATCTAACCGCCGACAACCTTTCATCGTGCTGTATGCATGTGTAGAGACTTACAACGTCCACACAGCACAGAATGCTACCCTCAGGTATGGCAGGCAAAGTATCAAAAAAAGACAATAAAGAGGAGGTATCCTTTAAATGGGTAGATGTATTCTGAATACAAGGCTGCAATATTGAATCTAACCATACTGAAATAGGTTGATCTAAGGACCCTCGCGCCAAAATAATCGGGCATCCGGGTGGATGAAACAAATCTTTATGAATCTTAGGTAGCGTGTACAGTAGTGGAACCACCGGATACGCTACCTTCAATGCTTTTACAAGATCATCTCCAATATCAGCCTGCAGCAGAAAATCAAGTTCTTTCTTATATAACACTGTAGGGCCACCAGGTAAGCGTGTATTAGTAGCTGACACAGATAGCTGCTTATCAATCTCTGCAAAATAATCATTGGTATTTTGTACAACGACAGACCCTACCTTATCAGTATTATGTATCACAATGTCTGTACGTTTTTGTAAGCTATGTAAGGCCGATAGTTCATCATTTGATAGATTATGGTAAACTGTGTCAAGGTCTTTAAGAATAGATGAAGTAGAAATTTCCCATAATATATTAAATGTTTTTATAGTGGGACTATTAGAGATCGGATCAAACCGTGAACGTGACTGAATTTTTTGTAACTGGCCTGGAATTCATGTACCAAAAGATTCCTGTACAGAACGTGATTTTTTTTTACCAGAAATCTCTTTTAACTGTAACTGACGAGAAAGTTTGTACGTTTCAACCTTAAACCGAAAAAAATCAGGTGAGCATTTAGGGACAAAAGACATACCCTTACTTAGTACACTATATTCAGCATCAGTAAATGGTAAATCAGAAATATTTAGCACTAGCTCTTTGGCTGCCGAGGTAGTCTCCCTTTTCCTGTCACATTGGCCGCCCCGTTTCGTTGGTCTACGGACGTACCGGCTCTCTGCGCTCGGGTAGTTGCGGCTAAAAGGATACCATGTTTACGTCTGGCAGCTTTATGTTGCATAGAATCAGAGTCACTACCTGATGTAGTAGAATGATGGATGTGCGCCCCGATTATGCCGGGATCGGATGCGTTGTTTGAACAGGTTTAGTGGAAGTGCCTTTTGAAATCCAACTATAAACTTGATGCTGAGCATAATCATAATCATTGTCCACTATTTTTAATTTATTTTGTTTATATTGGATTAAATCCATTTTTTATTTCTCAGTTTGGGCAGCCAGTTTATCTAGCCAATTACCATCAGTATCTGTAGTGAGTACTGGCAGGTGAGCATCCTCAAACAGCCAATGCTTATATACCCATTATGTGTATCAAAGGCGGAACTACCGCCAGTGCAACCAGTGTGTTGCACTGGGGCCCGCCTCTGTCCAGGGGCCCAAAGCATGTAATGAGTCAAACTGACTCATTACATGCCGCTGTGTGCTGCGGGCAACCGCTGCCCGCAGCGCACAGCCGCCCGGAGAGGAGAGGAGCAGCGGTACGGGGTAAGGAGGAGGAGGGAGGTGGAGGAGGAAGCCGCAGCAGCGCTTTGTTACTGGTGGAGGCGCTGCTGCTGCTGCCCCTCTGCTTCACTATAGGCTGTCTTCCGAGAACAGCCTATAGTGAAGCAGAGGGGCAGCAGCAGCAGCGCCTCCACCAATAACACAGCGCTGCTGCGGCTCCCTCCTCCACCTCCCTCCTCCTCCTTCTCTACTGCCCGGGAATCGTCAAGCTGCACCGAGGAGCCTGAGCCAGCGGAGAGGGTAAGTATAATTCTTCTTTCTTTCTGTCTTTATTGGGACTGCCTGCCGCAATGTGTAAAAATGGGGGACTGCCTGCCGCAATGTGTAAAAAGGGGGAATCTGCTTGCCGCTATGTGTAAAAATGGGGAATCTGCCTGCCGCAATGTGTAAAAATGGGGAATCTGCTTGTTGCTATGTGTAAAAATGGGGAATCTGCCTGCCGCAATGTGTAAAAATGGGGAATCTGCCTGCCGCTATGTGTAAAAATGGGGAATCTGCCTGCCGCAATGTGTAAAAATGGGGAATCTGCCTGCCGCAATGTGTAAAAATGGGGAATCTGCCTGCCGCTATGTGTAAAAAGGGGGAATCTGCCTGCCGCAATGTGTAAAAAGGGGGAATCTGCCTGCCGCAATGTGTAAAAAGGGGGAATCTGCCTGCCGCAATGTGTAAAAAGGGGGAATCTGCCTGCCGTAATGTGTAAAAAGGGGACGCTGTCTGCCGTTATGTGTAAAAAGTGTACGCTGCCTGCCGTAATGTGTAAAAAGGGGACGCTGTCTGCCGTAATGTGTAAAAAGGGGACGCTGTCTGCCGTAATGTGTAAAAAGGGGACGCTGTCTGCCGTAATGTGTAAAAAGGGGACGCTGTCTGCCGTTATGTGTAAAAAGTGTACGCTGTCTGCCGCTATGTGTAACAAGGGCACGCTGTCTGCCGTTATGTGTAAAAAGGGGACGCTGTATGCCGTTATGTGTAAAAAGTGCACGCTGTCTGCCGTAATGTGTAAAAAGGGGATGCTGTCTGCCGTAATGTGTAAAAAGAGGAACCTGTCCGCTGTAAGGTGTAAAAGGGCCTCTACCTGGTGTAGTGGTGCTACTGTGCGGCGTAATTTTAATAATGGAGACTACTGTGCACCGTTTTATGAATTGGTATTATTTTGTGACCACACCCCTTCCCCACGAAGCCACGCCACTATGTATTTTTGCGCGTGCCTACGGCGCGCACTGCCCCTGTTTTGCATGCAGGGATGGGGCTCCGATGCCGTTTCTTGCACACAGTGCTAAAATGTTTAGTTACGGCACTGTTGCTAGGTATCCATTTCTCTGGCCCTGAGCAGGTCCCCCTCACCAGATCCTCTCCAGGGGTGAGGGGGTGGACCTGGATGGGATGGGGGGTGGGGGTGGGGCAAAGCATTTTGTTGCACCTGGGCCCACCGCTCGCTAGTTCCGCCACTGATGTATATTATTATATAACCATTTATATAACCATTTATGATATTGTCATTATGTATATTATGCATTCTTTTTTCCTATTTATGTATTTCTTTTGATGTGTTGCACTTTCTTTGTACTTTGTATGTTTTTTTGTCAGTTTGTTTCAATGTATCTAATTAGTTACCACTTACAGGTGTGACACCTGCTTGGTAGCCTATTTAAACCTGTTTTTTTCAGCTGTGTCTTTATCTCCTGATGAAAAAGGGGTTCTGCCTTGAAACGGAGAGAATACATTTCTTCTATTTGCAAGTCTCCGAGTGCCGCCTACTCCTTTTGGACATTTGCAAGTCTACACATTTATTTGGGAGGGCAACGGAGTACATTACCTCAGAGAGTGCCGAATTATCTGCTGCATCTATCTATCTATCTATCTATATCTATATATATATATCTATATATCTATATATATATATATATATATATATATATATATATATATATACACACTGCTCAAAAAAATAAAGGGAACACTAAAGTAACACATCCTAGATCTGTATGAATGAAATATTCTTATTAAATACTTTGTTCTTTACATAGTTGAATGTGCTGACAACAAAATCACACAAAAATTATCAATGGAAATCAAATTTATTAACCCATGGAGGTCTGGATTTGGAGTCACACTCAAAATGAAAGTGGAAAACCACCTCAGGCTGATCCAACTTTGATGTAATGTCCTTAAAACAAGTCAAAATGAGGCTCAGTAGTGTGTGTGGCCTCCACGTGCCTGTATGACCTCCCTACAATGCCTGGGCATGCTCCTGATGAGGTGGTGGATGGTCTCCTGAGGGATCTCCTCCCAAACCTGTCATGCTGAAGGAGGTTGCAGGCAGCAGAACGTTCTCCTTTGCGTCTCCAGACTCTGTCACGTCTGTCACATGTGCTCAGTGAGAACCTGCTTTCATCTGTGAAGAGCACAGGGCGCCAGTGGCGAATTTGCCAATCTTGGTGTTCTCTGGCAAATGCCAAACGTCCTGCACGGTGTTGGGCTGTAAGCACAACCCCCATCTGTGGACGTCGGGCCCTCATACCACCCTCATGGAGTCTGTTTCTGATCATTTGAGTAGACACATGCACATTTGTGGCTTGCTGGAGGTCATTTTGCAGGGCTCTGGCAGTGCTCCTCCTGTTCCTCCTTGCACAAAGGCGGAAGTGGCGGTCCTGCTGCTGGGTTGTTGCCCTCCTACAGCCTCCTCCATGTCTCCTGATGTACTGGCCTGTCTCCTGGTAGCACCTCCATGCTCTGGACACTACGCTGACAGACACAGCAAACCTTCTTGCCACAGCTCGCATTGATGTGCCATCCTGGATGAGCTGCACTACCTGAGCCACTTGTGTGGGTTGTAGACTCTGTCTCATGCTACCACTAGAGTGAAAGCACCGCCAGCTTTCAAAAGTGACCAAAACATCAGCCAGAAAGCATAGGAGCCGAGAAGTGGTCTGTGGTCACCACCTGCAGAACAACTCCTTTCTTGGGGGTGTCTTGCTAATTGCCTATAATTCCCACCTGTTGTCTATTCCATTTGCACAACAGCATGTGAAATTGATTGTCAATCAGTGTTGCTTCCTAAGTGCACAGTTTGATTTCACAGAAGTGTGATTGACTGGGCGTTACATTGTGTTGTTTAAGTGTTCCCTTTATTTTTTTGAGCAGTGTGTGTATATGTATGTATATATATATATATATATATACATATATACATATATATATATATATATATATATACACATACATACATAGTAAATACTGCTAGTGCATGCATGATGTACCAGATTAATAACGGCACTGCACTGTAGAAAATAAACTATAGACCTGTGCAGTATAAGGTAACATATGTACAATATATCATTCTAGTGCACAGTCTGGAACCTGATCTCTAGAGGAGGTGGACCCTTAGGCATTGGTGCCCACAGGCGGTTTCCCCTGTGAACCTGTGAGCCAGTCCCTCCCTGTGCCTACCTGTGAAAAATAAACCTGCAGTGTGGAACTGTTACACGGTGTATGTGAGCCTTGTCACATTATATATTTATACACACACACATTTTGCAGTTCAAGTTTATGGATTTATTAGGCAAAGAGCAGTGAAGAGTTTAGTGAAGACAAAATGTTAAGTCAGCGCAGACAATGTCAGCTCTGCAAAAATAGAATTATTGCTGCTTAACCTTGAGCAGATCCTCAAGTGAATGTTCAGATATACTGTACAACATAGATCTTCTGCTACCATATTTCAGTGTATACTGAATACTTATTGTTCTGTTTAGTTGGAGCATAGTCAGTTCTCAGAATAATAGGAGAGCAGAGATCTTGCCATTATGAGAAGAAATAGCTGTAGGAGGTACAAACAGCGCACCTGCATTGATTCTTTAATGTAAAGCAAAATGCCAGAGTCTTATTCTTTAAAATAGTTGAAATATGAATTACACATCATAGCCTAAAACCGAGTTTATAATATTTAGATTTAAGCACAAAATTGGAAATACCCACAGTGTACTATATGTACATCACAGTGGAGTACCAGAAAATCATACTTAAGGGCATATTTACTATAAATTGCGGTCTGACACACATCGTGCAATAAGGATTTTTCACTTGCTTAAATGTATTACAGGTTGAGTATCCCTTATCAGAGTATCCCTTATCCAAATTGTTCTGAAAACTAATGTTTTCGGTATGCAGATTTTTTTACATTTATGCTGCACTCGCCCGACCCCGGGTCCCAATAATGCATTGCGCAGGTCAAATAATGCATTGCGCAGTTGCTTGTTCCCCGCCATTACTCGCGATGGAGCCATGACACCCCAGCCGAGACCTGCAAAGTGAGCAGTCCACGGCGGTGGGAGGCATCCAGCCAAGACACGCGAAGTGAGAGCCCGCGGCGGTGGGAAGCATCCAGACCGGACCTGCGAAGTGAGCAGCCAGCGGCAGTGTGAAGCATTGAGACAGGACCCGCAAAGTGAGAGCCCGCGGCTGTGGGAAGCATCCAGCTAAGACCAGCAATGTGAGCAGCCAGCGGTGTGGGAAAATGACACTCTGAGCCCTGACAACCTCAAATTCAGTAATTATATTTGTGTGTGTTTTATGTGTTTGAGGTCTATTTACAGCAAAAATGCATTTTGTGTTCACAACAGGGTCCCATCCTCAAGATAACTCATTAAAATATAAAAAATATTCTGAAATACGGAATAATCCGTTATCCAAAACGCTACTGCTCCCAAGCATTTCAGAAAAGAGGGATACTCAACCTGTACTATAAATCGCTCCAATCAGAAGTGTAGAGAGCCACACCGAGCCCCAGTATAGGAGGGGAGGTGGCTTAAAAAGCAGGGCCCCTAAGCCACCCCACGCGATCCACAGGGGTGTGCAATTTTAACGCAGGGGGAGGGGTGCAGGGGGAGGGTACATGCTTACTACCATACTTGAACAGGAAGCAGGTCCCTCCTACCCGGAAAGCGACATTTTCCCAGTGATATTTGTGAACATGACATTGGTCACTATATAGCAAAGATTTCGGCACAGTGCCAGAGTCTTTACTTTCTATGGGGGGCATGTACTAAGCAGTGATAAAAGTGGAGAAGTGAGCCAGTGGAGAAGTTGCCCATGGCAACCAATCAGCTGCTCTGTATATTTTTACAGTATGCAAATTATATATGTTACGTCAATGCTGATTGGTTGCCATGGGCAATTTCTCCACTGGCTCACTTCTACACTTTTATCACTGCTTAGTACATGTGCCTCTATGTGCATTGCCATCTTCCTGAAGAGATCACTGGGAAGATGGTGCCAAGGCAATTTGTACCCGCTCCCCGCAGCTCCACTAACTCCAATAAGAGTCATCCTGGCGATCAGGAATCGCATGATTACCTCCACCTATAGACATCCTTGTGGCTAATGCGTGGCTTTCCAGTTGTGTATGTGCAAAGTGAAAAAGCCATGATGCGAAGCGGGACCTCATGCAGCCCATAAAAGATATTCCAAAATTCGAGTGTCTACTTGCTACAAAAATGAACCCTGTATTCAAAAGGTAGGACTCTTAGATGTGCATTCTATTGTCTATATAGAGTTGATACTTAATGGCTTCAATGACCTTGAGAAACCATAACCAACAGTATTACTTTCTTTTTTACCAGTTACTATATATACTTTATCTTACGTCCTAGAGGATACTGGGGTCCATTTAGTACCATGGGGTATAGAGGGGTCCACTAGGAGCCATGGGCACTTTAAACATTTTCTTAGTGTGGGCTGGCTCCTCCCTCTATTCCCCTCCCACCAGACTTAGTTTAGAAAATGTGCCCGGAGGAGCCGGTCACGCTGAAGGAAGCTCCTGATGAGTGTTCTGCATTTATTTTCTATGTTCGTTGTTTTCAGGCAGGACTGGTTGGCACCAGCCTGCCTGCTTCGTGGGACTTAGGGGGGATGGGGGGCAACCTCTTGAAGGGTTAACAGTCCCGTTCCCTGCTGACAGGACACTGAGCTCCTGAGGGACTTATTCGCAATCCACACCACGGCAAGCGTACAGTCCCGCAGCATGCCGCCACCCCTAACAGAGCCAGAAGAATGACGAGTGGTGAGTACTGAGCTGGCATGAGGATACGGAGATGCGCGGCTTCTACACGGGAAGGAATGCGTCTCCGGACACAGTACACTGTACACAGTACCCATACTGGCTCAACAGCCTTAAAACGGTTCTCTCCATTTTAAGCACCAGAATCCTCAGCCAATATAAAAAAAGCGTGAATTCCACGCCATTGAAGGGGCAGGGCTTCACTATGAGAGGATCCAGCAGCTCACCAGCGCCATTTTCACTATGCAGTGGACACAGACGCTGACAGGACAGAGACGCGCAGCTCCTCCAGTGTGACTCAAAACTACCTCAGCAGAACCAGGGGGTCATAGCAGGGGGGAGGGGGGGGGGGGGGGAGAGTGATTATTGGTGTACTAAGTCCCCTATCAGGGTACTTAGCAACCCAGCTAAGCTAGGCATTAGCGATAAGTGCGCAGTGGGGGCTGGCTCCAAACAACTCTGTGTCTCCCTGAAGGGCTCTTTGTGGGTTAATTGTGCTTAACCTTTCCTGTGTGTGTGTGTGTGTGTGTGTGTGTGTGTGTGTGTGTGTGTGTGTGTGCATGTGTGTGTGCATGTGTGTGTGCACGCGCGCGCGCTCTGTCACATTACATTATGTCAGGCAGAGAGTGTGTGTCTTGTACCGCAGTGTTCCTCTTCACCAGGGGGCTCACTACTGGGTACTCAGGGTTCACAGGCTAGCGGGGCTGAATCGGAATGGGTCAATTCTCTTAAGGGAATAATCTCAACTCTTCCTGCAAAATTGTCCCGCAATGAGAAAGAGACGCAATACTTAAAGCAGACTGTGTATGAGTTTATGAACGGAGACTCAGCCCCCTCCCATTTATCCGCAAAAGCGATCTCTGGCCCATATCCTGCAGGCTGACTCTGACAGGTCAGACATGGAGGAGAGAGAGGTGGACTCAGAGGGGGGATGCAGCTCTGTCACAGAGAATAGAGGCTCTAATAGAGGCTATCAGAGATGTTTTGCATATTCCTGATAAGGTGTCAGAGGAGTGTGAGGAATCTTATTTTAATGTAAAAAAAGAAGTCCTCAGTCACTTTTCCTGCGGCAAAGGAATTGAATACCCTGTTCGAATAACCATGGGTTAAACCTGATAAGAAGTTTCAGATCCCTAAAAGGTTGCGCTCATCTTTTCCTTTTCCTATGGAGGATAGGAAAAAATGGGAAAATCCACCGATAGTGGACACATCAGTCTCTAGGCTGTCACGTAAAATTGTATTGCCTGTTCCTGGTGCAGCCTCCCTGAAAGGCACGGCTGATCGTAAAATTGACACTACACTCAAATCATTGTACACAGCTGCTGGGGTGGCCCATAGACCCACTATTGCATGTGTGTGGATCACAAAAGCCATTGCGAAATGGTCAGGTAACCTAATTGAGGGGTTAGATTCCTTATCTACAGGGAATGTTGTCTTACTCCTGCAGCATATACAGGACTCTGCAAACTTTATGGTGGAAGCCATAAAGGAAATAGGTGTGCTTAACGCACGCACCACCGCTATGGCAGTGTCGGCACACAGGGGCTTGTGGCTACGCCAGTGGACTGCTGACGTGGATTCCAGGAAAGGCGTGGAAGGCCTACCATTCACAGGAGAGGCCTTGTTTGGAGATTAATTAGATAACTGGATCTCCACAGCTACTGCGGGTAAGTCTATGTATCTTCCTTCTGCAGCCCCCCCAACCAAGAAGACTTATTCAGCTTCTAAGTTAAAGTCCTTTCGGACAGCAAAGTTCAAGGGAAAATCCAGAGGTGCTTCTACGTCCTCCAGCGGAGCAAGAGGTAAACCACGCAAACCAGTAACAGCAGGTGCTCAGGAACAGAGCTCAGGCTCTGCTTCCTCAAAAACTTCAGCATGACGGTGGACCGCAATGCCTGGAAGGCTGTCAGGTGGGAGCACGCCTACAATTCTTCAGTCAGATCTGGTCAAATTCGTGCCAGGATCCTTGGGTCATAAATCTTATTTCCCGGGGCTACAGACTGGAGTTCCAAGAGCTCCCACCTCACAGATTCTTCAAATCAGGCTTGCCAGTTTCATGAGAGGAGGCAAGTATAACTTTACAACATGCCATCCAAAAACTGGTACAGACTCACGTCATTGTTCCAGTTCCACCTCATCAGCTAAACAAGGGGTATTCCAACTTGTTTGTAGTTCCGAAACCGGACGGTTCGGTAAGACCAATTTTGAACCTCAAGCCATTGAACCTGTACTGAGTGTTCAAATTCATGATGGAGTCTCTGAGAGCGGTGATCTTAGGTCTGGAGGAGGGGGAATTCCTAGTGTCTCTGGATATCAAGGATGCGTACCTTCACACTTTGATCTGGCCGCCTCATCAGGCTTATCTACGGTTTGCACTGCAGGACTGTCACTACCAGTTCCAGGCCCTGCCATTTCACCTCTCCACGGCACCGAGGGTGTTCACCAAGGTTATGGTAGATATGATATTTTTACCGTGCAAACAGGGAGTGAACATAATTCCGTACCTGGATGATCTCCTGATAAAAGCACCGTCCAAGGAAAGGTTACTGGACAGCATTGCTCTCTAAACCAAACGTCTCCAGGATCATGGGCGGATTCTGAATCTTCCGAAATCTCACCTAGAGCCAACACAGAGGCTCCCATTCCTGGGAATGATACTGGATACGGAGTCGCAGAAGGTGTTCTTTCCGTTGGAAAAGGCATTAGTAATCCAGTCGATGGTTCGGGATGTCCTGAAGCCAACCCGGATATCGGTGCATCTATGCATTTGCCTTCTTGGGAAAATGGTGGCCTCTTACGAGGCTCTTCAATACGGAAGGATTCACGCAAGACCCTTCCAGCTAGATCTGTTGGACAAATGGTCTGGATCGCATTTTCACATGCACCAGAGGAATAGTCTGTCACCAAAAGCCAGGATCTCCCTTCTGTGGTGGCTACAGACTTCTCACCTCGTCGAGGGTCAAAGGTTCGGAATTTAGAACTGGATTCTGCTAACCACAGACGCAAGCCTCAGAGGTTGGGGGGCAGTCACTCAGGGGGTGCAGTTTCAAGGAAGATGGTCCAGTCTGGAAGTCATCCTTCCAATCAACATTCTGGAACTCAGGGCCATATACAACACCCTTCTGCAGGCCTCGCATCTTCTTCAAGATCGGGCCATTCAGGTCCAGTCGGACAATGTAACGGCAGTAACGTACATAAACCGACAGGGCGGAACGAAAAGCAGAACATCAATGTCAGAGGTGTCAAGAATTCTCCTCTGGGCAGAGAAAAACACTGTGGTGTTGTCAGCGGTCTTCATTCTGGGAGTAGACAACTGTGAAGCGGACTTCCTAAGCAGACACGACCTGCACCCGAGGGAGTGGGGCCTTCACCCGTAAATGTTCAGGTGCTTGATAAGTTGATGAGGATATCCACAAATCGACATGATGGCCTCTCGTCTCAACAAGAGGCTCAAGCGGTATTGTTTCAGGTCGAGAGACCCACAGGTGGTGGCGGTAGACGCCCTGATGACTCCATGGGTCTATCAGATGGTGTACATGTTTCCTCCACTTCCTCTGATCCCAAGAATTCTAAAGAGAATAAAAAGGGAAAAGGTTCAAGCAATTCTAATTGCTCCGGACTGGCCAAGAAGGGCCTGGTACGCGGACCTTCTGGAGATGCTCCTCGAAGATCCATGGCCTCTACCTCTATGCGAGGATCTTCTGCAACAGGGCCCGTTCGTCTATCAGGACTTACCACGGCTACATTTGACAGCATGATTCTAGCCAGGCGAGGGATCCCTAACAAGGTTATCCTGACTATGATCCAAGCCAGGAAGGGGGTAACGTCTAAGCATTACCATCGTATTTGGAAGAAATACGTCTCTTGGTGTGAGAGCAGAAAATTTTCTGCAGTGGAATTTCATCTAGGATGTTTCCTGCTTTTTCTACAAGCAGGAGCGGATGTGGGCCTACGTCTGGGCTCCATAAAAGTCCAGATTTCGGCCTTGTTCATTTTCTTTCGGAAACAGTTGGCTTCTCTTCCGGAGGTCCAGACGTTCTTAAAAGGTGTTCTGCACATCCAACCTCCCTTTGTGCCTCCCACGGCAACTTGAGATCTAGATGTGGTGCTGCATTTTCTCCAATTGGACTGGTTTGAGCAGTTACAGGAGGTGGATGTAAAATATCTTACATGGAAGACCGTCACACTGTTGGCCTTGGCTTCAGCAAGACGTGTGTCGGAGCTGGGGGCTTTGTCTCACAAAAGTCCCTATTTAATTCTCCATGAAGACAGAGCTGAACTCAGAACTCATCAGCAATTTCTACCTAAGGTGGTGTCTGCGTTTCACATCAACCAACCTGTTGTGGTTCCGTTTGTCACCGACACCTCTGCTACTTCAAAGTCTTTGGATGTTGTGAAGACTTTGAAGGTGTATGTGAAAAGAACAACTTGTCACAGAAAGACGGACTCACTGTTTGTTCTTTATGATCCCAATAAGATTTGGTGTCCTGCTTCAAAGCAGACTATTGCACGCCGGATCAAACTTACTATCCAGCATGCTTATTCCACTGCAAATTTGCCATGTCCAAAATCTGTACAGGCCCATTCTACTAGGTCAGTGGGTTCTTCCTGGGCGGCTGCCTGAGGTGTCTTGGCTTTACAGCTCTGCTGAGCAGCTCCTTGGTCAGGTTTGAACACGTTTGCTAAGTTCTACAAGTTCGATACTTTGGCCTCTGAGGACCTTCAGTTTGGTCAATCAGTTCTGCAGGAACCGCAGCACTTTCCCACCCAGTTTGGAAGCTTTGGTACATCCACGTGGTACTAAATGGACCCCAGTATCCTCTAGGACGTAAGAGAAAATAGGATTTTAATTGCCTACCGGTAAATCCTTTTCTCGTAGTCCATAGAGGATACTGGGCACCCACCCAGTGCTTTGTTCTTCCTGCACTGTTACTTGGTTAAGTAATGTGCATTCAGCTGTTGCTGTTACTGTTTAAAGTTTGGTTAGCTTGGCTTTCCTCTTGTTGTGTGTGCTGGTACGGAATCTCACCACTATACTTATCTATCCTTCTCTCGAAGTATGTCCGTCTCCTCGGGCACAGTTTCCTAGACTGAGTCTGGTGGGAGGGGCATAGAAGGAGGAGCCAGCCCACACTATCAAATTCTTAAAGTGCCCATGGCTCCTAGTGGACCCATATATACCCCATGGTACTAAATGGACCCCAGTATCATCTACGGACTACGAGAATGATTTACTGGTAGGTAATTAATATCCTATTTTATTTATAAGATTTTCAGGATTAATTGTTCCATGCCGTGTGGTGTATTGAAGCTAGGTACAGTATATGAAGATATGTGATTGTGGTGTGCTATGTATGTGTGTGCAATACTGTATGTGTGTGTGATATGCTGTGTATGTGTGTACAGTGTGCTGTGTGTGTGCAATGTGTATGGTGTGCTATGTGTTTGTATGGTGTGCTGTGTATGCGTGTGCAATGTGTACAGTATGTGTGTATGGTATGGTGCGCTATGTATGTGTGTGCAATGTATATGTGTGCATGGGGCGCTACTGTATGTATGTGTATGCAATGTGTATGGTGTGCTATATATGAGTGTGCATGTATGGTGTGCTATGTGCATGAAATGTGTAAGTGTGTATGGTGTGTTATGTATATGTGTGCAATGTGTATGTGCAAGGGCGTAGATACCATAGGTGCAGGCAGTGCAGCTGCTATGGGGCCCAGAGCTGAGAGGGGCCCACCTTCTCTGTCACAGTTACATGTGTTATATACTGTACATGTTTCACCATTTGGTGGTACATAGCGATCCTTTCAAACTTTTTCCTTGGGGCCTGCAATACATCTAGGTATGCCCCTGGACCTGCTCATTGTAGTGTGGTATAAAATGAACTGAAGGGCAGTTTAATGTTAAATAATATGAACTGGGGCACTGTAATGAGGCACACTATGAATGGGGAGCACTATAAATCATAATGTTAATAGGGGGAACTGTCCGGCATAATGTGTACTGGCAGCTCTGAAATGTGACATAGGGTGAACTTAAGCACTACTACGATTCATAAAAGAAACTAGGGCACTACTGTTGGGCATAACATTTTCTGCTATGGTTCAGAAAATCAACTAGGGCATAAAATTAACAACTGCTGCTCTCTAGAAGCATTGGGTTTGGGGCCCCTTCAATATGTGATATGCTAGGTATAGGTGTTCAATATAGACCCCCCCTCCCAGAGCCTGATTAAGGCTCCGGGGGCCCGGGGTACTGAAGACATGGGGGCCCCCAAGAACTAATATATATACGGTATCGCTCAACCTAGGAATATATCAGCAGTGCGGGTGGCACGCACAGGACTGGCATTCAGTTCAAATAACTGGACACAAGAGTCTCCTTCACGATCAACGTTTCGTTATTATCAACCTTCGTCAGGATCCTGGCGAAGGTTAATAATACCAAAACGTTGATCATGAAGGAGACTGTTTTTGTCCAGTTATTTGAATTGAATGCCAGTCCCGTGTGTGCCACCCGCACTGCTGATTATATATGTAGTACTAACACACACATATATATATGTAGTATGTATGTATGTATGTATGTATGTATGTATATATATATATATATATATATATATATATATATATATACACATACATACACACACACACGTATACACAAACACACAAACATACACACCACGTTGACCAACGAGGGAGAAGGAGAGAGGGGGGAACGGAGGGAGAAAGAAAGAGAGGGAGGAGAGAAAGAAAGGGGGAGGGAGAGTTAAAAAGAGAGAAAGGGAGAAAAAGAGTGGAAGTGGAGGGAGGGAGAGAGAGAGAGAGAGAGAGAGAGAGAGAGAGAGTGATAAAGACAGGAAGAGAGGGGGGAGGGAATGGGAGGAAGAAAGACAGGGGGAGGGAGAGGAAGAGATGAGGGAGAGGGAGAAAGAGAGAGAATGAGGGAGGGAGGGAGGGAGGGAGGGAGGGAGAAGGGGAGGCGTGGAGAGGTTTGATGAGAGTGGAAATAAAGTAGTAAAAGTACGCTGACAATTCTCAGTGTCAGCTTCCTCATAAGTCAATGCCTGCAGCTGCTGTGTGGAACTGGCAGTGCTGCAGATTGTGCCCCGGTCCGTTTGCTTCCTCCTGACGCTATCATGTCACACTGCGGCTCCTGCCACGGCTGGGATATAGCTGATGAGGCAGGGAGGGCGGGCGCAACGTAGTGCGAGTGCGGTGCGCCGGGCGTCAGGAGGTGCTGTCATTCATAGGCAGCACGGTAAGAGGATTGGACATGTGACCGTGGGGAAGGGGGTGTTACCATAGTGATGTACACAGCGTAATTGACTATGTTTTTTCAGCCTACCTGTGCCACACTGTGGCGACAGGCCGGTGACCAGCGCAATCAATTACAGGGACACGGGGGGCCCATGAGAACTGAGGGGGCCCTGAGCAACGCTTCCCCTGGGCCCCCCCCCCTTACTCCAGCTCTGCCCCCCAACCCTCCTCTAGTAAATACTACCTTTGCTCCTGCATTTGATGTATTTTTATCTGCATTGTTCATATGCTGCCCTAGATTTAATTGCAATATGTTTTAGAACAATTCCTATTACTAATAAAGTACTTTCTACTCTTAGTCACTTAACTGTCAATGTTTCCCTCCAAAACCATTTACAACTGTTTTTTTTTTAAATTTAATACAGTTTAAAAAGTATTTCCTTGGCAACGGATGACGCGCCTAGCAGAAATGACGCATCGCTGTCTTTGCCGGATACCGGAAGTGCGGTGCGTTCCAGCCACTCGACGGTGGAACGCACGTTGAATCCAGCTCACTGCTGTTTACTGCGGGGCCGCGACTACATGATTCTATCATTGTTGGGTCAGTATTTGAAGCATTGATTATCTGTGCATCCACATATAGATTATTACATTGGTGCTAATTAATTATAGGTTGGTTAAGTGCTGATTGGTGCGCAGTATTTGGCGCCTTTTTTGAGGGCACCTGTTAGGAATTTCCTGGTTATTTTTGGAGACCATGGACTATGAGGACATGTTGTGCATGCTGCTACATTGTATGTCTTGAGGATGATCCTGATGGGATCCAAACGTCGACATTTTTTGAATTGATAAGTATGAAATAAAAACCTGTTGCTTTTTTAAGTGCAAATATTGATCTGGTGAGTGCCCCTCTATTGTTTCTCTAGATGGGAATTTCCAGACCTGGATCTCATGGGTGAAACCCCAGTGGATGGCTTGATTTGAATGTGAGTGCGACCTTACATGGAATTATATTATATATATATATATATATACACACACACAGTGTATATGTGTATTATATATATATTTATTACGCACATCTGCAGAACAGATCTCATTGTTAAAATCTGGGGGACACAGTGGGGCGGTGCAGGCACATGTGATCTGACCATGCCAGTTACGTGGTTAAACAATATGCAGTTCAGGTAACATTTTACATAAGACATGTTAGAAAAAGGTTAACAGAACAGGTGGCAAAGAATACATCCAAAACCAGAAGTCAACATACCCATCCATCATAAAACTGTGCACAATCTTAAATGTAAGGAAAAGCAGCAATGCTTTAGCAAATTTGTATATAAAAAAAAATATGGCAACATGTAGCCCAGAGTACTGCACACATATTTGACATTCATGAATTAAGCACAATTAATAGTTGTGCTATGGTTCTAGATTTAATGTATGTGTAAAATGATCTTCAATAAACTAGTGTATATCAGATGGATGCAGCTTATTTTGTGGTAAACAGTCATTGATTAGAGTAGTTATTTGGTTGTTTTAGAAACAAGACCATTTCTCTTTTTAATAATAGCAGGTTTGTAGTCAGTTCCTGGCTGTTGAATATTGCTTCTCTCATGCTAGTCTGTCATGCTTAAAGTCTAAAAATAAATGATGCAACTTACTGCTGTCCAAACTCCAATTCTGCATCGAGAACACATCCATCCATCATGAATTTCATGGGAAGGAACACCATAACAACCTGTAATGAGAGAACTCAGTTAATTAATGAATTCTGCCCCTTTTGGTCTCGGAATCTTCAAGAAACTCAGCGGTGTATGGCGCAAAAAAACACGACAGGCTTAAAGGGAAAATAACCAAGACAGAGTGTCCTTGACATTTGAGGCAAATATCAAGTCTTTAGTCTCAAAGGTTTTCGCCCCTGAGATAGCACATTGAGAAAAAAAATAATGGCAAGTAAAATGTATGTCATATTACTGAATTCTTTATTTTATGCAAGGTAAAAGCTGGTATATATTTGTGGGTTTAATTCAAAAGCAGATTCCCTGCATATTTTGTTCTGAATTATATAATACATCATCTACAATTAATGTCATATGTATATACAGTATATTAGTCGCGCAATCACAAGGTTACCTGGGCTATACACGAGAGCAGGTTAAGGCATGAAATAATTTTCTGCAGGATCATTATTATAAGAAACTGAATGCCTGCTAAAACTGAACATGCAATGGCAAGAGCAAATCACAAGTGTCTCTCTTAAGTGCAGCAAGGTACACAGCACTCCAAGAACCTCAGAAAAATAGTAAGTGGGATATGTGCTTAGCCCTGTAGGGGTGTAATGGGGAAGGGGGATTTAACAAAGAGTCCCTCCTTATATTTAATGATAAAGATGGGAATTGAATGATGGTTCATAGAAAACGCTTTTTTTGTTGTTGGTTTTTTTGCATACAATGTTTGATGTTTTGCTATGGTGAGGTTCCAATATTTTCTCACATTCATAGTTTTAGTTTTGTTTAGATTTAGGTATGCTTTGTTTGGCTGCAATGGCCGGCCTTCCCGCACTCACTATTGGGGATCTTTAGCCAGACACATGGCACAGGAGACGCTTGAGTGGGTTGAGCACTTGCTCTGAGACTCCCTGTGCCCCAGTAGTAGTACTAGTACATACGATAGCTGGAGCGATTCTATCTGGTGATACAAAAGGTGGGGACTTCCAGAGGAATTACATATATAACACAACCCAATGAGTAAAAAAAAAAAAAAAAAAGATTTTTATATATATATATATATATATATATATATATATATATATGTAGGGTACAAATGCCCTTAGAGCAAATAATATACATAAATAGGATTAAAAAAAATATCATATCAAAAGTACCAGTACATATAAATAAATAATCCTAATACCAGTTTACTACATAAAAACAACAACATAAGACATCAACATAAACGGACACATACAGTATATCATAAGTGCAGGATCACAAGCTATTTGGAGCAGTTTACTTCCTGCACCTATTGACAATTTCTCAAGTGGTCAAGTACTTGAGTATCTTCATAGTTGTGATAACTGAAAATGTTCATAAATGTTATATGCGATGGTATCAAAGTACATGCACTGCATCCAAAAGCAGGGGGGGGAGGTGCACCTTTAGGTGCTATCCTCTACCCAGGTTTCCTTCAATGTAGCAGTCTCTCTTTCACTTATAAGGGTGGTTATATCAGCTTTTTACCTCTCCTAAATGATAAACTAGTTTTCTGGAGAAATACGAAGATATGGGGTCTGCCTGCAGATGTGGTACCTCTGTGTTCAACGTTTCACCCTGTGACAGGGCTTCCTAAGGAACAATTGAGAGTGCCTTTCCTCATCTTCATGCCTCTTACATACCCCGCTCATCGTGGGTCCCCACATCCGGTTGGTGGGTTCCCACTTCCTGTTCTGGTTGGTGGGTCACTTTTGGTTGTGGCTAGTAGGCTCCCATTTCCAGTTCTGGTTGGTGGGTCACTCCCGAACCCAGCTAGCGGATCCTGTATGGCTGGCAAAAAGTAATTCACTATTAGTTTCCTGACCGCCAACTTCCTATTGCGGTTGGTTTATCCTCCTACAGTGGCGTTAGACTTCCAGATTCCGGTGATGGCATTTTTCCAGTGGTGAACTACTTCCGCCGGTAGCATAATAGCCGATGGCTGGTTGGCGGGAGGAGGTTCTACTTGATTAGTGCTGTTATTGGTGTAAAGCTGTACCATTCCACAAGCTATTTCAGTAATAATCTCCAGCAGTGGAACAACACATTAAGCACACAAGAGACACAAACATTCACAAAACATGGATACTAAAAATTTTATAAATAATAAATGGAGAATAATAATTAATTAAAATCTCTGGAATATGAAAATCGAGTCCATCAGGACTACTACTGTATAACATGTCTTCGGGTTCTACAGTCAATAAGAGTTAAAAATATAAATGTGTTTAAATTAATACATATTTAAATAGATAGCTTGCACCTTACTTCAAACAAGTGGGCACACCAGTAAGCACTGGAAACCATGAATATTATGGAACCAATGTTTAAGACTAAACAATGTTTTGTGCCCAATATTAAAATATTGGTAAGTACCAATGTTTTCTATGGCTATCCCATTCCTAGTTACTGTTGCTTGTATCTGACAGGTGGCTCAAATTAATAACATCATCACAATTAGACCTGATGACACATTAATCCCTGACACGTCTAAGCACAACACTGCATATATTTTTACAATCCAGGAAGTATGGAAGAGTATACAAAGTTATCTACCTACAACATCTTTGCCCCCACAAACTCAATGGTAGACTCATTTGAAATAAGGGATTCCCTGCTTGAAGTGACCTCTGAGAAGTGCCTGGTGATCATGTGGGATAACTAGAGATAACCACTGCATTGCAGACATTTTTATGAATTCCAGGGACTGTAGAAGATCTCATCTCCCCTACCCTGACTTCAATAAATTACTAGTATTACTCTTCCTTTCTGGCAACTACACTCAGGTGGTACCATAACTGAAACAATGTGTTCCCTTAGTAGTTGTTGTCACTCCATAGACATATCTATAATGGGTGCAGGACATGCAATGCATATGAGCCCCTGGCACCATAGGAAAAAGGCACTGCTGACATTTTTCAAAAGATCTGCACATGCGCAGTAATTACAGGGAACATTGTGTGAGCCCAATGTTTCTGCAGAACTACACATGTGCAATAGTCTCTGGTGTGAGAGTCTACTGGGCACCTAAGCCTGCAAAAGAGGGGGGCCATGTGAAGACTGCTCGTGGACCACCTCCTCTCTTAAGCCATCCCTGTAATACCCTACACTAAAGAAAAAAAATCTAATTTGTGTGGGTATAGCATATAACTGATATTTCAGCAGTGAAGGGGTTAAGAAGCACAACTATGACATATTTATGCTTGGGAATCTTCCAACAGTTACAGTATGTAAGTATATGTGATTTATAATTACTGAAGACTGAATATCCACTTACTTGCATGAACTTGCACACAACATCTTGTGCAGGCAATAAGTGGACTTCTTCCATCATCATCAATAAAGGTTTTTGTGGGCGAGTACTCAGTGTTATCTTCACTGTATATGAAGCACATTTCTGGGACAAGGGGCTTTGTTTTTTGTTCCAATGTGGGAATACCGCTTGATACAGATTCCCAATAAGACTGAACATCATTATTATAAGTTTCAGACTAAAAGAAACAAAAAGAAAAAAAAAAAAATACATATCGAATGTAAGAGAAGCTGACAACCATAGAATGGTCAGAAGGCATTTTCAGTAAGTACTAATGCTATCATTTGCTCCAAGAGTGGAAGAGTAATATTACAATTTATAACATATCATGTTACAGGTGTGGTGCAGAATTAAAGAACAGGTAAACCTCTTTAGTGTTCAAAACAAACAGTATGACGGTAAACACGACAATACAGAATAAATATTTATAAAATCTACCCTAAAAAATGATTACTAATAGCCTCTATTTATAAGGCACCACAAATTTCCATGCACCGTAAAATACAAAGCGGGGTAAACAAAGTAAGAGAATAACAAATATACATATTTACATATTTACAAATGTAGGCATAGTAAAAATGTATACCAGTTTACTCATATAGTGGACCTATGGGGAAAGATTAAAAAATACGCGTTACATACTGCGATATACTGTACAGTATGATATGCTCACAGTCATTGCAGTTTCGGTAGTGAAATGCGGAAGAGACACAGTGATACTGTAGCATGTCTTATACTGTGAATAAACAGGGGCATCCAGGGACGCGGCTTGAAATGATTACTTTGTGGCCAAGACCGAAAAAGGACTTTGATGTTTTCATTATACTGTATAAGCACTAGTACTGTAACTGCTTATTTGCCTACGGCAATAGATGCACACTCAGTTGTTCATAGAAGCAGTCCTTTTTAGGTCATGACATAAAGTAATGGCAGTATCATGGATGCCCATGGAGCCCACCATTTGTAAGGCATCCTACAGTATCACTGCGTCTCTGCCGCACATCACTACCAAAACTGCAAAGTCCATGATCCTTCTCACATTTAGACATTTTACAGTGTTCTTTCACCCCACCAACTAATAAGTCATAGCAGTCCTTCCCATACATCCAATCTTTACTGTTTCCAGTGGCACATACTGTTATTTATTTATTACCAGTTATTTATATAGCGCGCACACATTCCGCAGCACTTTACAGAAACTATTTTCCATTCACATCCATAAGTGGAGCTTACAATCTATATTTCCTACCACATGTACACGATCACACATTCATACTAGGGTTAATTTGTGTTGGGATCCAATTGACCTACTAGTGTATTTTTGGATTGTGGGAGGAAACCGGAGTACCCGGAGGAAACCCACGCAAGTGCGGGGAGAATATGCAAACTCCGCACAGGTAGAGCCATGGTGAGAATCGAATCCATGACCTCAGTGCTGTGAGGCAGTAATGCTAACCATTACACCATCTGTACTGCCCCTAAGTTATGTCTGCCTTCACCATTTACCATCAATGCTTCTTCTGTATGTTACGTACGGGACATTTGTACAAGTTTTGGCTTTTGTTAAAACTGAAGGAGGAAGTTTATTTTGTTTTTGTTTTTTAAAAAGATGGATGTAAAATTAAAGTGCCAGAACAGGCTTATTCTTTAGTTGAAAAAAATCCATTCCAATGCTCCACCACCACTGAAGGTGCATTTTACTACCACTCACCCATCCCAACTTCTCCATCCCATTATTATTAAACTACTGTACTAATTGTTCATTGTTATTTTCTAGATCCATTCATAACACAAATTTTAACTCTTCCGTGATAATCAGTGTTTCCATTGTTTCCTCAACAAGTTAGCAATGAATTTTAGCTGATGTGCCCTTTAGATGTAAAATTCTGATCGCACAATGTTCGACCATATTTCCACCAGCCCCACTATCTTACAACTGATGTTGGGACAGAATGACTGATATAAGGTGCAGTCTAATAGCCGTGAGGGAAAGCAGCGGTCTACATGCTCTGGCCTGGTGTGAAATTAGAATGAAATAAGGAACTTTACATACGACAGGACTTGTTGCCTTACTTATTGAGCCACTTTCACATAATAGCACCACTTTGGGTCATACACTTATGTATTTTCTTATGCTACATACATTTATATATTTCTAAATTGAGCGCTAACTCTCCAGGAGGCACCCCTGGATCCTCCAACATGGCACTACAATGATCAGTATACCCTTCACCTACTTATCCCATATCAAGGGCTGTAACGAGGGGTGTGCGACTGTTGAGGCCACCCAGAGCGCAAGGCTCTTCAGTAAGCACAGACCTTGGTTCTGGCTAGCACAAACATTATACATATATATATATAATCTTTCAGAACACTCCAAGAAAAGGTATTCGGAAACCAACATTTTTGTATCTCACTTGACAGCACCTCGTCATTCAGTCACATTTTCTTTTATCTTAAATCACACGTTTCTCAGCAGTCATGCCAGATACTTGAACCCAGCACCTCTCATATTGCAGTCAGACACGATATACATGGAGCTATTTGTTCCTGTATAGGAAGCATGTTAATTCTATGTGCAATTGGGTCTGTACTCAAAATTAAACTGATAGCACAAGGGCCTTCTCTACTCCTTAGTCATCGCTGGGACAAGCTCTTATCTGTGTCTCGCAACTTCAGGTAAACATATAGCCCCCGAAAACTATTCCTTAATGCCGCTATATGGAGCAATAAGCAATGTTAATTAATTATTGCTGACATTCTGGCTGCCCCCTCCCCAGGGGTGTTTTAACAGAGGAGGGAGCATGTGTGCAGAATCCGGGTGAGCCCCCTACTCTGCACGGTGCAGTAGGCTCCAGCATTTTATGAGGTCCATGTGCACATTGCACCCATTATAAAAAAAGTCATCTAGTAGACCAATACCACAGTTAACTATTTAGAAGGTAAAAGCACTTATATTTTCATCTTTTTAGTAGTTTTAGCATTTAAATGAGTTGCAGTTATATTGTATATTAACTGAAAAGGTCTTATTTTTAAACATTCATATAGAGCTTACCTTGTAGTAGGGCAAAAAGACACTGCAAATGGCACAATATGGTTTGACTTTTGAGACCAAATCATTATACTCTCTTTCAGCAGTAAAACTATGCACCTTGGTCTGCCAGAGATGAAGAAGAGGTTTTGCCCAAAGCTCTGTTTCTTCAGTTGTTTCACCAGCACATTCTTGAAATTCTGTGTGGCCCCAAAAAAGATGTAAATATAGTGTAGTAACTTTTAAAAGATTTATTCTGACACGCAATGAGAATTATAAATGCTTAGATGGGTGGGAAGGAATACAGCAATCTCAACACTTTTTGTTTCAGAAGTACTTCATCAGGAAGATGTTAACCACATAAACGAGAGGTTTACAAAGCCACAGTAACAGAAACATAATGACCTAAACATGGCCATGTGTGTGAAAAAACCTGGATATATGACATCATAACATGTCTATCTAAATAGTGTTTATAATGCTTATATAATATACAATTATATTTCTTATACCTAGCATTGCTGGTATAGTGCAGCAAACTGCATCATTAAAACATAAGAACACAAAAAATTTATAAAACAGCGACTAGTTAATGAAGCCATGTACTGCGCATGCACCGCAGCCATCTTTGTGAAATCCAGAGAACAGACTGTAATGTGTGTATATGTGCCATAGTCATTTTGGGTAGGTCCGAAAGGCAGATTAAAAACATATTACGATATATTTCAATTGAAGAAATGCATATGGAAAGTAATAATAAGCCTGGATATATTGCAAAATAGCAGCTTAGAATAATAAAATAAGACAGCCACATTACTATGGTAAAAATAACTTTGTAAAGGGGGGCATATTAATTGAAAAAAATAAAGATAAAGTAATTAAAATTATGTAGATAAAAAACATTACATATGTATTTTGTAACATATATTAATACAGATACATACACAAGTATTTGTATATAAATGCAAAATTACATAAAGTCACAGGAAGGTTTTAATTTCAAAACTACGATTTAATTCAAAGATAAAAGGGTATTCAAGGTCCAATACATTTATCTTTGTGAAGGTAATCTGTCTAAAGCACCCCCTCTGGGTCCGAATTTAACAAGTTCAATGGCCTTGAAACTAAAATGTTCTGGATTAGAATTATGTACTTCAAATAAGTGCTTATACAAGGAGTGGTTATCTGCTTTATTTTGTATACTGCGTACATATTCCTGCATATGTAATTTAAAATGCATCTTTGTGTTCCTATCATACTTTAACATTCATGTGCACTCAGAAAAGTAAATAACATTTTTTCAAATCTATAAAACTGGTCTTTTTGTTACTAGTCTACTGGCACATATCACAACACCCACCCTGTATGGAAAATTGCAGTGTTAAAGAAACAAGGTTTGATTTTTTTTCGGTAGTCAGAAGGCTAGGGGCAAAATTATTATTATTATTTTTTTTTTACTAGAAACAAAAGCTGTCTTTGGAGGTAAAATTTTATAAGGAGTTGTATCAATTTTTAAAATATGCCAGAATGTATTAACTATCTTAAATGTGCTGTTCTTGATTGCTGAACCAGGCAATGAAAAGGATGGATTATATCTATTTGGATTTATTATTATAAGACAAGTAGATCTTATCTTTCCACTTTTTTAGTTTTTCGTAATGCTGTGTAATAGCAAAAATATTTTACAATGTGTAGAAAGTTGTACTTCACAAATAGTGGGATCTGTACAGTTTCTCTTCACCTTACATAACTGTGAGTATGGGATATTAGAAAATGTTATACATTTTTATGACTGCTCTTGTAGTATAAATAACTGTCACTATGTACTTTATTTATGAGTTTTAGAGGTTACTATAGAAAAGTCATCAGAACGCAAAACTAGATCTACAAACTCAATTTGTTGCTTATTCAGCATGTGTTAATTTAACATTAAAATTGTTATCATTAATGTAGCTTCAGAAATTTTATCAGGATCACTTCCCATATTAGTATATTATAATCAATATATTGTTTGTAAAACACATTATTATCTTTAAAAGAAAAGAGTGATCCTTATAGATAAAAAGACTTTACCAGTACCCCATTTAATGCTTTAAACTATTGATTAACCACATTTTTTGTTAGATCTATTCAACTTTGCATAAATCCTATTTTTTTTGTGGGTCATAAGTAGAAGTGTGTTTTACACATAATCTATTTATCACTGACGGTGGATTAATTATTGTTAAAATTATTGTTAAAATTCTTCAAAATGGCATTCTCCTTTTTTGCATGTTTTAAGTGTGATATTACAAACAAATTTATTAAGCTCTATAAACATTTCACATTTATTAGGTTTAGCGTTCATAAAGTATGACAAACCTTTCTCTAAAAGTGATATTTCAGTTTGTTTTACTGGATATTAGAAAGGTTAAAATACGTTTAGATATTGGTTTATATAGTAAAAAAATCTTTTTGGTATTTACTCATCTTCTGTGTAATGTCTGTTTAGTGGGGAAGCTATACATATATTTTCTCTGAGGAGATTTTTCCTCCGCAGGTCTACTGAAAATGGTGTCTGATCTACTGATACAAAATCATTAGTGCAGGCTCTCTTCTTCTTCTTTTTTTAAAGTATATTTGAGTTTTTATAAAGTGATAAAGAAAGAAACATACATACATTTGTGCATTTCCTACGAACTGGAGCAAGAGGACAATCTGACATGTCAAAAGGCAAGACAAGCATAATATGAAGTCCTTCGCCAACAATATAACAATGCAGTTTTCAAAATAGTTCTTTAGAATCCTACAATCAAGTAAGAAAATGCACATGCACATATAGCAAATAAAAATAAAGAAAAAAAGTTAGAGAGGAAAGATAAAGAAAGAATAAGGGGGGCTGAACTGAGGATGGGGGGGGAGAAGAGGGAGGGACAGAGGGTACGGAGACTGTGCCGGCAAAGATCATAGATAAACATTCTTATGCTAGGTATGCAACAAGGTGAGTATCAAATATCAGAAAAGAATTTACATATCAGGTCAGACTAATAATCGGTAACATAAAGAACAAACATATTTAAAGGTCGGAGGTGATGCGACATAGTAAGAACCATGTTGTCGAATCAAATAGAGACAGCACATGTTGTTGTTGGGAAGAATCCAAAGATTCTATAAATGGGCCCCATTTTTTATAGAAGCATATATAACATTACATTCAACATTGGGGAGAGTGGATTGGCGGTCTAAATATAAAGTATAAATAAGGCGTGAACAGACAGTATCAAGCCTAGGGGGAGATTTGACAATCCAATTAGTAAGGATCAACTTTTTCCCCAAGGTCAGAATGATATATAGTAATGGGATAATATGTTTGCATTGTGATGGGATATCCCAATCCGAGAAAATCAATCCAAGCATTGCCTTGCAATTCAACTTTAGTTTAAGATGAAATGTTGAGTTAATAAACCATAAGACTTTGTATCAGAATTTTTTTTATCTTGGGGCAGTTCCAGAAACAGTGTAAGAATAGAGCATTGGGAATTCCACACTTTAGACAATGACCAGATTCAGAAGAAACCATATGTTTACGTTGGCCAGGTGTGATGTAGGCTCTATGTTTGAATTTAATATGTGTCTCCTGAAGCTGTGTCAAGTGGAGCGCTTTGAGAATAGCAGAGAAATTATCTTTCAGTAGTTTGTGTGATATAGGGGAGAAGTAATCCATCTCCCAGGTCTTAACAGTCGATGCCCAAAGCTTTGATTCAAATCCAGAGAGGATGTCCCAATATAAATAAGAGGTTTCTGTAAGGGGAAAGTGAGACTAAAGCAACAGTTTGCATAAGACGGTCAGCGCCAAGGGCCGGATCATATGGTGGGGGTAAAGAGAGGACATAATGGGGGAGATTCAAATGTTTGAAAAGTCAGTTGGGAGTCTGTTTTTCCTATCTAATAGACAGGAAAAAACAGACACCCAACCGACTTTTCAAACATTTGAATCTCCCCCAATGTCGTAACTGCAAGTACATAAAAAAATCTGAACGCGGGATCTGAAATTTGTTATTTAAGTCAGAAAAGGACAATAGTACACCCCCAGGATCAAACACGTCCTTGATTAGTGCAATGCCTTTATGTCGCCAATGAAAGAACCTCACATTGTCTAAAGCCGCTGGGAAACAGGGGTTACCACAAAAGGGGATACATTTGGAATGAGCCGGATTTCTCCTAAGTGATTTGTTTACAGACCACCATGCTAAATAGGTATCCCAAAAGAGAGGGTTAGTGCGAATAGACATAGGAAGAGCAGATTTAGGGGTATGTTGGAGAGCACGAAGATCATATGGAGCGCAGAGAGTTTGTTCCAAAGTAAAGTTAGAATAGGTAGAGCGAGAAAGAAACCAGTCAAAAATATACCTAAATGCTACAGCCTTGGTGAAATCAGATATATCAGGCATAGCCAGGCCACCCGCACTTTTGCGAAGTTTAAGTTTGGACAGGGCCACACGAGGTTTCTTGCCTGACCATAGAAATTTGGTAAAAAGTTTCTCACAGTGTCTGATGTCTGGTTTCGTCAAAGCATATGGTAGCATCTGGATAAGATAGGAAAGTTTGGGGAAAATAATACTGGACATCTCTACCCATGTCCCTTATGGGGAGCAATTCACCCCATAAGGGACATGGGTAGAGTTGTCCAGGTTTCTAATTGCGCTGCAATGGCCTGTAAAACAGGAGTGAAATTAAGAGCATAAATATTGGACAAAGAGGGCAAAATATATATATGCCCAAATATTTTAACCTGGACTTATTGTGCTTGAATATAGACAGGACAGGAGAGGAGGGAGAAGAAGTGAGAAGAGCAGATGCAGAAGAGGATAATGGGAGGAGCTCAGACTTGTCATAATTGATTTTAAAACCTGAGAAGAGGCCAAAAGAATTAATGGAGTGTAGAATGGCTAGGATGGAGACGAGAGGGTCAGAAAGCAACATCATGTCATCCGCAAATAACGCCAATTTGAGGGAATGATGAGCGACATGTATGCCGTGAAAATCAGGAAGGATGCGGAGAGCAATCGCTAATGGTTCAATGGCTAATGCAAATAAAAGGGGGAAAGGGGGCAACCCTGTCTGGTGCCTCTGCTTAGAAGTATAGGGGCTGACAAGTATCCATTACATATAATTCGAGAATGGGAATTCATATATAGTGTACGTATAAGAGAGATTAATTGACAAGGAAAATTAAATTTATTAAGGTTAGTGAATAAGTGTTCCCAGGAAACCAAATCGAACGCTTTCTCAGCGTTGAGTGATAATAAAAAGGAGGCTGTAGTATCTAAAGAGGAGTTCATCCAATGGGAAGCTGCAATAACCTTGCGGATGTTAGCCGAGGAATGTCTACCGACCACAAAGCCTGTCTGATCTGAATGAATCCCCCCCGGTATCAGAAATTAAATCCTATCTACCAGAAGTTTAGTGAATAATTTATAGTTTACATTGAGTAGAGATATTGGCCTGTAAGAGTCAGGTAAGCGGGGGTTCCTGCCTGGCTTAGGCAGCAGGCGGATAATAGTGTCATTAAAATATTAAGGCATAGAAGGAGCAGTAAGTAGGGCGTTAAAAACTAATACTAATGGGTCTACGAGTCTTGAGAGTAGCATTTTATAATACTCTCTCGAGAATCCATCTGGACTAGGAGACTTCATGGGTTTTAGCTGTTTGATGGCGGCCTCAATTTCCTGAGGTGTGAATGGTACACATATAGTGGGATGAGAGTCAGTAGGTATGGAAGGAACATCAATAGATTCCCAGAAAGAAAGTTCACCAGAAGTATCTCTGGGTGGTTGGGTATAAATATCGGTATAGAAATTTTGAAATATGGAGGCAATATCTTTACCAGTGAAGGCATAAGTGTTATCAGGAAGCTGGATAGAGTGTATGAGAGATGAGGGTGTGGAGGATTTCACTAAGTTGGAGAGTAGTCAGCCAGTTTTGTTAACGAACTTATAAAACCTATGGTCTTTCTAAAAAGAATGTTTATCACCCATAGAAGCAAGGAGGCCATCAGATTTGTGCTTCGCTAAAACAAAACTAGATTTGTTACCCGGAGTTGGGGAGGTCTTATAGATTTGGTAGGCTGCTGTTAATTGAGACTGGAGAAGTTTATACTCGGAAGCACGTTCTTTTTTAGTCTGTGAGACGTATTGAATTATACGACCCCTAATCACAGCCTTAGATGTTTGCCAAAAGAGAATAGACTCCGACTCCAAAGTGGAGAGATTATCAAGTCTGAACTCCTCCCAATACGCATCAAGCTTGCTGCGGAAGCCCAAGGAAGAAGCGAAATAATAAGGGAAGTGCCACAGTTTATAGGAGCCCATATCTAAAGAAGAAGAAAAGGATACCCAGATAAGAGAATGGTCAGAAATAAACATTGGCTCAATGTTAGCATCAATTATATTAGAAAAGAGAGGGTCAGATAAAAATATAATCAATTTGCGAGAGTGATTCATGAGCAGCAGATAAACATGTGAAGTCCCTATCAATAGGGTGAAGAGCTCTCCAGGCATCAGTTAGCATTAATTCTTGTGATAGAAAAGGGATGCCAATCTTAGGGGGAGGTCTTCAAACTGCAGACAAATTAGAATCAATAAATGGAGAGGAAATCACATTAAAGTCGTCCCCTAAAAGTAAATAACTGGACATAAAAGGGGTCAGTTTGCATAGTATCATGCGGAAAAATGTAGCCTGATGACAATTAGGGGCATAGATGTTACAAAAAGTATATTGAGAGTTAAAGAGGGAGAGAGTAACCAATACATATCTACCTTCAGGGTCAATGTCAGTATGAGATATTTCTATAGGGAGTCATTTTTTAGCCAACAAAGCAACCCCCCTGGCTTTATTTATTATGTATTTATTTATTACCAGTTATTTATATAGCGCACACATATTCCGCAGCGCTGTACAGAGAATATTTGCCCATTCACATCAGTCCCTGCCCCAGTGGAGCTTACAATCTATATTCCCTATCACATGTACACACAGACACATTCACGCTAGGGTTCATTTTTGTTGGAAGCCAATTAACCTACTAGTATATTTTTGGATTTGTCACGATCCTAGGCACGGCGATTCAGTTTGTTACGATCCTAGGCACTGCGATTCCCCAGATACGCCAATCTGCGAATCCCTGCCACGTAACACCTTTACTGGATACCTGAGCGCGTGTGTTTATTTCACACAAAATCACTGCCACCAGCCAAAGTACAAACGTTTAGGGTATGACCCAAGGCAAACTTATGGCTTTTGCCTGCACCTAGGCTTTGAAAGAATAGAGGGCAGTTGCAAGAACTGTCCATCCCAGGGTAGCTAATTTTAGTGTTTCTGAGAGTGTTAAGTGTGTCTCTTGTAATAGTATTAAATGTAGCTTGTTTAAATAGAGGAGTAGTTTCTTACATTTGATTGGGGAGTGGATACCTCCCACATTCCAATAGCCCACCTTAATCGATGCCATACATTATAAAGAACAATTAATAAACAGATGACAGACTCCGCAAACAGTATCATTGAGAAACAACGGGAAAGTGGGACGGGGAAGGGGGAAAGAAGAAGAAAAAGAAGAAGTACAAGTAGTACTCCAACAACAACTGGAAGAAAAATAACTTCACAATTCACGTAATTGAGATAAAACATGGTGCAAGTTTGTCAGGAAGGCGAAGCTCCCAGCCAAAACTGCCCCATTTAAAGAACAGAGGATGAAAACTTAACCGACGACCCTAACACAGATAATCAAAAAAGGCAGTACTGCCACATCAATAATGAACAAGAATATAAGGAAGGTGTAGCAATATTATCATGGGTTTGAAAAGAAAGCAAGGCACACAGTAAAAGATTTAGTGGGAATAAAGAGAGAGAGTACAGCAAAATAACCAAATAAGGAAAGGGTAGAGACAAAAAGGCAAATGGAAAACTGATAAATCACCACTGCAATGAATGATCTAACAGTGACATCAGCAATATAGTAACAATAAGGCTGAAAAAAGTCTATATATATTGATTCCAGAAGAGGTGTATGAACATAGTAGACAGTTCCCAAGGACATCCTACAAACGCAATGGAATAACCTCAAGTGTCAGCTTCCGCCGAAGGGTGCGACTGCTCTCTCACATAAGCCGCTGCATCTTCAGCTGAAGTAAAATCTTTGAAGGTCGTGTCATTGAAGATTCTTAGACGGGCCGGATAAAGCAGGGGAAATTTCCTCCCATCTTGGACCAGTTGAGAACACACCGGGGTGAATGTGTTACGGAGTCGCATCAGTTCAGGGGAATAATCCTGAAAAATAAGAAGTTTGTTGCCGTTCCACATGAGATCTCTCTCCCTTCTAGAAGTGGACCAGATAGTTTCCTTGTGGATAAAATTCAGGCATCTGAACAAAACAACCCTGGGCCCAGAAGAAGAGTCACGCATCTGTCCTGTCCGATGGGACCATTCAATTACAAGGTCAGAACACGCATCTTGGATATCAAGTAGTTCAGGAAGGGTCTGCTTCAAAAAATGGTATAGGGCCGGCTTTTTAAAGGATTCTGGTAATCCCACAATCCGCAAAATATTCCTGCGGGATCTATTTACCTAGTCGTCTAATTTAGCCCATACTTGTGTGTCAGATTGTTTCAGCTGCGCAGTGAGGTCTTGTAGGGAGGAAATGGCTTGAAAATTTCCCCCAGCAGTATTTTCCGCCACCAAGACTCTTTTGGCCAGTTGTTTGCATTGGCTCTTAATGTCCGTGACTGCTTATTGGAGTGCAGCAGCATGAAGTGCAGCTTGTTCCTTTAGCAGAGGCTGCACTGTTTCCCTCACAGCTTGTACAACATCAGCATATGTAAGTGAGGAAGGGGGCGTGGAATGATTTGCCGGAGTGGTGGTTGCGGGGGGTTGTTGAATCGAAGAAGCAGTAGAAGGCAACACCAATTGAGGGAGGCTGATAGAAGGATTGTCCACGTCCGCAGGCGTCCCCACGGCCATTTTATGGGATGCAGAGCAATCCGATCGGGGATGTTTTCCAGGCATTGTGCCCGATAAGTATTTGTCCATAGAGGGAGACGGAAGCACAATATAGCAATAGTAAATCCTGCCCTGATATGTTACTAAGTATAGCCAAAAGCTTATGGGGAAGCATGGAGTTTACCCCAATGATAGGGGGCAAAAGTAGGGGCAACAAATAATGGAGATATCTCCCAGCCCACCAGAAGCCAGTTATAAGAGTTTGCCTTGCGAAGTACGTCACAACCAGTGGGACCACAGGGTGCAGAATGGCACTATTTATGATTTGGCTGCTGTCAGCTGTAGAGCCCACAGCACATCTCACTGCCATGGTCCCATTCCTGAAGCTATAAGTGGAGGCAGGGGGCAAGCAGCCAGGAGGTTGGTGGAGAACAAGATCCCTGAGAAGGATCAGACAGAGCCCAGGTGTCTCGGCCCGTGGAGCCTAAGTTGGTGATGTCAGCCCCCCGATGCAGCCCGACGGGTAAGGGAGATTATATCCCGGAGCTGTGTATATGAGACAGCAGGGCTGGCAGCGCTGGCATTCCCGTGGCAACAAGCGCTGGAGAGGAGATGAGGAGGAGATGTTCCCCCGTATAGCTGGCAGTCAGGGTCCGGGCGCAGCAGGCGGGATGGCTCGTGGAGCGGGTGACTGAAAAGTCACCCGTGGAGCGGGTGACTGAAAAGTCACACAGCCGCCGAAGTGTGGAGGGTTGGCAGGTCAGTAGGGTGGGCCAGGGGGGACCCTAGCAGGGTAAAACAGGGGGTCAGCACTGGAGCTTATGTGAGAGCCGCCTCACATCAGCCGAGCCGGAACCAGAAGCCAGTGTGGGCTCTTTTCTTAATGCAGTGAGTCAATCTTTAAGGAGAAATATGATTGAAAGGTTGGTTTGTCATAGGTGCCTCTATTTAGAGCCCTTTTTGAGTATTGACACTTTTTTGACACTGGAAGTTGAATCCTTTAATTTCTATTAATCTAAATTGATTAAAGGGAAATTTGGAATGTGCTGTTTATTTTACTCAAATTTGTAAACTAATAGATTTATAAACCATTTTGTATCTATGGAAGTTGTTTTCTTTATCTTAATAGTAAATTTCGCAATTCTCTCTAGTAGAACACATTTGCTGGTTTTGTATTAATCCTAAGGTTTAACCGGTTCCAATACCATCTCTCTCTCTTTGGCTGTAGCTTCCAAAGTTTGGATATATATATTGGGGTTATTTTTGTGTACTGCAGTCTTTACTAAGCCTTCACATGCAGAGAAGACCTTCCTCCCATGCCACACCACATGCTCCAATTCTCTATTGAAATAGGTATTAGGGACAAAATGTGAGGGTCAATTATCTATTGGCCACTCTATTGCAGTTCGCTGCATTCTGACAGGATGGTTTATTAAACAATGTGTTTTCTATAAATATTAATATGCCCAGAATAGCCTTCTCTATAGAATAAATAGGACTTTTGCTCTGTAATAGCTGCTGTACAGGAACTTTCCACTGTAGCTTTGAGTATTGTAACACTGGGTATACTGTATCAACTGTAACATTAACTTCAGTATAGCATTTCATCAACTAATTCCATTTGATTCACACATTTCTGACCATCTACTGATCAATTTATTTATTCTATTCACCACATTTTTAAACCTGACCAACGAATTCATAGTTTCTGCTAACTTGCTTACCAAGCTGAAATTTACTTTCATAAGAAAACCAAAGCCATTTGTAGATTCGTGTATTGCCAGTGGTTTCTACCCTAGCCCAGAAGCTTGAGAGAGAAAAGCAAAACAGGCAGGGACCGCTGAATGAACTCTATCTAAACACACAGGAGTTTTTTTTGCTACTGTATTAAAATTATTTCTGCTACAGACAATGTTATTTTTCATTTAGATCATTTTTGTCTATTTAACTAATGTATGTATTGTAATGTCCATGTTAAAATTAAAATACTTTTTTCATTAATTAGCTAAAATTTATCAGGGATTATTCAATTGCATGGAATGTGGTCAGTAACTTTGCTCATTTTTCCTTACACAACATAGAGATGTGTAAGAAAGCAAGCTAAGATTGATTACCATACTAAACATTCATGCACGCAGCCTGATATTGTTGTTTAGAAGCACATTGACGAAAATCAAATTGCCCCATTTTGTCTGATGAAGTAGGTAATGTCTCAAGAAATAAATTACAAATAGGTAATTCGCAAAATCCCACAATCAGAAGGAACATTTTCAAAGGATTTCTGAATTGTAGATTGATTTAAGACTCCATCTTATTTGAGTTTGTTACTGTGAATGTATTAGATCTAATGTTTTACACACACGTTGGTGATAGTACAATATTTTAATTTTCCTTTTTTTTTATACAAATAATATGCTCTGTACACTGAAGAATGCGGTGTATTTTAATTTTGGCAAACATGTGGAAACTAAGGAAATCTCATTAACCAAATTAACCAGTATAACTTCTATAGCAAATGACATTGCACAGTACTGTATTAAACATTTTATGTTATGACTGCAGTGAATCCATAGAGGTTAAAGCACTGAAATAAAAATTTACATTTCTCTGGGCCCAAATCATAATGCAGTCTATATTTTATTATTTTGCTTTTTTATACAAATGCTGAGACAATTTTCAAAAAATTATGTTTATTCCTTGATGTTTAAAGATTATCCATACTAATTTTAAATTTGGGATCACTTCGGAAATATATATTTGTTTTCCATTTTTGTTGTTTGACTGCAAAAGTCTATATTTTTCATATCTGCTTATAATATACTTGTAACTTAAAACCAATCTACATTCTGAAATTGTAAAAAAAATTAATTAAAATGCAAAAGGTATTTTATTCTCTAATTACTAACAAGAAATAATTTGTTGTGTCTTGCTTCTTCATTAATCCACCTTTCCAGAACAGCAAACAATCAGATTCTATGAATAGGGATTATTTAAACATTATAAATTAAAAATAACAGCGCATCTCACTGCTGCAGCTGCATTTCAAATCCGTAAATGACACCCTTTCAATGCTGTTGGTTGTGTTCACACATATCTACATACTGTATGTGATGACAACGCAATGTATATATCTTACAAAAAAAACAAAAAGACCATACATAGTGTATTACAATAAATATTTAATCCTCCCCTTATGAAAAAAGCACATAAGAGAAATGTATATCTAGTAAATTTGTCTCACAAATATAGAGGAGCAGAGTATCCACACACCAGTCGGCATTTACACACTTACTTGAATAGAAATGGAGCATATAAACATGTCCCCTAAAAGGGAGGGTTAGGGTAGGTTAGGTCCAGGATTAGACTATGTACCGACCCTTGCCAGGATTTTCAACTGTCTGTCTCCTGACCGCTAGCATACCAACCCCAAGGAGCTAGAGCACTTTAAAACACAGTGTTTTGTGTTTTGCCTGGAAAAGGAGAGGCTTATTGACTTCATTGTGGTCCTGATGCTTAATGACTTCAACACAACCCTGGGGTGATGACATCGTCAAGCTCCTACCCTCTCCCAGGTTCTAGGTACAACGACTATAAAAGGGCAGACTTTTTTATAAAAGGGCAGACTTTTTTTCTATTTCAAATATAAAAAGAATTAAAAAGTACACTAAGTTAAATTATGATTCTAATCATATAATAATTGATTTCCTTTGGAAAAGTCAAGGCATGGCATATCTTTTAAATGATTTATTTAATCTTTGGAGTATTAGAGGTGTGCATATTTCCATGGCTTGTCATTGAAATGCATGATACCTGTTTTATTTAAACCATGTGTTTGGCAACATAGGATAAGTAACATAATATACTGTTACAAAAGTATAACTGAAAGCTCATGAGTTTAAGCCAACAATACCAAATATGTAAGCCTCTGTAAATGGGACAACAGCCATGTACTGAGGTTTTCAAATAAATTCCTATTTATAAGATTAAGTGCATTAATCATTTTATTGTATCTGAAACTCCTGTTCCATTTGTTTCTAGAGTTGACCTGTCAGCAGGATGGCATCTGTAATTTTATTTCACACACTGTCAGAGCTCTGCTATACTTACAAGTTATCAGATTGAGTGTCTTTGAAATACATAAAGTACTTGTCATCAGATGGTGCTTCTTAATGGTATGCTGGTCATACATAGACCAGCCAAAATGATTCCAGGGCCCCTATGTGGCTGCTTTGAGTCTCTCAGGCTGTGTATACAGCTCAGGGGTGTGTGGATGTGCTGAATCTCCCAGGCTGCGCATGCATCTTAAGAAAAAGGAGGCACTTTGTACGCAGCCAAGATAGACGAGTTCACATCAAATTTAAGCTATTGCTCCGCAGTTATACTCCTCCATCCACAATCTGGCTTGAGAAGGCTGGAGTATCATCTGCCACCCTGCAAAGGCTCTAAGTAGCCGAGATATTTGTGTGCAGAGATTTAAGAAATAGCATATGCAGGTAGTGTTTGCATGGAAGGGCACTCGTTTTCACAATAAAGTCATATAGTTTGAAACTACAAAAAAAAATGTAATCACAAATATAGGTGACTAAAGGTCACAAACAAGTTCTGAAGAAGTAAAATTAATACAGACAAGAGCAATGTTAAGAACCAGTTGCACCACCCTATTCAGCTTGGATTAATTTTACTATTATTATTATATGATAATCCGTTGTTTCTACAACAAGATTATGCTACTTTTGATCCTAAATGGTTTGCTTAAAAGCACTACTGTATAGTGAATTATCTATTATTCATATGGTCTCCAGTAGGGATGAGATATCAGCAGCTCAACATTAATGTTACCATAGATAAGTGACCCTTTCCTGTGGTCACAAGGAGAAATACATATTTGTGTCAGTTCAATCTCTGCGTAGGCACTGCCATAAATGTTGACTGCGTACTATACATTATTGAAATAAATTCTGTACATACTGTAAAAAGCAGATTTCTAGCTCTGATAATTATTTCACATTTCAGTGATGTTTTTCATTTTATATATATATATATATATATATATATATACACACATATATATACACACACACACACACATATATATATATATATATATATATATACACACACATATACATACATACATACACACACACACACACTTGTTTCATTGAGAAATTAAGTTCCAAAATATTAATTTAAAAGTGTAAAACTGATGTTTTCTATTAAGGAAGACTCATACCAACATCAACCTGAATTCAAAGAACTGGAGACATGAGATTTGTAGGGCCAAGTTAAAGTTTACTGAGGAGGGTCTTGATTTGAACATGAACATTACAAGTACTTTATTGTACAGTAGTAGATCTCAATTTTAAAGTAGCACACACACACTAAGATACTGTAGTGGTTCCTAAACTTTTTTGGCTCATGGCACCCTTATTGTGTCCAAATATTTTAGCAGATTTCCACACACACACATTTCCCATCACACACATCTCTGCTTAGTACAGGAGATCCTCTTCCAACACTGAACTTTCATAAGCACAAAATATCACACCTATCTCCCCCCTAGCCCAAGAGATCTACCCCTGAAACAGAATGCTCCCTAGTAAAGACCTCTCCCCCACACAGATCTCCCCCAGAACAGACCTACCCCCCTCAACACACACTAACCTCCACCTAGCAAAGACCTAACCCCCCACACACACACACAGATCTTCCCACCCTCACACAGGTCTCACCCTAGCATAGAAGACCTAGCCCCTCATACAGATCTTCCTTAACTCCCACACGCACACACACAGATCTCATACTAGAACAGGAGATCCCAACCCTACTTACACAGATCTACTTCCTCACACTGCTAGCTCATAAAAAAAATGTTTTTTCAACCAACCATGCACTCCTTGCATCATGCCCCTGGATGCCAGTGATAAGATCTATAGTATCTCTCTCTGACCACCACCACAGTGCAGTGGCATACTAATGAGCCACTGTGACTCTAACAAAGTCGCCAACTGCGGGCACCTAGGTAGCTGCGTTGTCATTGGTTCTGCACTGCCTGTCGAGGCACAGAAGAAAGCAGAACACAGAGGCAGAGGAGGGGGAGGAGGAGAATGATAGGGGTGGAGCCGAAGTTTGTGCCCTCTGTGTAAATGAGCGCACGCTATATCTGTCTAAAACAGTGAGCTCCTAGCTTAACTTGCTGTCCGGTTCCAATCCTATAAACTGGGAGTGGGGTTTGGACTAGACCATCAGGCTGCGGCACCCCTTTAAGTGTACTGTGCCACACCAGGATGTCACAGTGCCTAGTTTGAGAAATGCTGCACTAAGGTATAGGGGTTATTTTTATTTGTATGGAAAATGGATAACAATCACTGAGACCTAACTAAGCAGGTTTTCTTGATCCTCTGGTTGTTGCAGTTACAGAATTTGGATGGATGGGTAGAGACCTGCTAGTGCTAGAGAAAGAACAAACATCACAGTGTGGACCAGTTGATGGCTGGAGAGACCATTGCCCCTGTTGGGAGAGGTGAACTGGAGTATGCAAAAGAGAGATAGTTTAATCAATTGGTCTTAACCTATGATGGCGTACGCAGGTAGGGGATTTAAGAAGTGTTATGTAGGGTACACACTTGAACGACCGATGTAATGATTTTAGTAATGATGCACACATACTTATTAATTGGCTGCATATGTATGGTCAGAAGAAACCATATAAACCTGTTTACCCTGTTGTGATGTAATTTTCAATGGTTTCTGCGACCAACATATTGTACAGTCATTTGTTAATCTGTACACACAATAAGATGAGAATGATACTGTATATCTGTACGATATATCACATCTGCCATGCAGCACAGTAGATGCAAAATATTGGTGAAAAAGACGTTCACAGATGTTTAAGTATACACACTTCTCAACAGGCTGCAGAAGGCCTTTGGAGCACATAGGAAGATGGTCTCTTGAGTTGAGTAACTCCCAGTGGGCACAAACAGTGCAGTTTGCATCTGGATTTGAATACATTTAAAATTAATTTAATGTAATTTTATAGAGCTAGGCAGCAGGCTCTTTTATATTTATAAGTCTAACAATGTGAACCACCAACAAATAACAACCAACCCACAAACTGTAACTAATGACATACAGATTAAAAAAACTAACCAACATATTTCAAAGCAACTGAAGGCTGTGTGTGTGTGTGTGTGTGTGTGTGTGTGTGTGTGTGTGTGTGTGTGTGTGTGTGTGTGTATTAGGGGTGTGCACGGGGTAATTTTTGGGGTTTTGGATCTGGATCTCAGAATCAGCTTTATTGGGCAGGTATACTTGCATATACTAGGAATTTGCTTCCGGTTTACACTGCAACAGCTGAGCAACAACATGAGAGAGGATCTGGATTGGTCAAGCAGAAGTCTGGACTTATTTTGCCCAAACCACCCTTGCAGGCTTTGGTTATGGTTCTGGATTTTTTTTTCTCGAAAAAATCATCAAAACAGCTAAAATAACAGAATTTGGGGGTGTTTTTGTTCCTACGGTATTATTAACCTCAATAACATTAATTTCCACTCATTTCCAGACTACTCTGAACACCTCACAATATTGTTTTTATCCAGTTTAGGCTAAAAGGTTGCACCAAGGCAGCTGAACGGAGCAGCAGCAGCCCTTGGATGTATATACTGGGAAGACAAAATATAAAAATAAAAGAATGGATTTAAAAAAAAAAAAAAAGACGCATTAGGCAAGGCTCAAGATTTCAGTTCACAAAAAGATGATTAGGCAAAGAACAATGAAAAAGACAATATTTTAGATTTAATGTATTTTAAATTCAATTTATTTAATTTATTTACAATCCAATTCTTTATTTCCTCAAAGATATCTTCGAAATGCGGAAAGTTCACAATACAAGTGTTGAGAGTTTATTTATATTGATTTAAATGTATCTAATTTATAATTGTTAATAATAGTAATTTAAATTAATTACAATGTGGTGATAAGAAGAGTTATGAAAATAGAATTAATGAATATGAGCTACAGACACCATACCCTGAAATGGACAGAGCACGCTTGGATGTATTCTGGGAGGATACAGCACAAAATATATGGGGGAAAAAAGTCTTATTTTGGGTGAGCTGACAGAACACCCCTAGATGGAAGGTGCAGCTGCAGTCCCTGGATGTATGCAGGCAAAACATAGCACAGAATATTAATTTAAATCTATATATATATATATATATATATATATATATTATTTTTTATATCACACACACCAGCGGTTACAGTGTCGCACAAATGAATCAGAAATATATATAATAATTACACACTGCGGTTGACTACATTGACAGCGGTGCACAATGTGTTTATGAGAAGGAAATAATATACTGCAGTCTGACTGGCAGTGTCACAGTACTTATAAAAATAAAATAAAACTTGTACAGTACACCGGGGTACAGCACAAACAAAAAAAATAGGTTTTTTTACAATTGTAATTTTAAGTTTTTTGTATTTAGCTTTTATAACTTTCATTTTACACTGGGGCGGAGCCCCTGGATGAATGGACAGATCACCCCTTTTAAATACATAATAAAAATATATTTTTGGCTTTGAATCACACACAGATATAAAGCAGTAGTGTACGGCAGTACTAGTAGTCATTACCGAGTGACGCACCAATAGAAATATATTAATTGCTCTGGATCACACACAGATATATGGCAGTAGTGTACGGCAGTACTGGTAGTCGTCACTGGGTGATGCACTGATTAAAATATTGTTTTTTGCTCTGGATCACAAACAGATATATAGCAGTAGTGTACGGCAGTACTGGTAGTCGTCACTGAGTGATGCATCAATAGAAATATATTTTTTGCTCTGGATCACACACAGGATATATAGCATTAGTGTACGGCAGCCGCTGTACTAGTAGTCAGAGAGACGCACCAATAGAATTTTTTTTTAAATCTGGATCACATACAGAGGATATACTGTATAGCAGTAGTGTACGGCAGTGCACAACCCTTTATAGACAGAGAACACCAACTGGTCCTGTACATAGCCACAGTATGCTATATGCAGTGCACTGTCTACTATGCAGAGCCCTAACACTGTGACAGTCACAACACACCTACACAAGCAGCACCCCAGGTTAACTCAACTCTCCTGCTGCAACCTTTCTGCTCTCTCCTGCCCCCCTTCCCTAACCTGCCTATCCGATTACAGCACAGAAGGAACACATCCTACTGTGCACTCTCTAAATCTGGAGTGAAGATGGCACCAATCACCGGGACTATATACAGATCCCAAAACCCGCGAGACTCGACAGCGGAATGATGATGTTTCGCCTCGTTTTCAGATCCGAGTTAGGAGCGAAACACAGACTCTGATCCAGGCTCGGATCTCAAAGTTCGGGAGAGTTTGGTGTGTGTGTATATATAAATATATATACACACTTCTCAAAAAAATAAAGGGAACAGTTAAACAACACAATGTAACTCCAAGTCAATCACACTTCTGTGAAATCAAACTGTCCACTTAGGAAGCAACACTGATTGACAATCAATTTCACATGCTGTTGTGCAAATGGAATAGACAACAGGTGGAAATTATAGGCAATCAGCAAGACACCCCCAATAAAGGAGTTGTTCTGCAGGTGGTGACCACAGACCACTTCTCAGCTCCTATGCTTTCTGGCTGATGTTTTGGTCAATTTTGAAAGCTGGCGGTGCTTTCACTCTAGTGGTAGCATGAGACGGAGTCTACAACCCACACAAGTGGCTCAAGTAGTGCAGCTCATCCAGGATGGCACATCAATGCGAGCTGTGGCAAGAAGGTTTGCGGTGTCTGCGCTACCAGGAGACAGGCCAGTACATCAGGAGACGTGGAGGAGGCCGTAGGAGGGCAACAACCCAGCAGCAGGAATACTACCTCCGCCTTTGTGCAAGGAGGAACAGGAGGAGCACTGTCAGAGCCCTGCAAAATGACCTCCAGCAAGCCACAAATGTGCATGTGTCTACTCAAACAATCAGAAACAGACTCCATGAGGGTGGTATGAGGGCCCGATGTCCACAGGTGGGGGTTGTGCTTACAGCCCAACACCGTGCAGGACGTTTGGCATTTACCACAGAACACCAAGATTGGTAAATTCGCCACTGGCGCCCTGTGCTCTTCACAGATGAAAGCAGGTTCTCACTGAGCACATGTGACAGACGTGACAGAGTCTGGAGACTCCAAGGAGAGCGTTCTGCTGCCTGCAACATCCTCCAGCATGACCGGTTTGGCAGTGGGTCAGTAATGGTGTGGGGTGGCATTTCTTTGGGGGCCGCACAGCCCCCCATGTGCTCACCAGAGGTAGCCTGACTGCCATTAGGTACTGAGATGAGATCCTCAGACTCCTTGTGAGATCATATGCTGGTGCGGCTGGCCCTAAGTTCCTCCTAATGCAAGACAATGCTAGACCTCATGTGGCTGGAGTGTGTCAGCAGTTCCTGCAAGATGAAGGCATTGATGGTATGGACTGGCCCGCCCGTTCCCCAGACCTGAATCCAATTGAGCACATCTGGGACATCATGTCTCGCTCCATCCACCAACGCCACGTTGCACCACAGACTGTCCAGGAGTTGGATGCTTTAGTCCAGGTCTGGGAGGAGATCCCTCAGGAGACCATCCGCTACCTCATCAGGAGCATGCCCAGGCATTGTAGGGAGGTCATACAGGCACGTGGAGGCCACACAGACTACTGAGCCTCATATCGACTTGTTTTAAGGACATTACATCAAAGTTGGATCAGCCTGTAGTGTGTTTTTCCACTTTAATTTTGAGTGTGACTCCAAATCCAGACCTCCATGGGTTAATAAATTTGATTTCCTTTGATAATTTTTGTGTGATTTTGTTGTCAGCACATTTAACTATGTAAAGAACAAAGTATTTAATAAGAATATTTCATTCATTCAGATCTAGGATGTGTTTTTTAAGTGTTCCCTTTATTTTTTTGAGCAGTATATATATATATATATATATATATACACATATATACACCACAAGAGTAACTCAACTGTAACGGGTCATCAATTTAGGTACAAAATACCCCAGATTTACACTATTCAATTAAGATTTACTCCACATTTCAAGCTATGATTAAAGTGCTTAGTTATCTAATTCTGCTACATGTCTTATTCAGTAAATCTATCAAAGATAGTGAGTTCCATTTTTTCATTATTTAAAAAAATATTACTTTGCTTACACTATTGGGCCCCACACACTGAAAGATTTCAGTGAAAGATATGAACGTTCTCGTTCATTAATGAAAGAGAACTCGTTCATATCAATCAGTGTGCAGGCACCAACGATGAACGATGCGCGGCCCCACGCTCGTTCACTATTGGTGCCGGGTCACTTATGCATGCAGGCCAATATGGATAATCTCATCCATATTAGCTTGCACTGCTATGAAACTTCACCTCCCCCCCCCCACCGCCGGGTCGCCCGTCTGCCGTATCGGCCATTGGCCAGCTCGGTGGTGGGTCGCCGAGTCTGTAGGGCCCATTAGAGATATACAGTACTCTATGTTTATGACATTTTTTTGATTCATAACAACTCTTCCCTACATAACAAAGTGAATATTATTGTATGATTAGGAAATCAAAATGTTACAGCAGCAGCTCTACATGTGATATACAGGAAAATAAAATATAGAAAAACTGTGATCTGTAGGTGTGTGTCAGGGAAGAGCCTTTTCCATTATTGCTCCTTAGACAGAATTTTCTTTTTTGTTTTTTTTCAAACGGACTGAAAATCATTTTCTCTTCAAAGAAAAACATGGACCATTAATTTCTTTTAAATTTGTGATATTTACCTTAAAACTCAAATTCACATGTGCTTTAGGACAATCATCCAATATCACTTGCAGTTGCAGCATCATACACCTGTTTATGAGCAGGTAGTATTCCAGCCTTCTTTACCTCTAGTATGAAATTAACAAGGACTGTGAGCCTGATTTCTACAGTGTGGGTATATTGGCCATGTTGTGTCTATGTTACCTTTGTGATCAGGACATGGAAGTGACATAATGAGAGGGCAGGAGAGAACTTTCACCCTTACAGCACCTAAATGTTTTCTCTGTTCGTTTGAGGTAAAAAAAAAATTCTATGCACCATTGGACACCCTCCATGCTTCGGGCTCGGTGTCTCGCTCCGCTCTGCTCGCCACAGGTTACTATTCCAAAGAGTTTGTGACATGGACCCAGGGGGTTATGGGAAAGGTCCTTTCCATGAAGGGAAACTAGATGATACCATCTTGGCCACCACTAGTTAAATGTAGTCCACTGTATTGCTAGGTTTGTCTGCATTTGTTTTTGCAGAATTGCTTATTAGATGTTTTTCGTCCCCATCCTTTTTTTCTGAACCTCCTCTGCCTCTATATAGCATTGCCTGCCACGCCATTGTACTGCCTTACAGTTTTTCCAAAAGTTGATTTTGTTTTACTCGTTTGTGTATCTTTTTGCTCCATATGCTTCTGCCACATGGTGAGTTTAAAATTGTGACCATGTGGCAGAAGCCAAATACTGTAGAATACATTTTAAACAATTTTTGTATTCTGTAAATGGCTGCAGAGGGTAGTGTGGGGGGCTCTGATCTTTTCATTAGGCAGTAATTACTAGGACTTCAAATATAAAACTTGAAGATATCAATTTAAATAAATTAGCAAAAATGTAACTATACTACTGATTTCACCAACACACAGAAAATGTAAAGCTCTACTGACAACCAATACTTTGTAGTTAAGGAAAACAAAGGTAAAAGCATAAAGCATTTTATTAATAACTATGCTATAATAAAAGCTGGTAGAGCAATGAGCAAGATGAAAGCAGAGTGTAAGCCAAATTACTAGATTCACTTACAATTTATAACAAAAGCAGAGATAAAGGTCAACACAAGTAACTCCACTACTGCTACAACTCACAAAGAAACCTGATATAGGAAAATGATGGCTCTTTGTTGAAATAATCTGAATTAAAAAGTAAAACATGTTAGAAATTATGTAGCTATTTTTTGTAATCTATGCATGCATTGTTTGTGCCTCATTTGTAGAATATTACCCTACTTAAATTTGAAGCTGAATTATCCAGTAATCACAAAGACTTGAAATTAAGACTTCATTTAAAATGGTTATGCGTTGCCTAGCAGCACAACAGATGACAGTAATTTACCACTTTGATATTGTTTATAGAAAGCCAATATTCAGTTCAGCAGGATTTGAGACATATATATATATATATATATATATATACACACACATATTATACATAATATAAGTCCTGTAAATTGTGAGGTGGAGCCTCTGAGGCTCAGACTTGTTTTTCAGCACATAACACAGATGCTAGATTGGGGAATTTGGAGGCCAAGTCAACACTTTGAATGAACTCTGTCATGTTTCTCAAACCATTCCTAACAATTTTTACAGTGTGGCAGGGAACATTACCCTGCAGAAAGGGGCCACTACCATCAGGGAACACCACTGTCATGAAAGGGTGTACTTAGTCTGCAACAATGTTTAGGTAGATGATACATATCAGAGTAACAGCCACATGAATGCTAGGGCCCAAGGTATCTCATCAGAGTATTGCCCAGAGCATCACACTGCTTCTGCCATCTTCCCTTCATCCCATAGTGCATGCTGATGACATCTCTCCCCCAGATAATCTATGCACATGCATCAGGCCATTGCTCCATAGTACAGTGATTTATATGGTCATGTGCGCAATATAGGCGCTTTTGATGGTGGACAGAATCAGCATGGGCACCCTGAGTGGTCTACAACTTTGCCATCCAATCACAGCAAACTGCGAGACACTGTGTGTTCTGAAACTTTTCTATCATAGCTAGCATTAACTTTTTCTGTAATTTTTGCTACATTACCTCTTCTGTGGGATCAGACCAGACAGGTTAACCTTTGCCCCCCCATGCACAACAATGAGTCTTGCGTGGCCGTGGACCTGTTACCAGTTCACTGGTTAGTCCTTCCTTGGAACAATTTCCCTAAACACTAACCACTGCTTACCAGGGACACCCCACAAGAACTGAAGTCTTGTATAAGCATTGACCCAGTTACTGTATCTAGTCATCACAATATTTTGAAAGTCAAAGTCTTGTCAAAGATCCTTATGCTTCCCCCTTTTTCTTGCTTCCAATGCATCAGTTTCAAGAAATGAGTCTTACCTGGCTTCTTACTATAATTCCACTCTTTGGCAGGTGCCATTGTAATGAGATAATCAATGTTATTCACTTCATCTGTCAGTGGTTTTAATGTTATGGTTGATGGGTGTATATTGAGAGCAAAAGCCAACAAGTAACTGCCATTCTGAGTTTACCATGTGCTACGTAAAATAGACAATATACTGAAGGCTGAGTTAATCAAAAGAAAAAAGAAAAGTGATTCCATGAGCAAAAAGTACAGGCACATATATTGTAACATAAAGAACACAATGCTGGATAGAGTATATTTTTGGGTCTAGAGCTAATCCATTGGGAAAAGCAGATCCAAATTAAATCAATCGCTGCCACTATATCTGAGAGATCCTGATTATTCTGTCACATTAAAATAATGGAGAATAGTGCCTGGTGAATATGGGACAGATGATGAGTAGTTAATAAAGGATGAAGCAAGCCCCTTGAAAAAGCCAGTGGCCGCCTGTTGATACTGTATCTTTGAAGCAAGGATGACAAAGTATATTTATGTGTGTGTGTGTGTGTGTGTGTGTGTGTGTGTGTGTTATACACACACACGTACGTACTAAAAGTGAAATGTGGCCAAAACTCAGAAAGCTACCATTTGTTTGATACTCAGTGCAGGCTCCTCAAGCCAAAAATGACTATATGTATATAAATATAATTTTTGGGGACAAATATAATTCTAGAGACTTTTTAAGAACTAAGGAGACAAAACATTTTTCAGCAGAAATCTGCACAAGCTCCTCAAGTCCAAAACGTACGTGTGTGTGTGTGTGTGTGTGTGTGTGTGTGTGTGTGTGTGTGTGTGTGTGTGTGTGTGTGTGTAACTGTCCAAGATTTCCACAAAATCTAAGCAAGGTAGACTAAGGTGATTAGCTGAAAGTAACCTGACTTAAAGTGACTGCTCTGCAGAGGAACTTAATTGAGGTAAAGATTCTAAATCTAATGGGATGTTGTCCCGGTGAGACTGTGTTTATACCACATATACCCATTATCCCAAAAAATGTTCCTTTTCAATTCAAGTGCCTGCAGTTTTCAGTAAGCATCTGCATCGCTGTGATGTTCAAGTCACAGGGGGCAAACGTTCAGGACTGCAGGCGTAGTTCTCAGGACCAGCTGCTTCTCCCTTCTCCCATGGGCAGCTTTACATGGTTTGCTCACGAGTTAGTAGCCCCAAGCATCTTTCTGTGTTAATCCCTGAAGGAAAAGCTGTACATATTGCTTACAAAGACATTTTGTGATCAATATCTACAATATAAAATATACATTACAATATTAGATTACATAACTGTCTTTGTTAAATTATTTCCGCTGTGCAACAACAGATATCCACGCGAGCGAAGCTGTGGGCAAATGCTAGGTTTCTGTAATAAGTTTGTCTGCATACTAACACTTTCACTTATTGCCACTAATCTCTTGTTTAGAATGCAGAACAGTATTTTGGGATATGAGAAAAGGAGATACACCGTTTATATACTTGCTATTTCAAGAGTCATTATAAACCAGGATTATGGCATTTAATTTATTCATGACATAGGGATTTTTTTTTGTATCATTTATGCATTTGTTTTTGATCATAGTGTTCAATAATTCCAAGTGTTGAGAATTTCTACCACCGATTAGTAAGGATTCCCCTGTGATCAGCTGTTATTTGAAATCCTATTATAGTTTCCTAGGTATACTTGGCAATCAGTAGTTTCAGGTGCACTACTTTAAATGACATGTGTATATATCTAAATAAATAAAATCACTTGAAAAGTGCAGCCAGGGCAATTATACCAATTAATCACAAAAGAAAAGTGCAACTAGCAAAAAAATATCTGCTAAATATGACAAACTGCCCCATGACTTGAAAGACCTGGATGAAAAACTAAAATGCTGAGAATCCAAAAAACAAAAAGGTACAGAAAGTTGGAGAAGGAAAAAAAATGTTCTTGATGTTTTATGTGAAAGACCACACAAAAAAGTCATAGTAATAGGTCAATAAATATCCTGAATCAAATCGCTGCTAACTGCAAGGATGACTTTTTTATTGCTTTAGGAAGCAGGAATTTTCTGACATAAAACAGCTATAATAATTTCAAAGGCTATCATCGACGTGCATTTTAGGTTTTTATTTTACATGTTAGGGAGGCTTGTAGACATATCATGCAATCACAAATTAGAAATGCTTTATATTGTATCATGCTCACTAAAATTTCTGAGGGAAACTACAGTTTGTGTCAGCATATACATAATGGGAGATTTTGTGCACAATAGTTATACTGTGTAAGCTCGGTTGCCAACGTAAAGGCATTTAATGTAGGTAAGTCCCTATCTCTGTAACAGAAAGGTTACTCAGAATGTCTCAGTACAGTGCTTCCTGAGCCTCCATTTCTTATGTGTGTGCAGCAGCCATGAGAGGAGAAGGGGGGGTTGTGGTCACTAAAGGTGTAGATAACTGGATAACGCAGCGTTTAATTGTACTGTTTTTTTCTCCTCTCTTGACAATAAAAAAAAACCTAGGAATAGTGATTTTACTGTACAACAGGGTTTCCCAAACTAGGTCCTGTCAGAACCCACCCTGTCCGGATCAGTCGAAGATGGTCGCCAGACACAGGATCAGGCACCTCTGGGCAATTGCTGAAGTAACTCTTTGGTTATTTTTAATGTTTTTGAAACTGTCATGTAACATCATCATTTCAGGATAACGAATTCTTTTTTTTTTTTTTTTATAAATAAAACTTTTGGATTTGTGAAATTTCAAATTGTATTTATAGTCAATAAGCATAGGGGCATTCTTATTTTTCTTTGTATCCTTAGATAGAGAGAACCTATCTACTTCAATCTATTAAACTGTCCCTTTAGACTATTAGTCACCGAAGGTCTGTGTAGTCACTTGTGAAGTGAAGCTATCTATTATCATTTACAATGTATGATTCCTGGTTTGCAAATATATGCACATACAGAATGCCTGAATCAGATTTGTGGGCAATGTGTCCACATTGCTTGTTCGGATCTTTGTCTGTATTCAGAGTTGGCCACAGCTACTCCATATACAGTACATCCTGTTGTAACAGTAGCCATCATCACGCAATTTCAACAGAGATCAGTCTGAAGTCAGACTAATCATTGAATACTCTCACCTATGAGTAGCCTGGACTTTTGCCTACATGCCCATATGTTAATGCCCAGTTGCTGCCCAGCATATTAGAGAACTTAAACATTCAAAGAGAAATGAACAACTCTATTTATTCTGCTAAAAGAACATGTCGCTTGGAAATCTTTCTGAAAGATGCATTAGTCTGTTTTATGGACGGTAAGGGCCAGGGCCATAGCAAATGCTGAGAACTGGTGCTGCCATCAAGGGTACAAGCCTGAAGGAGTGGCATAGTACAGATGCATTCTTCCTCAAGTAATGAGTCACAGTACAGAGGGCGCATGACAGCCGCCAGCTCCAGCGCAACTCGCCCAGTGCCGAGCATCTTTTTTATTTCCCCAAATCGCTGATTAAAATATGTGGCATGACTATATTTTGTGTGCGACTGCAGCTGTATCTGCATATGAAATGCTATGTTACAGTGTTTTTCATGAGAAAAAGTACACAAAAATATGCTCAGCTTTAGTAAATGCACTCACGTCTAGGTGAGACTAAAAGGGTTGTTTCACATGGCTGCAGCAACGATGAGGGAGGACATATCTAAATGCTGGTGTTACCCATTTGCAGCTTACAGGCTGCCTTCCCTTGTCACTTCTTGTGTAACATAAGGTATCCTGGGTGTGGGGTGTGCTTGCACAGAGCACCTGTGAGCCCTGTAAACAACTGGTAGGGCAGTGTGGTCACAGACTTTTAAATAAAGATAGTGAACTACTGCATCTTGTGCGGCAGCAGTCGAGGTTGACTCTGGGTGTCACTGAACACCCCAAAATCAAATAATGTGTTTTTCCTCAACTGCGCACTGCCTACTGCCTTAGGTATGCGTTCCACTGCAGATGGGTGGAATGCATAAAAGAGTGCTGAACGGCGCCGAATGTGAAAGTCTCCTCACTTCCGCTGGAAGCTGTATGTTCCACCACCACCAGGTGGAATGCACAGCGCCCAAACAGTGGTTGCTCATGATTTATTTTATATGAATAACGTTATATATTGTGTCCCAGGGATAAAAGATCCTGTTGGTATACAACAAAGTTTGTACATTTGTTTTACTTATGTGGTTCTGAGACACTGATCCCACCCACAATTAAGAGACTCCCTGTTTGAAGGTATAAATATCTCAGCCTTTGCCCTCAGCACACACCTTGACAAACACTACGGTCGAAATGCATTGGTGTGGGGACACCCGAGGACTCTCCAGGGCACCATTTCTTGAGGTGAGATAATCTGGATTTTTCCATCTCAGAAATTGTGACTAACATCTCCTGGATTGACATCAGGGGCGGAGCCCATCTATCTTTATCCTTTTTGATGTTTTTATGAATAAACTGACTTTTTATCATTATTCGTACTCCTGATACATAATTTTATTTGCATTGAGATTGGGAGTACTCGCTATCTGTGATCAAGGATCTTGTGAACTTGAGACAAGGCTAAAAGAAACCGCTACGGACACGTCTCCATTCAGAACACTGAGTGAGGTATGCCTATATTTCTACAGTGTTTTCTTTTAACTTGGGGTTTGCCACATTTCAATATTGAAAAATCCCTTAAAGATATATTTACGTGATTAGATCAATACTTACGGATGTGAGTATGGTACTCCTAACTATAACCTTTTTTTAAGGGAATATATGAAACACATCACCCTGTGGTTTCATTGATATTTGGTTATTTATTTCCCTATTATTCCTTCCTGTACACAGTGCCCTGAGAAATGGAAAGGACTGAGAGAGACCATCCACCCTGGCAGGAGGATTTTGAACATAAAAGAAACCTTTATATGAGGAGAACCACAGGTTGAGACATGAGTACGGTATGAACTATATTCGCACACTCTAAAGAAACACATTTGAATATCACTGGACCAGAGACATATCACACAATAGTGTTCTTCCACCTTTTGTCTTTTGTGGGACATTGGACCTACCCGGAGGGAATTCCATTGGACAAAGATTGGGAGAGATTGAAAAAAGACTTTCCACACATTGACGTCATCAGTATATTGACTTTTTATTTTCATTATTACGCATATTGACTTAACACGCATGGTAGGCAGTGCGCAGTTGAGGAAACACTAATTTTTGTGGTTTTTATAGTGTGGTCACAGAGATGTGTACAACTCTGTTTTTAGTTCCATACATGCAATGTGGGTGTAATTACAGCCAACTTGGCCCATTGTCTCAGGTACTGTATAAGTAAAGCTATATAAAATCATGGCACTCTCTTCCCAGAAAACACTAAAGACACCAAGCAGTGTATTTGAAAATTACAACCATTATGTAAATCTGGACTATTACATACTGTAAGTGCAGACACTCCTGCCACAATGCAATTACTGTAAAACACTTCAAAGGTATTACATACTGTCATAGGTGAAAACTAGAAAGTTTGGTTCTCCTCCTATTGAACAAATGTGTCCAATGGCAATGACAGCTTCTGACATGAGAAGTAGCAAAGATGGAAATATAGGCAACCCAGAACCATGACTATATAAAAATGGTGCATGCATCCTCAGCATAATTCATAAATTCCATAAACATCCATCCAAAGGGATTACAGAGAAGAACAAAAGCTGCAGCAAGTCGTGCACAGGACAGCCACCATTAAGACTTGCTTCAGGCTCTGGCACATTCCCTTTTGTTATATGCAACCACACCGGGACCTGATCATGGCATACCCATCAGTATATACCACACTCAGGTCGGGGATAATAGAATTACATCTATCAAAGACAACGTAAGTTTGTGGCTCGTCTTCTCTTATTTATTTCTCTTTTATTGCCACATCATCAAACTGGAGATGTATCATCGGCAGAAGAAATGCACACAATGTAAGTGGGATACCTGATGGGATTTCCCCAGGAATTGACATTTGAGGATCTCTATACAGGATTCAGCAGTTTAATGGTCTCAATTTCTGTTTGAAAGATTAACTAAATTTGGAATGGTTAATTCAAGAACTTTTGCTATTTATTTGCAATCATTGCAACACTTATATTATAGATTACATTCTTTGTGTCTAGGATATACTTATAACATTAAAATCTTCTGTCAAGCTGCACTAGATAAAAAGTTTCAGAAAAACCTCTGATATTAGAGTGCATAATTGTTTGTTTAATTTATGTAACCCAAGATTATTTTAGAGAGATCCATTATGGAAAGGGGCACATATGAAAAGCTGTAGTTTTTATCTTTCAATTCTAATGTATAATCACTAGCTATCATACATGTCGTTAGATTCTATTGTGATGCACCATAACAACACTACCAACATCTTTGCATAATAAGTGCTCACACCTCCCCAAACACCCTTTATAATGCCTATCACCACCCAACATGCATTCTACATGGCACCAAATCTCCTCTACCCAGATTTATTATTATATCTGCAATATCACCCATGTTAAAATATGACAAATAGGAATAAAACATAAATGATTAAAAGGGCTTAAAGTTTAATAAATAATCCCCTAAGGCCATAAGTCAGCTTCCCAGTCCTGCATTTAATAAAATAGTTGCAGGCACTCTGGTCCAAGCATAACCCCATTACTGCACAGAGTGAGAAGTGGCACCAATAGATACATAGAGTTGTGAGTCAAGGAATGATTGATGGAACTATCTTTAGGCTGAGCATTTCTTTTTTGAACTTCTGACATGTGAACAAATGTAGACTGGATTCCTCAGTTATGTTTGTAGTGGCTGCTTTCAATGACCAGTCTAGCTCTAAAATGTGTAAAATGAATCTTACATATACTGTAGTTAGCACAGCAGTCAACATCTGCTTACTGCATTCAGGAGGTACATGCATCTATTTACATACCACACTGGTGAATTTGCAGCCATGGAGAACAACTAATATGCTGGGGAATTGTATCAGTATAGTCCAACCCTTATCTGAATGATGATGGGTATCTAGGCCTTGATCAAGGCATTTGCAGCCTGGTAAAAAGAACTTGTTTAAGTATTCTATGAATTTTTAAAATACATCTATCAAATACAAGTGTACACCTTATTTAGAACATTGCTAGAGCACATAGTGACATTTACATTCAGCATATGGAACAAGGGAATTATACAGATGAGTTCTTAATCTACTTTGCTCTCTGCATGACACATTCACTTGAGTGGCACCAGATGCAGTCACTGTACTCAGGGCCGGTTCTAGACCTTGTGGCACCCAGGGCGAAGGTTTCACACATATATTTACGTAAAATTTGCATAATAATAACAAAACAGTAGTATAATATTAGGGGACAAGTAGTATAGAGCATGAAAACTAATCAACATTGCTGTCTATACTGCACATTGCTGACTATGCAACTAAACATGACAAAATCATGTCATACATATAATACTGTGATCTACGATATATATAACAATGTACAGTACGACAACATAATTTTTTCACTTTTAGCCGCATTGTCAGTTTTCTGTATAGAGAGCATTGTTGATTTCAGTAATATGGTGCTACTTTTCCCTTAATATTATTCTACATTTATACAAATATTTGTGCAAATTTTGCACAATTGAAGCACTATTATCTTGCATGTGTCATATAGATGAACAGGCATGTTTTGACAGAACTGAAACCCATAACAATTGTAACACTGTTCAATACACTGCATCTAATACTGTGGCGCAAGACAGAGGGGTCTTTTCTGCGATTTTAGCAAAGCTTAGGGCCTAATTCTGAGTTGATCGCAGCAGCAAGTTTGTTAGCAATTGGGCAAAACCATGTGCACTGCAGGGGGAGCAGATATAACATTTGCAGAGAGAGTAAGATTTGGGTGGGTTATTTTGTTTCTGTGCAGGGTAAATACTGGCTGCTTTATTTTTACACTGCAATTTAGATTTCAGTTTGAATACACCCCATCCAAATCTAACTCTCTCTGCACATGTTATATCTGCCCCTCCTGCAGTGCACATGGTTTTGCCCAACTGCTAACGAAATTGCTGCTGCGATCAACTCAGAATTAGGCCCTTAGTACACATATGTAACGGTCTAATTTTAACACAAACATTGTTAAGCAAATACAAACAACTGATTTCAATGCTTTGCTATTCTTTGTATGTGCTGCTGTAATGTCTAGCTATGCACATTACATCTCATTATGGCAAGCAGTCTTGGCTCCTTTTCCTGTGTACCTCTATGGGGAATACTTGCCTACTTTTGAAAAAGCATTTCAGGGAGATTGTGAAAGTAACACCTTTCAGCGCTGACGTATACTTCTAAATCTGAGAGGCTTGTCATAAAAATGGCTTTAATTCAAAATGTAAATGAGCCCCAAAGTTAGTAAGATCTACTTGTGGAAGATAAAACACTGATATTTTTAAGGATTTGTTCATCTATTGTGTTTTACAAGAGGTTCCATATGCTGTGAGTGGCCACGAGAAATCTTATTTAAAATGCTTGTAGCCATAGGGATCATTGTGCCTTCTTACCAATGCAGGGAAACGACTTCAGGCCAATTGCCATTACGTCATTAATTATGAAGTCATTCGAAAAACTGGTTATTATTATTAGACATTTAAAGGGCTTTATACCAGCTACCCTTGATCAGTTTCAATTTGCATATAGGGCAAATAGATCTACTGACGACGCAGCCCTTACCCTATTTCATCATGTGCTTACTCATCTAGAAAACAGGGATTCTTCAGTAAGAATTTTATTTGTAGATTACAGTTCGGCTTTTAACACAGTCATTTCTACTTCTTTAATTACTAAATTGACTCAACTAGGTGTGGATAGTTTTGTCTGCAGATGGATCTTTGACTTTTTAACTAATAGGCCTAAGGCAGTCAGGGTCAATAACAAAATCACAAATGAGTTAATGGTTAGTACAGGTGTGCCACAGGGATGTGTGTTGAGTCCATTTCTTTATTCCTTCTTTACCTATGAGTGTGTCTCTATTTCAGACATGGTGCATATACTTAAATTTGCAGATAATATTGCTATCGTAGGCCTCATTAGCGTAAACAATGACTCTGAATTCATATCCGAAGTATATAGGCTGGAGGAATGGAGTAAGGATAATCATCTAATTCTTAACGTTACAAAGACAAAAGAGATGATTTTAGGACAACAAATCAGTATACTTACAGTCCTTTGGTCCTGGACAGGCAAGAGGTGGAGATAGTTGCATCTTTTAAATTTTTGGGTATGATTATATCTAATGACTTGTCATGGTATTGTCACATTGACAATGTCATAAAGAAAGTCCAACAACGGTTATATTTTCTTAGAAAAATGCATTTAGCAGGAATATCTGAGCCAATTTTAGTTAATTTTTATTGTTGTATTATTGAAAGTGTGCTTACATATGGTATTTCCGTTTGGTATGGAAACTGTAAGGTAACAGAGTGCAAATCGCTTGACAGAATTGTTAAAACTGCCGGAAGAATAGTTGGTTTATCATTGCCAAATATCCAATCCATTTATGAAAAGAGGCTCCTTAAGAAGGCCAGGAGTATATTGAATGGCGTAACCCACACCAATTATGGGGTATTTACCCTACTTCCTTCTAATTTATGTTATAGATCTTTGTTGTGTAAGACCAGATGGTTGAGACACAGTTTTTTCCCTAGGGCAATTAATATGCTTAATGGTGTAGGGGGGTAGATAGGAGTGTAGTACCTGCTTATGTGTCTGTGTTCCTACGGCTTTTACAAATATTTTAAAAATATTTTATGGTGTTTTATTGGTGTTGTACTTGTGAAATCTGTTTCACTCAATGTTTGTTCATACGTGAATATTTAATGATAATAAATTCAAAATCAAATGGCACTGATGATCCCATTTGAATGTATGTATCTCTGATTTCTATTATTCCCCAAGAATGTAAAAGCTGCATAATGGAGGGAAGGTATAATTAGGGATATTGATGGACTATTCAAGGAGTCAGGGAAATTGCTGCTATTTCAGGGAGTCTCCTGCAGAATGTGGCAGGGTAGGCAACTATGCTATGGGGTATGAGGACAAATGGATGAAGATGTACATCTCATGTGCACTTTGCTGGGGCATACCGAGGCAGGCATGTACATAATATTACACACCTCTAGACAGTTCCAACTTTGTCAGGACTGCACTAATTCCTTGGCCCCAAAAGGCACTGGCTTATCAGAAACTAGATGTGGTTTAGTGGAAACATGGGTTGTGGCAGCTCTAACTTTGCATTTTAAAATGTAGGGTGCCCTGCTATTATATAACTAGTCTACAATGCTATGGTGTACTACATTAGTTCATAAGTCTCCATCATTGTGTGCAACACATTGAACACACAATCACTCATATGTTCATACACAAATGATAGGAAACACACCTTCAGCTTTTACTATTTCATTAACAATTTCAGACAGGGCAATGGTTGGGTCATGTTTTCTAGTACTGTACGTCCTATCTATCACAAAAGCATTTGTAGCAATAATACCAACATAAACTGGTGAAAGAGATTATTTAACAATATAAAACAAAGGCATATTTTCAACAGACTGATTCTGCTTTATTCATGCCTCTGGAAACATACCTCTTCAATCAGATTTGCATCATGTTGCTTTTTGAATCCAGAAAGATTAAAGAGCATTGTGCAGAACACTAGTGTACTTTAAACTGTGGTAAACTAGTCATTTTACTCCAGCCGCCTACACATTTCAATTTTAATTCCAATGCCAACTAAGCTATGATATTAATCAAGTCAATTTATTTGTATATTGCAATCAGAATGAAACCCACTTTTCCTTGCAGCCCCTCAAGCTATGAAAAGATTATACTGATCTGAATCACAGGCTGCTGCTCCCTGTCTGGGAAAGATGCTTAAGAGCAAACTGAGCTGTGTGAGGCAGAACTACCAGGCTCCGATTATAAATGTAAGGTTTCTACACATAAATTACATCCTAAAATGCAGGTATTAGGTATGTGATGGATGAGCAGACGAAGATTCACACAGAGTAAATTAATTACAAACTCGGTGATAAACAGAATTGAAACTTGAGCCAGGGATAATGAAATTACATGCCGTTTTTCCTCCCTAGTGCTCCTCTTCAGCTGAAAGATTATATTGTAGGAAGACGTGTGGGGTGATCACATTAGAAGCACCAATATCCATTCTGCACAATTTCCAAGTAAAACAAGTTTGTGAATCATCACTACCGAGGTGCAGTCCATTTACTTACATAAATGTAAGTGAGCCTTGCACTGTACTATTCTCCTATGTATCATTACTATAGAGCTTACTTAGGTTGGCTCTTATATCTGGGATATTTACACTCGACAGCTTTGGTACATGCTTTCCCCTTCCATGACTAGAACACCATTACAAATTCTATCAAGGTAACTGGGTGCACAGATAATAAGAACTAACAGGCCCAGGGACAATATTATAACATGGTAACTAAATAATCAGAATGATATGGGATTCTTGTTCTGTACAGCTGTAGGTTAAAAACTGCTACAATTTTGCAATCTTGTTATTATAGTGGAAAGAACATAACTGCACAATGAAATTGCAATTCTCGTAATGGAAGCTCAAAATTAATAAAAAGCTGCTACTAATTAGCACATACTGTGTGTGTAAGATTTTTTTTATATATATATATATATATATATAATATATATTACTCTGTTTTTTGATGTTATCTCCGAACATTCTATAAGGAAGATTAAAGACACAGCAGAAGATTGCCTGCATTCTTCCACAAAGCGTACTTCCTGACGAAAATCCAGATAGGATTGAAACGTTGAAGTTCATCACGCTGCTGGTGTCTATGATTTATTTATCAAGAGTCTGTGAGTGCCGCACCATTGATCGTCTATATATAGATAGATAGATAGATAGATAGATAGATATAGATAAAGAGAGAGAGAGAGACCAGGTAGTCCGGCACTCATCAATGTGTGCGCCACAGGTAACTTGCTGGGGTGCCCTCCTAGAACTTGAAAAGTCCAGTATAGTAGAGGAAATAAGGCGTCACTCCACAGACTTGAAAATGGTTAAATGAAGTCCTTTATTCCTACGTCGTTTCGGGGTGAAACCCCGTTGTTAGGGACTAGCGTACAAACACAAGTAATACAATACAGACATTTATACCCTCCCCAAGACAATTAAAAACAATGATTTACACCTGACATGAGTCCCTCGATGGAATCCGGCGCCGTGTGCTGGGAACATACATCACGGCTCTTCATCATCACTGAGCAACACCAGGTCAGTGTGAGCTGAAGGAGCGTCTTGCTAACTAAGCAACACTCGTACACCGGCTTCAATTATTTCAATAATCCACAATCTAAACTACGCTCCCAGCTCATATTACATTTGTTTATAAACACTTACAAATACAGCGGCACCTGCATAGCAATGCAACTTTTGACAAGCAGTAAACATGTTACAATTTCTCTGAACTGATGATACACTTAGATGGATTGCCATATACTATGTATTTAAACCTTAACTGTTAAAGGAAACAATGAAGTCCTAATGTTTCATTTAACCTTTTAGTGCTATGGTATTTAAATTATAGATCCATCTACTCTCCTTGCGCAATAATATCTTGTCCCTATCTCCTCCCCCTATAGACTTGGGGACATGATCAATAATTATAGCTCTGATTTATGCTATGCTATGTTTAGCTTTAAGACAATGTCGGGCCACTGGCTGGTCCATAGTCCCCGTTTCCAATGCATGCTTGGTTGCGCTTCTATGTAAGGCCATACGTTCCTTAAATTGTCTAGAGGTTTTACCTATATATGATAATCTGCAACGGCAGATTAACATGTATATTACATGTGTAGTAGTACATGTTACAGTATGGTTTATTTTAATTCTTTTACCCGTATGTGGGTGACCAAACGTATGTCCTTTTATCAGAGTATTGCATGTGACACAACCGAGACATCTAAAGCACCCAGGCTTTTGGCGCGAAAAATGTGATATTTGTTTTTTTGTTAATTCAGTGATGTCTAATTTCACAATTCGATCTCTCAGATTCCTTCCTCTCTGATAACTAGGTAATATTTTAGTATCCAATAGGGATGGGAGTCCCCTATCTGAATTAACAATAGGCCATCATTTCTTCACCCTTTTAGTGCGGTAATCACTGTTAATGGTCTATTTGTTAACCCATGGTATGCGCGGGGCTTGGTCTACATCCACATCTTTTTTAAACAATGTAGTTTCCCTAGGGGTCTCCATTAATTTCTTTTTAATTACCTCTAATTGTCTCCTATCATATCCTCTTTGTACAAATTTCTCCAACATCTCATTTAATGCTGGTTCCACTGCTTCAGCATTAGAGGTGACTCCACGAGTTCTTAAAAATTGTGAATATGGGAGGCCACTGCGCAAGGGGAGGGGATGGAAGCAATCCTGCCTCAACAAGGTACTCCTATCAGTGTCTTTGGAGTACAAAGATGTCTCCAATTCACCATCTTTAACGGATATGTTAACATCCAAAAACTGTATCTTACTTGTACTTAGAGAGTATGTTAATTTAACTGGGCTAGACATATTATTTATTATGTTCCTCCAATAGGGTCAACAGTTTTGTTTGATCCCCCACCCAAAGGATCAACAAGTCATCTATATACCGTAAGTATAAAATTATATCACTTTTTAACATAAACCCCTCATAAAACAAGTTCCATTCAATGGAGTACATAAAGGCGTTCACGTACGATGGGGCCACAAAGGACACCATCGCACAACCCGCCACTTGTAAGTAGAATTTACCATTAGAAAGGAAATAGTTCCTGTTTAATATTAAACGTAACAGTTCAATAAAAAACCCAACCGGGGGTCCTTTAAACGCTGGGTTACCAGTTATGAGATCCTTCACTGCCTCTACACCTGCATCATGAGGGATGCCGGTGTAGAGAGTAGTGACATTTGCACTACACAAAACAACATTATCTGGGACCTTACCAAGGTCCATGAGCCTAATCAACAATCCTGTGGTGTCCCTCAAGTATGAAGGCAAGTTCTGTATGCATGGATTCAAAATTGCATCAAGGTATACAGAGGTGGGTTGGCACAGTGACTCACATGCAGACACTATAGAGAGGATTGATTAATGTATTGTGTACCTTAGGCACCGTTTAAAATAGTGGTACTCTTAGATGTTCCATCATTAGTGCTTTACACAATTCAGAAGAGATATAACCTTTATTGCTAGCTGAAATTAATACACCATCTAATTCACATTTATATTTTTCTGTGGGATCTCTGGGGAGTAATTGATACGTAGACAAATATGATAATTGTTGCATACTTTCAACTTGATAAGTTTCTATATCCTGAATGACAATGCTTCCCCCCTTATCCGCACCACGAAAGATAACATCAGTGCGTTCAGATAATGATTTTAAAGCAGTTTACCAAGACACTCCTCCAGCTCACACCGACCTGGTGTCCCTCGTGATGATAAAGCGCCGTGATGTATGTTCCAAGCACAATGCGCCGGATTCCATCGAGCGACTCATGTCAGTTGTAAATCATTGTTTTTAATTGTTTGTCTTGGGGAGGGTATAAATGTCTGTATTGTATTACTTGTGTTTGTACGCTTGTCCCTAAGGACGGGGTTTCACCCCAAAACGACATAGGAATAAAGGACTTCATTTAACCATTTTCAAGTCTGTGGCGTGACGCCTTATTTCCTCTCCTATATATATATATATATATATATATATATATATATATATACATACATACATACATATATATATATATATATACACACACATACATACACGCACACGTTATCTAAGAAAATATCGGACACTGTGATGGTACTCAGCCAAGACTAATGGTAGAACACTACAAATGTACAGCAAGCACTCCCACAGAAAAGAGGCTGAAATACGATATTTCCTGAACTTCCTGTAGATTTCATGATTTTGGTTTTAGAGGAGTTGTCATCAAAACTAGAGATGAGCGCCTGAAATTTTTCGGGTTTTGTGTTTTGGTTTTGGGTTCGGTTCCGCGGCCGTGTTTTGGGTTCGAACGCGTTTTGGCAAAACCTCACCGAATTTTTTTTGTCGGATTCGGGTGTGTTTTGGATTCGGGTGTTTTTTTCAAAAAACACTAAAAAACAGCTTAAATCATAGAATTTGGGGGTCATTTTGATCCCAAAGTATTATTAACCTCAAAAACCATAATTTACACTCATTTTCAGTCTATTCTGAATACCTCACACCTCACAATATTATTTTTAGTCCTAAAATTTGCACCGAGGTCGCTGTGTGAGTAAGATAAGCGACCCTAGTGGCCGACACAAACACCGGGCCCATCTAGGAGTGGCACTGTAGTGTCACGCAGGATGTCCCTTCCAAAAAACCCTCCCCAAACAGCACATGACGCAAAGAAAAAAAGAGGCGCAATGAGGTAGCTGTGTGAGTAAGATTAGCGACCCTAGTGGCCGACACAAACACCGGGCCCATCTAGGAGTGGCACTGCAGTGTCACGCAGGATGGCCCTTCCAAAAAACCCTCCCCAAACAGCACATGACGCAAAGAAAAAAAGAGGCGCAATGAGGTAGCTGTGTGAGTAAGATTAGCGACCCTAGTGGCCGACACAAACACCGGGCCCATCTAGGAGTGGCACTGCAGTGTCACGCAGGATGTCCCTTCCAAAAAACCCTCCCCAAACAGCACATGACGCAAAGAAAAAAAGAGGCGCAATGAGGTAGCTGACTGTGTGAGTAAGATTAGCGACCCTAGTGGCCGACACAAACACCGGGCCCATCTAGGAGTGGCACTGCAGTGTCACGCAGGATGTCCCTTCCAAAAAACCCTCCCCAATCAGCACATGATGCAAAGAAAAAGAAAAGAAAAAAGAGGTGCAAGATGGAATTGTCCTTGGGCCCTCCCACCCACCCTTATGTTGTATAAACAAAACAGGACATGCACACTTTAACCAACCCATCATTTCAGTGACAGGGTCTGCCACACGACTGTGACTGATATGACGGGTTGGTTTGGACCCCCCCCAAAAAAGAAGCAATTAATCTCTCCTTGCACAAACTGGCTCTACAGAGGCAAGATGTCCACCTCATCTTCACCCTCCGATATATCACCGTGTACATCCCCCTCCTCACAGATTATCAATTCGTCCCCACTGGAATCCACCATCTCAGCTCCCTGTGTACTTTGTGGAGGCAATTGCTGCTGGTCAATGTCTCCGCGGAGGAATTGATTATAATTCATTTTAATGAACATCATCTTCTCCACATTTTCTGGATGTAACCTCGTACGCCGATTGCTGACAAGGTGAGCGGCGGCACTAAACACTCTTTCGGAGTACACACTTGTGGGAGGGCAACTTAGGTAGAATAAAGCCAGTTTGTGCAAGGGCCTCCAAATTGCCTCTTTTTCCTGCCAGTATAAGTACGGACTGTGTGACGTGCCTACTTGGATGCGGTCACTCATATAATCCTCCACCATTCTATCAATGTTGAGAGAATCATATGCAGTGACAGTAGACGACATGTCCGTAATCGTTGTCAGGTCCTTCAGTCCGGACCAGATGTCAGCATCAGCAGTCGCTCCAGACTGCCCTGCATCACCGCCAGCGGGTGGGCTCGGAATTCTGAGCCTTTTCCTCGCACCCCCAGTTGCGGGAGAATGTGAAGGAGGAGATGTTGACAGGTCGCGTTCCGCTTGACTTGACAATTTTGTCACCAGCAGGTCTTTGCACCCCAGCAGACTTGTGTCTGCCGGAAAGAGAGATCCAAGGTAGGCTTTAAATCTAGGATCGAGCACGGTGGCCAAAATGTAGTGCTCTGATTTCAACAGATTGACCACCCGTGAATCCTTGTTAAGCGAATTAAGGGCTGCATCCACAAGTCCCACATGCCTAGCGGAATCGCTCCCTTTTAGCTCCTTCTTCAATGCCTCCAGCTTCTTCTGCAAAAGCCTGATGAGGGGAATGACCTGACTCAGGCTGGCAGTGTCTGAACTGACTTCACGTGTGGCAAGTTCAAAGGGCATCAGAACCTTGCACAACGTTGAAATCATTCTCCACTGCACTTGAGACAGGTGCATTCCACCTCCTATATCGTGCTCAATTGTATAGGCTTGAATGGCCTTTTGCTGCTCCTCCAACCTCTGAAGCATATAGAGGGTTGAATTCCACCTCGTTACCACTTCTTGCTTCAGATGATGGCAGGGCAGGTTCAGTAGTTTTTGGTGGTGCTCCAGTCTTCTGTACGTGGTGCCTGTACGCCGAAAGTGTCCCGCAATTTTTCTGGCCACCGACAGCATCTCTTGCACGCCCCTGTCGTTTTTTAAAAAATTCTGCACCACCAAATTCAAGGTATGTGCAAAACATGGGACGTGCTGGAATTTGCCCATATTTAATGCACACACAATATTGCTGGCGTTGTCCGATGCCACAAATCCACAGGAGAGTCCAATTGGGGTAAGCCATTCCGCGATGATCTTCCTCAGTTGCCGTAAGAGGTTTTCAGCTGTGTGCGTATTCTGGAAAGCGGTGATACAAAGCGTAGCCTGCCTAGGAAAGAGTTGGCGTTTGCGAGATGCTGCTACTGGTGCCGCCGCTGCTGTTCTTGCGGCGGGAGTCCATACATCTACCCAGTGGGCTGTCACAGTCATATAGTCCTGACCCTGCCCTGCTCCACTTGTCCACATGTCCGTGGTTAAGTGGACATTGGGTACAACTGCATTTTTTAGGACACTGGTGAGTCTTTTTCTGACGTCCGTGTACATTCTCGGTATCGCCTGCCTAGAGAAGTGGAACCTAGATGGTATTTGGTAACGGGGGCACACTGCCTCAATAAATTGTCTAGTTCCCTGTGAACTAACGGCGGATACCGGACGCACGTCTAACACCAACATAGTTGTCAAGGCCTCAGTTATCCGCTTTGCAGTAGGATGACTGCTGTGATATTTCATCTTCCTCGCAAAGGACTGTTGAACAGTCAATTGCTTACTGGAAGTAGTACAAGTGGGCTTACGACTTCCCCTCTGGGATGACCATCGACTCCCAGCGGCAACAACAGCAGCGCCAGCAGCAGTAGGCGTTACACGCAAGGATGCATCGGAGGAATCCCAGGCAGGAGAGGACTCGTCAGAATTGCCAGTGACATGGCCTGCAGGACTATTGGCATTCCTGGGGAAGGAGGAAATTGACACTGAGGGAGTTGGTGGGGTGGTTTGCGTGAGCTTGGTTACAAGAGGAAGGGATTTACTGGTCAGTGGACTGCTTCCGCTGTCACCCAAAGTTTTTGAACTTGTCACTGACTTATTATGAATGCGCTGCAGGTGACGTATAAGGGAGGATGTTCCGAGGTGGTTAACGTCCTTACCCCTACTTATTACAGCTTGACAAAGGGAACACACGGCTTGACACCTGTTGTCCGCATTTCTGGTGAAATACCTCCACACCGAAGAGCTGATTTTTTTGGTATTTTCACCTGGCATGTCAACGGCCATATTCCTCCCACGGACAACAGGTGTCTCCCCGGGTGCCTGACTTAAACAAACCACCTCACCATCAGAATCCTCCTGGTCAATTTCCTCCCCAGCGCCAGCAACACCCATATCCTCCTCATCCTGGTGTACTTCAACACTGACATCTTCAATCTGACTATCAGGAACTGGACTGCGGGTGCTCCTTCCAGCACTTGCAGGGGGCGTGCAAATGGTGGAAGGCGCATGCTCTTCACGTCCAGTGTTGGGAAGGTCAGGCATCGCAACCGACACAATTGGACTCTCCTTGTGGATTTGGGATTTCGAAGAATGCACAGTTCTTTGCTGTGCTGCTTTTGCCAGCTTGAGTCTTTTCATTTTTCTAGCGAGAGGCTGAGTGCTTCCATCCTCATGTGAAGCTGAACCACTAGCCATGAACATAGGCCAGGGCCTCAGCCGTTCCTTGCCACTCCGTGTGGTAAATGGCATATTGGCAAGTTTACGCTTCTCCTCCGACAATTTTATTTTAGGTTTTGGAGTCCTTTTTTTTCTGATATTTGGTGTTTTGGATTTGACATGCTCTGTACTATGACATTGGGCATCGGCCTTGGCAGACGACGTTGCTGGCATTTCATCGTCTCGGCCATGACTAGTGGCAGCAGCTTCAGCACGAGGTGGAAGTGGATCTTGATCTTTCCCTAATTTTGGAACCTCAACATTTTTGTTCTCCATATTTTAATAGGCACAACTAAAAGGCACCTCAGGTAAACAATGGAGATGGATACTAGTATACAATTATGGACTGCCTGCCGACTGCAGACACAGAGGTAGCCACAGCCGTGAACTACCGTACTGTACTGTGTCTGCAGCTAATATAGACTGGTTGATAAAGAGAAGATGTCTATGTAACTATGTATGTATAAAGAAGACTGAAAAAAATCCACGGTTAGGTGGTATACAATTATGGACGGACTGCCTGCCGAGTGCAGACACAGAGGTAGCCACAGCCGTGAACTACCGTACTGTACTGTGTCTGCAGCTAATATAGACTGGTTGATAAAGAGAAGATGTCTATGTAACTATGTATGTATAAAGAAGAATGAAAAAAAACCACGGTTAGGTGGTATACAATTATGGACGGACTGCCTGCCGAGTGCAGACACAGAGGTAGCCACAGCCGTGAACTACCGTACTGTACTGTGTCTGCAGCTAATATAGACTGGTTGATAAAGAGAAGATGTCTATGTAACTATGTATGTATAAAGAAGAATGAAAAAAATCCACGGTTAGGTGGTATTACAATTATGGACGGACTGCCTGCCGAGTGCAGAGACACAGAGGTAGCCACAGCCGTGAACTACCGTACTGTGTCTGCTGCGACTGGATGATAAATGATATAAAAAATATATATATATCACTACTGCAGCCGGACAGGTATATATTATATATTATATAATGACGGACCTGCTGGACACTGTCTGTCAGCAGAATGAGTTTTATTTTTATAGAATAAAAAAAAAAAAAACACACAAGTGAAGTCACACGACGAGTGTTTAACTTTTTCAGGCAATCACAATATAAGTATACTACTAACTATACTGGTGGTCAGTGTGGTCAGGTCACTGGTCAGTCACACTGGCAGTGGCACTCCTGCAGCAAAAGTGTGCACTGTTTAATTTTAATATAATATGTACTCCTGGCTCCTGCTATAACCTATAACTGGCACTGCAGTAGTGCTCCCCAGTCTCCCCCACAATTATAAGCTGTGTGAGCTGAGCAGTCAGACAGATATATATAATATTATATATAGATAATAGATGATGCAGCACACTGGCCTGAGCCTGAGCAGTGCACACAGATATGGTATGTGACTGACTGAGTCACTGTGTGTATCGCTTTTTTCAGGCAGAGAACGGATATATTAAATAAACTGCACTGTGTGTCTGGTGGTCACTCACTATATAATATATTATGTACTCCTGGCTCCTGCTATAACCTATAACTGGCACTGCAGTAGTGCTCCCCAGTCTCCCCCACAATTATAAGCTGTGTGAGCTGAGCAGTCAGACAGATATATATAATATTATATATAGATAATAGATGATAGATGATGCAGCACACTGGCCTGAGCCTGAGCAGTGCACACAGATATGGTATGTGACTGACTGAGTCACTGTGTGTATCGCTTTTTTCAGGCAGAGAACGGATATATTAAATAAACTGCACTGTGTGTCTGGTGGTCACTCACTATATAATATATTATGTACTCCTGGCTCCTGCTATAACCTATAACTGGCACTGCAGTAGTGCTCCCCAGTCTCCCCCACAATTATAAGCTGTGTGAGCTGAGCAGTCAGACAGATATATATAATATTATATATAGATAATAGATGATGCAGCACACTGGCCTGAGCCTGAGCAGTGCACACAGATATGGTATGTGACTGACTGAGTCACTGTGTGTATCGCTTTTTTCAGGCAGAGAACGGATATATTAAATAAACTGCACTGTGTGTCTGGTGGTCACTCACTATATAATATATTATGTACTCCTGGCTCCTGCTATAACCTATAACTGGCACTGCAGTAGTGCTCCCCAGTCTCCCCCACAATTATAAGCTGTGTGAGCTGAGCAGTCAGACAGATATATATAATATTATATATAGATAATAGATGATGCAGCACACTGGCCTGAGCCTGAGCAGTGCACACAGATATGGTATGTGACTGACTGAGTCACTGTGTGTATCGCTTTTTTCAGGCAGAGAACGGATATATTAAATAAACTGCACTGTGTGTCTGGTGGTCACTCACTATATAATATATTATGTACTCCTGGCTCCTGCTATAACCTATAACTGGCACTGCAGTAGTGCTCCCCAGTCTCCCCCACAATTATAAGCTGTGTGAGCTGAGCAGTCAGACAGATATATATAATATTATATATAGATAATAGATGATGCAGCACACTGGCCTGAGCCTGAGCAGTGCACACAGATATGGTATGTGACTGAGTCACTGTGTGCTGTGTATCGCTTTTTTCAGGCAGAGAACGGATTATAAAGTAAACTGCACTGTCCTCACTAGTAAACTCTCTCCACTCAGTCTCTACACTTCTACAGTAACAGTACTCCTCCTAGTCAGCTCCAGTAAATCTCTCTCAGTCTCTTATAATCTAAATGGAGAGGACGCCAGCCACGTCCTCTCCCTATCAATCTCAATGCACGTGTGAAAATGGCGGCGACGCGCGGCTCCTTATATAGAATCCGAGTCTCGCGATAGAATCCGAGCCTCGCGAGAATCCGACAGCGTCATGATGACGTTCGGGCGCGCTCGGGTTAACCGAGCAAGGCGGGAAGATCCGAGTCGCTCGGACCCGTGAAAAAAAACATGAAGTTCTGGCGGGTTCGGATTCAGAGAAACCGAACCCGCTCATCTCTAATCAAAACAAAAAAAATGTATAATTGTGCAGTAATGGAAGTTTCTTTCAGTCATTAAAACTCCATGTAAATTCTATTGCTTTGTTCTACTACTCTAGCTATGGCAAACTGAAGAAGCAAATAGATAGTAAGGGTAGGAATTCTTAAGGCCAGTACTCACTGGCCGATGTGGGAGAGATGTGTGCTGAGCGTGCGGGGGGAGACGGGGGGGCGCTAATTTCACCCAGCAGGTGAACTGAGCGACCTGCTAGATTGGCCTGCATGCAGGCCAATCTAGCACCAGCGAAAGCGATGCGCGGGGCTGCGCATCGCTATCGCTGTGAGGGGTACACACGGAGCGATCATGCTTAAAATCTAAGCAATCTAGTCAGATTGCTTAGATTTTAAGCAGCGATAGCTCCGTGAGTACCCCCCTTTACCGTTCCTTATCTGACAGCCAGAAAAATGTCTAGTCCACTATGTATAATAAGTAAATGAATAAATAAATAAAATACATAAAAAACATTCAATATCATAAGCATAATACCGAGTAGTATATCTAAAGGAGATTGATATATTAAGTATATTGCTACAAAGGTGATTACGGTTGTTCTCTGTAATTTACATATACAGTACTTACCGTAGATTGTATGTTATTGTGGTGAACCCATCCTGTGGGCAGTGTTCCTTTGCTTCATCATAACTATCTGTCATTTGAATAAAAACTACTGTACCTCATTGAGGCCCTGAATGCCATACTTGAGACTGGCTCTGTACTTTCATACCTCCGCCCTCATTAGCGAACCTGAAGTGAAAACGGTAAATGGGCAACTCTGCTGAAGAACCCAGAGAACCTACCGAGGTTAGTGAATCTCACACACACACACACCATTAAACATCCCTACCAGGGTATTATATTTACATTGAATGTACTGTATAATGTGAATTATGTACCCATTGTTTGCAAGTTTATGTACCACTAAGTAACTCAACATGCCCCTAAAGGAGCTGCAGTCAACTGTGGTCAGCAGAACACCAAGCCAATGGAAGTTCCGTGCAAGTGCCAGATTAAGGACTGTGGGGCCCCCTATGCTGAAGAGCATTGGCAACAAGAGTGTGATTGTTATCAAGTCCTAAAAGCCATCAAAGGCCCCAGGTAAAGATGGCTTTTCGGCTTCCTACTACAAAACATTTGCCCATATTTTAACACCTTATCTTAAGTCCCTATTTAATGCAGTTTTACATCGGTCCCAGTTTTCCCAACCATGTTTGAAGCCAAAATAATCATTATTCATAAAGAGGGTAAAAGCCCCTTGAATTTTGCCAATTACAGACCTATTCTGTTACTAAATATTGATATTGAGTTGTACGCAAAAATTTGGGCCACTTGTTTAAACAGTGTCCTCCCTGGCCACTTGTTTAAACAGTGTCCTCCATTATGACCAAGTGGGTTTTATCCCAGGATGTTAGGCCAGGGACAACACGAGATGAACAGTAGATCTTATCCAAATTCCCAATTGCATACAAACCCCTTCCCTCATCCTTTCCTTGGACGCTGAAAAGGCGTATGATCGCATCTCCTGGCCTTTTTTGTTTAAAGCCCTAAAAATGTTTGGTATAAATGCTGAATTCCTGACTGCTGTATCGGCCCTATATTCTTACCCGGTGGCAAGAGGTTTGACTAATGGTATCCTTTCAGATCCCTTTCCACTTACTAATGGGACGAGACAGGGCTGCCCACTTTCACCCCTCATATTTGCTCTGGTCACTGAACCGCTTGTCGCCATGATCAGACTGTGACAAGGTGCTAGGTGTGGAAGCGGGACCCCATACTTTCAAAATCTTGTTGTTTGTAGATGATATTCTGCTGACGAATACACATCCTCAATCTACCCTTCCTGCTCTAGGATATTATCAATGATTATGGACGCTTATCTGGCTACAAAATTAAATTTTTCTAAATATGAGGCTCTGCCCCTCCACATTCCCCATGGTCTAAAGAGTTCTTTATCCTCCTTATATCACTTTAAATGGCAAGACCATAAAATTAAGTATTTAGGAGTCTATATTACGTCTCATTATGATCATCTTTATACAGAAAATTATCCCAGACTTATACATAAACTTAGACAAGATCTTAAACGCTGGAAATCCTATATAATTTTGTGGTTAGGCAGGATTATCGTTATCAAAATGACTATTTTTCTTAAACTCCTCTATCTATTTCAAACACTCCCAGTTAAAGTCCCTGCAAAAGTGCTGAGGGGAATACAGTCATATCTTCCACGCTTTGTGTGGTATCATAAACCCCCTAGATTAGCTCTAGGTAATCTCAAGCTTCCTAGATTGTTGGGTGGTAGGGGGTTCCCTGATGTTAAGCTGTATTATCTGGCCAGCAATTTGAGCCATATTGCGACCTTCTTTGGGTGCTATTGCATGGATTGACTTGGAGACCTCCACGTTGGGAGTCCGATCCCTAGCCCCCCTTTGGGGTCTATAAAAACTTCTAGAAGCTCGCTGCTTCATTTGCTCCTCTCCCTTAAATGCTCCCTCTCTTTTTGGGACTACTCGTCCATTAAATTTAAGATGTTCTCTCCATCTCCCCTCACCCCCTGTGGGATAATCCGGCTTTCCTTCCTGGTCTCTCTCCTATACAATTTAAATTGTGGTACAAGGTAGGTATTAGACTGGTGTCGGATCTCCGCTCTCAGGGATCGTGGGCTTCTCTTCATGAAATCAAGGTTAAATTTCCCTCATTGGTGCCCCCTCCTTTGAATTTCTCCAGATTCTACATTTCCTTTGACCACTCTCCTGTTACTGAGACGAATGAGGATCCCACCCCTTTTGAGCGTATTTGTTTGGAGAATCCTCCAGTCAAGGGTATTATCTCTCATATATACTCGATATTAATTGAGGCTGTCTCTTCTTTGTGGACCCGCCATGAGCTGGAGTGGGAGAGGGATCTCGGCCCCCTTCCGGATGACTCCTGTTGGGAGGAGGTGAGGGAAGGAATAGCCAAGCGCTCAATCTCAACCCGTATAAAGGACACCTCCTAAAATTTTTATTATCGGTGGTTTTATACCCCTGATAGACTGTCTAAGATCTTTCCCTCTGCTACTTCGGTTTGCTGGTGGGGCTGTGGCCAGAGAGGAACCTTATATCTTTTATGGTGGTCTTGCCCTATCATAGTTCCCTTCTGGAATAAGGTACTTGATCTGTTAAAATCTCTTTCTGGCATTCCGCTTGTCCTGGACCCTTGGGTATTTTGCCCTATCATTTCCAAGATGTTGACCCAATTTGGAACAAATTATTCTCCCATGTCTTAGCCACTGCGAAATCCTTAATCGCCAGAAATTGGAAATCACCCTCGCCCCTTACCATCCACGCACTAATTATGTCAGGTTTATTGCCAATATGGAGAGGATTACATATCTCCATGACCGCCCCATAAGTTTAATTTAGTCTGGGAACCCTGGTTGTCAACAAGATAGCCCTGTCTTAGTTTAGTTTCGGCTCCTCTTTCAATCCACTTTTCTTGAACCTTTGACAATTTGCCCTCGGGACCTCCTCACGGCTTCCCACATTGTTTTTATTATAAGCCACAACTGCATGTTCTTCCGCCAGTAATTGTCTTTTCTGATATCTTGCTTTCCATCTTCTTATCTTTGTCTTGGCCCTCCACCCCTCCCCTCCCCCTTCTGTCTTGTTATCTTTTATTTCTCTTATACAACTGAGAGCTGTCTGTTTATATGTCTCTATGTATGTCTATTTGGCTCTTATTGAATAAAAAGAAAGAAAGAAAGAAAGAAAGAAAGAAAGAAAGAAAGAAAGAAAGAAAGAAAGAAAGAAAGAAAGAAAGAAAGAAAGAAAGAAAAAAAGAGTGTGATGGTTGTCAGTGGCTGCTGCTGTGGATCAGTGTCAGTGGTGGGCAGCCTGGGATGCGTGCCCCACCTAAAACCACCATTAGGTACTTCGGTATGTGTATGAACCTACCTATAGTGGTAAAGGGTACCTCGGCATGTGAAAGAGCCTGCCTTCAGTAGTGAAGAATACCTCGGTATGTGGATGAGAAGTATGCTGACTCCAGTAGTGAGGGATATCGAGGTATGTTGCAGCCAAGGGTACTAGGCTTGATGCTCTTAAGCCAAGGCAGATAGGTGTAGGTAGTCTCATTGTACCTGAGCCACAGTTGGTTCTGCTGGGCTGATAGAGGTTAGACAGTCAGGGGTGTCCACCCGACACTGGCTAATGTTGGTTTAGTAATTGTAGTTCATCATGGGGAGGTGGTGTATTCCTCCCTTTCACCAATCTATTACTCCCTGGTGCACCCATCGCCACACCAACCTGACATGCATCGACAGTGTCATAGCTCTTTTCCAGGGAAACGGTATGCTGCTTTCTGCCATAATTTCAAGGGGGGACCAGGAATTATCTAACTTGCTGCAAGCACAAGAGCAATTCCAAATATCAGCTGTCCCCACAAATCATTCGAAACTTAGAGCTCCAGAGTATGACTCACCAGTGCTACTGCATATGTATGAACTTGGGCTCACACGTGTGACTTCTGGCATTTGGCTATCAGTCATTCCCTTCTACCATCTATTAGTGATGAGCGGGTTCAGTTTCCGAGAAACCGAACCCCCCCCGAACTTCACCATTTTTACACGGGTCCGAGCCATACTCGGATTCTCCCGTATGGCTCGGTTAACCCGAGCGCGCCCGAACGTCATCATCCCGCTGTCGGATTCTCGCGAGATTCGGATTCTATATAAGCAGCCGCTCGTCGCCGCCATTTTCACACGTGCATTGAGATTGATAGGGAGAGGACGTGACTGGCGTCCTCTCCGTTTATATACAAGACAGTTGATCTGATTGCTTTGCTTGTTTATTTTACTATTGTGGGGAGGATTGGGGAGCAGCTGTTAGGAGGAGTACAGTGCAGAGTTTTGCTGATAGTGACCACCAGTTTTTTATCCGTTCTCTTCTCTGCCTGAAAAAAATGCTCCATACCATATCTGTGCTCAGTGTGCTGCATGATACATCTGTGCTGAGTGCTCACACTGCTTAATTGTGGGGACTGGGGAGCAGCTATAGCAGGAGTACAGTGCAGAGTTTTGCTGACAGTGACCACCAGTATACGTTTGTCTGCCTGAAAAACACTCCTGTGGCTTTTTTTTTATACTAGTAGTTTAGCAGTTTGCTGACAGTGTCCACCAGGTCCATTATACTGTATATAGCAGTACGGTAGGCCACTGCTGTACCTACCTCTGTGTCGTCACTCGTCATCCATAAAGTATACTATCCATCCATCTACATTGTATACCTGTGGTGGCTTTTTTTTTTTTTAATACTAGTAGTTTAGCAGTCTGCTGACAGTGTCCACCAGGTCCATTATACTGTATATAGCAGTACGGTAGGTCACTGCTGTACCTACCTCTGTGTCATCACTCGTCATCCATTAAGTATACTATCCATCCATCTACATTGTATACCTGTGGTGGCTTTTTTTTTATACTAGTAGTTTAGCAGTCTGCTGACAGTGTCCACCAGGTCCATTATACTGTATATAGCAGTACGGTAGGCCACTGCTGTACCTACCTCTGTGTCATCACTCGTCATCCATTAAGTATACTATCCATCCATCCATCTACATTGTATACCTGTGGTGGCTTTTTTTTTATACTAGTAGTTTAGCAGTCTGCTGACAGTGTCCACCAGGTCCATTATACTGTATATAGCAGTACGGTAGGCCACTGCTGTACCTACCTCTGTGTCGTCACTCGTCATCCATTAAGTATACTATCCATCCATCTACATTGTATACCTGTGGTGGCTTTTTTTTTATACTAGTAGTTTAGCAGTCTGCTGACAGGGTCCACCAGGTCATTATACTGTATATAGCAGTACGGTAGGCCACTGCTGTACCTACCTCTGTGTCGTCACTCGTCATCCATAAAGTATACTATCCATCCATCTACATTGTATACCTGTGGTGGCTTTTTTTTTATACTAGTAGTTTATCAGTCTGCTGACAGCTGCTGACAGTGTCCACCAGGTCCATTATACTGTATATAGCAGTACGGTAGGCCACTGCTGTACCTACCTCTGTGTCGTCACTCGTCATCCATAAAGTATACTATCCATCCATCTACATTGTATACCTGTGGTGGCTTTTTATTTTAAACTAGTAGTTTAGCAGTCTGCTGACAGTGTCCACCAGGTCCATTATACTGTATATAGCAGTACGGTAGGCCACTGCTGTACCTACCTCTGTGTCGTCACTCGTCATCCATAAAGTATACTATCCATCCATCTACATTGTATACCTGTGGTGGCTTTTTTTTTATACTAGTAGTTTAGCAGTCTGCTGACAGTGTCCACCAGGTCCATTATACTGTATATAGCAGTACGGTAGGCCACTGCTGTACCTACCTCTGTGTCGTCACCGTCACTCGTCATCCATTAAGTATACTATCCATCCATCTACATTGTATACCTGTGGTGGCTTTTTTTTTATACTAGTAGTTTAGCAGTCTGCTGACAGGGTCCACCAGGTCATTATACTGTATATAGCAGTATGGTAGGCCACTGCTGTACCTACCTCTGTGTCGTCACTCGTCATCCATAAAGTATACTATCCATCCATCTACATTGTATACCTGTGGTGGCTTTTTTTTTATACTAGTAGTTTATCAGTCTGCTGACAGTGTCCACCAGGTCCATTATACTGTATATAGCAGTACGGTAGGCCACTGCTGTACCTACCTCTGTGTCGTCACTCGTCATCCATAAAGTATACTATCCATCCATCTACATTGTATACCTGTGGTGGCTTTTTTTTTATACTAGTAGTTTAGCAGTCTGCTGACAGTGTCCACCAGGTCCATTATACTGTATATAGCAGTACGGTAGGCCACTGCTGTACCTACCTCTGTGTCATCACTCGTCATCCATTAAGTATACTATCCATCCATCTACATTGTATACCTGTGGTGGCTTTTTTTTATACTAGTAGTTTAGCAGTCTGCTGACAGTGTCCACCAGGTCCATTATACTGTATATAGCAGTATGGTAGGCCACTGCTGTACCTACCTCTGTGTCGTCACTCATCATCCATAAAGTATACTATTCATCCATCTACATTGTATACCTGTGGTGGCTTTTTTTTTTATACTAGTAGTTTATCAGTCTGCTGACAGTGTCCACCAGGACCATTATACTGTATATAGCAGTACGGTAGGCCACTGCTGTACCTACCTCTGTGTCGTCACTCGTCATCCATAAAGTATACTATCCATCCATCTACATTGTATACCTGTGGTGGCTTTTTTTTATACTAGCAGTTTAGCAGTCTGCTGACAGTGTCCACCAGGTCCATTATACTGTATATAGCAGTACGGTAGGCCACTGCTGTACCTAACTCTGTGTCGTCACTCGTCATCCATAAGTATACTATCCATCCATCTACATTGTATACCTGTGGTGGCTTTTTTTTTTTTATACTAGTAGTTTATCAGTCTGCTGAGTGTCCACCAGGTCCATTATACTGTATATAGCAGTACGGTAGGCCACTGCTGTACCTACCTCTGTGTCGTCACTCGTCATCCATTAAGTATACTATCCATCCATCTACATTGTATACCTGTGGTGCCTTTTAGTTGTGCGCATTAAAATATGGAGAACAAAAATGTGGAGGTTAAAAAAATAGGGAAAGATCAAGATCCACTTCCACCTCGTGCTGAAGCTGCTGCCACTAGTCATGGCCGAGGCGATGAAATGCCATCAACGTCGTCTGCCAAGGCCGATGCCCAATGTCATAGTACAGAGCATGTAAAATCCAAAACACAAAAGATCAGTAAAATGCCTCAAAAATCAAAATTAAAAGCGTCCGAGGAGAAGCGTAAACTTGCCAATATGCCATTTACGACACGGAGTGGCAAGGAACGGCTGAGGCCCTGGCCTATGTTCATGCCTAGTGGTTTAGCTTCACACGAGGATGGAAGCACTCATCCTCTCGCTAGAAAAAAGAAAAGACTTAAGCTGGCAAAAGCACAGCAAAGAACTGTGCGTTCTTCGAAATCACAAATCCCCAAGGAGAGTCCAATTGTGTCGGTTGCGATGCCTGACCTTCCCAACACTGGACGGGAAGAGCTTGCGCCTTCCACCATTTGCACGCCCCCTGCAAGTGCTGGAAGGAGCACCCGCAGTCCAGTTCCTGATAGTCAAATTGAAGATGTCAGTGTTGAAGTACACCAGGATGAGGATATGGGTGTTGCTGGCGCTGGGGAGGAAATTGACAAGGAGGATTCTGATGGTGAGGTGGTTTGTTTAAGTCAGGCACCCGGGGAGACACCTGTTGTCCGTGGGAGGAATATGGCCATTGACATGCCTGGTCAAAATACAAAAAAAATCAGCTCTTCGGTGTGGAATTATTTCAACACAAATGCGGACAACAGGTGTCAAGCCGTGTGTTGCCTTTGTCAAGCTGTAATAAGTAGGGGTAAGGACGTTAACCACCTCGGAACATCCTCCCTTATACGTCACCTGCAGCGCATTCATCATAAGTCAGTGACAAGTTCAAAAACTTTGGGCGACAGCGGAAGCAGTCCACTGACCAGTAAATCCCTTCCTCTTGTAACCAAGCTCCTGCAAACCACACCACCAACTTCATCAGTGTCAATTTCCTCCTTACCCAGGAAAGCCAATAGTCCTGCAGGCCATGTCACTGGCAAGTCTGACGAGTCCTCTCCTGCCTGGGATTCCTCCGATGCATCCTTGAGTGTAACGCCTACTGCTGCTGGCGCTGCTGTTGTTGCTGCTGGGAGTCGATCGTCATCCCAGAGGGGAAGTCGGAAGACCACTTGTACTACTTCCAGTAAGCAATTGACTGTACAACAGTCCTTTGCGAGGAAGATGAAATATCACAGCAGTCATCCTGCTGCAAAGCGGATAACTGAGGCCTTGGCAGCCTGGGCGGTGAGAAACGTGGTTCCGGTATCCATCGTTAATTCAGAGCCAACTATAGACTTGATTGAGGTACTGTGTCCCCGGTACCAAATACCATCTAGGTTCCATTCTCTAGGCAGGCGATACCGAAAATGTACACAGACCTCAGAAAAAGACTCACCAGTGTCCTAAAAAATGCAGTTGTACCCAATGTCCACTTAACCACGGACATGTGGACAAGTGGAGCAGGGCAGACTCAGGACTATATGACTGTGACAGCCCACTGGGTAGATGTATTGCCTCCCGCTGCAAGAACAGCAGCGGCGGCACCAGTAGCAGCATCTCGCAAACGCCAACTCGTTCCTAGGCAGGCTACGCTTTGTATCACCGCTTTCCAGAATACGCACACAGCTGAAAACCTCTTACGGAAACTGAGGAACATCATCGCAGAATGGCTTACCCCAATTGGACTCTCCTGGGGATTTGTGACATCGGACAACACCAGCAATATTGTGCGTGCATTACATCTGGGCAAATTCCAGCACGTCCCATGGTTAGCACATACCTTGAATTTGGTGGTGCAGAATTATTTAAAAAACGACAGGGGCGTGCAAGAGATGCTGTCGGTGGCCCGAAGAATTGCGGGCCACTTTCGGCGTTCAGGCACCGCGTACAGAAGACTGGAGCACCACCAAAAATACCTGAACCTGCCCTGCCATCATCTGAAGCAGGAGGTGGTAACGAGGTGGAATTCAACCCTCTATATGCTTCAGAGGATGGAGGAGCAGCAAAAGGCCATTCAAGCCTATACATCTGGCCACGATATAGGCAAAGGAGGTGGAATGCACCTGACTCAAGCGCAGTGGAGAATGATTTCAACGTTGTGCAAGGTTCTGCAACCCTTTGAACTTGCCACACGTGAAGTCAGTTCAGACACTGCCAGCCTGAGTCAGGTCATTCCCCTCATCAGGCTTTTGCAGAAGAAGCTGGAGACATTGAAGGAGGAGCTAAAACAGAGCGATTCCGCTAGGCATGTGGGACTTGTGGATGGAGCTCTTCATTCGCTTAACCAGGATTCACGGGTGGTCAATCTGTTGAAATCAGAGCACTACATTTTGGCCACCGTGCTCGATCCTAGATTTAAAACCTACGTTGTATCTCTCTTTCCGGCAGACACAAGTCTGCAGGGGTTCAAAGACCTGCTGGTGAGAAAATTGTCAAGTCAAGCAGAACGTGATCCGTCAACAGCTCCTCCTTCACATTCTCCCGCAACTGGGGGTGCGAGTAAAAGGCTAAGAATTCCAAGCCCACCCGCTGGCGGTGATGCAGGGCAGTCTGGAGCGAGTGCTGACATCTGGTCCGGACTGAAGGACCTGCCAATGATTACTGACATGTCGTCTACTGTCACTGCATATGATTCTCTCACCATTGAAAGAATGGTGGAGGATTATATGAGTGACCGCATCCAAGTAGGCACGTCAGACAGTCCGTTCGTATACTGGCAGGAAAAAGAGGCAATTTGGAGGCCCTTGCAGAAACTGGCTTTATTCTACCTAAGTTGCCCTCCCTCCAGTGTGTACTCCGAAAGAGTGTTTAGTGCAGCCGCTCACCTTGTCAGCAATCGGCGTACGAGGTTACTTCCAGAAAATGTGGAGATGATGTTCATTAAAATGAATTATAATCCATTCCTGCGTGGAGACATTCACCAGCAGCAATTGCCTCCAGAAAGTACACGGGGACCTGAGATGGTGGATTCCAGTGGGGACGAATTAATAATCTGTGAGGAGGGGGATGTACACAATGAAAGGGGTGATGAATCGGACGATGATGATGAGGTGGACATCTTGCCTCTGTAGAGCCAGTTTGTGCAAGGAGAGATTGATTGCTTCTTTTTTGGTGGGGGCCCAAACCAACCAGTCATTTCAGTCACAGTCGTGTGGCAGACCCGGTCGCTGAAATGATGGGTTCGTTAAAGTGTGCATGTCCTGTTTATACAACATAAGGGTGGGTGGGAGGGCCCAAGGACAATTCCATCTTGCACCTCTTTTTTCTTTCATTTTTCTTTGCATCATGTGCTGTTTGGGGACTATTTTTTTCAAGTGCCATCCTGTCTGACACTGCAGTGCCACTCCTAGATGCAGGGGCGGAAGTCCGGGAGGCAGCGGAGTCGGCTGCCGCCGGGCTCCTGACCCGCAGAGGGCGCCTCGCAGTGGCGCCTCTGACATTACACAGATTGACATGCGGACGAGCGCCCGCATGTCAATCTGATGTCTCCCTCCCTGCTGTGTTGGAGGGACATGGAGCGCATCGCGCGTCTCCTGTGTCCCTCCCTGGCTCTCTCCCGGCCGGTCTAAGGAAGTGCCATTCGTGAGCTCTGATTGGCTCACGAACCGGCACTTCCTGTATTAGACCGGCCGGGGGAGAGAGCCAGGGAGGGACACAGGAGACGCGCGATGCGCTCCATGTCCCTCCAACACAAGGTGGGAGCAGGCACTGGGGGCATATACCTGGTACTGGGGGGCATATACCTGGCACTGGGGGGGGAGGAGACCTGGCACTGGGGGGCATATACATGGCACTTGGGGGCATATACCTGGCACTGGGGGGGAAGACCTGGCACTGGGGGGCATATACCTGGCACTGTGGGGTATATACCTGGCACTGTGGGGTATATACCTGGCACTGTGGGGCATATACCTGGCACTGGGGGGGGAAGACCTGGCACTGGGGGGCATATACCTGGCATTGGGGGGCATATACCTGGCACTGGGGGGCATATACCTGGCACTGGGGGGGGGGAGACCTGGCACTGGGGGGCATATACATGGCACTGTGGGGGAAGACCTGGCACTGGGGGGGAAGACCTGGCACTGGGGGGCATATACCTGGCACTGTGGGGCATATACCTGGCACTGGGGGGCATATACCTGGCACTGGGGGGGAAGACCTGGCACTGGGACGGGGGGCATATGTGGCACTGGGGAGGAGGGTATATTTGGCACTGGGGGCATATACCTGGCACTGTGGGGGAAGACCTGGCACTGGGGGGCATATACCTGGCACTGGGGGAGGAGACCTGGCACTGGGGCGGGGGGCATATGTGGCACTGGGGAGGGGGGTATATTTGGCACTGGGGGCATATACCTGGCACAGTGGGGGAAGATCTGGCACTGGGGGCATATGGGGGAAGATCTGGCACTGGGGGCATATACCTGGCACTGGGCGCATATACCTGGCCCTGTGGGGGAATATCTGGCACTGGGGGCATATACCTGGCCCTGTGGGGGAATATCTGGCACTGGGGGCATATACCTGGCACTGGGCGCATATACCTGGCCCTGTGGGGGAATATCTGGCACTGGGGGCATATACCCGGCACTGTGGGGGGAATATCTGGCACTGGGGGCATACACCTGGCACTGTGGGGGAATATCTGGCATTGGGGGCATATGCCTGGCACTGTGGAGAAATATCTGGCACTGGGGGCATATAGCTGGCACTGAGGGGGCATAGGTGGCACTGTGGTGGAATATTTGGCACTGTGGGGGAGTAGGCACTGAGGGGGCATATGTGGCACTGTGGTGGAATATTTGGCACGGGGGGGAGCAGGCACTGAGGGGGCATATGTGGCACTGGGGGGGTATATTTGGCACTGGGGGCATGTACCTGGCACTGGAGGCATATACCTGACACTGTGGGGGAATATCTGGCACTGGGGGCATATGTGGCACTGGGAGCACGGCCCTAGCAACACGCACTACCCCCTAGCAATGAGCATGACACCCAGTGCATGAACCCCCTGGCAACGAGCATGACACCCTGAGCATGAAACCCCTGGCACCGTGCATGGAACCGCTGGCAACGAGCATGACACCCAGTGCATGAAACCCCTGGCAACGAGCATGACACCCTGAGCATGAAAACCCCTGGCACCGTGCATGGAACCAAGAGCATGAAACCGCTGGCAACGAACATGACACCCAGTGCATGAAACCCCTGGCAACGAGCATGACAACCTGAGCATGAAAACCCCTGGCACCGTGCATGGAACCAAGAGCATGAAACCCCTGGCAACGAGCAGGTAATTTAAAAGTAATTAGAAGCCTTACTGTAGAACTTAATGTATAATGGGCATTACGGTGTGTGGCATAATGTATCACGGACATTGCGGTGTGTGTCATAATGTGTCGGGCATTACGGTGTATGGTATACTATATCGCGGGCATTGTGATATGTGGTATAATGTCTCAGGCTCATTGTGGTGTGTGTTATACTGTGTCAAAGACATTGTATGTGCTATAATGTATCAAGGGCATTGCAGTGTGTAGCATAATGTATAACGGGCATTGTGATTCCTGTCATAATGTGTCACAGGCATTACGGTGTGTGGTATAATGTATCAGGGGCATTGCAGTGTGTAGCATAATGTATAACGGGCATTACGATTCCTGTCATAATGTGTCGGGGGCATTACGGTGTGTGGCATAATGTGTCGGGGGCATTATGGTGTGTTCATATTGTGTCATGTGCATTATTGTGTGTGGCATAATGTCTAAGGGCCACTGCAGTATGTGGCATAATGTATACTGGGCATTACTATAAGGAGGAAAAATTACAAATAATGTAAGGGGCATGAATCAGGATTAATTTTCTTTCCCGCCTGGGCGTGCAGGTTGGAAAACTGGGGTATAACGCAGTCTTTTCCTGCAATGTTACACCCCTTTATGGTAAGCCATGCCCATCCCAATGAAGCCACACACTCTATACTGCCAATTATGGAGGGGGGGGGGGCGAATAATTTTTTGGCTTGGGGGAGAAAAATTTCTAGTTACGTCACTGAACTGACTCATTCCTGTAAGCCGCCACTACAGCGCAAACCCCAGGAGAGTACGCTGGTGCGCGCCTGCTGTGGGAGGTAGGAGAGGAGCTGCTGCTACCGTTGCCCCGCTGCTGTGGGGAAGGGGGGGACGGGATGGATGGACACACGTGCGAGGCGGTGTTTAAGAGCTGGTACCACGCTTGCCTTGGATTACACTTCTTATTGCGCTCTGCCTCTGGTAATTGGGGAGGAGAGAAGAGCCTTCTTTCACTACACAAGGTATCCATCTATGCTCCCTTTCTCCCTGCATAAGTGCACTGCCAGTATACTGTATGTATGTTTGTATATATAGATTGAGGTAGGGGTCTGGCACAGCCACATAATAGACTAATACATTGGGTGCCCTCACAGCAAAGTAGTTTAGCAAAATAGAGGTGGTGCGGCACTCCAATGATTTGCACACTGACACCAATTGAAGTAGTGCAACGTTTCAATGCCCGTTTAATGAATCTGCATTTTTGTCATATATACAATGACCCCCATTCTGCCTCATCCCGTCCTCCAGACCTCTGTTACTCCATCTGCCCCCCCCCCATTTGCCAAGTCCTTCTGCCCGCCCGCGACCATCCCTCCCCATCTTCCTCCCATAATTAATTGTCCTCCCGCAGGGAATACATATGTTTTACCGACAGACGGGATGCCGTCTGTCAGCATCCTGACAGCAGCATCCCGTCCGTCAGAATTCTGGCAGGGGGCGTGCGCAATGAAGGCCCTTGCTTGTTGCGCTCGCAACGCAGTGGTCTCGGTGGTTCCCATCCCACTCTATTGGTGTTGTGGACACCCACGAATGGGAATAAGACCTGTGAGACGGTATTCTGGTGTCGGTATCCTGACCGCTAGGAATCCCGACAGCCAGCAAAATGATTGCCTCCCCTCCCGCAGTATCGGTCACATAATAGACTCACTTTCAGCTCCAGGCCCATGTGGACCCCAAACTGGCACTGGTCTGCAGGGATGTATCATTGGCACAAGGTTAAAAATGCAGCCAAACCTCCAAAAATGCAGTTTTCAGAGGTTTGGCGGCTTACTACTTATCCACCAAGCCTAGACCCCAGGGCTTGGATGCGGTGGGCAACACCATCTTTAGATGGGCTTCTATCACATTACCCATTGGACCCCTCCCAGCACCCCCTAGTGGGGCGCATCAGCCCACGCATGCACAGATAGGACTCCGGATCATACACCGGGAAGTTCTACTGTATCATGGCAAAGAATAGCTCTCACCGCAAGAGCTGTCCTTTGGAAATTTCTTCATGCATACGCCATTATGCTTGCAAAGAATGGCAGGATATATATATATATATAAATATATATATATAGCCTGCAGGATCAATATTGGTGTGGTGTGTGTGTGTGTATGTATATATATATATATATATATATATATATATATATATATATATATATATATATATATATATATATATATATATATATATATAAAAAAAAAATTTTGCCTCTATATAGGGGGGCACCTGTATTTATATTGCCTCCGGGCGTCTAGGACGAACTTACGCCACTGCCTAGATGGGCCAGGTGTTTGTGTCGGCCACTAGGGTCGCTTAGCTTAGTCACACAGCTACCTCATTGCGCCTCTTTTTTTCTTTGCATCATGTGCTGTTTGGGGACTATTTTTTTCAAGTGCCATCCTGTCTGACACTGCAGTGCCACTCCTAGATGGGCCAGGTGTTTTTGTCGGCCACTAGGGTCGCTTAGCTTAGTCACACAGCTACCTCATTGCGCCTCTTTTTTTCTTTGCATCATGTGCTGTTTGGGGACTATTTTTTTCAAGTGCCATCCTGTCTGACACTGCAGTGCCACTCCTAGATGGGCCAGGTGTTTGTGTCGGCCACTTGTGTCGCTTAGCTTAGCCATCCAGCGACCTCGGTGCAAATTTTAGGACTAAAAATAATATTGTGTGGTGTGAGGTGTTCAGAATAGACTGAAAATGAGTGGACATTATGGTTATTGAGGTTAATAATACTATGGGATCAAAATGACCCCCAAATTCTATGATTTAAGCTGTTTTTTAGTGTTTTTTGAAAAAAACACCCGAATCCAAAACACACCCGAATCTGACAAAAAATTTCCGGTGAGGTTTTGCCAAAACGCGTCCGAACCCAAAACACGGCCGCAGAACCGAACCCAAAACCCGAAAAATTTCCGGTGCACATCACTACCATCTATTGCCACATCTATCCATCTTAAATGATGCAGAAAGACCGATCTTCCTTACTCCATTCTCCATATCATCTTCACAACTTTGAAAATACCTTCACTGGCTTCCAATGTTATCCAGAATGTTATAAATTACCTGCAAAGCTCTCACCAACACAACCCCATCATATATCTCAAAATACCATGCTTATCACCTTCTTATATTTACCTGTCTCCTTGTCTCTGGTAAACACCTGTCACTTTCACTTACAAGACTTCTCATGTGCCACAACCTACTTATGGAATTTCCTACCATACCATATTGCTGCATCGGCGTATACAGTTATAGTACAATTTCTTATATACATTTTTTGGAAAAATGCAATCGTTACTACAGGTATTTAGACTGCTTAAGATGTATGGGTAATATTTACTAACCAAAAACAATTTTGTGCGTTTATCAATCATCCTATTTCTTATTGTTATAATTAAGTATTGAACATTGTTTTCTTAAATCAGAATGACATGCAGGATGTGTCTGAAGGTGACTGGTATAGTGGGTTCAATGTTAAGTCCTCAGATTCTTAAGAAATGTTAGTGTCTCAGTAAAATACTGTACCGTATGTCCTTTAAAAGCCTTGTGACTACAGCCTACATTCCACCTTACCCAGCAATGTTCAGTCTTATTTGACTATAACACCGGTTTTTTTTTCTGGGTTTTTTTTTTTTTAAACAGCAATAGCAGAAGATGTAAACAGTTTTTTGTATCCTGTAGTAATGTAATTGCAATCAACTGATTGGAAGTGTCATAAATACCACAAGTGCAATGTTGTCTACAAGCGGCTCCTGAAACCTAAGAATGTTACATTTATATTATATGGAACATTTTACATAAATATTGCACATTCAGTATAGTATACTAAAGAGGCTTTAACTCTAGCAACAGTGTTGTTTTTTTAAACATACAGTAGATCAGTGGTTCCCAAACCTTTTACAATCATGGCACCATAAGACTATGAGCGGTTGTTTCATGGCACACCTAGGACAAAACTTTCTTATTGAGAAATTTAGTAAAATTGTTCATTTATATGGTGGTGGACAGGGTTGCATTTTTGTTTGTCCACAGGCATTAATTTTGCCTATAACACTGATCATAAATGTATTAATTTGGTCCTGGACTACCAACCTGTGGCACCTCTGCAAGGGGATGCAGTTATGTGACCGGCGGGATCCCAAACGCCGGTCACCCGAACCCAACTCCCTGCAAGTACCCCATGGCTCCCAGTTTGGGAAACAGTGCAGTAGAGCCTTCCGGCATCCTTCCCTGTATCACATTCCCCTGGCCAAACAAGTGCTGAATTAATGAGGATGTGGCCCAAGAATGAGAACAGATCAGAATTTGAGTCAACGCTAAAGTCATCGCACCTTCTGCCCACAGTGTGGGCAATATTGCTATGGCTGTCTATTTTTTACAAATATTTGTAAACATACACATAGGACAAAAGCACTGTGCATGAACAACGTCACTAAAACGACAGGCACGCTTAATAATTAGCTTTATAGGCCAACAACTTCCTTTCTGTAAATATTGTCATTACATACTGCAAGCTCTTAATTTTTGTTTCATATTTAAGACAGTCTTCTCTTTATAAACTCTTGAGACACACTGAGCCGAATATCGTGACACACAAATGGGTCCTGACTCCTGACATACAAGTTGCGAGTCACTGCCTTAGACATTATTCCAATTAGCTGTTAATGGGAGCTCAAGAGGTTATTTAGAAAGCTGGCGCACTGCCTGAAGTTTGATGATGCCATTGACATCTCTTAGGAGCGTGATAAGCATGCTCCTGTCAGTACACAGGGTCTGCATACGCTCATTAATACTCATGAATGTTTATATCTGCACAGAAGAATACTTATTTTATTGGGGATAAATTAGAACTTTGAATATAAAATAATGTATACGGCTTACACACACACTAAATGCACAGGGTTTATATATGTATGTATATATATATATATATATATATATATATATATATATATATATATATATATATATAATGTCTGTTTTGATAGTCTATCATACCTGACACAGAAAGTGTCCAGTTTGTCGGTGGACAGTCACAATTTTGGAAAGTCAAAAGGCATCTGGCTTGCTGCAGAAATGGGTAATAATGTAGCACATATTGGTCTTGTGGTGATTTTGGTGGATCAGATGTTCTAAATTTACTGGTTATTGGGTTAATTACTGCCACTACTCACACCAAAAAGAAATGAACATTTCCATGATGCACTAAAACACACATGCATGGACAAGGGCTCTGGAAGAAACCGTTCCTGCAATGTGTAAAGAAGTGAGAAGTTTGCAAACGCAATCATTACACTTCTACTTCGGGAGCTGGGGCCGATCTGTGTTGTCTGCTGACCAGGCTTGTGTGGCGGCCATTGCCAGGGAGCCTTCCCGATGTTTTATGCAATCTGTAGTACATAGACTACAGCGGCATAACACCATCTGATGATTACATTAAGCTGCCACGGACAAACTCCAGAATGCTCTGCATTCCGGAGCTTGGTAAATCTGACAGCTTTGCAGCTCCATAGAAAACTGTGGGAGCTGCAGCTACTGTCAGAAATGAAGGCATCGCAGAAGATGTTGGAGATATCTGCTGCAATCCCTCCTTTATGCGTTCGGGGGATCCTTAATATTTGTGGGTTTCCCCTCAAAATGGGTGTCTTGGCACATATACAGCAAATATTCAATGATAAATATGCCCATAACTATATAGCTGTATTTAATAAAAAGGATACTTAAAAAAAAAAATGGGTATCATGACTTGGTAAAATATGCTGAGCATTAGTACATATAGTACACTGACCAATGCTTCATATGCCATGCAGGTCGGCAGTGGAAAATCACAAATTGGTTATCGCTAAATGCATGTGATATTACTATGTTATGCAGCAAATATATATATTTTGAATGAACATTAGTAAAAGTACACAAAGAAAAACATGGCAACATGTTATGTCACAATATATGTCTGGTGGTCTCAGCATGTTAGACAGATATGCAGTCACTATGTCAGCTATTAACATGTTGAAAATCCCAATGTCATCAGCAGATCGACCTTTAGAATTTCAACATGGAGGCATAGAGTTAGCATTAGTTAGGGTTAGGGACAGAAGGAGAAGAAAACCTGCATGTCAACATTGTAGCAATGACAAAACATACGTGTCAACATGCTGACATGTTCAATATCGACATAATGACCATATCAGCATAACGAATGTCAACACTGTAACTGTCAATTATACCAAACCTGCTGAACATGATGTCAGTTTTGCAGAATTTTTTTTTGTATTGTTTACTCTACCCAAGGAAACTTTATCTTTTTAATTTAGAGTGTCCATTAAAAGAGAAAAAAAGCAAATTTGCAATTTAATAAATCTAGCCTTTGGTAGTTTTATAAACGTCACAAAAATGACAGAGAGACAGAGACAGACAGACAGACATACAGACAGACAGAGAGACAGACAGAGAGACAGAGAGACAGACAGACACAGACAGACAGAGAGACAGACAATTTTTTGCATAAACTAATTAAAAATGTATAAACAAATATATTGCTTGTCATAGAATAGCCAGTGAAATATGATTTACTATCACAAATCAGTTATTAATTTCTAATGCACCTGTGAACCAGTCAAATAATATACAAACTGGGTAGTTAGCAGACCCATAATACTAACCAAACTACTTATGTGCCAGTAATTGACAAAAGTAAGAAACCTGCCACAAGTCACACAAAATCTTAGGTCATTTTATTTCAATCCAGTGATCTTGCAATATAATAAAGCTCCATTCCACCCTTTATACTGCATGTAGTAGCCATCAGTCAGGCTGTGGGAAGGGGGGTTTCCAGGTAACTGGAACCTCCACCCCGTGTTTGCCTATGTTACAGATGAGACTTGATGGGGGTACTTTAATTGCCAAAAAATAAAATGGAAATTAAGTGAAGTATATGATTTTAGGATTACATTTACTTTAACCCACTGTGACTCAGACTGAAAGCATGCATGAAGTCAACAGAAAAAAAAAAAAACTTTAGCATTTATGTGGCACTGACTACAGTGCGTTTTCCTGTGTTAATAGAATACAAGCCTAATGTATGACTAACTATAACTCCAAGCAATGCAAAAGATTGTATTTTAAGGAAATATAACTAAAATTAGTATAATTATATGTTGTTTCAAATCATTGTTATATGAAGAAAATATATATATATACCTTCGTCACTTGCGGTTTGTTGTTTAACTACTGTCATTAGCGATCTAGAAGGAGGTTTGCCCACTGGTAATCTCCAACTCTTTGTCCTAAGTTGGCGTTTTCCATTGTTTTCTGCCCAACTGGTAATCTAGAACATGCAAGACTTGAATTAAAACAGAAAGTGTGCATGTAGGAACAAATAAACAGCATATAGTAACATGTACATAGCTTCTGTGTGAAGAAAGGGCACATATCATTCAAGATTAAAGTTAAGCTACAGTACAGTGTGGTCTTTACCATGGGTGAAACCAACGGGATCCATATAATATCCCGGTTGTCGGGATACCAGTAGCTGAATTACCAATGCCGGAAACCAGAACACAGACACCGGAACGCCGGAATCCCAATAGCTGAGATACCAAAGGTATGCAGGGGATGCAGACATATAGGGAGGGGGGGTTAAGTTTAGGCAGCGGTGGTAAGGAGGTTAGGGTGCAAACATGTGGGGTTAGGGTTAGGCACCATCGTGGGGGGGTATTCAGTTTAGGCACTAAGGGGGAGGGTTAGGTTCAGGTAGCGGGGTGTGGAAGGCTAGGTTTGGACACTTACCGGGGAGATTAGGGCATAGCACTTCTGCAGAAGAGGTTAGGGTTAGGCTGCGGTCACAGAGGGTTAGGGTGTTAGAGGGGTGAGTTAGAATACATAACTCACCCCTGTTAGGCTCTTCATCTTTGGGATGCCGGCGCCGGTATTCTGAGAGCGGGCATCCCGTGCATCTACCCAATCCAATTATGTTTGAGCACCAAGAGGCTGCATATAGGTAGTGTTCGGCCACATATGTTTGTACAAACCAGGTCACATGTGGTTATATTATGAAACATATAATTGTCCAATTGTATTTTACACCAGCATTGATCAAAATCTGAATCATCCAAATAGGATGCTGATTGGGAATGGCGACCATTTTGTGGCTATTTAGGTCTAAAACTTGTGCTGAAACTTTAACAAAAACAAAACAGTACTGTAAAAAAAGAGCCCAATGCACTGCAATAATGCAAATGTAAACTGAAATTACACCATATAAGAAGGAATACAAACTCAAAGGGCCAATCCAGTTAGTTGAAAGGTTCCAAGAAGTAGGCATCACATGATAAGATTCCAAATAATGTTAGGGAACTATCTTTGCTCATAAATGAGTAAGATTTTCATTACCTAGGTTTCTGGTAGTGCAGAGAAACAGAACATACAAGGTTACCGTATAGTCTCACAAATAATTGAACCAGCCTCCAAGAGAACACTTAATGTTGCTGGGGGATGGGGAGGAAACAAAGTGTAGTTATATGCATTTTATTTGTCTTTAGATTTCAACCGTAGTAAATAATTGTAATATGATGTAGAAACAGATTAAATAGTTAACAGAGCTACATACTTCCAAACTGCTCTGTATGGTATCTTAAATGTGCTATAAAAGTACTTTTACAAGTAATGATGTACATAATGGACGAGGCCAGAAAAACAGGAACACCCTGAAACGCTCTATTGCGGCTTCTACTAATAAATATCACATTACTGCAGCTGTGCAAATCAAGTTTAACAAATGCAAAAGAAAAGCACAAAATCTACCTTCCATCAGAGTTTAAAAGACCCAAACTGCAGACCACAATGTCTTTGATTGGGGCTAATTCATAAACAAAGAATACTGCAACAGCTTAAAAAACATGAGATGGTCAAGAAACGTTTACTGCTATATAATTAAGAGTTGCTAAACCATCATTTGAGGTTTGGAAGTGTTCGCCTGGAATTAAAGTCTATGAAGCCGAAGAAAAAGAGCCATTGTAGAACGCAAATGTTACATACCACACTAAGCAAAGTTACATATTTCAATTTATATAAAGAAATCTGTATCTTGCTGCTGTTTCACTAAGTGGCACATATAGCACCATCACTCTTCACAGGAACCATGGGTCTGATTTATAGCTAGTAAATATGAATAGGAAACATGGTGTACATGGATTTGTTACTTTATACTTTATTATGGCTCCTCTATGTGCATGATAGGTAACCTGTCATACATGATGCTCACTGTAGTCCAATGATTTATGCTGATAGCTGTTAATTTTACAAGTACGGCAGATTGGCTGTCAGGGCTGTACAATCAAATCCATCTTGGTTTATAGTGATTAATGCTCTGTCCGTTTCAGTAAATGAGCAAGTATAATACTATCCTTGAAACATTAATGAGGCTAGTGCTTTTACTGTTAAAGATCTGCTAACCGTCGCTCAATAGGGTAGATTATAAATAAATACAAAGGAATGATTGGTTCTTACACATAGATTGGGCTTCGCAGAGCACGGTTTTCCTTCGTTCATCATACTAGGAATTTCTCCAGGTTCTAGGCCGCAATCAGTAACCTCAATGTCACTGACATCACCATCGTCACTAGTAGAGCTGCTTATCTCCTCTTTCTCTAGAGACACAGGCTCTGGAAGATCATATCCTTGGGTCTCCTGACAGCATGGTTTCTGGTCAGTCCCCTGCTGTAAATCTGTGCCCTCTTCTCTCTTTACTTCTGCAGATGGGGCGAAATGACCACACAGTTCTGCTAGGCCAGAAGCAGCCAAATTGAGGTCATGGTTACTCTCTTCTTCTATTTTCACATCTTGTTCCACAGAGATAGAAAGTGAACCTGTACACCATAGACATGAACCTTATTAATACAGATCAAACACACATGACATTACATTGTGTCACAGCTTATATGCCATTTACAGAAGTTACTACATTCATGTTCACATGTTAACATCAATTATCTCCATATACGCAAAGAACCATTCACAATCTATTTTTTTTTTAAATAGGAACAAGCTCATCTTTATTAGTATAGGCTAAAATTACACAATTTCTTTAGTGATGACAGGATATTTACACTGAATTTTATTCCTGTCTTTTCCCCCTCATATTATTCTACAACTACATTTGTTTTACTACTACTACTACTACTAAGAAACAGATATCTGCTATCGTAAGATACTGTATCAAAAGAAGGTACAGTTGACACAATTTTTATATTTTTACTTTAGGCGTATCTGAAGCACACAATTCACACGTGGTGTTATATAGGAAGAACTGGATGCACTGAAATATATAGTACTGAGTAGTGGAATTTACATCTAGGGCCAAATTCAATTACCACGCAGTAATTCAATTTATTTCACATATGTATGCTCCGGCTAAATGGGCAATTCAGTTGTTAAAGACTTCTCCCGAAGGTTGCATGATAATACTGTAGGATCTAAACCGTGTTGAGTTTGATGAAAAATGGAAAACTCAGCCAGCACCCCAAAAACATGCAAACTAACACTGAATAACAGTACAGAATTCTATTAGTGGCCCAAAGCAAAGTATCTGGGGCTCTTAAAAGGTGTAAACAAATAATAAAAAAAATGCATTTTCAATAACAATGAAAAAAATGATAGATAGAAAGCAAGCAAGCATTCTTCTTCAGCAAATTGAATGCTCTAGAATTAGGAGTGCAAAACTATGATTGTAAATAGATGTGTGTCATTTTAAGCCACTTTTAACCACTTCACTAAAAATTTTTTTCCAAAAATGGCTCAGAAATTTTCTATGTTATGAATGAATTAGGTAAAGAACATGTATTCACAATATGCCACGTGTAAGTGGGTAACAAGGAGAGGCAGAGGGTAACAATGTAGGGCAGGGGAGGCAGTGGGTGACAGGGATAAAAGCACCTTACCCTGCATGATGCAGAGAAGAGGGGCATATGTACCTTGGAGAGACCAGGTTCAAAGTGGCCTCTGCTTTGTCTGTGACAGGGACCTCCACCCCTTGTGATTTCCTCAGCTTGGCACTTGGTCAGGCAGACTTACAGTGTCAGATACACTGGTTGTGAGCTGCCTTTTTATTCACAGACAGCTGTGAATCAGAAAAAAATGAATAGCTGTCTGTTAATTAGAGGCAGTATGTGGCTGTGATCATCAGCACTGATACTGTAGGTGGTAGGACTCCTATCAGTCTACAAGGTTAGTCCTGCCTCCCAAAGGTAAGGGGCAGGTCCCTCAGGCAGTGGGGCCCACTATGCTCTGGGCCATTCATCCAACATTGCTCAAAATGGTCCCACTGAGAGTGACAGCTGTGGGAAGTTTATCTTCCTGCATCCGCACACACTGTGTATCTGAGTGGTTGCATCGTTTGCGAACAGATCAAATAATGTACTTGTTGGTGTGGTCGCATGCGATGCAACCATGCCATACACATGGTTTAACGTTACAAAAGACAACCCTACCCACTTTAAAAATGCCTTTCCCAAGCAATACAGCATCCCCATATACCTGTCCCACATCACTGAACCCATTGTATTGCATGTAGAAGATTACCCAAAACTTACATGTCATTATAGGCCAAATTATTCTAATTGAAAACTTCGAAGTGCCTGAAAATTTTTTACATTTTGGGGGGGATGTGTTAATATAGGGATTTTCTCCAAGTTTTCATCTGCTCAGGGGCTGTGAACAAGACGTGTTTATTCCTATGTAGGGATAATATAACTTAATGTGCGTGGCTAATTGAATAGCTAAAAATATGCAAACGGGTTAATGGTCCAAATTGTATTCTGTCCCTAATATACATAATAATAGGAATGTACTATGCAGTAGGATAATATTAAAATATCTTAAACTGCATGGTAGTGCAGCCTATATGGCGAAATGCATCACGGAATAAACAATGACACGATGATCGGTGGGCCTCCAAACACAGCCTGGAGTCAACTGAACGATGCTCGGAGGATCGTACAGGTTTGACAGACAAAAGATCCGGACCCTTTTTTCCCCAGCCATTTCAGGATGTGAACGATTAGAGTTCATGTCCATACGCAATTTTTTTTATCATACAGTATAGGGCAAGATTTAATGATCTTGGGGCTGATTCAGCCCTGATCTCTGTCACAAATCTAGAAAATGGAGGCGTGTTGGCCCCGCAATTTTGCTGGACATCTGGAGTCACATGAGGGTTGCTCAAAGATCCAATGCTGCAACCAAACATTACTGCATCTTCGGACACAGACAGTGTACCAGAGAAGCCGGCAGTTGGTGTCCTTTAACACTAGCTGACTCCTGCGGGATTTATCTATTTTCACACAGTTGCTGTGTACAAAGACACAGCAGCAACATTCGCATCCACCTCTGAATCAGGCCCCATGTGAACATTGCACAACTGCAATATTTGACTTTATTTCTTTATCAGGTCTCTCTTTAATTGCTAATCGCAAGTGAAGCAGCCACCCAAAAAAGAACAGAGATACCTACTGGAGTAATCGCAAAGTCCATACACAGCATCGATGCAGCAACAAGGAACATCAACTCCCCAACTGAGTCTATGGTAACACAGACTGCACCATGACCATATCGACGCTGGCACCATTTTTCTCTACATAAATGACCACAGCAGAAGGCAGAAACACGTCCTGAAATCATCCATGACACCTACATTTTTGCTGCCACACCCCGTTACCTCACACAAGCAGTCTCTTCCTGTCAATCACTGCATTTAAAGCCTCAGTGCGAGCTGCATCGCAAAGGTGCCTTGGTGCATGCGCAGTGCAATTGTGGTACATGCACAGTCTACCAATAATTAATTAGTTGCGTGAATATCAGCATTACGTACTGTAACAGGGTCAGCATAAACATAACGGACATGGATATAGAACAGCAGGGTGTGGTTGGAAAGAATCAAAGACCAGAAGTGGTCAAGTCTAGGAAACGGCAAGCATGACTGCAGACAACTGTAAGGTTGTTTTAAAAAGGTGTAGGAGTTGTGGATTATGTTGGCGGTAACATTAAACACCTTGGGCCTAATTCAGACCTGGTCGCATGCAGGCTATTTTTTGCACTGCTGCGACCAGGTAATCACTGCCTACAGGGGGAGGTGGTAAGGGCTTTGCATCGGTACGATAAGCTGTGCAGTGAGCTGATCAAACAAAAAAAATTGTGCAGTTTCTGCACAGTCCAGGACTTACTCAGCCGCTGCGATGATTGGGGCCGGCGGTGACATCAGGATCCCTCCTCTCGGCACGCCTGCAATTTTCACGACACTCCCAGAAAACGGTGAGTTGCCACCCAGGAACGCATCCTGCCTGTCAATCTTCTTGCGATCGCCCCTGCGATCGCTTTCATCGTTGAAGCAGTCGCTCTCCGGCGACCCCCATCGCCGGGAAGCTACGCGCCTGTGCATTACAGGTCACACACATGTGCAGTTCAGACCCGTTCGCACGGCTGCGAGAAAAAGCAGCGTGCGAATGGGTCTGAATGAGGCCCCTTGTCAGAAAGAAAATAATGGCTCAAGGAGCAGGCACTGTCATACAATCAGCTAAAGATTTTGCATCAGTTGGCACACCGTTGAGTGCAAAGACGCAGGTGTAGCTTGTTGGAGCAGAACACATTGAGAAAGCAATCTCTTCAGAAAAACCCTGGGAAAATGATTCACCTTTACCAGGAATCAAAGAACTTCACATTCTGTCCTGCATCAACAATGTTGTGCTTGGCAGCTCCCCAAAGATTCAGCAGGTGGATATAATAAGAATTTACTTACCGATAATTCTATTTCTCGGAGTCCGTAGTGGATGCTGGGGTTCCTGAAAGGACCATGGGGGATAGCGGCTCCGCAGGAGACAGGGCACAAAAAGTAAAGCTTTAGGATCAGGTGGTGTGCACTGGCTCCTCCCCCTATGACCCTCCTCCAAGCCTCAGTTAGGTACTGTGCCCGGACGAGCGTACACAATAAGGAAGGATTTATGAATCCCGGGTAAGACTCATACCAGCCACACCAATCACACTGTACAACCTGTGATCTGAACCCAGTTAACAGTATGATAACAGCGGAGCCTCTGAAAAGATGGCTCACAACAATAATAACCCGATTTTTGTAACTATGTACAAGTAATGCAGATAATCCGCACTTGGGATGGGCGCCCAGCATCCACTACGGACTCCGAGAAATAGAATTATCGGTAAGTAAATTCTTATTTTCTCTATCGTCCTAGTGGATGCTGGGGTTCCTGAAAGGACCATGGGGATTATACCAAAGCTCCCAAACGGGCGGGAGAGTGCGGATGACTCTGCAGCACCGAATGAGAGAACTCCAGGTCCTCCTTAGCCAGGGTATCAAATTTGTAGGATTTAACAAACGTGTTTGCCCCTGACTAAATAGCCGCTCGGCAAAGTTGTAAAGCCGAGACCCCTCGGGCAGCCGCCCAAGATGAGCCCACCTTCCTTGTGGAATGGGCATTTACATATTTTGGCTGTGGCAGGCCTGCCACAGAATGTGCAAGCTGAATTGTATTACACATCCAACTAGCAAAAGTCTGCTTAAAAGCAAGAGCACCCAGTTTGTTGGGTGCATACAGGATAACAGCAAGTCAGTTTTCCTGACTCCAGCCGTCCTGGAACCTATATTTTCAGGGCCCTGACCACATCTAGCAACTTGGAGTCCTCCAAGTCCCTAGTAGGCGCAAGACACCACAATAAGCTGGTTCAGGTGAAACACTGACACCACCTTAGGGAGAGAACTGGGGACGAGTCCGCAGCTCAGCCCTGTCCGAATGGACAAACAGATATGGGCTTTTTTGAGAAAAAAACCACCAATTTGACACTCGCCTGGTCCAGGCCAGGTCCAAGAGCATGTTCACTTTTCATGTGAGATGCTTCAAATCCACAGATTTGACTGGTTTTAAACCAATGTGTTTTGAGGAATCCCAGAACTACGTTGAGATCCCACAGTGCCACTGGAGGCACAAAAGGGGGTTGTATATGCAATACTCCCTTGACAAACTTCTGGACTTCAGGAACTGAAGCCAATTCTTTCTGGAAGAAAAATCGACAGGGCCCAAATTTGAACCTTAATGGACCCCAATTTGAGGCCCATAGACACTCCTGTTTGCAAGAAATGCAGGAATCGACCGAGTTGAAATTTCTTCGTGGGGCCTTCCTGGCCTCACACCACGCAACATATTTTCGCCACATGTGGTGATAATGTTGTGCGGTCACCTCCTTTCTGGCTTTGACCAGGGTAGGAATGACCTCTTCCTGAATGCCTTTTCCCTTAGGATCCGGCGTTCCACCGCCATGCCGTCAAACGCAGCTGCGGTAAGTCTTGGAACAGACATGGTACTTGCTGAAACAAGTCCCTTCTTAGCGGCAGAGGCCATAAGTCCTCTGTGAGCATCTCTTGAAGTTCCGGGTACCAAGTCCTTCTTGGCCAATCCGGAGCCATGAGTATAGTTCTTACTCCTCTACGTCTTATAATTCTCAGTACCTTAGGTATGAAAAGCAGAGGATGGAACACATACACCGACTGGTACACCCACGGTGTTACCAGAACGTCCACAGCTATTGCCTGAGGGTCTCTTAACCTGGCGCAATACCTGTCCCGTTTTTTGTTCAGACGGGACGCCATCATGTCCACCTTTGGTAATTCCCAACGGTTTACAATTATGTGGAAAACTTCCCCATGAAGTTCCCACTCTGCCGGGTGGAGGTCGTGCCTACTGAGGAAGTCTGCTTCCCAGTTTCCATTCCCGGAATGAAACACTGCTGACAGTGCTATCACATGATTTTCCGCCCAGCGAAAAGTCCTTGCAGTTTTTGCCACTGCCCTCCTGCTTCTTGTGCCGCCCTGTCTATTTACGTGGGCGACTGCCGTGATGTTTTATCCCACTGGATCAATACCGGCTGACCTTGAAGCAGAGGTCTTGCTAAGCTTAGAGCATTATAAATTTACCCTTAGCTATATTTATGTGGAGAAAAATCTCCAGACTTGATCACACTCCCTGGAAATTTTTTCCTTGTGTGACTGCTCCCCAGCCTCTCGGGCTGGCCTCCGTGGTCACCAACATCCAAAACTGAATGCCGAATCTGCGGCCCTCTAGAAGATGAGCACTCTGTAACCACCACAGGAGAGACACCCTTGTCCTTGGATATAGGGTTATCCGCTGATGCATCTGAAGATGCGATCCGGACCATTTGTCCAGCAGATCCCACTGAAAAGTTCTTGCATGAAATCTGCCGAATGGAATTGCTTCGAAGGAAGTCACCATTTTTTTACCATGGCCCTTGTGCAATGATGCACTGATTTTAGGAGGTTCCTGACTAGCTCGGATAACTCCCTGGCTTTCTCTTCCGGGAGAAACACCTTTTTCTGGACTGTGTCCAGAATCATCCCTAAGCACAGGAGACTTGTTGTCGGGATCAGCTGCGATTTTGGAATATTTAGAATCCACCCCTGCTGTTGTAACAGTATCCGAGATAGTGCTACTCCGACCTCCAACTGTTCCCTGGACTTTGCCCTTATCAGGAGATCGTCCAAGTAAGGGATAATTAAGACGCCTTTTCTTCGAAGAAGAACCATCATTTCGGCCATTACCTTGGTAAAGACCCGGGGTGCCGTAGACAATCCAAACGGCAGCGTCTGAAACTGATAGTGACAGTTCTGTACCACGAACCTGAGGTACCCTTAGTGATAAGGGCAAATTTGGGACATGGAGGTAAGCATCCCTGATGTCTCGGGACACCAGATAGTCCCCTTCTTCCCGGTTCGTTATCACTGCTCTGAGTGACTCCATCTTGATTTGAACCTTTGTAAGTGTTCAAATTTTTTTAGATTTAGAATAGGTCTCACCTAGCCTTCTGGCTTCAGTACCACAATATAGTGTGGAATAATACCCCCTTTTCTTGTTGTAGGAGGGGTAATTTAATTATCACCTGCTGGGAATACAGCTCGTGAATTTTTTCCCATACTGCCTCCTTGTCGGAGGGAGACCTTGGTAAAGCAGACTTCAGGAGCCTGCGCAGGGGAAACGTCTCGACATTCCAAACTGTACCCCTGGGATACTACTTGTAGGATCCAGGGGTCCTGTACGGTCTCAGCGTCATGCTGAGAGCTTGTCAGAAGCGGTGGAACGCTTCTGTTCCTGGGAATGGGCTGCCTGCTGCAGTCTTCTTCCCTTTCCTCTATCCCTGGGCAGATATGACTCTTATAGGGACGAAAGGACTGAAGCTGAAAAGACGGTGTCTTTTTCTGCAGAGATGTGACTTAGGGTAAAAACGGTGGATTTTCCAGCAGTTGCCGTGGCCACCAGGTCCGATGGACCGACCCCAAATAACTCCTCTTCCTTTATACGGCAATACACCTTTGTGCCGTTTGGAATCTGCATCACCTGACCACTGTAGTGTCCATAAACATCTTCTGGCAGATATGGACATCGCACTTACTCTTGATGCCAGAGTGCAAATATCTCTCTGTGCATCTCGCATATATAGAAATACATCCTTTAAATGCTCTATAGTCAATAAAATACTGTCCCTGTCAAGGGTATCAATTTTTTTTTTTTTTTTAGTCAGGGAATCCGACCAAGCCACCCCAGCTCTGCACATCCAGGCTGAGGCGATCGCTGGTCGCAGTATAACACCAGTATGTGTGTATATACTTTTTATGATATTTTTCCAGCCTCCTGTCAGCTGGCTCCTTGAGGACGGCCCTATCTATAGACGGTACCGCCACTTGTTCTGATAAGCGTGTGAGCGCCTTATCCACCCTAAGGGGTGTTTCCCAACGCGCCCTAACTTCTGGCGGGAAAGGGTATACCGCCCATATTTTCTATCGGGGGGAACCCACGCATCATCACACACTTCATTTAATTTATCTGATTCAGGAAAAACTACGGTAGTTTTTTCACATCCCACATAATACCCTCTTTTGTGGTACTTGTAGTATCAGAAATATGTAACACCTCCTTCATTGCCCTTAACGTGTGGCCCTAATAAGGAATACGTTTGTTTATTCACCGTCGACACTGGATTCAGTGTCCCTGTCTGTGTCTGTGTCGACCGACTAAAGTAAACGGGCGTTTTAAAACCCCTGACGGTGTTTTTGAGTCGTCTGGACCGGTACTAATTGTTTGTCGGCCGTCTCATGTCGTCAACCGACCTTGGCGCGTGTTGACATTATCACGTAATTCCCTAAATAAGCCATCCATTCCGGTGTCGACTCCCTAGAGAGTGACATCACCATTACAGGCAATTGCTCCGCCTCCTCACCAACATCGTCCTCATACATGTCGACACACACGTACCGACACACAGCACACACACAGGGAATGCTCTGATAGAGGACAGGACCTACTAGCCCTTTGGAGAGACAGAGGGAGAGTTTGCCAGCACACACCAAAAACGCTATAATTATATAGGGACAACCTTATATAAGTGTTTTCCCTTATAGCATCTTTTTTATATATTTCTAACGCCAAATTAGTGCCCCCCCTCTCTGTTTTAACCCTGTTTCTGTAGTGCAGTGCAGGGGAGAGCCTGGGAGCCTTCCCTCCAGCCTTTCTGTGAGGGAAAATGGCGCTGTGTGCATAGGAGATAGGCCCCGCCCTTTTTCGGCGGCCTCGTCTCCCGCTCTTAACGGATTTTGGCAGGGGTTAAATAACTCCATATATGGCTATATGTGAGGTATTTTTAGCCAAAAAAGGTTTTCATTTGCCTCCCAGGGCGCCCCCCTCCCAGCGCCCTGCACCCTCAGTGACTGCCGTGTGAAGTGTGCTGAGAGGAAAATGGCGCACAGCTGCAGTGCTGTGCGCTACCTTAAGAAGACTGAGGAGTCTTCTGCCGCCGATTCTGGACCTCTTCTTGTTTCAGCATCTGCAAGGGGGCCGGCGGCGAGGCTCCGGTGACCATCCAGGCTGTACCTGTGATCGTCCCTCTGGAGCTAATGTCCAGTAGCCAAGAAGCCAATCCATCCTGCACGCAGGTGAGTTCACTTCTTCTCCCCTAAGTCCCTCGTTGCAGTGATCCTGTTGCCAGCAGGACTCACTGTAAAATAAAAAACCTAAGCTAAACTTTTCTAAGCAGCTCTTTAGGAGAGCCACCTAGATTGCACCCTTCTCGGCCGGGCACAAAAATCTAACTGAGGCTTGGAGGAGGGTCATAGGGGGAGGAGCCAGTGCACACCACCTGATCCTAAAGCTTTACTTTTTGTGCCCTGTCTCCTGCGGAGCCGCTATCCCCCATGGTCCTTTCAGGAACCCCAGCATCCACTAGGACGATAGAGAAAACATAAAACTATGTTCCTGATCGGTGGTTAATATTGGGATATGATGACATAACTTAGCACTGTCATGGTTCCAACTGGTGCCCCTGGTCATTACAAATGGCCACTGGATCATTACAAGGAATCAGTGCAGCAACTAGACATTTTAGTACTTTGTGCAAGAAGCAGCATCGGCGCCCCCGCCCCTCCATATAGAAAACAGGACCAGTGCGCGACAGAGAATATAAGGGCATGGCTTCACGGGGAAGGGGCGTGGCCACAAAATAATAATTCATATCACGCTTTACAGAAGTCTCCATTATTGAAATTACGCCAACAGTAGCACCACTTACACACATTACACCAGGTACAGACCCGTTGACACATTACTCCAGGTAAAGCCTGTCACACATTAACCAGGTACAGCCCCTTTTACGCTAGGCAGAGCCCCATTTTACACATTACACCAGGTAGAGCCAGATTAAGGGGGGGGGGGGGGGGGGGGGCACGGGGGTACATTAATCTGGGCCCCTCTATCTCAGGGACCCTCCCCGTCCCTGCCGTCTACTACAGGCAGTTCGTGCAGTGCTGGCTTCACTGTAGAGTGTTTTTTGTAGTTTCTTTAAAAGGGGGCGTGGTCAAAACTCAGTGATTAGGCCACCCCCCAAAATTTGCCTCGATCCGTTGCTCTCTCTGGAACCTGCTTACACCTCGATCAGACCTACAGTAGCTGGAGGAGGTAATTAAAGCATTATATATAGAGCCAGTGTCAGCTGTATGTATGATGCTTTAATACACTTCCACTGCGAAAAAGTCTGAGTACCACCGCCTGTTTCCTGTATCCAGAGGGCATATATATATATATATATATATATATATATATATATATATATATATACACAATACAAAGTTCCCGGCACTCAAACAGTCAGCAACAGCCACGGTGCCCTCCTCAGTGAATATTAATATGGATGGCAATGGAGGCGGCACTCCCTGGACTCTTATTAACAAACTGACACTGTACCACCACATACAGTACTAACGTTTCGGATAGTTTAATCCTTCATATAGGTAAATTCATGTTATGTTTGCTCTTGTACTCTGATGAAGGATTAAACTATCCGAAACGTTAGTACTGTATGTGGTGGTACAGTGTCAGTTTGTTAATAAGAGTCCAGGGAGTGCCGCCTCCATTGCCATCCATATATATATATATATATATATATATATATATATATATATATCTATCAGAGGCGTATCTAGGGTAGGGCGAGCAGGGCACTTGCATTGGGCGCTGCGACAGGTCTGACAGAGGGGGGTGCAGCCTGCCAGGGCAGTGTACTCTGAGCAATGTCTACACTGGACATTTCCTGAATGAAGAGACCTAGCAGCCTTCCACTGCTCCTTCTCCGACCTGTCGGTGGTGGGAGGGGGGTGTAGGACTGGGTAGCCACTAGCCACACCCATGATATCTTTGCTGGGCCAATAGGAATAGGTAAGGGCGGGGATGGGGAAGTAGCCCACCGAGCACCAGTATTTTGGGCGAGATGTCCGGACCCTGGAGGCTCAGCCTCTGCACCATGTGTTTGTATCTTTTTACATTTCTGCTATATCAGCAGTGTGCGCCGCCGCTGGTGGTCCCGGCGGGAGCGGGGAAAGGTAGCGGTCCTGCGGGTGTGACATCTCCACATGTGTGGTGACCATGGGATGTTTGCTGATTGGGCGAGCAGCAGCAGCAGCAGCCACCGCCAGATCACACAACACTGCACTTTTCTCTCTTCATTGTTGGCTACACCTCTTCACACTGCTGCGGATGTAAACTGCTGCGGATGTAAACTGCTGCGGGTCCCGACTCACACTCCTCCTCCATGCAGTTCACCATGCACGGCTGCACTGACTGGGAGACTTCACTTCAGCAAAATTCCTTACTGCAATTCGGTAATGTCTCTCTCTGACCCTGCTCTCACACTCTCTCTGACCCCGCTCTCTACTCTCTCTGACCCTACTGTCTCTCTGCCTCTATCGCTACTGTCTCTGACCGTAGTCTCTCTATGGCCCTGCTCTCTTTCTCTGTCCCTATTGTCTCTCTGTCTGTCCCTACTGTCTCTCTCTGACCCTGCTCTATGTCTGTCCCTGCTCTCTCTCTGTCTGACCCTGCTCTCTCTCTGTCTGACCCTGCTCTCTCTCTGTCTGACCCTGCTCTCTCTCTGTCTGACCCTGCTCTCTCTCTGTCTGACCCTGATGTCTATCTCTGACACTGCTCTATGTCTGTCTCTGTCTGTCTGTTGCTGCTGTCTCTCTCTCTGACCCTGTTTTCTCTCTCTCTCTCTCTCTATCCCTACTGTCTCTCTTTGACCCTGGTCTCTCTCTGGCCCTGCTGTCTCTCTTTGACCCTGCTGTCTCTCTCTCTGTCCCTACTATCTTTCTCTGACTCTGCTGTCTCTTTCTTTCTCTCTCTGTCCCTACCGTATCTCTATGACCCTGCTCTCTCTCTCTGTCCCTACTGTTTCTCTGACCCTGCTCTCTCTCTCTCTCTGACCCCGCTCTCTCTCTCTCTGTCCCTACTATCTTTCTCTGACTCTGCTGTCTTTCTTTCTCTTTGTCCCTACTGTCTCTCTCTGACCCTGCTCTCTCTCTCTTTCTCTGTCCCTACTGTTTCTCCGACACTGCTCTCTCTCTCTCTCTCTCTCTCTGGCCCTACTGTCTCTCCCTGACTGTTCTCTCTCTCTCTCTCTCTGCCCCTGCTGTCTCTTTGACCCTGCTCTCTCTCTCTGTACCTGCTGTCTCTCTCCGACCCAACTCTCTCTCAGACCCTACTCTCCCTGCATCTCTCTCTGACCCTGCTGTCTCTCTTTGACCCTGTTCTCTCTCTGTCCCTACTGTCTCTCTCTCTTTTTGTCCCTACTGTCTTTTTCTCCAACTCTGCTGTCTCTTTCTTACTCTCTCTCTCTCTCTGTCCCTACTGTCTCTCTCGGACCATGCTCTCCCTCTTCCTCTGTCCCTACTTACTGTTTCTCTGACACTGCTCTCTCTCTCTCTCTGTTCATACTGTCTCTCTCTGACTGTTCTCTCTCTCTGTCCCTGCTGTCTCTTTGACCCTGCTGTCTTTCTTTCTCTCTCTGTCCCTACTGTTTCTCTCTGACACTGCTCTCTCTCTGTTTCTCTGTCCCTACTGTCTGTCTCTGACTGTTCTCTCTCTCTGTCTGACCCTGCTTTCTCTCTGTCTGACTTCTCTCTGGCCCTGCTCTCTCTCCCTGTACCTACTGTCTGTCCCTGCTGTCTCACTCTGACCCTGCTCTCTCTCTCTCTAACTGCTGTCTCTCTCTAACCCAACTCTCTCTGACCCTGCTCTCCCTCTCTGCCCCTGCTCTCTCTATCCCTACTGTCTCTCTCTGACCCTGCTCTTTCTTTTTCTCTCTGTCCCTACGGTCTCTCTTTGACCCTGCTCTCTTTTTCTTTCTGTCCCTACTCTCTCTCTGACTCTGTTTCTCTGTCCCTACTGTCTCTGACCGTTCTCTCTCTGTCTCTGCTGTCTCTCTCTGACCCTGCTCTCTCTCTCTGTCTGTCTTTCCCTACTGTCTTTCTCTGACCCTGCTCTCTCGCTCTGTACCTGCTGTCTTTTCTCTGACCAAGCTCTCTCTCTATCCCTACTGCCTCTCTCTCTGACCCTGCTTTCTCTCTCTCTTTCTCTCTGTCCCTATGGTCTCTCTCTCTGTCTCTACTGTCTTTCTCTGACCCTGTCCTCTTTCTCTCTTGGTCCCTGCTCTCTCTCTCTCTCTGACCCTTCACTGTCTCTCTCTGACCCTTCACTGTCTCTCTCGGTCCCTACTGTCTCTCTCGGTCCCTACTGTCTCTCTCGGTCCCTACTGTCTCTCTCTCTGACCCTTCACTGTCTCGCTCAGTCCCTACTGTCTCTCTCTCTCTGTGCCTGTTGTCTCTCTCCGACACTGCTTTCTTTGACCCTGCTCTCTCTCGGTCCCTACAGTCTTTCTCTGACCCTGCGCGCGCTCTCACTGACTGTCCCTGCTGTCTCTCTCTGACCCTGCTCTCTCTCCCTCTGTCCCTATTGTCTCTCTCTGACTCTGCTCTCTCTCTGTACCTGCTCTCTCTCTCGGCCCCTACTGTCTCTCTCTGACCCTGCTTTCTCCCTCGGTCCCTACTGTCTCTCTCTGACCCTGCCCTCTCTTTATGTCCCTGTTGTCTCTCTCCGACCCTGATCTCTCTTTCCCTGCTCTCTCTCGCTCTCTTTCCCTGCTCTCGCTCTCTCTCGCTCTCACTTTCCCTGCTCTCTCTCGCTCTCACTTTCCCTGCTGTCTCTCGCTCTGTACTTGCTGTCTTTCTCGACCCTGCTCTCTCTGACCCTGCTCTCCCTCTCACCCTGCCGTCTCTCTCCCTCTGACCCTGCCGTCTCTCTCCCTCTGACCCTGCCGTCTCTCTCCCTCTGACCCTGCCGCCTCTCTCTCTCTGACCCTGCCGCCTCTCTCTCTCTGACCCTGCCGCCCCTCTCTGTCTCTGACCCTGTCGCCTCTCTCTCTCTCTCTCTCTGACCCTGTCGCCTCTCTCTCTCTGACCCTGCCGCCTCTCTCTCTCTCTGACCCTGCTGCCTCCCTCTCTCTGACCCTGCTGCCTCCCTCTCTCTCTCTGACCCTGCTGCCTCCCTCTCTCTCTCTCTGACCCTGCTGTCTCTCTTATTCCGACGTCTCTCTCTCTCTCTGACCCTGTTCTTTTTCTGTCATTGCTCTCTCTGTCCCTGCTGTCTCTCTGTCCATTTCTCTCTGCCTGATATCTCTTCCTGACCCTGCTGTCTCTCTTTGTCCCTGCTGTCCATCTGTCCCAGTCTGCCACTCTATATCCCTGCTGTCTCCCTCTGTCACTGCTGTCTGTCTGTCCCTGCTGTCTCTCTCTCTGTCCCCTCCAAAGGCGTAACTAGGGTGGGGCAAGCAGCGCATGTGTCCTGGGCACCATGTCAGAAGGGGGCGCCGCTGGCCAGGGACTGCACCGGACCACCCATTGCCTATCCGCCATGTTCTCCTAGTCAGGATTCACCCGCCCCGATTGTGCCCTACGGACATGGAAGACCTATAGACTCCCCAGCAGCTCTGCCTCCCGTCTTCTAAAGAATGAAATCCACTCCTTGCGATGATGTCACCCACACGCAAAGCTATGTCAGGGGAAGAAGAACTTCGGTGGAGCTGTGGACCCATGCCGGAGAAAGGAGGTCACCACACAGTCAGAGAGACTGCTGACAGCTGCCTGTCCCTGGCGGAGGAGAGCGATCCAGTCACAGAAGCCTTAGATTTCAGGTGAGTATATTTTTTCTCCGGCTTTTTTAAAGTATTTTTTCTTTGCTCTTCCTCTCCCCACCCATGTCCTCTTCTCTGTTCCTGGTCACCCCACAGCCTGTCACCCCATTCCCACTAACCCCACACTCGCTACCCCCCACTTACAGCCTGTCACCCCACACCCGCTACTCCCCCCTCTTGCTCACAGCCTGTCGCCCCACTCCTAGTGATCCCACTCACAGCCTGTCACCCGATTCCTGCTACCTCACTCACAGCCTGTGACCCCAAACCAACAACTCCCCCTTCTCAATCAAAGCCTGTTGACCCACACCAGCTACCCCCCTTCTCAATCACAGCCTGTCACCCCACACCCATTGACACCACTAACAGCTGCCTCTCTCTCTCTGTCCATACTGTATGTTCCTGCTGCCTCTGTCTCTACTGTATGTTCCTGCTGCCTCAGTGGCGCCCTAGCCGCCGCCACTGATTCTGTTTTGGGAAGGAGGGACACGGAGGGCACAGCGCCCGCCTCTCCTGTGTGTCCCTCTCCTGGGTCTCCAGTGGCAGCGGCGTGTCTGTTAAATGTAGTACCCGTTCATGAGCTCTGATTGGCTCATGAACCGGCACTTTATTTGATAGACACGCCGCTGCCGCCGGAGACGCAGGAAGGACACACAGGAGAGGCGCGCGCTGTGCCCTCCGTGTCCCTCCTTCCCAAAACAGCACAGCAGCGCGGGAGTCCGGGGGGGGGGGAATATTTGGCACTGGGGGAACATATTTGGCGCTTGGGGGGGGCATGTTTGGCACTGGGGAGCATATTTGGCACTGGCGGAGCCGCACTTGGGGGGGGCATGTTTGGCACTTGGGGGGGCGGCACTTGGGGGGCATATTTGGCACTTGGGGGCATATTTGGCACTGGGGGAGCATATTTGGCCCTGGGGGAGCATATTTGGACCTGGGGGCATATGTGTACCTGGCACTGTGGGGGAATATCTGGCACTGGGAGCACAGCCCTAGCAACAATCATTACCCCCTGGTTACAAGCACAACACCCAGCTCATGAAATCCCTGGCAACAAGCATTACCCCCTAGCAACGAGCATGACACCCAATGCATGAAACCCCTGGCAACGAATATTACCACCTGGCAACAAGCTTGAAACCCAGCACATGATAACTCTGGCAACAAGCATAACATCTACCGCATGAAACCCCTGGCAATGAGCATGACACCGAGCATGAAAACCCCTGGCACCATGCATGGAACCAAGAGCATGAAACCTCTAGCAACGAGCAGGTCATTTAAAAGTAATTAAAAATAATAAATACCTGATGGCGCAACCAATCATATGAACATATGATTACTATTGTCTAAAATCTGTCACCTTGTGACCATAAATAAATGGTTCTATTTCGTCAGACCTCAGAAGCCTGTCTCTAATGGCTTCAATATAACATATAAGATTGAATAAGAAAGAGGTCGCACTATAGAGCCAATTAATTGTTCCACACCATTCTCAATTGTAAAATATTTATTTAAAACATATAACCATATAAACATATATTATTCTTGTGATGTTTAAGATCTGGTGTGGTCACAACACCCTCAAATACATCAATATAGCAATTAAAAAGAGACAATTCTCATCATAAATAAGTGTGCTGAAAAGTATATTGTCCAAACTGACAAGAATTAAGCCACAAGTTCAGTGAGGAATGGAATCCTCCGTGTTAAATTGCACCCGATAATTGAGTCCAAAGGACACCGGTATTTATATCCAAAAGCTGTGCACCACAGATAAAGCGGTCACAGGTACATTTGCTCACTCTGTCCCTTATGCTTTTAATACGGGACCTGTTTGCCAGTACGAGGAGTTTTTAGTGCAGCCCGAGCGTCCCCAGGGATGCACGATGTGATATACGGCTGTTACCTGTGAACCGTAGCGGTATAGTGCAGTTAGCTAGCGGCTTCTATCCGTGCGGCTGGATGAGTCACGCTGATGGGAGGTTTCCGTGCGGGCAGCCAGGCAGCTCCAACGAGCGGGCTATCACTCTTGCTACACCCGTTCGAGCGGTCAAATGCACAGCCGCTCCGGCCTCCAGAAAGCACTGATCACTTTTACACGGAGGATTCCATTCCTCACTGAACTTGTGGCTTAATTCTTGTCAGTTTGGACAATATACTTTTCAGCACACTTATTTATGATGAGAATTGTCTCTTTTTAATTGCTATATTGATGTATTTGAGGGTGTTGTGACCACACCAGATCTTAAACATAACAAGAATAATATATATTTATATGGTTATATGTTTTAAATAAATATTTTACAATTGAGAATGGTGTGGAACAATTTATTGGCTCTATAGCGCGACCTCTTTCTTATTCAATCATTTAAAAGTAATTAGAAGCCTTACTGTAGGACTTAATGTGTAATGGGCATTGCAGTGTGTGCCTTAATGTGTCACAGGCATTACGCTGAGCGGAATACTATATCACGGGCATTGTGGTATGTGGTATAATGTCTCAGGGGCATTGCAGTGTGTGGCATAATGTATAATGGGCATTGTGGTGTGTGCCATAGGGTATAACGGGCATTACTGTGTGTGTGGAATACTATATGACGGGCATTGTGGTATGTGGTATAATGTCTCAGGGGCATTGCAGTGTGTGGCATAATGTTTAACGGGCATTGCGGTGTGTGGCATAGGGTATAACGGGCATTGCGGTATGTGTCACAGGCATTATGGTGTGTGGTATACTATATCACGGGCATTGTGGTATGTGGTATAATGTCTCAGTGTCATTGCAGTGTGTGGCATAATGTATCACAGACATTGCAGTGTGTGGCATAATGTATCACGGACATTGTAGTGTGTGTAATAATGTGTCACAGGCATTGTATGTGCTATAATGTATCGGGCATTGCAGTGTGTAGCATAATGATTAACGGGCATTGCGATGCCTGTCATAATGTGTGACAGGCATTACGGTGTGTGTCATAATGTGTCGGGGGCATTATGGTGTGTGGCATATTGTGTCATGGGCATTATTGTGTGTGGCATAATGTCTAAGGGCCATTGCAGTATGTGGCCCTACATCCCTGCTGCTTCTGTCCATACTTCCCTGCTGCCTCTCTCTGTAACTACCTCCCTGGTGCCTCTCTCTGTCCCTACATCCCTGCTGCCTCTCTCGCTGTTTTTTAAAATGGGGATATTTGGATACATACATCTAGGCATGTGCATATACATTGGTGTACACATGTCCGGGTGTGTGTGCATATACTGTATATTGGTGTATTTATAGATGTGATACTCTACTTGCTTACCAATTTACCAATACTGCTGCTCCTCATGTCTTTGAAATGTCTATGTATAGTGGGAAGTGTATATGTGTATATATATATATATATATATATATATATATAAAATAAGATTTTACTTACCGATAAATCTATTTCTCGTAGTCCGTAGTGGATGCTGGGGACTCCGTCAGGACCGTGGGGATTAGCGGCTCCGCAGGAGACAGGGCACAAAAATAAAGCTTTAGGATCAGGTGGTGTGCACTGGCTCCTCCCCCTATGACCCTCCTCCAAGCCTCAGTTAGGATACTGTGCCCGGACGAGCGTACACAATAAGGAAGGATTTTGAATCCCGGGTAAGACTCATACCAGCCACACCAATCACACCGTACAACTTGTGATCTGAACCCAGTTAACAGTATGACAACGTAGGAGCCTCTGAACAGACGGCTCACAACAAGAACAACCCGATTTGTTTGTAACAATAACTATGTACAAGTATTGCAGACAATCCGCACTTGGGATGGGCGCCCAGCATCCACTACGGACTACGAGAAATAGATTTATCGGTAAGTAAAATCTTATTTTCTCTAACGTCCTAGTGGATGCTGGGGACTCCGTCAGGACCATGGGGATTATACCAAAGCTCCCAAACGGGCGGGAGAGTGCGGATGACTCTGCAGCACCGAATGAGAGAACTCCAGGTCCTCTTTAGCCAGGGTATCAAATTTGTAGAATTTTACAAACGTGTTCTCCCCCGACCACGTAGCTGCTCGGCAGAGTTGTAATGCCGAGACCCCTCGGGCAGCAGCCCAGGATGAGCCCACCTTCCTTGTGGAATGGGCCTTGACAGATTTAGGCTGTGGCAGGCCTGCCACAGAATGTGCAAGTTGAATTGTGCTACAAATCCAACGAGCAATCGTCTGCTTAGAAGCAGGAGCACCCAGCTTGTTGGGTGCATACAGTATAAACAGCGAGTCAGATTTTCTGACTCCAGCCGTCCTTGAAATATATATTTTCAATGCCCTGACAACGTCCAGCAACTTGGAATCCTCCAAATCGCTAGTAGCCGCAGGCACCACAATAGGCTGGTTCAGGTGAAACGCTGACACCACCTTAGGCAGAAAATGAGGACGCGTCCGCAGTTCTGCCCTGTCCGAATGGAAAATCAGATATGGGCTTTTATACGATAAAGCCGCCAATTCTGACACTCTCCTGGCTGAAGCCAGGGCCAGTAGCATGGTTACTCTCCATGTAAGATATTTCAAATCCGCCGATTTGAGTGGCTCAAACCAATGGGATTTGAGAAAATCCAAAACTACATTAAGGTCCCACGGAGCCACTGGGGGCACAACCGGGGGCTGTATATGTAGTACTCCTTTTACAAAAGTCTGGACTTCAGGAACTGAAGCCAATTCTTTCTGGAAGAAAATCGACAGGGCCGAAATTTGAACCTTAATGGACCCCAACTTGAGGCCCATAGACAATCCTGTTTGCAGGAAATGTAGGAATCGACCCAATTGAAATTCCTCCGTGGGGGCCTTCCTGGCCTCGCACCACGCAACATATTTTCTCCAAATGCGGTGATAATGTTGTGCAGTCACCTCCTTCCTGGCTTTAACCAGTGTAGGAATGACATCTTCCGGAATGCCTTTTTCCCTTAGAATTCGGCGTTCAACCGCCACGCCGTCAAACGCAGCTGCGGTAAGTCTTGGAATAGACACGGTCCCTGCTGAATCAGGTCCCGTCTTAGAGGTAGAGGCCACGGATTTTCCGTGAGCATCTCCTGAAGTTCCGGGTACCAAGTTCTTCTTGGCCAATCCGGAGCCACGAGTATCGTTCTTACTCCCCTTTGCCGTATAATTCTCAGTACTTTGGGTATGAGAGGCAGAGGAGGAAACACATACACTGACTGGAACACCCACGGTGTTACCAGAGCGTCCACAGCTATTGCCTGAGGGTCTCTTGACCTGGCGCAATACCTGTCCAGTTTTTTGTTGAGGCGAGACGCCATCATATCCACCTTTGGTTTTTCCCAACGGTTCACAATCATGTGGAAGACTTCTGGATGAAGTCCCCACTCTCCCGGGTGTAGATCGTGTCTGCTGAGGAAGTCTGCTTCCCAGTTGTCCACTCCCGGAATGAACACTGCTGACAGTGCTATCACATGATCTTCCGCCCAGCGAAGAATCCTTGCAGCTTCTGCCATTGCTCTCCTGCTTGTTGTGCCGCCCTGTCTGTTTACGTGGGCGACTGCCGTGATGTTGTCCGACTGGATCAACACCGGCTGACCCTGAAGCAGGGGTTTTGCCAGGCTTAGAGCATTGTAAATCGCTCTTAGCTCCAGTATATTTATGTGAAGAGACATCTCCAGGCTTGACCATACTCCCTGGAAGTTTCTTCCCTGTGTGACCGCTCCCCAGCCTCTCAGACTGGCATCCGTGGTCACCAGGACCCAGTCCTGTATGCCGAATCTGCGGCCTTCTAACAGATGAGCACTCTGTAACCACCACAGAAGAGACACCCTTGTCCGTGGCGATAAGGTTATCCGCTGATGCATCTGCAGATGCGATCCGGACCATTTGTCCAGCAGATCCCACTGAAAAGTTCGTGCGTGGAATCTGCCGAATGGGATTGCTTCGTAAGAAGCCACCATCTTTCCCAGGACTCTTGTGCATTGATGCACAGACACTTTTCCTGGTTTTAGGAGGTTCCTGACAAGTTCGGATAACTCCTTGGCTTTCTCCTCCGGAAGAAACACCTTTTTCTGAACCGTGTCCAGAATCATTCCCAGGAACAGCAGACGTGTTGTCGGGGTCAACTGAGATTTTGGGAAATTCAGAATCCACCCGTGTTGTTGCAGCACTACTTGGGTTAGTGCTACTCCGTCCTCCAGCTGTTCTCTGGACCTTGCCCTTATCAGGAGATCGTCCAAGTAAGGGATAATTAATACGCCTCTTCTTCGCAGAAGAATCATCATTTCGGCCATTACCTTGGTAAAGACCCGAGGTGCCGTGGACAATCCAAACGGCAGCGTCTGAAACTGATCATGACAGTTTTGCATCACGAACCTGAGGTACCCTTGATGTGAAGGGCAAATTGGGACATGCAGGTAAGCATCTTTTATGTCCAGGGACACCATAAAGTCCCCTTCTTCCAGATTCGCTATCACTGCTCTGAGTGATTCCATCTTGAACTTGAATTTTTGTATGTACAGGTTCAAAGATTTCAGATTTAGAATAGGTCTTACCGAGCCGTCCGGCTTCGGTACCACAAATAGCGTGGAGTAATACCCCTTTCCCTGTTGTAGGAGGGGTACCTTGACTATCACCTGCTGAGAAAACAGCTTGTGAATGGCTTCCAATACCGTCGCCCTGTCTGAGGGAGACGTTGGCAAAGCAGACTTTAGGAACCGGCGAGGGGGAGACTTCTCGAATTCCAACCTGTAACCCTGAGATACTACCTGCAGGATCCAGGGGTCCACCTGTGAGCAAGCCCACTGCGCGCTGAAATTCTTGAGTCGACCCCCCACCGCTCCTGAGTCCGCTTGTAAAGCCCCAGCGTCATGCTGAGGGCTTTGCAGAACCCGCGGAGGGCTTCTGTTCCTGGGAAGGAGCTGCTTGCTGCCCTCTCTTACCCTTTCCTCTGCCTCGGGGCAGATATGACTGTCCTTTTGCCCGCTTGTTCTTATAGGACCGAAAGGACTGCGGCTGAAAAGACGGTGTTTTTTTCTGTTGGGAGGGGGTCTGAGGTAAAAAGGTGGATTTCCCGGCAGTTGCCGTGGCCACCAAATCCGATAGACCGACGCCAAATAATTCCTCCCCTTTATACGGCAATACTTCCATATGCCGTTTGGAATCCGCATCACCTGACCACTGTCGTGTCCATAAACTTCTTCTGGCAGATATGGACATCGCACTTACTCTCGATGCCAGAGTGCAAATATCCCTCTGAGCATCTCGCATATAAAGAAAAGCATCCTTTAATTGCTCTAAAGTCTGTAAAATACTGTCCCTATCCAGGGTATCAATATTTTCAGTCAGGGAATCCGACCAGACCACTCCAGCACTGCACATCCAGGCTGAGGCAATGGCTGGTCGCAGTATAACACCAGTATGTGTGTATATACTTTTTAGAGTAGTTTCCAGCCTCCTATCAGCTGGATCCTTGAGGGCGGCCGTATCAGGAGACGGTAACGCCACTTGTTTTGATAAGCGTTTGAGCGCCTTATCCACCTTAGGGGGTGTTTCCCAGCGTGCCCTAACCTCTGGCGGGAAAGGGTATAATGCCAATAACTTTTTAGAAATTAGCCCTTTTCTATCTGGGTTAACCCACGCTTCATCACATACATCATTCAATTCCTCTGATTCAGGAAAAACTACAGGTAGTTTTTTCACCCCCCACATAATACCCCTTTTTGTGGTACTTGTAGTATCAGAGATATGCAAAGTCTCCTTCATTGCCGTGATCATATAACGTGTGGCCCTACTGGAAAATACGTTTGTTTCTTCACCGTCGACACTAGATTCAGTGTCCGTGTCTGGGTCTGTATCGACCGACTGAGGTAAAGGGCGTTTTACAGCCCCTGACGGTGTCTGAGACGCCTGGGCAGGTACCAACTGGTTTGACGGCCGTCTCATGTCGTCAACTGATTTTTGTAATGTGCTGACATTATCACGTAATTCCATAAACAAAGCCATCCATTCCGGTGTCGACTCCCTAGGGGGTGACATCACCATTACCGGCAATTGCTCTGCCTCCACACCAACATCGTCTTCATACATGTCGACACACACGTACTGACACCCAGCAGACACACAGGGAATGCTCTATTGAAGACAGGACCCCACTAGCCCTTTGGGGAGACAGAGGGAGAGTTTGCCAGCACACACCCAAGCGCTATAATATATATGGGAACAACCCTATATAAGTGTTGTATCCTTATAGCAGCTTAAATATATTAATATCGCCAAAAAAGGTGCCCCCCCCTCTCTGTTTTACCCTGTTTCTGTAGTGCAGTGCAGGGGAGAGTCCTGGGAGCCTTCCTCACAGCGGAGCTGAGCAGGAAAATGGCGCTGTGTGCTGAGGAGAATAAGCCCCGCCCCCTATTTCGGCGGGCTCTTCTCCGGAATCTGTGAGATCTGGCAGGGGTTAAATACATCCATATAGCCTCAAAGGGCTATATGTAATGTATTTTTAGCCATAAAAAGGTATTATACATTGCTGCCCAGGGCGCCCCCCCAACGCCCTGCACCCTCCGTGACCGCTGCGTGAAGTGTGCTGACAACAATGGCGCACAGCTGCAGTGCTGTGCGCTACCTCAGGAAGACTGAAAAGTTTTCTGCCGCCTGCTTCTGGACCTCTTCCATCTTCGGCATCTGCAAGGGGGGTCGGCGGCGCGGCTCCGGGACGAACCCCAGGGTGAGACCTGTGTTCCGACTCCCTCTGGAGCTAATGGTGTCCAGTAGCCTAAGAAGCCAATCCATCCTGCACGCAGGTGAGTTTACTTCTCTCCCCTAAGTCCCTCGTAGCAGTGAGCCTGTTGCCAGCAGGACTCACTGAAAATAAAAAACCTAAAAAAACTTTTTCTAAGCAGCTCTTTAGGAGAGCCACCTAGATTGCACCCTGCTCGGACGGGCACAAAAACCTAACTGAGGCTTGGAGGAGGGTCATAGGGGGAGGAGCCAGTGCACACCACCTGATCCTAAAGCTTTATTTTTGTGCCCTGTCTCCTGCGGAGCCGCTAATCCCCATGGTCCTGACGGAGTCCCCAGCATCCACTAGGACGTTAGAGAAATATATATATATATATATATATATATATATATAAATTGTATACAGTATGTGTTTCTGATTAGCCCACAATAAATATGTGTATGGTTTAATTGTTAATAGTCCATAGAGCTGATTACTTTTTATCTTATTTTATTTCATATACGTTTTTGATTACATTTATTTGCCACACAGGTGACATGACGGACCTTTATAAATCAGGTCCATTAGAATCAGGAGGTATTCCTTTGAGAAAGTCACGTGAGGTTGTGATGAAATGCGTTAGTCCCCTCCTTCTTTTCCTCAGCCTGACAGCATCTACAATGCACCTTGGAGTAAACGAGCCGCCATAGTTGAATTCATCCACGGGACCCTGCTAGAAGTCCCATTCAACTACATTGTTCCGCACACCGATAAACAAGGCGGCAGCGCTACATTCATTAATTTACCGCTCAGCTACTAAGACCGAGCTGTTAAGAGAGGCAATGCTATCCAAGACCAGCGGCAGGCGATACCCCCGTGATTATCACTACCCGAGGATGCTCGGGCCTGGGGATCAGCTAATACAGAGAGCACACTGACCATTGCAATATTGGGCTGTATTTGTTATTTAATTTCCTTTTTTGGAATCTCCAGTGGTGCTTGTTGTATTCACTGTTGCAATTTCTTCTGATACTATTTAAACGAAGTGCCTCCGAGATATAGACTGCACCAGTATCACTTGACTTATAAACAGTTTTGAATCTAATTTGCATTGCCGACTTGATACTAACTTATATCTTTTCTAATTCTTTTTGCCTCTCTCTCTGTCCCTATGTCCCTGCTGCCTGTCCCTACTGTATGTTCTTGCTGCCTCTCTCTGTCCCTGACGCTACTCTGTATCCCTGCTGCTATATCCCTGCTGCCACTCTTTCTATCTCTATACCCATGCTGTCACTCTCTCCCTGCTGCTACGCTCTTTGTGTCTTGGTCCCTGCTGACACTTTCTCTGTATCTGGGTCCCTGCTGCCACCCTCTCTGTCACACACACTCTGGGTCCCTGCTGCCACTCTCTGTGTCCCTGCTGTCACACTCCGTCTCTGTGTCCATTCCACCAATCTTTGTCTCTGTGTCCAATCAACCACTGGAGCTGGATGCTGTTGATGTGGGAGCAGGAGCAGCTTGTTGGTTGGATCCCGCAAAGGAGGGTCATTATAATGTCAAGACGCACAGTAATAACGTTTGTCTGATGAAGGGTCCAAATATGTGGCATAATGTGTATTTGTGCCCTAATGTGTGTAAGGAGTACTACTACTGTGTGGCATGATGTGTATAATGGGTACTAGTGCTGTGTTGCGTAACATGTAAATGGGGTATTACTACTATGTGGCATAACATGTACATTTATATCCCTGGCTTAAATAGTAAAAAAAAATACAAGCCCAATGCAACAATAAAAGTTTTTTTGTTTTTTTATTAGTATTTAATTCTGAAAGCCGTTTTATAGCAAACAACCAGAAGATTTAAATCATGCTATTATAGATTGTTTTGTTGTTTTTACCCCCGCCTCTGATAGAGATAATATACAGTATACACATATACACACAAACACACACAAACACACACACACACACACACACACACACACACACACACAGTGTATATATATATATATATATATATATATATATATTTCTCTATCGTCCTAAGTGGATGCTGGGGTTCCTGAAAGGACCATGGGGAATAGCGGCTCCGCAGGAGACAGGGCACAAAAAAGTAAAGCTTTACTAGGTCAGGTGGTGTGCACTGGCTCCTCCCCCTATGACCCTCCTCCAGACTCCAGTTAGATTTTGTGCCCGAACGAGAAGGGTGCAATCTAGGTGGCTCTCCTAAAGAGCTGCTTAGAGAAAGTTTAGTTTAGGTTTTTTTCTTTACAGTGAGTCCTGCTGGCAACAGGATCACTGCAACGTGGGACTTAGGGGGAAAGTAGTAAACTCACCTGCATGCAGAGTGGATTTGCTGCTTGGCTACTGGACACCATTAGCTCCAGAGGGATCGAACACAGGCCCAGCCGTGGAGTCCGGTCCCGGAGCCGCGCCGCCGACCCCCTTGCAGATGCTGAAGCGTGAAGAGGTCCGGAAACCGGCGGCTGAAGACTCCTCAGTCTTCATAAGGTAGCGCACAGCACTGCAGCTGTGCGCCATTTTCCTCTCAGCACACTTCACTGGGCAGTCACTGAGGGTGCAGAGCGCTGGGGGGGGGCGCTCTGAGAGGCAAATATAAACCTTATACAAGGCTAAAAATACCTCACATATAGCCCATAGGGGCTATATGGAGATATTTAACCCCTGCCTGACTGGAAAAATAGCGGGAGAAGAACCCGCCGAAAAAGGGGCGGGGCCTATCTCCTCAGCACACGGCGCCATTTTCTGTCACAGCTCCGCTGGTCAGAACGGCTCCCAGGTCTCTCCCCTGCACTGCACTACAGAAACAGGGTAAAACAGAGAGGGGGGGCACATTAATGGCTATATATATATATATTAAAGCAGCTATAAGGGAGCACTTAATATAAGGATATCCCTTGTATATATAGCGCTTTGTGGTGTGTGCTGGCAGACTCTCCCTCTGTCTCCCCAAAAGGGCTAGTGGGTCCTGTCTTCATTAGAGCATTCCCTGTGAGTTTGCGGTGTGTGTCGGTACGTGGTGTCGACATGTATGAGGACGATATTGGTGTGGAGGCGGAGCAATTGCCAAATATGCAGATGTCACCCCCCAGGGGGTCGACACCAGAATGGATGCCTTTATTTGTGGAATTACGTGATGGTTTATCTTCCCTTAAACAGTCAGTTGAGGACATGAGGCGGCCGGACAATCAATTAATGCCTGCCCAGGCGCCTCAAACACCGTCAGGGGCTGTAAAACGCCCTTTGCCTCAGTCGGTCGACACAGACCCAGACACGGGCACTGATTCCAGTGACGACGGTAGAAATTCAAACGTATTTTCCAGTAGGGCCACACGTTATATGATTTTGGCAATGAAGGAGACGTTACATTTAGCTGATACTACAGATACCGTAAAACAGGGTATTATGTATGGTGTGAAAAAACTACAAACAGTTTTTCCTGAATCAGAAGAATTAAATGACGTGTGTGATGAAGCGTGGGTTGCTCCTGATAAAAAGTTGATAATTTCAAAAAAGTTATTGGCATTATACCCTTTCCCGCCAGAGGTTAGGGCGCGCTGGGAAACACCCCCTAAGGTGGACAAGGCGCTCACACGCTTATCCAAACAAGTGGCGTTACCCTCTCCTGAGACGGCCGCACTTAAGGATCCATCAGATAGAAAGATGGAAGTTATTCAAAAGAATATATACACACATGCAGGTGTTATACTACGACCAGCTATATCAACTGCCTGGATGTGCAGTGCTGGAGTAGTTTGGTCAGAATCCCTGATTGAAAATATTGATACCCTAGATAGGGACAATGTTTTACTGTCGTTAGAACAAATAAAGGATGCATTTATCTATATGCGTGATGCACAGAGGGATATTTGCACACTGGCATCTCGGGTGAGTGCTATGTCCATTTCAGCCAGAAGAGCCTTATGGACACGACAGTGGACAGGCGATGCGGATTCAAAACGTCACATGGAGGTTTTGCCGTATAAAGGGGAGGAGTTATTTGGAGTTGGTCTATCAGACTTGGTGGCCACGGCTACTGCCGGGAAATCCACTTTTTTACCTCAAGTCACTCCCCAACAGAGAAAGGCACCGACCTTTCAACCGCAGCCTTTTCGCTCCTACAAAAATAAGAGAGCAAAGGGCTTGTCGTACCTGCCACGAGGCAGAGGAAGAGGGAAGAGACACCAACAGGCAGCTCCTTCCCAGGAACAGAAGCCCTCCCCGGCTCCTGCAAAAACCTCAGCATGACGCTGGGGCCTCTCAAGCGGACTCGGGGACAGTGGGGGGCCGTCTCAAAAATTACAGCGCGCAGTGGGCTCACTCGCAGGTAGACCCCTGGATCCTGCAGATAATATCTCAGGGGTACAGGTTGGAATTAGAGACGGATCCTCCTCATCGTTTCCTGAAGTCTGCCTTACCAACCGTCTCTTCCGAAAGGGAGAGGGTGTTGGAAGCCATTCACAAGCTGTACGCTCAGCAGGTGATAGTCAAAGTATCCCTATTACAACAAGGAAAGGGGTATTATTCCACTCTATTGTGGTACCGAAGCCGGATGGCTCGGTAAGGCCTATTCTAAATCTGAAGTCCTTGAACCTCTACATAAAAAAGTTCAAGTTCAAGATGGAGTCACTCAGAGCAGTGATAGCGAACCTGGAAGAAGGGGACTTTATGGTATCCTTGGACATCAAGGATGCGTATCTACACGTTCCGATTTACCCCGCACACCAGGGGTACCTCAGGTTCATTGTTCAAAACTGTCACTATCAGTTTCAGACGCTGCCGTTCGGATTGTCCACGGCGCCTCGGGTCTTTACCAAGGTAATGGCCGAGATGATGATTCTTCTTCGAAGAAAAGGCGTATTAGTTATCCCATACTTGGACGATCTCCTAATAAGGGCAAGGTCCAGAGAACAGCTGGAGACAGCTTTAGCACTATCTCAAGAGGTGCTAAGACAACACGGGTGGATTCTGAATATTCCAAAATCCCATTTAATCCCGACAACTCGTCTGCTGTTCCTAGGAATGATTCTGGACACGGTTCAGAAAAAGGTTTTCCTTCCAGAGGAAAAAGCCAAGGAGTTATCCGATCTGGTCAGGAACCTCCTAAAACCAGGAAAAGTGTCAGTACATCAATGCACAAGAGTCCTGGGAAAAATGGTGGCTTCTTACGAAGCAATTCCATTCGGCAGATTCCATGCAAGAATATTCCAAAGGGATCTGTTGGACAAATGGTCAGGGTCGCATCTGCAGATGCACCTGCGAATAACCCTGTCACCAAAGACAAGGGTGTCACTTCTGTGGTGGTTGCAGAAGGCTCACCTATTAGAAGGCCGCAGATTCGGCATTCAGGATTGGATCCTGGTGACCACGGACGCCAGCCTGAGAGGCTGGGGAGCAGTCACACAAGGAAGAAACTTCCAGGGAGTATGGACGAGTCTGGAAAAGTCTCTTCACATAAACATTCTGGAACTAAGAGCAATCTACAATGCTCTAAGCCAGGCGGAACTTCTCCTGCAAGGAAAGCCGGTGTTGATTCAGTCGGACAACATCACGGCGGTCGCCCATGTAAACAGGCAGGGCGGCACAAGAAGCAGGAGTGCAATGGCAGAAGCTGCCAAGATTCTTCGCTGGGCGGAGAATCACGTGATAGCACTGTCAGCAGTGTTCATCCCGGGCGTGGACAACTGGGAAGCAGACTTCCTCAGCAGACACGATCTTCATCCGGGAGAGTGGGGTCTACATCCAGAAGTCTTCAACATGTTAATAGACCGTTGGGAAAGACCAATTGTAGACATGATGGCGTCTCGCCTCAACAAGAAACTGGACAAATATTGCGCCAGGTCAAGAGATCCACAGGCAATAGCTGTGGACGCACTGGTAACTCCTTGGGTGTACCAGTCAGTGTATGTGTTTCCTCCTCTGCCGCTCATACCAAAGGTATTGAAGATCATACGGCAAAGAAGAGTAAGAACAATACTAGTGGTTCCGGATTGGCCGAGAAGGACTTGGTATCCGGAACTTCAAGAGATGCTCACGGACGAACCGTGGCCTCTACCTCTGAGAAGGGACCTGCTACAGCAGGGTCCCTGTCTTTTTCAAGACTTACCGCGGCTGCGTTTGACGGCATGGCGGTTGAACGCCAGATCCTAAAAGGGAAAGGCATTCCAGAAGAAGTCATTCCTACCTTGATTAAGGCACGGAAGGAAGTCACCGTGAAACATTATCACCGCATTTGGCGAAAATATGTAGCGTGGTGCGAGGATCGGAGGGTTCCGACGGAGGAATTCCAACTGGGTCGTTTCCTACATTTCCTGCAATCAGGATTATCTATGGGTCTCAAATTGGGATCCATTAAGGTTCAAATTTCGGCCCTGTCAATATTCTTCCAAAAAGAATTGGCCTCTGTCCCTGAGGTCCAGACTTTTGTCAAGGGAGTACTGCATATACAGCCTCCTGTGGTGCCTCCGGTGGCACCGTGGGATCTAAATGTAGTTTTAGATTTCCTCAAATCCCATTGGTTTGAACCATTGAAAAAGGTGGATTTGAAATATCTCACATTGAAAGTGACTATGTTACTAGCCCTGGCCTCTGCCAGGAGAGTATCTGAATTGGCGGCTTTATCTTATAAAAGTCCTTATCTAATCTTCCATTCGGATAGGGCAGAACTGCGGACTCGTCCGCATTTTCTCCCTAAAGTGGTATCAGCATTTCATCTGAACCAACCTATTGTGGTGCCTGCGGCCACTAGCGACTTGGAGGACTCCAAGTTGTTGGACGTTGTCAGAGCCTTAAAAATATACATTGCAAGGACGGCTGGAGTCAGAAAATCTGACTCGCTGTTTATATTGTATGCACCCAACAAGTTGGGCGCACCTGCTTCTAAGCAGTCGATTGCTCGTTGGATTTGTAACACAATTCAACTTGCACATTCTGTGGCAGGCCTGCCACAGCCTAAAACTGTAAAAGCCCACTCCACAAGGAAGGTGGGCTCATCTTGGGCGGCTGCCCGAGGGGTCTCGGCATTACAACTCTGCCGAGCAGCTACGTGGTCGGGGGAGAACACGTTTGTAAAATTTTACAAATTTGATACCCTGGCAAAGGAGGACCTGGAGTTCTCTCATTCGGTGCTGCAGAGTCATCCGCACTCTCCCGCCCGTTTGGGAGCTTTGGTATAATCCCCATGGTCCTTTCAGGAACCCCAGCATCCACTTAGGACGATAGAGAAAATAAGAATTTACTTACCGATAATTCTATTTCTCGGAGTCCGTAGTGGATGCTGGGCGCCCATCCCAAGTGCGGATTATCTGCAATACTTGTACATAGTTATTGTTAACTAATTCGGGTTATTGTTAAGGAGCCATCTTTAAGAGGCCCTTTCTGTTGTCATACTGTTAACTGGGTTTAGATCACAAGTTGTACGGTGTGATTGGTGTGGCTGGTATGAGTCTTACCCGGGATTCAAAATGCCTCCCTTATTGTGTATGCTCGTCCGGGCACAGTACCTAACTGGAGTCTGGAGGAGGGTCATAGGGGGAGGAGCCAGTGCACACCACCTGACCTAGTAAAGCTTTACTTTTTTGTGCCCTGTCTCCTGCGGAGCCGCTATTCCCCATGGTCCTTTCAGGAACCCCAGCATCCACTACGGACTCCGAGAAATAGAATTATCGGTAAGTAAATTCTTATTATATATATCTCCATGGGGGCCCCCTGCTCTCCTGCTCTTTAGTACCCCTGGCCTCCCAGAGCTTTAATCCAGCTCTGGATAGAGCCCCACTTTACACATTACTCCAGGTAGAGTCAGTAGGCAGTCTCTCCTTTTTTTTTTTTTTCTTTACACATTACGGCAGCAGAGTCTGCATTTTAACACATTACGGCAGGCAGAGTCCTGTTTTGTTGTCCTGGCCATGGCTTCAGCGAGGAATCTGGAGGCTTCGGAATGCAGTCACCAGCAGCCCTTGCCAATAGCCCCTATATACACACACAGTCTGCCCCCACTAGCCCCTATATACACACACAGCCTTTCACCCCCCCTCCCAGTCCCTATACCCACACACAAACACTCTGTCCCCTCCAGTCTCCCCACACAAACACATTTTACCTCCAGGACGAATGAGTCAGAAGTTGAGAGAGCACTGAGCAGATAGGGATGCACACAATCTGCCAAGGTCAAGTCGGGGGCGTGACCTAACTGCGGACCCCCGTGGCCACGCACCCTTTTTGAAAAATGCCCAGCTGAACCATAGAGCAGGCACCTCCAGTGGACCTGGACAGAAGCGGGGGTCCGGGAAAGCAGGCAAGGACCTGCAGTGCCCAAGCAGCACATCAGTTCAGATGCCCCTCTCAAGCTGGGCCGGCATGGGGGAGTGATCAACAGGTTTTGCCAAACAGAGTCTCCGCCTTGCTTCCTCAGGGACTTCAGCAGCAGGCAATTGTGAGGGGCGCTGTTGCGGCTCCATAGTCCCCCTCCTCCCATGACTCCAGTGGCAGCACACATCACAGGCTCCAATGCCAGATCCCACCCGGGAAGGAACCATTTCCAATTCCCGGGTGGGATCCGGCACTGGAGATCTGAAAAAGGTAATAGGTTTTCATAAAATAAAACAGGCTCTTAATACAAAGAGTAGAGCTGACTTCTTGAGTAGAAGTTTCCTTTACAAAACGGTGGTGGACTTGGCTTTTCCTGTACTTGACAACTACATTTTGTATTAATGTGTTGGGTATAACGAAGAAAAAGAAAAATCTATTTAAAAATTTAGCCTAGTTTGAAACAACATACATCTTTAAAAAAGTTTGGCCCTGTAGTCCAAACCCCAAAGGCCAAAAGAATCTCCATAAAAACTCCAGAGATAGCTGATGACAAATGCAGAATAATTATGAGCAAGAGCTTCCAGTCACAAGCTGTATTCCACACTGGCCACCAGTGACTGGCTAGTGGTAAAGGCAACTTCCAAAAAATCATTGCTTTTCTTATTTGACACTATCCTTCATTTTTGTTCAGGGACGGCCAGGGGCTATCTAATATGAAAAGGGTGTGTGGTCACAGCTCACAGGAGCATACTGCAAGTCATGGAGGTCTGGCCTCATGGCACGCACCCATATCTACATGTACCAGGCAGCCAAGCAGAGCACCAGGAGGTAGAGCTGCTCAGCCAGCCCCTGTCCATGTGAGCTACAGTAGGTAGCTGAGTGCTCGGTTAGCCAGTCTCCCAGCATGGCCAGACAAGCCTATAGGGCCCATGGGCATTTCCAGCATTTGCCAGAAGGGCAAGATGGGCAATCTGCCCCTGCATTTGCGGATATTTATCCTAAGCACCAGGGACGTGCGGTGAGCTAAATGGCTCATGAGGCACTGTCTAGCACCAGAGCCAGATTTACACGCAATATATAAGCCATAGGGTACATCTGGGCATTATACACAGGTGCAGCAGTATAAACTCCTGGAAATTTGGTGAGTTTTTATCAGAGATGTGTGGAAAAGATAGACAGGTGAGGCACTGCCTCACCTGCCATAGACTTTTTACTCCAGAGTGTTGGCTACAAAAATGATTAGACTAATGCAAAGAAGATTTTTCAAACATATTCTTTGTATTTTTCATATACTTTATACAGTCAAAACTCTGGGCTCTGCCTCACCTCACTGCACGTCACTGCTAAGCACTGCATGGATTCAGACTGGGAAAGAGGGGGTTGAAGCATACCAAAAAAGTCTTCCCCTTACAGTTGATGACAATTGGCCTTGGGAGGGGGTGGTCTTAACGATGCATAATACAATCTAGAAATAGGGAAAAGAGCACATCTTCGCACTCGCAGACTCAGGGATACTCTTGTTACTTGTGAGAAGCTATTCTCTGGAGATAATGTGTGCACTGCAGAAGTCATTATGATGTTGCCCCTCAGTGGTTGTTGTCTTGTAATCACCTGATGATAGCAACCTGAATGGTAGAAATTCTAGTAGACCTGGCAGCGTGGGAGGACACACAATGTGCATGATTTACCCCATCCTATCCCCTACACAGTCAGAGGTACCCTCAAATCATAGAGGTGAATCATCTCTTTCAAACAATGTGCACTGAAGATGGGCAGGTTCTACTGTCATTATCTCCCATATCCTTGCACCAGTAAATACAAAGTTCCACTCTTGTGATCTGCTAAATTGTTTTTATGATTTTAAAATGGTATGCATTGTTGAGCCACCATATTATTCCAACACATTTGGATTAATTTCATTCAAGCACATATGGAGCCTTGGAACACTTGTACATCATACCTCGATAACTGGGACTGCACAATTGCTACTCCATGGTGCCAACCCTACTGATGATGCTGTTCCCATGAACCTGACTGGAAGCATCTGGGAAGGAGGGGGTAGTTAAACTCACCCTGCACTGAACAGTCCAGGTTTGGCTTTTATTACACCAAAATGTCCCCAAACTCATGGTGCCCCTTGTGGAAACAAGCCCATGATGCCTTATTATCATTTGGCTTAGGGCTGCTTGTTTTGCTTTAAATATCCATTGTATTGTGCTAAATGTTACTTTATCTCTTGCTACATCTGTAGCTATATGCTATAAAATCCCCCAAATGCCCCCTATCTTTCCCAATTGTGTGCTCTTACCTAAAACTTACATTTTAGTATTCAAATGAAAACAGAAACCTCCATATTTAAGCCACACTGAATATAAAAGGAAAGTTGTGGGAGAGCTGGCCCATTGTGCGCTTAGTGGATAAGAACAATTATACAGATATTGGATTGTAAAAATCTTGGTGATTCACATAAATAACATTTATGGAGATTGCATACACTTCAAATTAAAGATCTTAATCAAAAGGTGGAAGGTTACAGAGCCACAATCATTTGTCGGTAGTTCGTAATGTGGAATTAAAACTAGATTTTTACCAATATGCAATAGTAATGCTGTGTCCTAGCTAAATAATAAAACTGTATTTACTATATGATGTGTATGTAGTATCCAGCATTTACTAAACTATATTCACATGATTTATGTTCAACAAAATACCCCAGCCATATGCATTAAAATAAAGGTTGAATTTAAAGATTTTACATTATTGACGCATATAATGCAGATCAAATAATAATGTGTGCCTTTCTAGGAAACACAAATTTGGAGCATTTTTGGTTAAAGGCCATTTAGTGCATAATTTTATAAGTAGGCTTTGAAACTTGCCACATTTCAAGCATGTTACACAGAAGAAACATGTGACACTGTAACTTCAACCATCTATGACTTATCAGAGAAACATAATCAGTCTCTATCTTACCTGCGGCCTGGATATTGTTCAATAAGCCATGATCCAAATGCACTTCTCTAATGTTCTCCACATGCCTCGAAGGCTCCTTTTTGTTTACTAGCTCCTTGTTTTCTGTGGCATTTTCATTGACCTTGAAACTATCTGTAGCAGCTTCAGTAGCTATGATTTCTGCCCCAACTACCATGGCTGATACTTTCTTGTCCTCCCGAGTCTTAAGCCTCTTAGAACGAGATGTGGTATGCTGAAGGCTGTAAAAGAAGATACTGCTGTCAGATTAGAATGTCTGGCATGGATAAGATAAAAAAAAAGCTTCCAATATAAATGCCTTTCACCTTAATAAACTAGCACAAAAATGTCATTTTTTTTTGTGTGCTGATAGTGTTTAGAATTTATTATGTTACAGATCACAGGCCGATTCTGAGTCTTGCTAATCCTCTATCAAAGTTCTTCAAGTTCTTTAAAGGTTAGGATAAATAACCTTCAGGACTCTGTTGTGACAAAGGTGAGCATGATTATAACCAGAGAAAATGAAATCAAATCCTACTGTAGTTCATAATAGAATTGTCTTTACAAAGAAGCATTCAGAAATCAGAGGTTGTGAGCTACAGCAGAGGTTCTCAAAATGTGTGTGCGGCACCATGTGGTGCCTCAGGACACTTGCAGGGGTGCCTTGGATCGGTGGTCCAGGACCAAGTTAAATAATTTATGGTCAATGTAATAGGCAAAACCAGAGCTGGTGGCTGCCAATTATAAACTATGTTGACAAACAAAGACAAATCCTTTCCTTCACCACATAACGGAACCTAAGGATGACGGATAAATGCAATTTACTTAAGCTTTTATTTCAAAATTTCTCAATAAGACATTTTGGCCTAGGGGTGCCATGAAGAAAATTCTGATACTCTAGGGCGCCATGATTTAAAAAAGTTCGGGAACCAATGAGTTACAGTATATGAAAACACCAGTACACTGTCATTTATTACCATTCTATATGTTCAGCGTCTAACGGCAGCCTCCTGGCTGGATTGCCCTCTACAGGCAACTGTTCTTAAGTTTGACATGACTGTATATGTGCACAATGTATTAGGGAGAAATGTCCGACTGTCTCATCTTGCCTACATAACAGTTGGCCAGTGTGAGTTTCCGGAGGTGGGTAATACATACTGATTCATTTTCCTCATACTTGCTAAGTTATTCCATAGGAAAAAAAACTGAAAGTTGAGAGTTGAATGCACTGTATGTACACTTGCTTGGATTTGCACAGCATCCCTTGCTCAAAAAATGGGTGTAGGAGATACCAAATCGGACACATTTTGATCACAGTCAAGGGCATGAAGCATAGAAGAGGTGCAAGTGATTATTGATGAGTACTAGAAGCAAAAATAGGATTTTAATTACCTACCGGTAAATCCTTTTCTTGTAGTCGTAGAAGATGCTGGGGTCCATTTTAGTACCATGGGGTATAGACGGTTCCGCAGGAGCCTTTGGCTCTTTAAGACTTTTCAACAGTGTGAACTGGCTCCTCCCTCTATGCCCCTCCTCCAGACCTCAGTATAGGAACTGTGCCCACGGAGACTGACAACTTCGAGAGAAGAATTTACATTAAACTAGTGGCGAGATTCACACCAGCTCACACCATTCAAAACATGCCGCCTAACATGGCTTTCAACATAACCCATGCTAACGTGCATGCATAACGCAACAGCAACAGCTGTGAACATCTTAACAAATGAGAACCTGTGTAAAAAGATAAAACGTAATTCTGCAGGAAAAATGAGCACTGGGCGGGCGCCCAGCATCCTCTACGGACTACGAGAAAAGGATTTACCGGTAGGTAATTAAAATCCTATTTTCTCTTACGTCCTAGAGGATGCTGGGGTCCATTTTAGTACCATGGGGATGTACCAAAGCTCCCAATACTGGCGGGAAAGTGCTAATGTTCCTGCAGAACTGACTGACCAAACTGAAGGTCGTCAGCAGCCAAGGTGTCAAACCTGTAAAACTTAGCAAACATGTCTGCCCCTGACCAAGTAGCTGTTCGGCAAATTTGCAACGCTGAGACACCCCGGGCAGCCGCCCAGGAAGAACCCACTTTCCTTGTAGAGTGGGCCTTTACCGAACTCGGTAACGGCAATCCTGCCATGGAATAAGCGTGCTGAATGGTACCTCTGATCCAGCGCGCAATAGTCTGCTTAGAAGCAGGACCCCCAATCTTGTTGGGGTCATAGAGAACAAACAAAAATTCTGTTTTCCTTATCCGAGCCGTTCTTGCAACATAAGTCCTTGACGCTCTGACAACATCCAAGGACTTTGAAACGGCTGAGGTGTCAGAAGCCAGTGGCACCACCACAGGTTGGTTGATATGGAAATAAGATACAACCTTTGGAAGAAAATGCTGACGCATCCGCAGTTCAGCTCTATCTTTATGAAAAATCAAATAAGGACTCTTGTGTGACAGAGCCCCTAATTCACACTCGTCTGCCTGAGGCCAAGGCCAACAGCATGACTACTTTCCAAGTGAGAAACTTCAACTCTACCTCTTGTAGAGGCTCTAACCAGTCCGATTTAAGGAACTGCAACACCACATTAAGATTACATGGCGCCGGAGGAGGCACAAAGGGAGGTTGGATGCGCAGAACCCCCTTCACGAACGTCTGGACCTCAGGAAGGAAGCCAACTGTTTCTGAAAGAAAATGGACAAGGCCGAAATTTGGACTTTGATAGACAGTAATCTCAAGCCAGCATCCACACCCGCCTGTAGAAATAGGAGAAGACGTCCTAATTTAAACTCAACCGCAGGACACTTCTTGAATTCACACCAAGATACATTTTTTCTTCAAATACGTTGGTAATGTTTGGACGTTACCCCTTTCCTGGCCAGAATAAGTGTGAGAATGACTTCATTGGGAATACCCTTACGGGCTAGGATCTAGCATTTAAAAGCCATGCCATCAAACGCAGCCGCGGTAAGTCTTGATAAACAAACAGCCCCTGCTGAAGCAGGTCTTCGCGAAGAGGAAGAGGCTGAGGATCTTCCAGTAATAACTCCTGAAGATCTGGATACCAAGCCCTCCTTGGCCAGTCTGGTGCAATGAGAATTGCTCGAACCCTTGTACTTATGAGGATCTTGAGAACTTTTGGTATTAGTGGAAGTGGAGGGAACAGATAGACCGACTGAAACACCAACTGGGTCACCAGTGCATCCACTGCTATTGCATGTGGGTCTCCCGACCTGAAACAATATTTCTGAAGCTTCTTGTTGAGACGTGATGCCATCATGTCTACTTGAGGAACGCCCCAACGATATGCTACCTCTGCAAAGACTTCTGGGTGTAGGCCCCATTCTCTTGGATGGAGATCGTGTCTGCTTCCCAGTTGTCCACTCCCGGAATGAAAATTGCCGACAGAGCTTTTGCATGTCCTTCTGCCAAGAGGAGTATCTTTGTCACCTCTGCCATTGCCGCTCTGCTTTTTGTTACGCCCTGGCGGTTTAAGTAAGCTACTGCCGTTACATTATCTGACTGGATCTGTATGGGACGACCTTTTGAAGGTGTGCCGTTTGATGAAGGCCATTGTACACAGCTCTCAATTCCAGACGGTTTATGTGAAGGAGTACTTCTTGACTTGACCATCGTCCTTGGAAGCTTTCCCCTTGCGTGACTGCTCCCCAACCTCGGATGCTTGCATCTGTGGTCACCAGGATCCAAGTCTGAATCCCGAACCTGCGTCCCTCCAGGAGGTGAGAACTTTGAAGCCACCACAAGAGTGAAATACTGGCTTTTGTTGACAGGATTATCCTCCGGTGCATGTGTAGGTGCGATCCGGACCACTTGTCCAGTAGGTCCCATTGGAACACCCTGGCGTGGAATTGGCCAAATTGTAGAGCCTCGTCGGCCACTACCATCTTCCCAGCAGGCGGATGCACTGATGAATCGATACGCATGCTGGTTTTAAAACTTGTTTGACCATCCTCTGGATCGCCAGAGCCTTTTCCACCGGTAGGAATACTTTCTGTGCTTCCGTGTCCAATATCATTCCCAGAAAATATAACCTCATTGTGGGTCCCAATTGTGATTTTGGAAGGTTTATGATCCAACCGTGCTGTTGAAGCACCGTCAGGGAAAGTGCAAAGTCCTGCACTAGTTCCTCCCTGGATCTCGCTTTTGAGGAGATCGTCCAAGTATGGGATGAATTTGACTCCTTTCTTGCGAAGAAGAACCATCATCTCCGCCATCACCTTGGTGAATATTCTCGGAGCCGTGGAGAGCCCGAAAGGCAATGTTTGGAACTGGTAGTGGCAGTCCTGCACCGCAAACCTCAGGTATGCCTGATGCGGCCGGTAGATGGGAACATGTAAATAAGCATCTTTGACGTCCATCAATACCAGAAATTCCTTTTCCTCCAAGCTGGATATCACCGCTCTCAGGGATTCCATCTTGAATACTAACCTTTTCAACTAAAGGTTCAGAGTCTTTAGGTTTAAAATCGGTCTGACCGAGCCATCCGGTTTCAGCACTACAAACAGGCTTGAATAAAACCCTTCTTCCTGTTGTGACACAGGAACTAAGGAAATTACGGTGTCTTGACATAATTTCTGTATTGCATTCAGCACTTTTGCCCTGTCCTGAACAGAAGCTGGAAAGGCTGATTTGAAAAATTGGCATGGGGGAAGGACCTGAAATTCCAATTTGTCCCCTGGGGATACTATCTGCAATACCCAAGGATCCAGATATGAGTGAACCCAGACCTGGCTGAAAGACAGTAGGCGTGCCCCCACTCGATCCTACTCCCGCAGGGGAGCCCCAGCATCATGCTGAGGTTTTAGCAGAAGTAGCTGTTGACTTCTGCTCCTGCAAGCCTGATGGTGTTGTAGATTTTTTACCTCTTCCTCGACCTCTTCCTGCGAAGAAGGGGGTACCCTTTGCCTTTTTGGACTTGTTGGGCCGAAAGGATTGCATCGTATGAGAATTAAATCCTTTCCTAGGTGGAGCAGCTGCGGAAGGCAGAAATACCGACTTGCCTGATGTAGTTGTTGAAATCATGGCATCTAGCTTGTCTCCAAAGAGGGCCTCTCCATTGTAAGGAAAGTGCCTCAATATTCTTTTTTTATTCCGCATCAGCATTCCATTGGCGGATCCACAGCACCCTGCGGGCTGAAATCGCCATAGCGGAGGATCTTGAACTCAGCAACCCAATATCCTTCATAGCTTCAACTAAGTAACCTGCAGCATCTTTGATATGGCCGAGAGTTAGGACTATTTCATCCCTGTCAACTGGGTCTATGTTAACATGCAAGTTGTCAGACCATTTTTCCACAGCGTTACCTACGCATGCACAAGCAATGGTGGGCCTGAGCACCGTTCCGTTAGCCGTATATATGGATTTTAGGGTTGTTTCTAATTTACGGTCAGCTGGATCTTTTAAAGAGGCTGAACTAGGGGCAGGCAAAACTATTTTCTTAGACAGCCGAGAAACTGAGGTGTCTATCATTGGGGGTGTCTCCCATTTGTGCCTGTCTTCCTCAGGGAAAGGGTACGCTACACATATCCTTCTGGGAAGGGTACATTTCTTCTCAGGGTTAGCCCAGGTTTCTTCAAAGAACGCATTCAAATACTCTGAAGGAGGAAAAGTCACAACCTGCTTTTTATTTAATTTAAAATAATCCTTTTCCTCTGGGACCAGTGTTGTTTCAGGAAATTCCAACACTTCCTTTATAGCAACTATCATACATTGTATGCTTTTGGCTAATTTGGGGTCTACCCCTCTCAAATCCCCAGTGTCGACATCAGAGTCGGAATCTGTGTCCCCTTTCATTATCTGGGCCAGAGACCCTTTCTGGGAACTGGATGGGACCTGAGTGGATGATATGGAGGGGTCAGTAAACAGTGCATCCTCCACAGACTGCCTCCAATATTTAGTCTGTTGTTCAGACTCATAGAATTTCTTTGCAAGCATTGACATATTTTTTGCAACATTCTCACCCACTCCGGCTCCTACTGAGAGGGAAGGGCCATCACATTACCCTCTTGTGCATCTAAAATGGGTTCTTCCTGGGAAGAACCCTCCCCAATGTCTGACATGTTACACACTTGTACACATACACACACACACACACACACACACCCCTATCACACAGGGGAGCTATTGGGGACAGACCCACAATAAAGTCTGTCAGAGAGACACAGAGGTATTTGCCAGTCCACACACCGCGTCTTATTGTGAATTGTGGAAATATTACCCACTTACAGCGCGTATACCAATAATAGGCCCACAGACCTAATTATAATGAACACTCTCTGCCCCTTCTATAACACCCTGTAGTTGTATCAGCGTTGTCATGAGGAGAAACAGCGTTCAGGAGCTTCACACTGGAGTTTCTGCAGGAGAAAATGGCACCCAGTGAGTGTTCTGGCAAGTCTGAGGAGAAGCCCCGCCCTTCAGTCTCAGCAATGTAATATTTATACTGGCTGGGGATGGCACATCAGCGGCTGTACATGTATGTACCCTTTTTGCCAGTGAGAGTAAGGGTTTAAAACATGCCCTCAGAGCGCCCCCCCCCCCCCCCTGCACTCTGCACCCTTGTGCTGAGAGACATGGCTTGCAGCTTCCCACCGCTGCGCGTGTACCTGTATGCCGCCAACGATGACAGGAGGATCCCCTCTCTGCAGGACTCCGGTAATATATTCACCAGCCTTCTGACTTCTGGCTCTGTTAGGGGATGGCGGCAGTGCTGTGGGAGTGAACGCTGGCCTGGCATGGGCTGTGTTCAGTACCCTTCAGGAGCTAATGGTGTCCTGTCAGCGGAAGCAGAACCATTAACTAATTGAGAAGTTGGTTCTTACTCCACTCTCTCCCCCTCCCCCCCCCCCCCAAGTCCCATGAAGCAGGGAAGCTGTTGCCAGCAGCTTCCCTGTAAAATAAAAACCCTAAGAAAGTATTTTTACAGCAAAGCTCTGTAGAGCTCCACTAGTGTGCATCCAGTCTCCTGGGCACATTTTCTAAACTGAGGTCTGCAGGAGGGGCATAGAGGGAGAAGCCAGTTCACACTGTTGAAAAGTCTTAAAGTGCCGAAGGCTCCTGCAGAACCGTCTATACCCCATGGTACTAAAATGGACCCCAGCATCCTCTAGGACGTAAGAGAAAGAGCGCATAAAGTACACATGCAAATGTTGCCACTTCTCAAGATATGTACAGCTCTGCATATGGGTGCATATATGCACTATTTCCATGTTCACATCTTTTCAACAATATACTCCCAATTTACTTTCAGTTCTGCTTCAGGTCCAAGGCAGGATGCACTATCATCAAAAATGCAGTCAAACCTCCAAAAAATGGTTTGCTGCAATCCTTTTAAGCATAAATGTGGTAGACAGCGGAAAGCAGAGATATCAGCTGTGGCCCGTTACCACTGCAGTCCCCATAAAATTCTATGCGGTTGCAAAGTGCCTCTATGCGGCTTGTACATGCCGTCCTTTGCGGTTTTAACTACAATTGTACATGCATACGGCCAAAATTCATGTGGTTAGTGGCCGGATGTATTGCTTTATACATCCTGTCCCCAGTATACTCTGTTTGTACCAGTGACGTTCAGTGAAGCAGAGCCTTTCCTGTCGTACTAATCAATACACCAGCGTTTTTACTACATAAATTACATGAAAAATACAAAGAATATATTATAAATATCTTCTTTGCATTAAATATAATATGGGCTCATATATCCATATCTATAATAGGGAAAAAAGGAGATTGACTCACTGATTGATTCATCACAAAATCTCTTAAACCACAAGGCCTACAATCTTGAAACTTGGCAGGTAGCTTTTCCTTAAGTCCCAGGTGCTTGCTAAGGACCAGTTTTACAAATGTCACTGACGATCCATGGAAAATCGACAAAAATGGATGTGTGTATGTATGTTCCAGAATAACTCCGGAATGCCTATAGCAATTTACACCAAACTTGATACACATATGATTTACAATCTGGGAACAAACACTGGGGGTAACACACCCCTAGCAGCACAGAGTATTTCTGCAGACAGCATAACTCTGGAATGCCTGGAGCAATTTACACCAAACTTGGTACACATATGACTTACAATCTGGGAACAAACACTGTGTGGGTAAGACACCCCTAGCACCTCTAGGGGTGGGACAGCAGCACAGACTATAGGAAGACATGCATGATATGTCAGGGCTTTATGTGACAGTGGCAGTGACATGATGTGAGTAGGGGAATGGAGGTAGCAGGAAGCCACATGCCGAGTCATATAGTGGGAGGAGCAGGGTCCCCAGCAGCACCGAGTATATTAGGAGATGCATGATGTAATATGTAAGTAAAGAGAGGAAAGAAATAACCTTTGTTGGGAGCACTATCTCGGAAAAAAATTATACAAATTTTAATGATTAATAGATTAAAACGTAACTTTTAAAAATTAAGGTTTTTTTTTTTTGTTTTTTTTCAATAAATGTTTATTGGTTAAGGGTAAGAACATATTACAGCGAGTAATAGAAGACAGCATATACAATTCAAATGTCAATAAATCCAATTGATATAAGCAATGACTGTTTATGAACTTAACATGGCCTGCTGTTGGGGAACACCCCAGCTAGGGCCTTATCTGAAATTTAAAGTCGCTTCAGGCCGTTCTAGATGCTTGCTGCCTCAATAAAGCATTTCCAATTTTTAAATCAGTTCCAGAAAACTTTACAGAAGAGTACAGAGTGGAGAGGAAGAAGAGAAAAGAAAAAGGAAAAAGGAAAAAGGAAAAAAGAAAAAAAAAAAAAAAAAAAAAGGGGGGGGGGGGGGTTAGAGAGTCTGAGAAGACGGGGGGAAGAAGGGGGGAGGGGAGGACACAGCGAATCCTCTGTGTCTAGTCTGGTCGGGGGTCTGAGGTGTACATTTCTAGCTCCAATCGTTCCCAGGAGGACAGCGGGGGAGCCCGGGTAGGGGATCAAAGTAAATGGTCTAGTTCGCTACAGCAATGTCGAGTAAGCTTGTGAGGCCTTAAATTCGAGCCAAGGGGACCAAGTAGTCGTGAATCTCTGGTTCGTCTCCGGTGTCACCCGCAATTCCTCCATAGTCATATACCAATCTACTCTGGCGATCCACTCCTTCACGGTAGGAGGAGTAGTCGATCGCCAGTGAACCGGAATGACCGCTTTGGCTGCGCTATTGAGAAATTTTAATATAGATTTTTTATATGTAGACAGGGGCCATGAAGTACAGTTGAGAAGCCAGAAAGTAGGCTCCGAAGGAACCCCCGGATCCACTATCAATTTCGAAATTGCTATAACCTTATCCCAGAAGGGACGAAGCTCGGGGCAGCTCCACCAGATGTGCATCGGGGAGCCCGGATGATTGCTACATCTCCAACACGCATCTGTTACATTGGGAAACATTTTAGCTAATGTTTGGGGGCACCTATACCAGCGAGACAGGACTTTAAAGTGCGTCTCAAGGACCGAATAACTAGAGGAGCTGGCGAAGGTGGCTTGAAAGCTCTTCTCCCAGTCCTCCTCCGACAAGTCTATCTGCACGTCATGGCCCCAGTCTCTAGCATATTTGGGTAGATCTGGGAATTTATTCTCAAGCAGTATTCGATAGCACCTTGAGAGGAAGTGTGGTGGGCGAGAAGGCTCCAGGCAGAGGCTCTCAAAAGCTGTTAATGATCTACTCAGGCTCGGGCGTATAGCGCTCCCCATGGCAAAATGTTTTAATTGGAGATATTTCCAGATCTCTGAAGGCGATAGGTTCCACTTGGATTGCAGTAAGGGGAAAGGGACCATCTCTCCACGTTCCACCAGCCCGCCGACACGTGTCACCCCCGCCCTTTTCCAAGAGTCGAATCCCAGGCCTGAGGCAGCCGGTGGGAAATCTGGGTTGTTGAACAATGGAGACAGAGGGGAATATTTAGAAGATATGTGTGGTAGTACCCTAAGTCTTCCCCAGCGTGTAAGTGTAGGGCCAATAGTAGGGTGATCCACACGTGGCAGCTTTGAGTGCCAGGGGTAGTATGCAATGGGGGCAGGCATCACCGTTCCCTCGATATGAACCCACTGTTTTATGTCATATGGGCGCGACCATTCCATGATTCGTTGGAGAATAATGGCCTCATAGTACAGAGTAAAGTGCGGCAACTGAAGACCCCCCTTGTGTTTAGGGCGAAAAAGGATGTCGTGCCGGAAACGAGGTCGTTTATCTCCCCAGACGAAGTCCCTCACCGAATTATGTAAGTCTCTGAACCATGCTTTGGGAATGGATATCGGGAGCGCCTGGAGGAGATAAAGGACCCTCGGCAGAACATTCATTTTGATGACACTAAGCCTCCCCAACCAGGACAGTCTTTTGTTGCCCCAATCCCGGAACTCAGAACGGAGTGAAGTCAGTAGTTTTTTGAAATTTTCGTCAAAAAGGCGTGATAAGTCTTTATGGAGTGTGATCCCCAAGTATTTGAAGCTAGAGGGATGCCAGTGGAAGGGGAAGGATTGTTTAAGATTATCAAGAGCTTGGGAGGCCAGTGACACATTCACTGCCACTGACTTGGAGAGATTAATCTTGAAGTTTGACATAGAACCGTACCTATCTAGCTCGGTCATCAGGTTGGGGACGGACACCACCGGGTTTGACAGGATAGCTAACAGGTCGTCTGCGAACAGTGCGAGTTTGAATTCTCTACCCCCAGCCGTGAGTCCCGAGATGTTTGGATTTAATCTAATGGCTCCCGCCAAGGCCTCCATACAGAGGACAAAAATTAGTGGCGAGAGGGGGCATCCTTGTCTAGTGCCATTCCTTATCGGAACCGGGCGGGACAAGTCTCCATTAATTTTAATCCTTGCAGACGGAGAGTTATAAAGTGCTAAAATGCGCCCTAAACTGATCGGTCCCAACCCCAGGTGACGCAGGACCCCCTCCATGAACGTCCAATCTACCCTGTCAAAAGCCTTCTCGGCATCGGTAGAAAGCACCACCACCGGTTCACTTTTGCTCGAGGCCAAGTGTATCAAATCAATGATCTTGGTGGTGTTATCGCGGGCCTCTCTTCCTGGTATGAAACCCACCTGATCCGAATGCACAATATTGGGGAGTAGCAGCTTCAATCTGTTTGCTATAAGTTTAGCAAACAGCTTGACGTCTGTGTTGAGGAGGGATATGGGTCGGTAACTAGCACATTGTGCCGGGTCTTTCCCTTCCTTTGGTATAACTGTAATGAATGCCTCTAATGATTGAGGGGAGAAACCTCGGTCGTCAGATATCTCATTGAATGCCAGTAGCATTTTGGGCAGGAGAGCGCTCTTAAAGAGTTTGTAATAAGAAACTGTATAGCCATCTGGGCCTGGGCTCTTTCCGGAAGGAGCTTCCTTAAGGGCTTGTTCCAATTCCGGGAGGGTAAAGGGGGAGTCTAGCCAGGCACTCTCATCCGCTGATATTTTAGGGAGTCCTGCGTCACCAAGGTAACCCTCCACCAGGTCTCGAGTTGTCGACAGGGATGTCGGGGTTCCTAGCGTCCGAAGATTATATAATTTGGAGTAGTAAGCGTGGAAGGTTTCGGCGATGTCCTTTGTAAGGGTGCGGCGAGTCCCCGCCGCATCCTGTACCGATTGTATAAATAGCGTGGCCCTCTGCGCGCGGAGCGCCCTAGCCAGTAGCTTCCCCGGTCTGTTGCCCCATTGATAGAAGCGGTTTCTACAGAGCCTGTAGTCCCTCTTAATGTCCGCGAACAACAGTTTGTTGAGAGCAGATCTTGTCTCAGTCAGGGCGGTCAGTACCGATGGGGAGGGGTTCGTTTTGTGTGATGTCTCTAAGTCCTTAAGTCGCTGGAGTAAGGTAGTCTTTTTCCCGAGTCTCTCTTTTTTCAGCATGGAGCCTAGCTGTATGAGCTTTCCTCGTAGAACACACTTGTGGGCTTCCCACACCGTGACCCGGGTGACATCTGGCGTCTCATTATCTAGGAAATAGTTCTCCAAAGTCTCAAGCAGCTGGGGTTGGAACCTCGTATCCATCAGAAGTTGTTCATTCAACCGCCAGGTACATTGCTTGGAGTGTGGATGGGATGTCTCCAGGGTCAGGTAGACAGGAGCGTGGTCCGACCAAGTGATTAGTCCAATAGCTGTTTCCCTAACTAAATGTAGGAATCTGTGAGGTAGGAGGAAATAGTCTAGTCTGGAGTAAATGTCGTGGGGTCTGGAGTAGAACGTATAGTCCCTGTCCCCGGGGTGTTGGAGCCGCCAGGTGTCGATCAGCTGGTGGTCGTGGAGAGACCGCCGCACCCCACGGTGCGATGCTAGGGAGGGCCTCGCCGGCGCCCCAGAGATGTCCACCTCTGGTTGGAGGGTCCAATTAAGATCGCCTCCAATAACTGGAATACCCGCTATTAAGGGGGCTACACGATTCAGAGCCTTCGCCAAGAATCTAGGTTGTGATTGGTTGGGAGCGTATAGGTTGATGAATGTATATGGCTGATCGAACAGTGTACATTTCACTAGGAGTATCCTGCCCTCCCCCAAGGATTCGGACGTTATATCTTGAAAAGGCAAACGTTTAGATAGCAAAATAGCTACTCCTAGAGATTTGCTCTTGCTGTTGTTGTTGTAGAAAGAATGTGGGTAGTTACGGTCTTTGAGACCCGGGGCCACTCCCACTTTGAAGTGGGTTTCTTGTAAAAACGCCACATCAGCTCTGAATGCAAATAGGTCCCTAAGCAGCCTCGAGCGTTTCTCCGGGACATTGAGGCCCTTCACGTTAAGAGAAACCAATTTTATATGTGTCAGTTTAGGATCTACCGCCATCGTCTGGGAACATATATGGAATGCTTAGTCCGACCCAGAAGACACGACTTCTCGCACAGTGGAGAGATACATAGTAGGGGGAGGAAGGGAGGAAAGGTAGAAAAAGAAACAGAAACAAAGAGAACATAGAGAAGGTAGGTCGACAGACCTAACATATGCAGATATCAGCTGAAAAAATAAACTGAATATATGGCAACTCTACCGCCTCCTGGGAGCTCGGACGCGCTATTCGCGTCGGAGACCAAGAATACTCGGGCGGTGTAGGGGCGAACTGGGGGGGTCAGTGCCAGCCCCAGCCCCAACAGGGAATATAACATCACAATCAATAATACATCTGAACAGTTTGATCACACAACTAAGAAGAAACAACTACTGAAAATAAATGGATTTTAACCAGGAACAGGTGACTCCGACCCGTGCAGGTCTGGTGGACATTCGATAAGTCGAGTACGTTCTCGGTACCCCGACCACCTTCCAACTGGGAGAGTGTGCCGTACGGCATGGAGATCCCCCGAGTCAGCGATAATTCCTTTAAGCTAAGGAAGAATCACCCGAAATTGCTCCAGTGAAAGTCCCGAACCAGGCTGCGATTTTCACCTCTTTGCCGATTGCGTGGAGGAACGCAGCTCCCTGGGGGGTCTCGGGTTACGGTGGACCAGGTGCCAGTCGTTGTCAGGGTGGGTGAGTTCAGGTGGGGCGCAGTCGGTCAGAGTCTCCTGCCATTCTGGAAGAGAGACCTGTGGTATTCCCAGCGCTTGGCAGAAAAGGGGCAAATCGGAGGGGTCCTTAAAGGTATATAGAGTCCCATTGTGTGAGGTCTGTAGGCCAAAAGGGAAGCTCCATCGATATTTGATGCCCAGCTTCCGAAGTTCTGCAGTGAGCGGGTGTAAGGCTCTGCGCTTCTGAAGGGTCGTCCACGATAGGTCCTGGAAGATCTGGAGTTTATGAGAGGCAATCTCTATCACGTCCATGCGGCGGGTTTTGCGAAGGATCTCTTCTTTTTCCGTGTAGTAATGAAGACGACAGATAATGTCGCGAGGACGATCAGACGGTGCGCCCCTGGGTCTCAAAGCACGGTGGGCCCTGTCGAATTCGATTATGGAAGCGGGATCACGGCCCAAAATTTCATTGAAAACCGTCGTGAGGAAGTCAGTGAGGCAGGCAGGGGCAATATCCTCCGAAACTCCCCTGACCCTCAGGTTATTTCTCCTTCCGCGGTTATCCAAATCTTCTACACGGTCTTGGAGCTGTTGAAGGCAGGACGCCTGTTTGATAACGGTGGCCCAGAGGGCGTTATGTGCAGCTGCTGTGTCTGAGGAGAAGCCTTCCAGCATAGACAGGCGGGAGCCGATGTGTGTTATTTCTACCTGAACCGCAGCGATCTCTGAGCGTACCGTTTCCCGGACTCTTCCTTCCAAGTGCTCAAAGTCCTGTTTAGTTGGTAGGGCCTGCAGCAGGGTCAGAATCTGGGCGAGACTTCCCGGATCCGTCGTGGCGTGTGGGGCTGCCGTCTGTGATCCCACCTGGGAAGCCGAGTCCGAGTCAGGCGAGAAACGTGGGGTCGAGGGTAGGGAGGCAGCCGCCGTAGGGGCGGAGCCCTGGGGGGAGAAAAAATTGCCGCATATCTACCGAGGTCGGGGTATCCATTGCATGCGTCGGGGTGAGTGTATGTGGCCTCTTTCCTCTCCCTTGCGATCCTTTCTTTCCTCTCACCATGTGGCACTTTGGGTACGTCAGTAGAACATCAGAAGTGACGTTGTGTGATTAGAGCATCCTCCCGTCGGGGTCAGCACCGGCACGCCACCCCAGAGTCTAGGTGGCTAGCCGGCCATCAGTATAGGAGTAAACTTGCAAAAAAGAAACAGACCGGCCGCAGGGCCATGGGTCGAGAGATATTCCGGGTCCTTTACGGCAAAGCGGTAGCAGCTGAGTGACACAGGGGGGGACGGGTGCAGGAATGGTACGGATGACTGCCAGTATGCCCTCCACGTTTCAGGTGTCACATCACAGGGGCCCGAGGGGGCAGGGAGCATGCGTGTGGAGTGGGAGCAGTGAGCTGGCTAGAATAGGGGTGACAGGAGCCTGTGAGGCACTATATAATGTCACTGCTTATGAGTTGCAGTGGTGCTGCCAGTCCCAAGATGGCCGCCGGCTGGTCCCCAAGGCTGCAGCAGCCCACTGTCTCTCCCTCTGTCTCCCAAATGCAAGGGCCAGGTCAGTGGGGGTATTGGGGGTTGGAGCCTGGGTTATTGGCCCCACAGCAGGTCCCCTGCAGCAGCCGCTACGGCCGAGTGGTCAGCGGCGCCAACCACAAGATGGCCACCGCCACCGCCAGCCGCAGCCCTTACCTCGGGCGTCCCCGGCAGTCCGTGGTCTCCAGCTGGGGCCTCCGTACTTCCTGCAGAGCGTCCAGCGGTGGGGCGTGCTCCCAGAGCGGGGGATCAAATCCGCCGAGCGGGCTGAGCGTTCCGGATCCAGCAAGGTGTTCCCTCCGGCGGCTCGCACTCCAAATCGAGGTCCCGGCCTCAGCACTGGAGGTAGGCCGCAATCCGCAGGGGGCAACACAGGGCCCCCCCGACTCCGCAGCTCTCACCTACCAGCACCAGGTCGATTGGCAGGCTCAGGTAGGCCCAGTGCAGTCGGTTGGCACTAAATATCGTGGGCCCAGGCACTTTAATAGGGATGGCCAAGCTGGAGCTCCACGTACTCCCAGCTTTCCCTGATGCCGGCCAAGCCACGCCCCCTCTAAAAATTAAGTTTTAATATAGAAACACAGATAGATCAAAAATTGATAGCTTTGGTAATAGTGAACCACAGAAATTTCTGTATCTGTGAATTTATTAATGAAATTGTCATACATTAATTGCATGAATGCTAAGCATATATCCAAGTCCGTGCAGGACCAACCTTTTGCTTATGTGGTACAATTAGTAACATAGTAACATAGTATCTAAGGTTGAAAAAAGACAATTGTCCATCGAGTTCAACCTATTTGTGGTCTCCTATGCACGATTATTTTGTATAAAATTTTGACTGAAGTTGATGACTGCCGTTACGTTTTACCCCTCTTTTTTTATAATAACCATAGTGCGTGACTATGCTCCGTAACCCTGTATATCCTTATCCATTAGGAATTTATCTAACCCATTCTTAAATGTGTTAACTGAGTCGGCCATTACAACTCCCTCAGGCAGGGAATTCCAAACACGTATCATCCTTACCGTAAAGAAGCCTTTACGCCGTATTGTACGGAATCTCCTCTCCTCTAACCTGAGCGAGTGTCCACGAGTTCTCTGTGTTGATCTAACCAAAAATAGGTCCTGCGCAAGATCTGTATATTGTCCCCTTATATATTTGTAAATGTTGATCATGTCCCCTCTTAATCTCCTCTTTTCCAGTCTAAACATGCCTAGTCTTGCAAGCCTTTCTTCGTATTCCAGCGTCTCCATACATTTAATTAGTTTGGTCGCCCGCCTCTGAACCTTTTCTAGCTCCAGGATATCCTTTTTGTAGTAAGGTGCCCAGAATTGTACACAGTATTCAAGGTGTGCCCTCACAAGTGATTTATATAACGGGAGTATAATACTCTCGTCCCTAGCATCAATTCCCTGTTTTATGCATGCTAATATCTTATTAGCCTTCTTTGCTGCAGTCCTACTTTGGGTACTACTGCTTAGTTTGCTATCTATGAGGACACCTAAGTCCTTTTCCAATACAGAATCCCCTAAATTTTACCCCATTTAGTAGGTAGGTTTTATTTTTGTTCTTGTTACCACAAGTGCATTACCTTACACTTGTCTGTATTGAAGCGTATTCTCCATTTCGCTGCCCAAGCTTCTAATTTAACTAAGTCGTTCTGAAGCGACTCAGCATCCCCCTCCGCATTTATAACTTTACAGAATTTGGTATCATCTGCAAAAATTGACACCATGCTCTCTAGACCTTCTGTTAGGTCGTTAAAGAAAATATTGAACAATAGCGGTCCTAATACTGAGCCTTGCGGCACACCAGTTAGTACTTCAGTCCAAGTTGAAAAAGATCCATTAACCACAACGCGCTGCTCCCTATTATCTAACCAGTTTTTGACCCAAGTGCATATTGTGCTTCCTAGCCCTGATTCTTGTAGCTTGTAGATAAGTCTCATGTGTGGTACAGTGTTGAATGCTTTGGCAAAATCTAAAAAGATAACATCCACCTCTTTACCCTGATCTAGGATTGCGCTTACTGTTTCATAAAAGCCAAGTAAATTGGTTTGACAGGATCTGTCATAAACCCATGTTGATTCCTTTTAATGACCTTATTGACTTCAAGGAACTTCTGAATACTATCGCTTAGAATACCTTCCAATACTTTCCCCACTATAGATGTAAGACTAACTGGTCTATAATTACCTGGTTCAGCTTTACCTCCCTTTTTGAATATAGGTACTACTTCCACTATGTGCTAGTCTTTGGGAACCATACCTGATATTACTGAATCCTTAAAGATCAAAAATAGCGGTTTTGCAAGCTCAGAGTGAAGCTCCATTAGAACCCTTGGGTGAATACCATTGGGACCTGTTGACTTATTAATCTTTAAATTTTTTAATCGGCCACAGACTACTTCCTCGCTTAAATAAGTACCTATCAGTGGGATATGCTCATTATTGAGATTATGTGTTAGTCCCTGAATTGGGTCCTCTCTAGTAAATACTGTTGAAAAAACTCATTTAGTGTGTCCGCTATGTCATTATCATTTTTGCTTAAGACTCCCAACTTGTCTTTTAAAGGGCCTATAATCTCCTTCTTTAATCTCTTGCTATTAATGTATATAAAGATTTTTTTGGGATTCGCTTTGCTTTCCTTTGCTACTAGTTTTTCAGTTTCTACTTTAGCCGCTCTTATTTCCTTTTTGCATATTTTGTTACATTCCTTATAGTGCTGAAATGACTCTGCTTCCCCGTCAGATTTGTATTTTTTTAAATGCTCGCCTTTTCTTGCCCATAAGTTCCTTTATCTTTTTGTTAAGCCACATCGGTTTGTGATTTTTATTCCTTTTTTTGCTGCTCGTAGGAATAAATTTGAGTGTATTTTTAGCTAGCAGGAATTTTAGTACCTCCCATTTCTCCGTAGTATATTTTCCTAAAAACAAACCTTCCCATTCAATATCCCTGAAAAAAACCCTCATCTTTTCAAAATTCACTTTGCTAAAGTTTAGAGTCCTAGTTGAGCCAGTATAGGGCTGTTTATGAAAACTGATATTGAATGTGACCATATTGTGGTCGCTGTTTCCTATGGGTTCCCCTACTATAATACCTGATACCAAATCCCCATTGTTTGTTAATACCAGGTCTAAGATTGCATTGTACCTAGTTGGTTCCTCAATTAGTTGAACTAAGTAGTTATCATTAAGTGTGTTTAAAAACATATTGCCCCTAGCAGTATCACATAAATCGTTTTTCCAGTTTATCTCTGGATAGTTAAAATCTCCCATTACTACTATGTCTCCTACTCCTGCTGCTCTTTCAATTTGCTTTAGTAACAATTCCTCATCAGATACGTTGATACCAGGCGGCCTATAGCATACACCCAATACTAACTTTTTTATTCCTTTTTCCCCGCATGCAATTTCTACCCATAATGTCTCGACAGTGTCTCCATTCCCATCCTGAATATATTCCCGTATACAAGGTATTAAAAACGGCTTTACGTAAAGACACACCCCTCCACCCTTTTTATTTAGTCTGTCTCTCCTAAACAGTGTATAGCCCTCTAGATTGACTGTCCAATCATGAGATTCGTCCCACCAAGTTTCAGTAATGCCTATAATATCATACTGTTTGCTTGCTGCAAGTATTTCTAGTTCGCCCTTTTTACCAGTAATGCTTCTAGCATTTACATACATACAGCTAAGATAAGTATTTTCCCTTGCGTTAGGGACATCTTTCACCGTATGTTGCAATGATGACCTGTAATCGTCATTGGTTAGTGCTTTGGTAAAATCTCTTTTAGTACCCATGTTAGTAACCTTACCGCCAGCTCTTACACTCCCCCCAACTTCTCCCCCATTTCGTTTACTACCGCCATCCCCACTATTCTCACTGCATGACCTATAGTTTCTAGCTAAACCCTCCCCCCAGGCTCCTAGTTTAAAATCTCCTCCAACCTTCTAACCATCCTTCCCCCCAGTACCACTGCCCCCTCCTCAGTCAGGTGCAATCCGTCACAACAAAAGAGATGGCGCCTGACTGAGAAGTCCGCCCAGTTTTCCAGGAACACAAACCCCTCTTTCCTGCACCAATCCCTAAGCCACACATTTACCTCCCTAATCTCCCTCTGCCTCCCTGGACTAGCGCGTGGCACAGGTAATAATTCTGAGAATATTACCTTAGATGTCCTTGCCTTCAGTTTCTTTTCTAAGTCCCTATAGTCTTTCTTAAGGACATCCCACCTTACGCTAACTTTGTCATTGGTGCCAACGTGCACCAAGACCACCGTGTCTTTCCCAGCCCCTCCCCACAATCTATCTACCCGGTCCGCAATGTGCCGTACCCGAGCACCCGGGAGAACAGACTGTACGGCGATCACGGTCCCGGTAGCAGATTGCCCTATCTGCCTTCCTGTTGATAGAATCCCCTACCACCACCATCTGACTAGGTACCTCACTATCTTTTATCCCAACCGCGCCAGAGGGACCGCTCCTCTGGATGCTAGCGGGCGCAGTGTCCTCCGACACCGTCATTTCTTCACTATCATCCTCCGATTCCTCGTCCAGTCGGGCAAATTTGTTCGGGTTTGATAGTTCGGAGATGTCGAGCATCCCCCTCTTTTTCTTCCTTCTAACTGTGACCCAGCTGGCTACCTGATCATCATCCTCTTCTACCAGTGGCCCCTCCCGCAACTCCTCCACCGTTCTGTCTAAACTTCGCTCTAGATTGTGAATCTCCCTCAGTCGCATAACGGTTTGCTCTAGATCAGTTACCTGGGCTTCCAGGGCAACTGTTCGCACACACCTCGTGCAGATGTAATCACACTGGGCCGGTAGCTCCAGGTGTGCATACATCATGCACGACATGCACTGAGTGAGGTCCCCAATCACAGCCCCTTCCATATAGTTTGTAAGGTCTAACTCCCTGTTACTCTCAAAGAAAAAGCAGCAAAAAGAAAAAGTAGAAGACAAACAATCTCACTTATACAATAATTAAGCTGGCTTATACTTATCTATCTTTGTGCGGTTCTTGGTCCTTCACTTTTATGCAGCCGTAGTACTCTCTCCTGCGGCACCGATACTCCCCTTAGCAGTTGCAGTAGTAACCTACAACACCTGGTATTCCCAGGTGGTCCACCAAACAAGGGGGTCATTCCGAGTTAATCGCACGCTGCAACTTTTTTTCATCTGGTGCGATCAACTAGATGCCGCCTATGGGGGAGTGTATTTTTGCATAGCAAAGCTGCGATCGCTTGTGCAGCCCTGCTATGCAAGAAAAGTTTTGTGTAGAACAAGACCAGGGTAAGAGTTACTTACCCTGTTTGATAAATCCAGCGTTGCAGGTCCCGGAATTGACATCAGGCATCCGCCCTCCAAACGCCGGGACACGCCTGCGTTCGCCGCACCCTCTCCAGAAAATGGTCAATTGCCACCCACAAACGCCCTCTTCCTGTCAAACTCCTTGCATTCGGCTGTGCGAATGGATTCTTCGTTAAATCCATCACCCAGCAACTATCCGCTTTGTAGCCGTAATACGCGCCTGCGCATTGCGGTGCATACGCATGCGCAGTAGTAACCTGTTCGCTGCACTGTGAAAAATGGCAGCGAGCGATCAACTCGGAATGACCCCCCAAGTACTAACCAGGCCCAACACTGTATTGCTTCCAAGATCAGACGAGATTGGGCATGTACAGTGTCGTATGGTAGTTATAACCATAAAGTTCAAGGTGCCACTGTTATAAAGGATATATGGAGTGGTTATAATAGAAGGTCCTGATTTCTCTAATAATATCAGTGCCATACAAGGTTTCTGATATGACCATCATTTTCGCCAATTTGCATCCCAACCTTCAGGGGGTGTGGTATGGAAGGTAGATAGTAACTAGGTCGACAGTGTCTAGGTCGACCACTATTGGTCGACAGTAACTAGGTCGACAAGTCAAAAGGTCGACATGAGTATTTTGTTTTTTTGGTGTCGTTTTCTTCGTAGAGTGATCGGGAACCCCAGTTAGGCACAGTGTCCCCTTCGATTACCGTTCCAATCAAAAAAGAAAAAAATCGTGAAAAACTCATTTCAACCTTTTTACCTGTGGACCAGAACATGTCGACCTAGAGACCCTGTCGACCTATAAACGGTCGACCTAGAGACCGGATCCCATCTTCAGGGTATACAGAAGGTTTGAATCATCTGGTCAGTATTGATCTGTATCTAAGAGCCTTTAAGATTATGGGCTTTTAATGACAGTTTGAGGTATGAGGCATTAGTGTCTCAATTGCTAATCGAATCTCCCTAATAGGAGTGTAACCATGCAATTTGAAGTGAAAGCTCAGACTGTAACAATTGCTAATCCAATCTCCTCAATAGGAGTGTAACCATGCAGTTTGAAAAAAAAAGCTGAAATTGTGACAAACTAACCCTTCTGCTGTTCTCCCGTCATGCCAAAGTGGTCGGTATAGCACGTGGAATGAGAGAGGGCAGAGTACAGCTTTACAGCTTGAAGAAAGGGAGGCATACGTATCAGCACTATGGTAGCAGGGAGACACCCTTGATGTGAATAATATCACAGTGCAAGTAGTCAGTCTCAATCCTTACCCCAAAGTGCGATTTTGTCATATATAAAGGACAGAAAAACAAAGTGGACAGATACATATAAGGTCTAAATTATGTGTGCACTCATTTATAGTTGGCACAGAACTAATGGTCATAATATGTAAATGAATGTCCTTGTTTAATCCTAACCTGACGTTACGTTTCTTATGTATACCAATATTAAGTTGTGGAAAAGGTTAACCTGTAATTACTGAAAGTTGCAAATTGTTGTTGGCGGCATTTGTCAATTATCTGTTTTAATTACTTTTACTTGCAACTTCCCCATGTTTTTGAAACCCAGTAACTCCTGACTCCCCCCCCTGTCACCTACCCCCAACCCTACCATCACTAATACCTATACAACGTTCTTAAACTTAACTTGATAGCTCTTTATTATTCAGTCACACTGTTCAAGATGCTGACATACCCATTGCTTGTGGCATTGCAGTCAGACACTCTATTCAATGAACTATCCGCTCTTGCATAGAAAGCTAGAGAATTCTATTTGAAGCTTACCTTATAATTTGTGAAAAAGTGATCAGCATTGCAGCTGACAAGATCTATGTAGTGTGTGGCTGCAAGGGTTTGGATGCACACTACATAGATCTGTTCAATTGCACTGCTGATTATTAGGAAGACGGGGCAGAATGGGTTTGAGAGTGAGGTCATCAGGTAGACATGGCAACGTGGCAGAGAGAGTGATGTCATCAGCGGCAGAATTGTAAGGCAGGGACCGCTTGTGATGGAGACAGAGCAGAATAGTAGAGAAGTCCTCCGGAGTTGATGCAACATTTATTAGTTCAGAAGGAAGAATGTAAACAAAGGATATGGTATGTATTTGACTATAGTTAGCCATAATGATTTTTCATATTTCTTTACACATTTAAACCACATTCCCATTAGATAAATCACACCTGCAGTTATTTTGCCTGCCCATTTTTCTGTTTGCTGTTAGAAAAGCCGGGGCGACTTGATTACATTTGCCCCCCAGACTACAAAGTTGCCAGCCAGCCCCTGCATATGATATAGTACAAGCCAGGCATGTGCGGTGAGGTAAATGGATGAGGAGGCAATGGCTAGTGCCAGAGTCAGATTTATGCACAACTAGCTGAATACCCGTGCTTTGCTACTGGATAAGGATTGTAAATTAGAATTATAGTTGTTCGTTAATTTACGTTGGTTTGAGATCTAGTATATAGGCCTATCTTGATTCCCTGACCTGTGTAGTGGCCGGAGAACTTTTTGGTCCCCCAAGGGACCCTGCTCTTCCCACTATACAACTCTCAGTCTGTGGCTTCTTGCTGCCTCTATTTCCCTGCTCACATCATACCAGTGCCCCTGTGAATTGATACATTTTTTTACAGTTTCTTATATAGCGCAGCACATTATGTATCTCTTGATATACTCTGTGCTACTGGGGGACCCTGACACTTTCACTATATAACTCTCTGTGTGTGGGTTTATACTACCTACATTACCCTCCTGACATCATGTCACTAGCCTTGCCACATGCAGCCAGGGCCGGACTGGCCATCTGGCACATGCCAGAAGGGCCGATGGGCAGGTGGGCCGATCCGGTCGCTCAGAGAGCCGGTAAGGCCACGCGCAGCGCAGCCTCCGGCTCGCTGCTTCAGCCGCCCCCCACCGGTCTCCATGGAAATGGGGGCATGCCGCGAGTCCACGCCCCCATGACTCACGGCATGCCCCTGTACATCTTGCCGGCGCACCCCCGTAGCGAGCGCGAGCCGAATGACATATCATGCATCTCAAACGGATACAATGAACATTAAAAACAATATAAGTACAAGGCACGATCAATTAACACAAATGCAATGTGCATATCTTAGTATTAGAATGGTTATGATTGAGCACAATGGTGGTTAATACAGGTAAAAAAATAGTGTTAATAAATTCAGACACTTGTTTAAGGTTGTTTGAGCAATTCGGAGTAATACCAGGGATGAATGTAGGCAGGGCTGGATTAACAAAGGGGCAAGTGGAGCTGCAGCTCCAGGCCCCCCATTGAAAATAGGCCCACAGGAGGAGACTGACAGCCCTGACAGGATACAACTTTCCTGTCACACAGACTGCCAGTAGCTATCCTCCCAGGCCCCGCCTCCTCAAGCTCCAGCTCTCTCACCTGTCATCAGCAACAGAGCCGTGCAGGCAGTGCACTGGCCACCCCACCCCTCTCCTCCAGAGTCCACTCTCTCCTTCACTCGGGTCCTGACTGAGCCAAGCTCCGCCCCCAGACTGTACTACACGAGGATGGAGCTGCTGCTGATATTGCTGCACGGTGCCTGGTAACTACTATAATAGCTCCATGATGAGCAGAAACGATTTATGATGTATGTGTGTTAGGTGTGTGTATGGGGGTGTGAGGTGTGTGTATGGGGGTGTGAGGTGTGTGTATGGGGGTGTGAGGTATGCAGGGGGTGTGAGGTGTGTGTATGGGGGTGTGAGGTGTGTGTATGGGGGTGTGAGGTCCGGGGCTGTGAGGTGTGTGTGTGTGGTCTGGGGGTGTGAAGTGTGTGTATGGGGGTGTGAGGTGCGTGTGTGTGTGAGGTGCGTTTATGGGGGTGTGAGGTGTGTGTAAGGGGGTGTGAGGTGCGTGTAGGGGGTGTGAGGTGCGTGTAGGGGGTGTGAGGTGCATGTAGGAGGTGTGAGGTGCGTGTAGGGCATGTGATGTGTATGGGGGTGAGAGGTGTGTGTATGGAGGTGTGTGTGTGTGTGTGTGTGTGGTGCGTGTATGGGGGTGTGAGGTTTGTAGGGGGTGTGTGTGTCAGGTGTGTGTGTGTGTGTGTGTGTGTGTGTGTGTGTGTGTGGGTGGTCTGGGGGTGTGAAGTGTGTGTATGGGGGTGTGAGGTGCGTGTGTGTGTGCGTGTATGGGGGTGTGAGGTGTGTGTATGGGGTGTGAGGTGTGTGTAGGGGGTGTGAGGTGCGTGTATGGGGGTGTGAGGTGCGTGTATGGGGGTGAGATGTGTGTGTATGGAGGTGTGTGTGTGTGGTGTGTGTGTGTGTGGTGCGTGTATGGGGGTGTGAGGTTTGTAGGGGGTGTGTGTGTGTCAGGTGTGTGTATGGGGGTGTGAGGTGTGTGTGTGAGCTGTGTGTGTGAGGTGCGTGTATGGGGGTGTGAGGTGTGTGTATGGGGGTGTGAGGTGTGTGTATGGGGGTGTCAGAGGTGTGTGTGCATCTGTATGAGGGTGAATGTGTTAATGGGTATTGGGATGTAGAAATTGTTGGGTTACAGAGTGCTAGGTTGGGGTGAAGTTAATAGGGGCTGTGTGAGTGTAGTATGGGTGCCGCTGTGTGAGCGTAGTGTGGGTGCTGCTGTGTGAGAGTAGTATGGGTGCTGTGTAGTATGGGTGCCACTGTGTGAGCGTAGTATGGGTGCCGTGTAGTATGGGTGCTGCTGTGTGAGCGTAATATGGGTGCCGTGTAGTATGGGTGCCGTGTAGTATGGGTGCCGCTGTGTTAGCGTAGTATGGGTGACCCTGTGTGAGCGTAGTATGGGTGACACTGTGTGAGCGTAGTATGGGTGACACTGTGTGAGCGTAGTATGGTTGACACTGTGTGAGCGTAGTATGGTTGACACTGTGTGAGCGTAGTATGGGTGACACTGTGTGAGCGTAGTATGGGTGACACGGTGTGAGTGTAGTATGGGTGACACTGTGTGAGCGTAGTATGGGTGCTGTGTAGTATGGGTGCTGCTGTGTGAGCGTAGTATGGGTGCCGCTGTGTGAGTGTAGTATGAGTGCTGCTGTGTGATATAGTATGGGTGCTGTGCAGTATGGGTGCCGCTGTGTGAGCATAGTATGGGTGCTGCTGTGAGCATAGTATGGGTGCCGCTGTGTGATAGTAGTATGGGTGCTGTGTGAGAGTAGTATGGCTGCTGTGTGAGAGTAGTATGGGTGCTGCTGTGGATCGTAGTATGGGTGCTACTGTGTGAGCGTAGTATGAGTGCTGCTGTGTGATATAGGATGGGTGCCGCTGTGTGAGTGTAGTATGGGTGCTGTGTAGTATGGGTGCCGATGTGTGAGCGTAGTATGAGTGCCGCTGTGAGCGTAGTATGGGTGCAACTGTGTGATAGTAGTATGGGTGCTGTGTAGTATGGGTGCCGCTGTGTGAGCATAGTTTGGGTGCTGTGTGAGCGTAGTATGGGTGCCGCTGTGTGACGTAGTATGGGTGCTGCTGTGTGAGCGTAGTATGGGTGCTGTGTAGTATAGGTGCCGCTGTGTAGCATAGTATGGGTGCTGTGTGAGTGTAGTATGGGTGCAGCTGTGACGTAGCATGGGTGCTGCTCACTATCGGATCTAGCTCTAGTATCTTCTTTGTATAGCTATTAATAAGGTTAGGGCTCTCTTTATATATGCAGTACTGTATATAGAGATGTCATGATATCGCTTATACCCCTTTCAGACCGCCAGCTATGAATACGAGTTATTGGCACATGAGCACGCATAACCCGTGTTCAGGTGCGGTCAAGGTAAAAATACCGGGTCGAGCAAGCCGATATTTCAACCCTGGTAGCGAGCAGGATTGAACTCGTGTTCAACTCGGCTCGCTGTGTGGTGTGAACGGGAGCCTGGTTGATGTGACCAGTTCACACTGTTTGTACGGGCGGCGCTTGGAGATCATGTGATCTCCGAGCGATGCCCCCGCCGCGTCACTGCTGATGTCACCAACCCGGCAATATGCCAGGTGCAGACAGCGGCAGCGGGGCGCCTGAGGCGAGTCGCACCCTGGGAGCTCCCGTGTCAGGCTCCTGGGTGCGACCCACCTCAAGTTGTGTGAAAGGGGTATTAGTGACCCATAATTTCTTTAGTAGAGAGGTTTCAAATTCATATAATCACTAAGCGCCATTTTTCCTTTTTTGTCAGATTAAAAAGTATGGTTTCTTTTTGTTTGTAGACTTTCATATTACACTGTTGATACAGATGTAGCCACGCTCATCCATCCTGCAGCTCGGCCGCATGGGCACACAGGCCGCTCTGAGCTGCGGCTTAATACGCTGTTCATGTATTCCTATGGGTGCTTGAACTTAGACGCACATGTGTGTCCTAGTCTTGGGCACACTTGATTGCCGCAAATATGCCAAGCTGCAGGATGGATGACTGTGGCTACAGCTGTATAAGTAAAAGGTGTAGGGGGCGGAGCAATTGAAGGAAGGCTCTTGATACTACTTATTATGCAGGTCACACCCCCACACCACTGGTCATGCCCCCACATCACTAGTCACATCCCCTGTAGCAGCACACAATAGCCCTTTTATAAATTTCAGCTCCAGGCCCATGTGAACCTTAATCTGGCACTGAATGTAGGAGCCGCAGGTCTCAAAGAGTGCAAGGTACTCCGGACTTACCCTGCACATGGCCCCCAGAACTAATCAGTTTAAAGTAAAATCTCATATTTTATCTTTATAGCTATACTATTTATAACTCTCAAAAGGTACAATCTATCTCTAACGCAGATTTAGCAACAGGTTAGCACCTATGATGTATCATACCTTTACACATTCACAGAGAACATAGTTTGTATAGTTGTTTTAACTAAGCATTTCATATTACATAGTTATAGTAAAATGTTTGTATCCCACTTATATTTTAAAAGTTACAGATATTATTGCGATGACTCAGAGCCATTTGGCGAGCAATGTAAAAGCTTTTAGTATCCACTAGTTAACTAAGTTCTATTTGCAGCTCTGGAGCATTCGAGGGCACTTGAGTTGTATACAATTGAAAGCCAGGTACATTTATTAATAAAAATGTAATACTAATATATAGCATAAGCTACCACATTTCTAAAAAAATAGTCACAAAACAGAATGACTATCCACTTGGGGGAATAAAGTGTTATCTCACTGGCTCATATAATAGCAAAAGATGCCTTTATGTCTTGTTTTTATGTTAGCTCGTCAGTCACCAGCTGCTCGATTTTGCAGAACCTAGTAAAGGGAAGTGGCTCAGCCAAGATGTAAGATATTGTCAGAAAGCTCAGGTATTGTTCTACAACAGCAGGTTGTCTATGCCATAAGATGCTACCCAGTGGTTGCCTCTTTCCCTTGGTTAGCCTCAGATATGTGTTTGTCGATGAACCACGATTTTACATTTTATATAATAAACCTAATTATCAATGTTCATTCATAGATTTAACCTGTTTCCATACTTACATTTCCTATGAGTATAAACTCAGTAATATAATTAATATTGTGACCTAGAAAGTACATTATATATGGTGCATCTGTGTTAATTAAATGTCTGATAAGGTAACATACTGTACAAGAGACATACAGGACAGCTGCTCTTCAGAGTAGCTGTCCTGATACCAGAGCAATACTGAATTGCTTAGACACATTGGTATCTGCTGTCACAACTCATAGTGAGTTGGATACTTTGTTAATGAGAGGCCATCAAGTTTCTAATAATAAGTAGGCTTCTATGGCACCACCTAACAATCTTAGAAATTAGGTAGTCATTGAATTGATTTGTTTTTCTTTTGCATTCAAACTGTGTTGAGTACTTATAACCATAGACAAATTACTCAAATACAACAATACAAAAAAATGGCCCAATAGGTATCATTTTCAATTTGTTTAAAAAACACAACACAGAAAAGATAATGAAAAATATAACTGATCTAGGGGACTCACAAGGGAAGAAGGGGGGAAAGGAGAGATAGGAGGGGCCTTTGTGTTGGACATGAGCACGCGGTATTCCTGGGAGACTTTAAATTTTAGCCAGTACAACCATGCAGAAATTAACTCAAAATATCTGTCTAGAGCAGAAAGAGTGATGTCTTCCATATCCATATACTGATCAATGCAATGGAATTAATCCTGAATATAAGGGGCAGAGGACATTACATTGTAATAGCACTTTTTTTTTTTTTGCACCTAATTATTTTTCTACCAATGTAACACCTTTTACTATTCTAATTATTACTTCTCACCAATGTAATACTCCTAACACATAGCTTCTGCTTCTTATTAATGTAAAACTAACACTGTAACCTCTCAATAGTATGATGCTTTGAACTTGAACCTTAGTGTTAGGGATCCACCAGATCAGCTCACCTGGTTGCGATTGGTGGGTCTCATATATTTTTGGCCAAAAATTATGCTAAGCACCTCAATTTTGCTCTATGTTAGATTGCATAATTTATTATTATTATTATTATTCTGATTAGCAGTGCTTAGAGTGTGCATCTGTATACTCTGTAACTAACATGGAGAAATTGAAAAAGTGTCTCACATTGGGAAATGTCTATTATAGCTCAGGCTTTAAAAAATTGCAGGGTGATTGGGGTTGGGGAAAACATCCAGTAATTTATACAATTGAAAGACCAAATGATGAACAGGTGTCTTAGAGGAACACCAGGTTTCAGAGGAGATCAATGAATGACACAGGAAGGGGGGGGGGGGGGGGCTTTTGGGAGGCAGTCTGTAAATGATGCCTAATTTAAATGTAATGCCAAAGTTCAGAATCAGGCAAGCACAGTTGTACCTGCAAAGAAGCCTAAACCCATCATATCAAATATGTAAAGTAAGCTTCCGAATTTCTCCTAGCATGGGAATGTAAGGCAAATCTCCTTCAATTTGAATCCATTGATTTGTGGTGGTTGGAGCTGACCATATAGCCATTATGGTCAATGACGTGGAAGATTTAATCATCACAACTTTGCCTTCCATAAAGGGGCTTTTCATAAAAGCAAGCACAAAGTGGAAAATAGGATTTTGGTACTTACCAGGTAAATCCTTTTCTTTGAATCCATAGGGGGCACTGGAGTACTCTTGGGATATGGACGGGCGTAGCCGAACAAAGGCACTGAATATTCAAATTCAGGACTCTCCCCCCCCTCCATATCCCCAAGTACCTCAGTGTACCTTGCCAGTGTTTTTTACTGAGCGAACAGGATATAGAGAGGTTGACAATGGAGAATCCCTATAACATAACGGACAACCACAAAGTTGATCCGTAACCTTATTGTCAACTAAACAGTTGACACCTTAACCGATAGAACTTTATAATTTGAGCCAATCGGTGAAAATGTGTTACCATAAGCTCCCTTGAGCTTAATACCATCCAAGTTAAATTTGTTCACTAAGCTCCTTTGAGCTTAAAACAACCCAGGTAAAACTGCTCTGGGTGGGCGTCCAGTGCCCCCTATGGATTCAAAGAAAAGGATTTACCTGGTAAGTACCAAAATCCTATTTTCTTTATCATCCACTAGGGGTCACTGGAGTACTCTTGGGACGTACCAAAGCTTCCCTCGTGGGCGGGAGAGCTGTTTGATACTTGTAACAGTAGACAGGCCAAAGCTAAATGCTGATGGCGCCACCATTAATAACGTATAAACGTGCACAAACGTGGTGCACTGAAGGCTATGTAGCCGCGTTGTAGACGCTCCACGACCCGTTGGGTCTGACATTCCCACAGAACCTGTGGGATGAACTATTACTGACGTAGGCGATTGTAACTTAGCCTTAAAGTAAGTCTGACTTGTAGTCATTATTATCCAACTGGATAATGTCTGCTGAGAAACTGGCTAACCCCAGTTTACAGTATCATATAGAACAAACAACGTATTCAGATCACGTACTGTAGACGTTCGGTACATATATAAACGCGTAACGCGTGTACCACATTCAGAATTCAAGAATGTGCAGTCCACACAGGAACCACTATTGGTATATTGATGTGAAGAATACGAAAGCGGATTTCGTCCGAAGATCTGCTTTGTCATGAGAAACTCAAATACGGTGGCTTGGAATACAAGGCACCCAAATATGAAAACAAAACCTTTGCCGAAGCACCCTTGCCGAAGGCAAGGCTAGAAGAAAAATGTTTTCCAAAGTGAGAAACTTAATTCTCATTTGTTGTAAAGGTTCAAAAAATATGAAACTTACTTCCCCTTTGTTGAAAGGGTTCCAAAATATGAAAACTGTAATAAATCTGAACCCAACCTCAAATCGCCTGGCGCTGTAGGTGGGATAAATAGAGTCTGAACTTTGGTGACACCTTGTAGAAAGATGTTTACAGACGCAAATAGAGGCAAACTTCTTTGAAAATACGTTTACCACACAGATACCTGCACTGTTAGTGCAGATGAACGCAGTTTTCCATTCCATCCCGTTTAACAGAATACGGGTACTTGAAGTATGATGTTGGAAACTTCTGAGGTTTACAACCTATGTAAGCACACGAAATGTTTTAATAATGAGCTGCCTTAAGCGGCTTACTATTTCGTTACATGGTTGGTATAACCGATACTGTAATGCTCTATTTTTTTAAGAGGGCGGTCTTATGGAACGTTTCACGAATTTGCGTGTCATCCTTGCGCAGGGGCCATGCTAATCTTCTCTGTATCGTTCCAACTTTAGTATATGTGCTGCCGAAGCGAGCACTGAACCCTCACCCCGTCAACCGCAGCTGCGGTACATAGATAATAGGTACATAGGTAACTATGGGTAAAAGAACGTTCCCTGATGTAACAGGTTGGACGTATTATGAGCGGGCCAAGATCGTGTGCAAGTATTCCTTGAAAATTCGAGAAGCAAACTTCTCTGAAACCCATAAGATACCACCAGTATGCCTGTGACGAACTGTCTTCTGATCCGTTTTGGCAACGAAGAAGGAAGCGGAAATTGGTGAAGCCAGATACACGATGCTGAATGACCCCATGAATGTGATGTACACATACTGAGCTTTTGTAATTGTGGTGAGATGCCCTCATGTATACTTGAGGGTAACCCCCTTCTGTGGACTCACATCTGAAACACCTCTGGATTTAATGTCCAGTGTTTTAAAATCCAAACCCTGACAGGTGAGATCGTCTGTCTAACAGATGTCCACTCACGGATTGATATTTTGACATTTTCACATAATGGCGTTCTGAGCCATTGAAGATTTGAGTTACCTACCGCCTTGCCATGCGGCTTATTGGTTCTCATTGGTTGTTGAGTATGCAACTGCCGTTGCTTTGTTTGACTGCTTAAGGGCAGCGTGAGCCAGGTATGAAAAACAAAATTACATGAAACTCACGGTTGTTCCTCTCCACAGAAATCTTTAGTAAAAAGCGAAAGATTTATTTGTTCTGAAGAGAAACCAGAGTCTATCCCTGGTCAGACTGAAAGCGATTTATTGCATTGTAAAATGCACATAGTTCTAGGACATTTATCTATTGCATTGTAAAATGCACAGAGTTCTAGTACATTTATCGACAGCAATCTGTCGTGTTTTAGAACCTTATAACGACAAATCCTGACTCTCTGTGACTGTAATCCAGAGTATACGCACCCTTGTTCCTTTGTGGGTAAAGCAAATGAAGGGTGGCGAACTAAATTGAAAACCCATCTTTATTCTTAATAAGTGAATACACCAATGTACCGCTAGTGTAAGTGTACTTTTGTTGTTGCTGGTGTAGTAGGTAAAAGTCTTTGAATTACCATATTTATAATCTTACCTAGGAATTGACATCGTTTAGACAGACTTAGATGTGATTGTTACTTAATCTGCTACCGCAGTATACCTTAGTAACGCAAGATATAGGAACTTTGTTGATACATAGTTCTTATGTGAGATGAGCTATCATTCCAACATCACTTTGGTAAATACAGGAAGCGATAAGCAACTGTAGAAATGAAATGGTTAATGGTTGCGGCGATTTGCAAACGCTAAACCTGTGATGAAGAAACCGGACTGTGTAAATACGCATTGTGAAGGTCAAATGCAATTATACAATTTTGTGTCTTCAATAAGCAAAAACTAACTGCAGAAAATTACTTGCTGATTGATATTGGAACGGAGCTGTTTGATTTTGCTCAAACAGAGGGGAATAAGTAACTCTGACTCTGTTGGCGTACTACTGCCTGGTTTATAAACCAGCAAAGACTAAATGACAACCTGCCAACCCGTTCGACAGAAGCAGTTTTGTACTCCAAGCTGTAAATAGCTGAGACATATATGAGTTGAAGTCATGAAACCTCGCAACTGTAACATGAAAAGACACACTTCCACAATTGTAAAAGAGGTCATCAACCCACTGACTTGTGACTGTAACGTCCTGTATATGGAACGCTTCAAGAATTTGCATGTGAACCTTCCAATTTTGTGCTGCCGAAGCAAGCACTCGTTACAAGGCGTGACTTTTTTTTTTTTTTTTTTTATAAAGGAATAAAACGCTGTTACAAGTAAATTGTATGCGCTAATGGCAGAATATCCTAAAGGGATAAAATGTCGTTACACATATATCAAATTTAGGAGCAAACAAGCTCTGGCCTTGTCGCGCGTTACTAACGACAATGAAAGTAACCGGCGTTAGCAGAAGCTTTACAGATATACTCTGCAGCTTCTTTTAACCGTGATCGGTATGGTTTCATACATAGATTCTAGTGACCCAAATGTATCTGTGGTTTTTATAATGTTTGACAGAAACGCATATACCAATGGCGGATCGCGTCCTTTTGGAAACGATTATTTATGGTTGTCCAAAACCCCGCACTATCTGAGTGCTGGACTAATGTACCCTTCTCACTCGTAGTTATCGGTGTGAGATTTGACATAGAATCGTGCATTAAATTATAAGACTAGTGAAATAAACACTCTGGTACCCAAAGGAAAATTGTCACTTTGGAAAGATTGTCTTTTGTTAGCGCTGGCGGAGTTATTCTGAGACTCCGATTACCGCTGTTTTAACTTGAATTGCCAATGTTAACATTTTTAGTCTGCACTAGAGCCTTATTCGCTATGTAGACAAACATCATAATAGGCAACAGACAGACACTTGCACGACTTAATACCATTATTATATGGCATATATATCTATATATATATGTTATTGCTGAACAGCATATTTATTAGGAAACTAAAGTGTTCTTTATGTGAAAAGCAGTTCACATGGGCATGAAACCCGAACCAAATTCCTACTAACACCCCTGCGCCTTCTGGTGGCTTAAAGATGTAGGGCAGGAATGTTCTAGAATTGAACTAAAAATTCCCACTAACACCCCTGCGCCTCCTTGTGGAGTAGAGGTGTACAGTCTGGAATTATAACTGGAAAAAACCAGCAATGATTAAAATGGCCGTCATGCCATGCTTTCCTAGAAAATCACAGTACAGGTTACCTGCTGCAGTTTTAATATAGGCTTAATAGCCTATTATACAGTTACTAAGCTTAATAGCCTATTATACAGTTACTAAGCTTAATAGCCTATTATACAGTGCATTTATTCAAATAATATGAGCACTGCCTGCAGTGTATGCCAGTGTAACCAAAAATAACAGAAAACATGGTTAAACGTGCAATAGGGTATGCCACTGATAACCTATTGCCAGCCAAAGCCTCATATATATATTATATATATATATACAAAGTGTTTACACATATATATTATAGACAGTTTCGCCAGCAAAAGCTTTATTATATTTATATATATATAAAACGTGCTGAAACATCCCAGTACACAGTGTACATTGTTTAAAGTGCTGCGCTGCTTGTGTATTTTGAACCCATGCAGCCTTTGCTGCTGCCATGGGTATTATTCCCCCTCCCCCCCCCTGCATCCCTTACCTGCAGCGTACGGAGATCGGGAACAGGGAGAGCGCCTGAATCTAGCGCCGGGGAGCCGTCCGGCAGCTGCTTCCTACAGCAGTACACAGTCTCCCTGTGTCTGCGGTGTCTCACTGGAAGAGCGGCCGGCGTCCTTTAGTGACGTGCGGCCGCTCTTTAGTACAGAGGAGCGTCTCGGCGGCGTGCCGGGCCATCAGAGCAGCGAGAGCGGCCGGCGTCTGAGTGACGTGCGGCCGCTCTGCTTAGTTGAGCGCCCGGAGGATGTCGGCGGCGTGTAGCGGTGCCGCATCAGAGCCGTGAGAGCGGCCGGCGTCTGAGTGACGTGCGGCCGCTCTGCTTAGTTGAGCGCCCGGAGGATGTCGGCGGCGTGTAGCGGTGCCGCATCAGAGCCGTGAGAGCGGCCGGCGTCTGAGTGACGTGCGGCCGCTCTGCTTAGTTGAGCGCCCGGAGGATGTCGGCGGCGTGTAGCGGTGCCGCATCAGAGCAGTGAGAGCGGCCGGCGTCTGAGTGACGTGCGGCCGCTCTGTTAGTTATAACACTCCCGTGCTCAGCGGCTATGGCATTCTACAGCTCACACACAGCAGGGCGGCAGCGTGAGCTGACCGCCCTGACACTCATACCTTGTGCTGCCTTCTCCTGGCTGTGACGAGCTTCTCTCTGCTCCGTTTCAGCCTCCAGCATCTCATCTTGGCTGCGTTGCAGCTGTAGATCTTTCCAGCTCTTTGTCTCCTTCTGGCTGTGACGGAGCTTCTTCCTGTAAGCTCCGTTCAGTTTGCAGGAGACAGTGGCTGCCTGTGGCTGTGAGGGTGCTCTTTGTGAGGACCGACACGCCATGCGCTTGCCTATAGCGCCTGTGGCTGTGAGGGTGCTCTTTGTGAGGACCGACACGCCATGCGCTTGCCTATAGCGCCTGTGGCTGTGAGGGTGCTCTTTGTGAGGACCGACACGCCATCCGCTGCCTTGCAGCGGCACCATCCCGGACCCATGTTTTTCAGAAACTGGGACGGGAAGTGTAAAAATTAAAAATAAAAATCTTCTGAAAAGTGGCCATTGCCACAAGCCGATGTTCATCTGTGAGCACCGAAAAAACACTGGCAAGGTACACTGAGGTACTTGGGGATATGGAGGGGGGGGAGAGTCCTGAATTTGAATATTCAGTGCCTTTGTTCGGCTACGCCCGTCCATATCCCAAGAGTACTCCAGTGACCCCTAGTGGATGATAAAGAAAAGTTAGTTTCAGACAAATAGGAGTGAAGACCGGCCTTAGGAGGACGTGAAGGGTGGGTTTATAATAATGTTTTTTATTAATTCATCCATTAAATTTCACAGTAGACGAATACAAAGAGGAATACAAAAAAAAAAATACATGGCTTTTGACAAATACCTTTTTAAAGCATTCTTCATCCTCTTCTTCCGCCTTTTACTCATCCAGGCCTCAACTTCCAGTGTCGATTCAAGGGTAGGTTTTGTGTGGTTAATAGTGTAAGTGTCCTTTCCTTGTCTCCAGATCTCGTATCTGTCTGGCTGAAAAATTCTCACAAAGACATCCATTGATATTTTCACCATATCACTGCTGCATGAACACTGTAACAAAAAAATAAATACATATTAAGAAATGTTAACCTCTACTCATCTAAAGAATAAAACAATCAACACTGATTAAACCCTTGGCAGCCAAACATTTTCATAGAGAGGGTATTTCATTACAGATATACAGGGGAATTCATTTAAATTACTACAGGCCAACTAATCCCCTGGGGCTATCCAATTAGCCCCAAAGGCAGCCCAGTGCTGGCACTTATCTGGGATTTTTTTTCAGGACTTGCTGAGGTGCCCTTGTTGCCATAAAAACACATGCAACCTATCCCAAATCCTATGTGTTTTCACCTGAAAATGGGACTTTTTTTGGAGAGGAAAAATGGGCTACAATTGAATTGCCCAAAAAAAACACATCAGGCAAAAAAAAATCACAGTAAATTCCTGTTTTTTTTTTCTCCCACAACATTTTTTTGGGACTAACTGAATTCTCCCCATAGTTTGTATATGACATATAAATGGTAACAGTTATTCCACAATAGTGGGGTGTCTAAAATTATCTTACTTATTATGACAAAATAACAATATTAATACAAATAGTTAAAAACGCTTTTTTAAAAAAAAAAAGGTCTTCTAAAAATGCGACAAACAAAAGGGCAAATACATAATTCAACAAAAGTAAATCAGAGTGAAATGGATTTGCTGGTTCTTTAAGAATATCAAATTTTAATAAACAACTGAAGAAAATGTAGCAAAAAAAAGTACATAATCAAGGATAAAAAGGCATAAGACAGGACTGATATGAGACGGGGCTGTTTAAGAGAGAAGAGGGCCTGTCCTCTCTTGCACTATATTAGACTCTGGCTTTGTGCCCCAGTCTATTGCAGATTTGCAGGTTTATGGAAACATGCTGCCCACACAAAACACTGTGAAAATGGTAGGCGCTTAATTTTCTCTGTGATTTCTGCTGCTCTGCAGTGCTATGCATTCCACCAATGTGGGACTCCAAAGATGGCAGAGGTAAATATATCTATATTGTATACGGGAGTGCAGCATGTGTGGTGCGAGCCCCTGCACCTATTATTAATACACCATTGGATATGAGTGAACTGCTCATTACTGTATGCTTAAACTGGGACTTTATACCAATTCCTTTGCTTTTAAAATATTAACTCTAAGTACCTAATACATTATAAGCAAAGTCAGACAAAAAAAGTAACAAAATTGAGGAAAAAGTATGCAGTAGGCAAAAAAAAAACATGCCTAATACGAGTTACCTGTTCCATGCATGTCTGCGACTATACTAATTACTTTACAAAAGTTACTTACTACACTATGGAGGGATGTAGTGAGAATTACAGAGATGGACGCAGTGAGTTTTGATACCGCAGCTGTGCTGAAATACTATAATGCAGTAGGAGATGCCTGTATAAAAAAGATGCCTCCTGTATCTGTGCTGATCCAAGTGCTTCGTCCAAAGACGCAGCATCGGAACACCATCTCAAGCAGTCACAGCCCTCAACCATTTGAGTGAGCCAAAGACTGGCCACCGGAACTGCTCTGTTAGGGCGGAGTCTGTATTCTGAAGACTCAGACTCTGGGCTCTGTATGCCTACAAAAGAGGAGTAACATGCCCCCATTTTGTAGACCCTCCCCCCCCCCGGTAACTGCGCCCCAAATGCTGCAACATGTCAATCATGCTGCAGCTAAGGGAGGACTGCAAGCGATCATGAAGGACCTCGTTCTGCACATGTGCAGAATGGGTCCTGTGCATGCAGAGATCCACAAACATAGGAGATGTATGTGTATGTTCTGTGCCTCAAAATGCTGGAGAGACTTTAATTTGGGAAGTACTGTACATTAGTTGACACCCCGATGTTCAAGATATCGGCAAGTCACAACAACAGCGCTAGAATGCTGATAATACAACACAGGAATCCAGAAAGACAGAATTCTGAAGTTTTTTTATGCCAGGGAGGGTTAAGGTTAGGCTGCGAGGGGAGAATAGGGTTAGGCAAAATGGGGAGGGTTAGGCTGCAGGGGGAGGATAGGGTTAGGCTGTAGGAGGGAAGAGTTAGGGTTAGGCTGCTAGAGGGAAGGGTTAGGCTGCCAGAGGGAAGGGTTAGGGTTAGACTGCCAGAGGGAAGGGTTAGGGTTAGACTGCCAGAGGGAAGGGTTAGGGTTAGGCTGCGGGTAGGGAGGGGGAGGGGGAAGCAGTAGGTTAGCTTACCTTCTTAAAAGTCTCGTGATTCTGACAGTCAGGATTCCACAGTCAGTATTCTGACTGTCGGTATCCTCACTTTCAGGATCCTGTACCCAACCCTTCAATTTGCTGACAAACTCTTGCTTGCTATCATTTTTCTACCATTAATAACAAGTGCAAAAATCAGCTTTACTGTAGGACACCTTTTAAAAACCTCTTTTCAGATGGCCGCTAACAGCCTTCTATATGGTCCTGCTCTCTCAGTTGCCGCATTTTTGGGGCCCGGGATATATTACCCACTTTTTCATGTACTTCCCCCAGGTTGCATTTTTTAGAGAAGCCCTGCAACTTCACCGCAACTATTGCAAATTGGCATATCTATTTAGATCTTGCATTTCATGGGTGGGCGCATTCCTGCAATGTACAATATGCAAGTTCCATGAAACTAACTCTCACCTAAATGTATTGACTTATACATTTAAGTTGTATAAGTGTAGGGTTAGTACAATCAGTAAATTTAATAGGAGAACATAACTTAAGGTTTTTAAAAAGGGAGAACACACAGGGCTCATTAGGTTAATAGTAGGTTAATTAATCGAATTATTAGGAGTTAACTTGGTTACCTTTACAAAATTATATGGAAGAAATATGTATAGACACTTCACATGAAATACAACACCATAGTGAAAAAAGAACATTATAGAATGGTAACATTCAGGGTTAAATTTAGTACAGGGTACAATTTAGTACAGTTATAGAACACCCTTAAGAGTTATGGGAAAGAAAAAAAGGGGGGGTGGGTTCTAGTTCAAGTTAAGAGCAAAATACAAGCAAAGTAGTATTTCACCAATTTAAAAAAAAAAATTCATTAGGTTACGTTCCCGTTTGCTGTATTAACTAATATTAGAAATTACTATATAGAAAACATCCTATTAAATATAGCCATCGTAACTACAAGGAAAACATTTAATAACATAAAAAATGACCGTACAAATAGATTTCCCTAATTCAGATGCAGTCATCCAAAGATTTTTTTGTGACTCTGTTTGTGTGTCATAATTTTACCTGTATCTGGCCCAATGGACATGTATAAGATAACATAAATCTGGACCACTTCGTGAAAAGTTGGAATGGCACAGACATACGAGACTGCTTAGCAGCGTCAAGCTGTTCATCTTAGAAGTTATTGACACTGAATGGCCCCTAGTGTACACACACAGAGTCTATACAGTTTACATTTACTACAGAGATATAACAAATGGTTGCTCAGGGAATAATCCACGGGAAATCATGTCAACAGCACTGATAAGTGAAGTGTGAAAATGAGACAATGGGGTCATGTAAAAAGCACTTTCAGCAAGTGTAATGATAAACTATTTGTGATTTTTACAGAATACAGCAAATCAAGTTTGCTGCACGTTGTAATGTTAGTATTACTGTACATTATTACTTCTAATTACCAATAGAGGAGTATGACAATTAACATACTCAAAGTCTAGTATGATTTAATTATTATTAAAATTTGTATATTCACCAAATAAATGTAACATCAAACATACACAGGCTTCTTCCTTGTATCAGTGTATTTGTGTGAGAATTAAAAGGGACACTACTTTCTTTATTTTCAATATAGGGCTTAAAACAGCAACATTGTTGCAAGTTGATATTTCTGTTTCTAAAACAGTATTTAGGTCTCATACCATAAACCGGGATCCGGTCTCTAGGTCGACAAGACTTAGGTCAACAATGTCTAGGTTGACCTGTATTGGTTGACAGTTAGTATGTCAACAGGGTTTCTAGGTCGACGTGAGTTTTTCACATTTTCTTTTATTTATTTTACTTTTTTATATTTTACGATCCACGTGGAACGTGGACTACAACTGGGAACGGTAACAGGTGCCGAGCACAGCTGAAGCAGAGCGAGGCACATTGCCCGAAGCATGGTGATTGAAGTGAGCCATGCGAGGGAACACAGTGCACTAATTGGGGTTCCCGGTCACTCTACGAACAAAACGGCACCAATTTTTTTCTTAAGCTCATGTCTACCTTTTTTCATGTCGACCTAGAATCCCTGTCAACATACTGTCGACCAATAATGGTCGACTTAGACACTATCGACCTAAGTCTAGTCTATCTAACATACCACACCCACCATAAACCATAACTACCTATTGCCCAAATTTTTTAAGGCCATTCCAGACTTTTGGACCCCACAGCATGCATAAATAATTAAGAGTGGGGTATAATCAAGTTAGAATAGAAGTCCTTATAACCAGAAAGAGTCAATAGATATTAGCTGTTGTAGAAAGCTTATTTATTTAGTAGAATGCAAATAAGACCGTTAAATAAAAAAAATCTAACTATATGCTAGTAACACTTCAACATCTAAGCTTACACTAAAGCCCAGGTACATATTAGAACAGAATAGCGCATATCATGCGTGTATGCACTATTGAGCACTCCTGTTGGTTGAAAGTGTTGCACAACCAATCAAAAGATATCATATGCTTCGCTGTGCATTTCATCGCAGTGTGTGTACGGCCAATCACTGATGATCTGGCACGAAGGGTATTCATCCCGACCAACAGCACAATTACCCATCACGCAGGTGTGTACTCAGCCTAAGGTTTAAACTACTGCTAGCTGTAAATCAGGGGTTCTCAACACCAGTCCTCAGGTACACACAAACAGGTCATGGTTTGTGGATTTCTTTAATCATGCACATGTGAGTTGCTCTATTTTGTGTCTGTAATTATCCCACCTGTTTTCTCATAAATAAATCCTTGGAACATGACCTGTTGGAAAAACTTGATGGCTGAAACTCAGACCTAATCTTAATCCTCTCAGACTAAAAAGCAGTCCTAGGCTTATACTGTAGCATAGGACTGGCTCTAAACATGAATGGTAAAATCTCATTGGTTTGTAGAAATACTGTTTACTTATAGCTTGATGAAAGGTTACATGCTACTGAGATGGAAGTGGAGAACCAACGGTAAAAAGCAGCTGTAGCTTCAAAGATAAATCGTGATGGGGAAAGGGGAAGAAGGGATGTCAGTTGCACAGGAAAAAATATTGATCGTATCTATATCATATAGACTTATATGGAAATGCCCCTAATAACAGTAAGAGGTCAATTGGTCATTCAAATGTAGGGGGTGCTACCACAGATCATATTGTTGTACAAAGGTAAGGGAAAAAGAAAAGAAAAGGATCTGTTTTGTGGTGCACTGGAGATTAAAATGTAACTTTTAATGAATGCATTAAAAGATGGATAACATGTTATATTGTCTCATGTCTTGCGAATTGACTATTTGCGAAATATTAAAAAAACATATATAACAATTGTGTGAAAGTATGACAACACTGTGAATTACAAAGAAAAAAAGGAAAAATAAACAGATTGTTAAAAAAACAGAGATTCTTTTTTGTGTCTGTCCTCTTTAATCACTGTCTTACTATAAATCAATGATACGATGTATCTTCTTCAAATCAATATTGTGGATTACATGGAAGTGTAACAGAATTGTTACGTTTGTGCTCCTATAAGAATCTTGGCATACTGCCCAGAGAGACGTTTGAGTTTTGATACAATTATGTATCACAGTATTCATTATCTTAACAAGAGTAATCCTATATTGATCATCGGGCTATGGGTCGTTGGGTCGACCCAACTTAGGTTGACACTCATTATGTCGACCACTGAAGGTCGACATGTACTAGGTCGACAGGTCAAATGGTCGACGTGAGGTTTTTGACTGTTTTTGGTGTAGTTTTCTCCGTAAAGTGACGGGGAACCCATATTAGTGCACCATGTCCCCTCGTATGGCTCGCTGCGCTCGACATACTTCAGGTAAGGTGCCACGCTTCGCTCGGCACAGATTACCATTCCAATCGTAGTCCACGTGGATCGTTAAGTATGAAAAAATCCCAAAAATGGAAAAAAAAGTGAAAAACTCATGTCGACCTAACGTTGATGTCGACCTAATGGCATTGTCAACCTTCATTGGTCGACCTAATGAGTGTCGACCTAATGACCGTAACCAGATCATCCAGAAGTCTTGATAAAAGGGTGCAATCCCCTGAAATGTTGATTTAGCACAAACACTGCCTCAGAGTGGTTATTACATTAAATCCCAGGAGTGCTTTCCATGATTTTTCATATATGCAAACTACCTTTATGTGGTATGGCTCCCAGGGTTGATGGATTCAGCTGCGTTTAGAGTGCCATACATTACTAGACCCCTTTTGCTTTGATGACAACTTTGCACACTCTTAGCATTCTTTCAATCAGCTTCTTGAGGTAGTCTCCTGGAATGGTTTTCCAACAGTCTTGAAGGAGTTCCCAGAGGTGCTGAGCACTTGCTGGCTGCTTTTCCCTCACTCTGTGGTTCAACTCATCCCAAACCATCTCAATTAGGTTTAGGGCGGGTGATTGTGGAGGCCAGGTCATCTGACACAGCACTCCATCACTTTCCTTCTTGGTCAAGTAGCCCTCACATAGCCTGGAGGTGTGTTTGGGGTCATTCTCTTGTTGAAAAACAAATGATGTTCCCAGTAAGCGCAAATCAGATGGGATGGCATGGCACTGCAGAATGCTGTGGTAGCCATGCAGGTTAAGTGTGCCTTGAATTTTGAATAAATCACCAACAGTGTCACCAACAAAGCACCCACGTACCATCACACCTTCTTCTCCATGCTTCACAGTGGGAACCACACATGCAGAAACCATCCACTCACCTTCTCTGCATCTCACAAAGACACGGCGGTTGGAACCAAAAATCTCAAATTTGGACTCATCTGACCAAAGTACATATTGCCACTGGTCTAATGTCCATTCCTTGTGTTTCTGGGCCAAACAATTCTCTTCTTCTTCTTCTTGTTCAACCTCAGTAGTAGCTTCTTCGCAGCAATTCGACCACGAAGGCCTGATTCACGCAGTCTCCTCTGAACAGTTGATGTTGAGATTTGTCTGCTATTTGAACTCTGTGAAGAATTTATGTGGACTCTAATCTGAGGTGCTTTTAAGTAGCGGCTTCTGAGGCTGGTAACTCTAATGAACGTATCCTCTGCTGCAGAGGTTACTCTTGGTCTTCTTTTCCTGGGGTGGTCCTCATGAGAACCAGTTTCATCATAGCGTTTGATGGTTTTTGCAACTACACTTGAGGATACATTCAAAGTTCTTGAAATTTTTATATCAACTGACTTTCATGTCTTAAAGTAATGATGGACTGTTGTTTCTATTTGCTGAGTTGAGTGGTTCGTGCCATAATATGGATTACAACAGTAGTCAAATAGGGGTGTCCACTGTGTACTAACCCTACCTCTGCACAACAAAACTGATGGTCTCAAACACATTAAGAAGACCAGGCACACCTGTTAATTCAAAACCATGCCAGGAGACAACCTCATGAAGCTGATTAAGAGAATGCCAAGAGTGTGCAAAGCTGTCATCAAAGCAAAAGGGGGCTACTTTGAGGAATCTAAAATATAAAACATATTTTGATTTGTTTAACACTTTTTTGTTTACAACATAATTCCATACTGTATGTGTTCTTTCATAGTTTGGATGTCTTCAGTATTAATTTACCATGTAGAAAATAAATAAAAACCATTGAATGAGAAGGTGTGTCCAAACTTTTGACTGGTACTATATATATATATATAGTTTGTTCACAATATAGCTGCAGGGTGTAATTATGCCTGTGTTAGCATAAAAAAATCATTGTATACACAAGGGACTAGAAAACAAAGAGGCACCTTGCGCTTAATGAAAAGAGATTACACACTGGTGTGGGTGGATAAAAAAGGACCAACGATTATAATTTCACTTATTTATTTTACTAAAAAGAATAAAGGTATATAGCATTAGACACAATTTTTAGTGATCTTCAAGGTAAAATACCATAATGCAAGAATACAAACAATACACAATCTAAAACTAGTTGTAGACTAAGTACCCCCTGAGGGTGGATCAATTAGATTTTATCTGTGCACTTTTCTACTGTCTACCTATTCTATGTTGACCTAATACATGTCTACCCTTAAGGGGGGTACTCACGGGAGAGATGTGTGCTGAGCGATCTTAACACAGACCGCTCAGCACACATCTCTCACCCCGCTCAGCACAGCGCGATGTGCTGAGCGAGGGGGAAAGCCGACGGGGGGCCGCTCACTTCACACAACGGTGAAGTGAGCGACCCGCTAGATTGAGCCTGCATGCAGGCTCAATCTAGCATCGGCGATAGCGATGCGCGGGGCCGCGCATCGCTATCGCTGGGGGGCATACACACGGCAGATCCGTGCTTAAAATCTAAGCAATCTAGCAAGATTGCTTAGATTTTAAGCACGGATCTCTCCGTGTGTACCCCCCTTTAGTGGTAGACCTATTGACTGTAGACCTTTTTAGTGTAGATCTAATAATCCACACCTGCTCCTTCCAGAACTTAAGTCTTCAGTTTTTAATTTTAATGCTAAACTTTGCTTAAAGGTAAAACATACTTTTACATACAGAGCCAAGGTTGCATTTACAAAAAAAAAACCAAACCAGTAAAGTAGAATGTGGTGACCTCAAAATTACTTTACAGGTTCATTACACAGATGTTGTGGTGGGTTGCAATAAGGTTTTCATCAAATCCTGCTTTTCCAATCTCACCCTTCTGCAGAAAGGCAAGTTCCCCTATAAATGTTCTATATGTATTGGTTTGGTTACACTAAAGACCCCCATACGTGAGCAATAACAAAAAAAACAAAAACTATTTAGAGATCCACCAATCTGCACCCATACAGATGGAGCTGCGCTCATCTAATGCGGCACCATCACAAATGTGCTCTCCCGGCGCAGCTAGGCGTATACAGATATTTTCAGTGATTTACAGATCACTTTCTGCAAATACAGATCTGCCAGTCTTGAAATCAGTTTTGTAAAAATGGTCTGCAAATCTGCTAATTATTAACATACACTAGTTTTCTACAGCCCCAATTGATCTGTTCAATCCAACATGATGGACAATCTGATTTAATAATCCCAACTGATTTTTGGTCTGAATCGGAGATCTGTGAACTGCTTACATTGCAGATTTATTTGCACAATCATCTGCAAGATGCCAAATTGCCCCAATTGATTGCTGATGTACGGGGGACTTAACACTCTTCTATATTGCTCTTTATAATATACAATGTACACAAGGGTGTAGACATCATAGGTGCAGGCAGTGCAGCTGCTATGGGGCCCAGAGCTGAGAGGGGCCCACCTTCCCTATCACAGTTACATGTGCTATATTCTGAACATGTTTCAGCATTTGGTGGTACGTAGAGATCCTTTCAAACTTTTTCCTTGGGGCCTGCAATATATCTAGGTATGCCCCTGGACCTGCTCATTGTAGTGTGGTATAAAATTAACTGGAGGGCAGTTTAATGTTAAATAATATGAACTGGGGCACTGTAATGAGGCACAATATGAATGGGTAACACTATATATCATAACATGAATTGGGGGTACTGTGTGGCATAATGTGTACTGGCAGACCTGAAATGTGACATAGGGTGAATTTAAGCACCACTGCGATTCATAAAAGAAACTAGGGCACTACTATGGGGCATAACATTAAATAAAGCTCTACTATGGTTCAGAAAATGAACTAGGGCATAAGATTAACAACTACTGCTCTCTAGAAGCATTGGGATGGGGGCCCCTTCAAAATGTTGCTATGAGGCCAACAAAGTTCTGGCTACGCCCCTGAATGTACAGTTTAATAATGAATACCTACTGTATCTAAAAACTTAAACAACCTCAATCCTTTCCCGGCCTTACTAGCTATCTATGCCGTGTTTTTTTTTTTTTTTTTACTGCAATATAAGTTCTCTCAGTTCAATTATTAGTGCTTTGTAACAATAACCCGAGTTTATGATCTCAGTGATGCACAAGGTATTCCTTTTTTAATTCTTTGATGTTTCTGGATTAATATTAGTTGCAGACTGCTAGCATAGGATTTATATGAGCGGGAAAGAGATATGCTAGCGTATCAATGTATTGCTGAAGTTTTTTTTAAGGGAAGGGAAGAATGTTGAACTGAAAAGCCACAATTGTTGCAATTGTTACTTGCTGTGAGACCATTACCAAATGGATACAAATTTACCAAGTCCTGACATTAAGCCCACAAATAGCAAGGTAACCCTCAAAATCTTTTCTCCATATGATGAGCATTAAAACTCCCTTTGCGGAGTTCAGCTATCCACTTTTTAACTTTACTGTAGATACAGCAACTACAGATAATGCTATTGAGCATGGTACAAACGTTACAGATTGGAAGGGTCTATTCACTTTCACAAATCAGCTGGCTATATGTGGCAGAAAACAACATAAGAAGCACTCAGCCAGTCCTTGAATAATGATGGGCCGTGCTGTCAGGTAGCATAAGGCAAACTACATCTCTTTCTTACATTATAATAGTCTAGACTTTTCCCTTTCACTTCCTTAGTTGTCAGAATGCCTTTACTGATGAGGAGTATGAAGGGGCAGCTTAAATGATCTGTAGCAAATCTCAGCTAAGCTCACCACTCCTGTGACAGCTGCATGGGTTACTTTTCTAAAGTACCTCCTCCAATCCATGCAGGGATACTCTCACAATGGCAGGACCCATAGCTCTAAACGTCCAGATGACTGCCATCTCTGTACTGCCCCAAGGCGGATTTCCTCTAGATCCAGGATACAGCATCTCACATCTAAGGCAATCTCTGCCACTGAGGTACCGCTGTAGTGCTCTGTCGTGACTGCACTCCTGCGCCACTGAAAATCTGTTACACCACTTCTGTCCCTTTCTGTGTATAAACGGTCAGCTTGTGACAACTCCTTCTTGCTGCAAACGTGCGGCAAATTCCCAATTTACCACAGCGCAGTCCCGACTTGCAAATGTCTTTATGGGCAACATTAAGTAATAACAGGATAAACAACATTACAGTTTAAATATTTTGGGGGTGACTCAACTGTTTATCACACCCGATCTCTCGTGGGGGGGGGGGGGGGGGGCAGGGTGATTTTCAATTGTGTTTTTGTAGCATACCTACTAACTTTCATTGCCCTTAGATTGGGACATTAGCATGCTGATGGCATGTGCAACCAAAAAAGGGGTCTGGCCTCATTGTGAGGGGGTGTGGTCTCGGGTGAGTGGGGGTGGCCTCACAGCACATATCTGTTTTCATCTTTTTGGGGACATGTCCAGCACTCCCGAGCATCTAAGCAGCCCTTAGCTCACCTTCCTGCACTGATGGAAGCAATGTCATGATGATCAAAATTTCAGGCCTTGACAAAACCATAATTGATATAAAACACAATGCCATTTTATTTTCCATATTCTAATATTGTAGGTATTCAGATTACTCTCTTGACATTTGCCTTTGATTGCTACTATAGTTGCCCACACTCCTGGAATATCTGGGAGACCCCTGGACTACTGGGAGACCTCCTGGACTGTCTATTGGGTAGGTAAAACTCCCTGATATCTGCTGCCTCTCTGGAAATGCTGGATTGCATGTATTCATTCTACACTCTTCTGTTCCCCAGCGTGAAAGCATAGGCCACAAATCTCTTGGTCTTGCTTGATAATGTAATCAGCATCTTCCAGGACTGTGTTTGACATCATGGTTAAAGCACAGAGAGAAGCTGCAGGACAAATGCTTCCAGCCATGCAAAGAAATACAGTAAGTTACATCTTCCTGTTAGCAGAGAATAGTCCAAGCACTAATTAGTAGGCACTATGCATTAATTAGAACGTTGAAATAATTTAATATGTGTTCTACTTCTGAAATGCACTGAAACTAGTAAAACTTGGAACTGCTTTGCCTCACATAACCCAAAAGGAGCTGTAGCCAGGGACTGGAGAAAAATACATATTTAATAGTCACATATGTTGTACAGTGCATATAATGAATCACAGTGAGTTAATTGACATATTGCATATTACACAGCACACCAACATGCCACCAGGTCAATCATGAACGGCTTGGGGTCCAGAGGACAAAGTTTGAGAACCATTGTTTAAGAAAATAAGGTATAGCATGTATCAGTGCAGAAACAAATTCTTATTATATTATTTTAGTTTTATTTGTATTTGTTTAGGTTACGATAAATGTGTATAATAAATGTACTATAAAAAGAAAAGTTGTAACGCCCAAATACGCTTTTAACTGCAATCAAGATACGTTCTGCTCTGCTGCATACAGTATGTGCCTGCTATATGACTGGGAAACTTTACAGACCCATATGTCTTAGAGTCACCCATGTTACAAACTGCTTCTCTTATTTGAAACAAATACATTTCCTATTCTGCATCATTTAAACCGCTAAAAGCTTTTCTCTATCGTCCTAGTGGATGCTGGGGTTCCTGAAAGGACCATGGGGAATAGCGGCTCCGCAGGAGACAGGGCACAAAAAGTAAAGCTTTAGGATCAGGTGGTGTGCACTGGCTCCTCCCCCTATGACCCTCCTCCAAGCCAGTTAGATTTTTGTGCCCGGCCGAGAAGGGTGCAATCTAGGTGGCTCTCCTAAAGAGCTGCTTAGGAAAGTTTAGCTTAGGTTTTTTATTTTACAGTGAGTCCTGCTGGCAACAGGATCACTGCAACGAGGGACTTAGGGGAGAAGAAGTGAACTCACCTGCGTGCAGGATGGATTGGCTTCTTGGCTACTGGACATCAGCTCCAGAGGGACGATCACAGGTACAGCCTGGATGGTCACCGGAGCCTTGCCGCCGGCCCCCTTGCAGATGCTGAAGTAAGAAGAGGTCCAGAATCGGCGGCAGAAGACTCCTCAGTCTTCTAAAGGTAGCGCACAGCACTGCAGCTGTGCGCCATTTTCCTCTCAGCACACTTCACACGGCAGTCACTGAGGGTGCAGGGCGCTGGGAGGGGGGCGCCCTGGGAGGCAAATGAATACCTAATTTGGCTAAAAATACCTCACATATAGCCTCCGGAGGCTATATGGAGATATTTAACCCCTGCCAGAATCCGTTAAGAGCGGGAGACGAGGCCGCCGAAAAAGGGGCGGGGCCTATCTCCTCAGCACACAGCGCCATTTTCCCTCACAGAAAGGCTGGAGGGAAGGCTCCCAGGCTCTCCCCTGCACTGCACTACAGAAACAGGGTTAAAACAGAGAGGGGGGGGGGGTGTGGCTAGATGTCGAGCTGACTGGTTGTGTCCCAGGGGAGCTCGTCCTGCTGTGTCCAATATAACCCTCTTATTGGCGGCCCACCCGGAATATACATCCACCCAGAGGCTCATCAATCCCACACTAAGCCTCCTATACAGCAGGGGAAAAGCTGCGGAGCCGGGGAGCAGGTTTAACCTGCTCTTGCAGGTTGCGGCCTACCTCTGATCCTGAAGCCGGGACCTCGATTTGGTCGCCCCCCCCGGACATCCGGAGCCTCCGGGAGCCGTGTGAACACGGACGGCCCCCGCTCCTACTTACACCCCCTACACGCCGCTGACGGGAGCCAAACGGCAGGAGCCGTGTATCTGAGGCCGGGCGCTGGGAGCCGAGTAAGGCCGCGGAGGCACCCGCGAGTGTCCGGTGCCGGCGGCCATCTTGGGAGAGGCAAAGACGGGCGTGCAGATGCAGCGCTGCTGCGGACGGCCACTGCGCCCACACACAAAGTGGGGAAGACTGTGCTGAAGCTAGGAGGGTCAATAACGTCCCCCAGAGGTGGGGACCCCTGAGTTAACCCCAAATACACCAGGAGCTCAATAGCGGCGGCCATATTGGAGGTGGAAGGAGAAAGCTGGCTAAATAGAGCTGCTGCTGCTGCTGCTGCTGCTGCTGCTATTTACACCTCATTTACACCAGCTGAGGTACTCCACAGTGTCTCCCCACCTATCTGAAAACCCATTTAGAGCCACCTCGGAAGCGCGCTCCGGGACCGGAGCGCGACCGTCCCGGGACGAGTAGCGGCTTCTTCACTCCCCTGGGCTCGCTTACTCACCAGCCTTTTCCTGCCCTGAACCCTCTGGAAATACTGTGTGGCTGTGGATACCGCCACCTGACACCCAGAGCTGCAACCTCAGTTTCCCTTCCCCAGAGGGTGAATATCCTGCAGCACACAGATTACACAGAGTCTCCCTGGTTATTCCTGAACTCTCCACGGAAAACCCTGACCGCCGGCTGGCCCAGGTTGGAAACCAGGAATCACGGGACCAGGGAAGAAGCAAACGCCCTATGGCCCTGTTCGGCTCTTCAGTGCACATCGCTTGATTTCTCAGGAACACGCTGCCACACACCCGCCGCTAACCACTACAATACATAGGGTGCGAACTCCCCTGTGAAGATGATGCCCTTCTAACAACATGACTACTCCACCGTCGCTTCCTGCCTGAATAACCATCCACTACGGTCATCCTCTCTTTACCTATATGATCTACTAATCCCTCCAGGGACATCCCGACATGCCTCCAAAGAAATCGAAGGGGTCTAAATCTGCTTCACAAGTGAATTTTTTTGGGTCCTCCTCCTCCGGTAAGAAGTCTCGTACACCACTTTCCTCGCCAAATATGGCTCAATCATCTCAAGCATCTTCATCAATAATAAGCAACACGGCCCACGCCGCACAAGCTGAGATGGACTCTTTAGATGGCCCGGTCACGCTACGCTCAATCCATTCCATGCTAGCTTCTTTCAAGTCAGACATTACATCTGAGCTTAGATCCAATATACAAGCCCTTCGCTCTGATATTTCTGAAATCGGTGACAGAACAGACCACATTGAACACAAGATGGAGGAGCTAGTAACATCACATAATGATCTGATCTCCGCACATGACGCTCTCCTGGACGAGGTCGCTACCATCCGAGACAAAACCACAGATTTGGAGGACCGCTCACGTAGGAATAATATAAAAATAAGAGGCATCCCTGATGATGTTCCAAATGCTGACTTATATGGATACGCCACAGATCTTTTCCACAAATTGATACCTGATGTCCCACTACCTGACCTCCTGATTGACAGGATCCATAGACTCCCGAAGTCTAGACAAGCACCTGCTCAGGCCTCCCGGGACACACTTCTCAGGGTTCATTTTTTTCACACTAAGGAAAAGATCCTACGTGCAGCACTACCCTCTTCACCTACGGCGACTTGCCTGGGCCCTCTTCAACTTTTCCAGGACCTGTCTCCAGCGACCATGGCCAAAAGGCGATCATTCTTTAACATTACATCAGCCTTACGGAAAGCTACGGTCCAATATAAGTGGGGTTTCCCCACTAAGCTGATTGTGCTACGCAATGGCATAACCACCGTCATCACCACACCTGAGGATGGATCTAAAACTCTGAAAAAATGGGACATCCCTCTCGACATGCAGCCTGTTCCCCCGACTACTTCACCGAAACGGATTGCCCAAGACTGGACATTGGCCCCGGACTGAGAAACACTTGGGAATAACCATACGACAACCTTACGACAACTATTATCCAGGTTTCGTTTTTTCCCATACAGGCTCATCTGTAGCTATACTTCATTATACTATAGTTAATGCTTTGAGTCGGATGTTTAGATGTTTTTGTTTAAACTTAGATAGCAGTAGATCTGTCTATGTTTCAAATAGACAGCAAACGCCCATTTCCTATTATCTTAGGATGACCTACGCTTGTTTAGCTTTGTCTACTTACCTTATCTATTATTGTGATTGATGATTATATGTTAAACATGTTCTGGTTTGGAGGCGACGGTGGGAAAAGTTGGCTGGTATGCCACCCACCCACACCTGTCCGTCACGATACCCATGTGACGGGATCTCTGGCTCCTTTATGGATGCTATTTCTGTTTTTTTTCCATGTTTTATTTCTTGTTCTGTCTTCTACCCTCATATTCTTCTCCCTACTGATGTTGACTATTCTTCGGTCTTAAAGGACTGTGCCGATATGCATGATAACTGGATGCATGTGTTACTGATGTTTTTAGCCATGCTGTGTATCACCCCCTCATACCCTCCCTCATGGCCACCTTTCTGAGTCTTAATGTTAAGGGGCTTAACTCACCTAATAAGAGGCGCCTGGCCCTAAAATACTTTACAGATCAAAAGGCGGATGTAGTAGCTATACAGGAATCCCATTTCCCATTACACTCTCCCCCTCAGTTTTCCAATACCAATTACCCGGTTCACTATATCTCCTGTGGGCCGTTCAAGAGAAACGGTGTCGCTATCCTCTTCCACAAATCGTGCTCCTTCCAACTGGAAAGTAAATGGGTAGATGGCAATGGCAGATACCTGATTCTAGTGGGGAAACTACGAACCAAATATGTAACTTTGGTCTCTCTCTATGCCCCTAATTCTAATCAACCCAGATTTCTGAAATCCTTCCTTCAAAAGTTGTACAGTGTCAAGAAAGGAGCGGTTTTCCTGATGGGTGACTTTAACTTAGCCCCTGATCCTAATCTTGATAAATCCTCGAAACTCGACAAACAGTCCGCTAATGCAGCCAAAGCACTGGCCTCCTCCTTCTCACACCTACTAGCCGAATTTGACTTATATGATGCTTGGAGAATCAGGAATATAGGGGGCAGAGACTATACATTTTATTCGGCAGTGCACAGATCCTATTCTAGGATCGACTTGCTCCTGACGGATAAATGGACATTACAATCAATTCCCAACGTCAAAATATTGCCGATATCATGGTCAGACCACGCGCCATTACTTTGGACTTGGTCATACAAAACGCATACCCCCGCACCACGCCCCTGGAGACTGCGGGACTACATTTTGAAAGATGAGGACGGAGTCTCTATATTACGAGAGGCCTTGTCTTCTTATTTGGCCACAAACAGTCCCGCAGATACCTCTATCTCCAATCATTGGTGTGCTCTTAAAGCAGTCCTGCGAGGTGCAGCAATCCATGCCTCAGCTCATATAGCGCGTCGAGACCGGGAAGTTCAGTTGGCTTATGAGTTGGAGGTGACGACGCTAGAAACTAAACATAAACAATCCCCTACCGATGATATCACCTTAGCGTCCCTGACTGAAGCAAAGAGGAAACTGAACAGTCTCTACCTTTTGCACGTACAAAGAGCTGTCTCTAACCTAAAGCAAAAATACTATACATTAGGTAATAGGGCGGGTAAATTACTGGCGCGGAAACTCAGAGGGAAAAATCTTATCAATAGAATTAAATACTTGGCAAACTCAGACGGACCGCCGTCACTGAACCCTAAAGACATTGCAAACCAATTTGCCTCCTATTATAGGAAGCTATACAACCTCAAACAGGACCCCCTAACCCCGCAACCCTCCTTGCAGCTTATACGGTCTTTTCTAGATTCCATTAATCTACCTTCCATTTCTCCCGAGGATGCCTCCACACTTTGTACACCCTGGACTGAGAGAGAAATTCAGTCTTCCCTGAAAGCCCTTAAAAAAGACAAAGCCCCTGGGCCGGACGGGTTCATTAATCTCTTTTACATTACCTTTCAGGACTCACTCTCCCCACTCCTCCTTAATCTGTACAATGATGCTTCCTCTAACCCTTTCCCTAGAGAAATGTTGGAAGCACGGGTGATAACAATTCTCAAACCTGGCAAGAACCCATCCCTCTGCGCAAATTATAGACCCATAGCACTTTTGAATACAGATATAAAGATCTATGCCAAACTGCTTGCAAATAGACTGAACCCGCTGATTCCCGCATTGGTCCATCAAGACCAAGCGGGCTTCACTATCGGTCGCCAAGCCTCTGACAATACCAGGAGAGTCTTCTCCCTTCTAGAGGCCCGCTTCATGTCGCGGGAGCCCTTATTGTTGCTTTCCCTAGATGCGGAGAAGGCTTTCGACAGGATTCACTGGTTATACATGTCAGAAGTTCTTGCCAGGTTTGGGTTTACGGGACAATTTTTACAGAACGTCCTACGCCTATATACGCACCCCTCAGCACACGTTTTTAGTAACGGGTTTCTATCTGATTCTTTCCCCATCACCAACGGCACCCGTCAGGGATGTCCACTGTCACCATTAATTTTCATTTTAGCTATAGAACCCCTAGCAGAGAAAATTAGAGCGTCTACCCTAGTTAGCGGAGTCTACATAGGTCCCACACAACACAAGATTTGCCTGTTTGCAGATGACGTCCTGCTGTTTGTAACTAAGCCTGAAATTTCCCTCCCAGTTATCCACGATATCCTGCAAGACTACGCCAAAATTTCCTACTATAAACTAAATACGGCTAAAACAGAGGCATTAGCATTTGACATTGAACCAATCCCACTCCAATCCCTACAATCTACATATCCCTACGCCTGGCAGGATTCTTCCATCCAATACCTTGGGATTAAGATTCCTTCCAGTTCTCACTCCACGGTGGAGTGTAACTACCTTCCTCTCTTGGGCCAATTCCGTACCCTCACCAAACAGTGGACGAACTATGAAATCTCATGGTTGGGGCGCCTTTCATCAATTAAAATGATGCTCCTCCCTAAAATTCTTTACCTATTCAGAGCCATACCTTATTTAGTACCGCTTGCTCTCCTTAACAAATTTTATTCTGTCATGTCTACTTTTATATGGAAGGGTAAAAAACCCAGGATAGCTAGAAACCGTCTGTTTAGATCCAAAGGCAAGGGGGGTCTTGCATTTCCCAACCTTGAGCTATATCAACATGCATGTCTACTTGATCAGCTGAAGGACTGGCTCCAGACTGACCCCGTAAAACCCTGGGTAAATATTGAAAGTAATATGTGCACAGGATTCCCTCTCCCAGATTTAATCTGGGTCAAGCCACTACATAGACCCCCCTCTACCAAATTTATAAGGAGTATAACTAACTCTCTTAAGGTCTGGGACAGATTAGTTAATAACCTAGGCGACTGCCCGCTTCCCTCTACGCACCTATCCATTTTAGCAATTTCCAAAATACTCCCAGACCTACCAATACGGAACTGGCAGGAGTTAGGGGTTCGACAGATTAAGGATTTGTATGACAAATCAGAGCTTAAAACCTTCCAACAACTACAAACCCAATATCTGATACCAACAAAGGATTTTTACAAGTACTTACGTATCAGACATTGGATTAGGGCAAATATGTCGAACCCTCTCACCCCTCCTACCCCACCCCCATATATTTTAAGTAACTTTTCCTCCATACAGCACAAAGGTGGTATATCTCAGTGGTATATTACGCTCCTCTCCCCACTCAATGACAAAAAACTACATGTTCAAACACGGTGGGAATCAGAATTTAATATCCTTCTGACGGAGCAGGATTGGGAAAATATCTTTATGAACATCTTTAAAATGTCTCGGTGCATCAACCACACTGAAATGATGTTCAAATTGATCCATGGTCTATATCACACACCTGATAGACTCCATAGGATCTGGCCAGACTCCTCTAAATTCTGCTGGAGGCAATGTGGATCAGAGGGTACCCTAACTCACATATTTTGGACATGCCCAGTTATCAGACCTCTGTGGATAGAGATTTTTGGGCTAATTGAGAAGATCACAAAGGTTACCCTCCCCCACCGCCCTGAAATTGTCTTTTTGCATTACTTTCCCCCTCATATACCCTCTGAATATTCTTATGTGATAGGCCATATCCTTATAGCTACCAGGGCCGCAATTGCGCAATATTGGAAAAGAACAGACCCCCCACACTTATCCAAAATTATAACGTCAATACAGCGCAATTTTGAAATGGAAACTATGAGCATTAAATATTCTTTAGCTCCCCAATCTCCTCTACTGAAATGGCTACCGTGGTTTGATTATTACACATCTGGCACTAACCCCCGGATCACCTTGGCGGGTAATAGATGATGCTTAACCTCCTTCTTTTTCATTCTTTTATTTTTATTTACTTAGATTTAGATTTAAGTTTATACACTGCTTAACCAAATTGCAAAGAAATATGCGCAGGCCTCCTACAGTGTCCCCGAACGTCCGATGGTCAACATCCCCCCTATTCTGCACTATATTCCTTATCTATCTTTTTTCTTACTCCTTTTCCTCACTCCTTCTTTATTCCCTACCTTTAAGATCTTTAGTTTAAGTATTAATACTACTTTACAATTATATATTAGGATTTTCAGACATACAGATACTGTATTATTGGCTTTATTTTTGTTTACATAACGATATGTATGTTCTGTAATGTAAAAGCTTCTCTAATAAAAATTTCTTCAGTAAAAAAAAAAAACAGAGAGGGGGGGCACTAATTTGGCGATATGCTTATATATATATTAAGATGCTATAAGGGAAAACACTTATATAAGGTTGTCCCTATATAATTATAGCGTTTTGGTGTGTGCTGGCAAACTCTCCCTCTGTCTCTCCAAAGGGCTAGTGGGTCCTGTCCTCTATCAGAGCATTCCCTGTGTGTGTGCTGTGTGTCGGTACGTGTGTGTCGACAGGTAGGAGGACGAGGTTGGTGAGGAGGCGGAGCAATTGCCTGTAATGGTGATGTCACTCTCTAGGGAGTCGACACCGGAATGGATGGCTTATTTAGGAAATTACGTGATAATGTCAACACGCTGCAAGGTCGGTTGACGACATGAGACGGCCGACAAACAATTAGTACGGTCCAGACGTCTCAAAAACACCGTCAAGGGTTTTAAAACGCCCGTTTACTTTAGTCGGTCGACACAGACACAGACAGGGACACTGAATCCAGTGTCGACGGTGAATAAACAAACGTATTCCTTATTAGGGCCACACGTTAAAGGCAATGAAGGAGGTGTTACGTATTTCTGATACTACAAGTACCACAAAAGAGGGTATTATGTGGGATGTGAAAAAACTACCATAGTTTTTCCTGAATCAGATAAATTAAATAAAGTGTGTGATGATGCGTGGGTTCCCCCCGATAGAAAATTATGGGCGGTATACCCTTTCCCGCCAGAAGTTAGGGCGCGTTGGGAAACACCCTTTAAGGTGGATAAGGCGCTCACACGCTTATCAAAACAAGTGGCGGTACCGTCTATAGATAGGGCCGTCCTCAAGGACCAGCTGACAAGGCTGGAAAATATAATAAAAAGTATATACACACATACTGGTGTTATACTGCGGCCAGCGATCGCCTCAGCCTGGATGTGCAGAGCTAGGGTGGCTTGGTCGGATTCCCTGACTAAAAATATTGATACCCTTGACAGGGACAGTATTTTATTGACTATAGAGCATTTCTATATATGCGAGATGCACAGAGGGATATTTGCACTCTGGCATCATGAATAAACGCGATGTCCATAACTGCCAGAAGATGTTATGGACACGACAGTGGTCAGGTGATGCAGATTCCAAACGGCACAGTATGGCCGTATACAGGAAGAGGACTTGTTTGGGGTCGGTCCATCGGACCTGGTGGTCACGGCAACTGCTGGAAAATCCACCGTTTTTTACCCTAAGTCACATCTTTGCAGAAAAAGACACCGTCTTTTCAGCCTCAGTCCTCTCGTCCCTATAAGATCATATCTGCCCAGGGATAGAGGAAAGGGAAGAAGACTGCAGCAGGCAGCCCATTCCCAGGAACAGAAGCGTTCCACCGCGTCTGACAAGTTCTCAGCATGGCGCTGAGACCGTACAGGACAACTGGATCCTACAAGTAGTATCCCGGGGGTACAGATGGGAATGTCGAGGCGTTTCCCCTTCGCAGGCTCCTGAAGTCTGCTTTACCAAGTCTCCCTCCGACAAGGAGGTAGTATGGGAAAAAATTCACAAGCTGTATTCCCAGCAGGTGATAATTAAATTACCCCTCCTACTACAGAAAAGGGGTATTATTCCACACTATATTGTGGTACTGAAGCCAGAAGGCTAGGTGAGACTTATTCTAAAAAAAATTTTTTGAACACTTACAAAGGTTCAAATTAAGATGAAGTCACTCAGAGCAGTGATAACGAACCAGGAATAAGGGGACTATATAGTGTCCCGGGACATCAGGGATGCTTACCTCTATGTCCCAAAATTTGCCCTTCTCACTAAGGGTACCTCAGGTTCGTGGTGCAGAACTGTCACTATCAGTTTCAGACGCTGCCGTTTGGATTGTCCACGGCACCCTGGGGTCTTTACCAAGGTAATGGCCGAATTGATGATTCTTCTTCGAAGAAAAGGCGTCTTAATTATCCCTTACTTGGACGATCTCCTGATAGGGGCATAGTCCAGGGAACAGTTGGAGGTCGGAGTAGCACTATCTCGGATACTGCTACAATCAGCACGGGTGGATTCTAAATATTCCAAAATCGCAGCTGATCCCGACGACACGTCTGCTGTGCCTAGGGATGATTCTGGACACAGTCCAGAAAAAGGTGTTTCTCCCGGAAGAGAAAGCCAGGGAGTTATCCGAGCAAGTCAGGAACCTCCTAAAAACAGTGCATCATTGCACAAGGGTCCTGGTAAAAATGGTGGCTTCCTACGAAGCAATTCCATTCGGCAGATTTCACGTAAGAACTTTTCAGTGGGATCTGCTGGACAAATGGTCCGGATCGCATCTTCAGATGCATCAGCGGATAACCCAATATCCAAGGGTGTCTCTCCTGTGGTGGTTATAGAGTGCTCATCTTCTAGAGGGCAGCAGATTCGGCATTCAGGATTGGATGCTGGTAACCACGGAGCCCAGCCTGAGAGGCTGGGGAGCAGTCACACAAGGAAAAAATTTCCAGGGAGTGTGATCAAGTATGGAGACTTTTCTCCACATAAATATACTGGAGCTAAGGGTAAATTTATAATGCTCTAAGCTTAGCAAGACCTCTGCTTCAAGGTCAGCCGGTATTGATCCAGTGGGAAAAACATCACGGCAGTCGCCCACGTAAACAGACAGGGCGACACAAGAAGCAGGAGGGCAATGGCAGAAACTGCAAGGACTTTTCGCTGGGCGGAAAATCATGTGATAACACTGTCAGCAGTTTTTCATCCCGGGAATGGAAACTGGGAAGCAGACTTCCTCAGCACGACCTCCACCCGGGAGAGTGGAAACTTCATTGAGAAGTTTTTTCCACATGATTGTAAACCGTTGGGAAATACCAAAGGTGGACATGATGGCGTCCCGTCTGAACAAAAAACGGGACAGGTATTGCGCCAGGTCAAGAGACCCTCAGGCAATAGATGTGGACGTTCTGGTAACACCGTGGGTGTACCAGTCGGTGTATGTGTTCCCTCCTCTGCTTCTCATACCTAAGGTGCTGAGAATTATAAGACGTAGAGGAGTAAGAACTATACTCATGGCTCCGGATTGGCCAAGAAGGACTTGGTACCCGGAACTTCAAGAGATGCTTACAGAGGTCTTATGGCCTCTGCCGCTAAGAAGGGACTTGCTTCAGCAAGTACCATGTCTGTTCCAAGACTTACCGCAGCTGCGTTTGTCGGCATGGCGATGGAAAGCCGGATCCTAAGGGAAAAAAGGCATTCCGGAAGAGGTCATTCCTACCCTGGTCAAAGCCAGAAAGGAGGTGACCGCACAACATTATCACCACGTGTGGCGAAAATATGTTGCGTGGTGTGAGGCCAGGAAGGCCCACAAAGAAATTTCAACTCGGTCGTTTCCTGCATTTCCTGAAAACAGGAGTGTCTATGGGCCTCAAATTGGGGTCCATTAAGGTTCAAATTCGGCCCTGTAAATTTTCTTCCAGAAAGAATTGGCTTCAGTTCCTGAAGTCCAGAAGTTTGTCAAGGGAGTATTGCATATACAAACCCCTTTTTTGTGCCTCCAGTGGCACTGTGGGATCTCAACGTAGTTCTGGGATTCCTCAAATCACATTGGTTTAAAACCAGTCAAATATGTGGATTTGAAGCATCTCACATAAAAAGTGACCATGCTCTTGGCCCTGGCCTGGACCAGGCGAGTGTCAAATTGGTGGTTTTTTCTCAAAAAAGCCCATATCTGTTTGTCCATTCGGACAGGGCAGAGCTGCGGACTCGTCCCCAGTTCTCTCCCTAAGGTGGTGTCAGTGTTTCACCTGAACCAGCTTATTGTGCTGCCTTGCACCTACTAGGGACTTGGAGGACTCCAAGTTGCTAGGAGTTGTCAGGGCCCTGAAAATATGTTCCAGGACAGCTGGAGTCAGAAAATCTGACTCGCTGTTTATACTGTATGCACCCAACAAGTTGGGTGCGCCTGATTCTAAGCAGGCGATTGCTCGTTGGATTTGTAACACAATTCAACTTGCACATTCTGAGGCAGGCCTGCCACAGTCTAAATCGGTTAAGGCCCATTCCACAAGGAAGGTGGGCTCATCTTGGGCGGCTGCCCGAGAGGTCTCGGCATTACAACTCTGCCGAGCAGCTACTTGGTCAGGGGCAAACACGTTTGCTAAATTCTACAAATTTGATACCCTGGCTAAGGAGGACCTGGAGTTCTCTCATTCGGTGCTGCAGAGTCATCCGCACTCTCCCGCCCGTTTGGGAGCTTTGGTATAATCCCCATGGTCCTTTCAGGAACCCCAGCATCCACTAGGACGATAGAGAAAATAAGAATTTACTTACCGATAATTCTATTTCTCGGAGTCCGTAGTGGATGCTGGGCGCCCATCCCAAGTGCGGATTATCTGCAATACTTGTACATAGTTACAAAAATCGGGTTATTATTGTTGTGAGCCATCTTTTCGGAGGCTCCGCTGTTATCATACTGTTAACTGGGTTTAGATCACAAGTTGTACGGTGTGATTGGTGTGGCTGGTATGAGTCTTACCCGGGATTCAAAATTCCTCCCTTATTGTGTACGCTCGTCCGGGCACAGTACCTAACTGGCTTGGAGGAGGGTCATAGGGGGAGGAGCCAGTGCACACCACCTGATCCTAAAGCTTTACTTTTTGTGCCCTGTCTCCTGCGGAGCCGCTATTCCCCATGGTCCTTTCAGGAACCCCAGCATCCACTACGGACTCCGAGAAATAGAATTATCGGTAAGTAAATTCTTATTTTTAGACGACACAATATTACTTAATGCAGCAGGTCAGATTGCAGCACTAGATATGAATGGTGCCAGATGCATGCCTTCAGAGGAGCAGAGCATGCCCCCTTCCCTTAATCTCCCTGAAATGATTTTTCAAAAAGTAAGCAAGTATCATCAGTACACTGCAACTGGACAATGGCATGGCAATCTCAATTTGATTCCTAGCAAGGGTTTACAGAAAAATCCCTGAGACCATTTCAATTGTATATTTATTTTAAATAAATATTGTAGTAATGCGTTTAAAGTATTTATAAAGTAGAGAAAAGGGACTATGGACTAGAGGACTGACTGGGAAATGTTGAGTGGACACGGATAGTCACCTGAACATTGGGGGATGGAGAACTTTCCAGTAGCACTTTAACGTATTCTGGTACCCTTTTAGTGCATGCAGGGTGGAGGGCATGGCTCTCACGCACTGGTCAGGAAGTTGGTTGGTAAGAGAGGTGAAAGTTTCCAGAGAGCAGTGCTGATAACTGGGGACATTGGCCGGGAGTATCTGAGTCACTGGGTGGGGTGGGGGGGAATAAACTGGGTCTGTGAGTGCAGGGGCCCTAGAGACCCAGAGAGTGGAGCAACAGTGAGAGATGCTGATCCCTGAGCTCTGCCCACCTAACGGACAGCCCAAAATTATGTGCGTGATTACTGCATACAGTATTGCCTGCCAAATCCAAACTGCGAAGCCTCTGCTGTTTACCAAAGACAACACAGCTGGCAGTCACTCACCACAGCTGTCTGCCCTTCTTACTGTACCCCTCAAATCCAGCTCCTGCAGACAGAATGGCCCGCTACCCAGTCAGCTGTCTGTCACCATCAGCAGCTACCCTATCTCACCCTCTTACTGTACCATTCTAAAAGCTGTCTGCAAAATTAGTATGGAGGTGGCGGTTTCAGGCCAAAGCTGTATGGAATCTGGTGCAATTCCCCACAGAGTCCCCATGGTGGTGGAAGAACACAGCTGTGTGGAGGATGTGAGATGAGGAACCACAGGCTGAGCTGCTGCTGATCAGCTGAGTTCCGGGGATGAGTAATAGGACTTGTGGCCCGGCCAAAGGCTACAATGCCTGCTCTGAGCTGCAGAGGGAGCTGAGAGATGGAACCCAGAGGCGTAAATTAAAAGAGGAGGGGTAGGTGGTAGGAAGGCGGAAACAGGAAGTGTGTAAGCTGAACGTGCTGACTGGAGGGTAAGGGGCCCTATACACGGGCGCGATGTGTGCTGAGCGTGCGGGGGGAGCGCTCATTTCACCCAGCGGGTGAAATGAGCGACGTGCTAGATTGGCCTGCACGGCAGGCCAATCTAGCACCAGCGATAGCGATGCGTGGGGCTGCGCATCGCTATCGCTGTAGGGGCTACACATGAGTTATCCATGCTTAAAATCTAAGCAATTTAGTCAGATTGCTTAGATTTTAAGCATGGACCCTCCGGCTGCAGGGTGGGGTATTTGGGCAATCAGAGGAGCAAGAAGATGAGCTACTTGGGAAAGCAGCAATACAGCACAGAGATGCAGTGCTGGGGGGTGGGGGGGGGGGGGGGAACTGTGGTACAGACACAGCAAGATTTGGGGGAATTACAGAGGTTATCAGGAATACAGGGGCAGCATATATGTGATGAAAATATGAGTGAATGGCAAGAATGGGCACAGAATCAGAAAAAGCTGGTGTTAACAGAGGGAGCTTTGTATAAAGGGGAGGCAAATGGTAATATGCAGCAGGGTAGGATGCAGGTTTATGCTGTGTATGGGAGTCAGAACCAACAGCAAGTGTAAGAAGAGGCAGGGCCGTCTTTTCGTATGGGCTCAATGGGCTCTTGCCCAAGGGCCCCAGGAATATAAGGGCCCTAGGCTGATAGCCGAGGGTCCCCTCTTTCCAGAGGTACCAGATTTTTGAAAATCAGACCTGGGGAACCGGAGATATCAGACTTGAAAGCAGTGGTCCCCATCCAAGCCTGTTAATTGCTCTTCCCAGCCAGATATCTCGGGTTCTGTCTGACTTAGAGTATTTATGAGGGTATAAGCCTAAATCTGGGACTCTCCCCTTTTAGTGGACACTGGCAACTTGTCTCTACTGTGCCCAGAACCAGAGATATCAGCCTTCAAGCAGCTGGTCCCTGCTCCAGCTCTACACGCCTAATATGCAGTTTTAGATTTTCATTGGTGAATTGCTCTGGCTCCTGAACTCCCATTCAAAGCTAAGAAATATATTTTCAGGAGCTGGAGATATCTGCAGTCAAGCAAGCTGCCCTCCCACCGGAAAATGATAAATATTAAGCCCACTCCACTATCCACCCCTCCCGTACGTATTAAACACCCCCTACCACCCTAAAAGTCATGTACCAGGGCCCCTTCATTCAGCCCAATGCCTCCTATTGTTTAGCCCCATCTGTGCATTAAAGGAGTAGTTAGCAGAAATTACTGCTCCAGGTCCTACATGCTGAGCTTCAGACAGAACACCCCCTACCGCCCGCGGGACATCAAAGCTGCCGCCGATAGCACCCCCCACCCCTACCGCTGGAGGATGGGTAGGGGGCCCAGTGCATTGCTGTGCCCAGGGGCCTACACTGCTGTTAAGACGGCTCTGAGAAGAGGACCATGGGCGGGGAGACCACCAGCAGCAGAGAAGTGCTGTGACTGACAGCCAAGATTATGCCAACCTTTTCACTGATGATACAAGTAAAGAGGTTTGTATTCAGTGTGAGACTGTCATTCATCTGCATTTGCCTGTATTATTTGGCAGGTTTCAGCAATGTGAGACTGTGCATTACCCCTAGCCAAAGTTAATGTGTAATATACTATTGAGACGAAATGGAACCTTCATACAATTAAAGTCCTCTGAGTTGGTTTCAAATAAAATGTTGACTGATATGATGGGGGTAAGATTAGCTTTACTGCAGATTTCACTCTTGTCATTGTACATCTCAAAATATGCAAATTTGGGACAATGTTAACAATGGATAATAGTACAATATATGCTATCATGTAAACAACGGTATACATTTATATTAGAGCACAACTACCTGTGGTATCATGAAGTAGTACAAAATGGTGTAAGGCAAGCCTGGATAGGTACCGTGAACTGTATAACCATAGCTTAAATGTTTATTATTGAATCCTAACTTTTTGGGATAACTTAGAGCACAGGTTCTCAAACTCGGTCCTCAGGACCCCACATGGTTCATGTTTTGCAGGTCCCACCTGTAGATTTTTAAAATGTGACAGTTGGTGATACACAGTGCAGCTGCTGGGTGACATGGAAAACATGAACCGTGTGGGGTCCTGAGGACCGAGTTTGAGAACCATTGACCTAGAGAATGCAGTGCAGGCACCATTTAAATGACTGCTTAAAAAGATCCAGCTGTGATTCGTCTCACTGGCTCCAAAATTATTTATTTTTTGTACTTTCAGCTGTAATGCCTTAGACCAGTGGTTATCAATCTCGGTCCTCAGGACCCCAAACAGCTCACGTTTTCCAGGTCACCCGGCAGATGCACAGGTGTAGTCATTACGCACCGACACATTTTAAAAGATCCACAAGTAGAGCTAACGTTTTCATTTGTAATTCTGTGAGGAGACCTGGAAATCATGCACTGTTTTGAAGACAGAGTTTGAGAACCTGTGCCTAAAGCTGGGTACACACATTTCTGATCCTCAGCTGATCAGGTTAAATGCTGCCGATCAGCAGAGCAGTGTACCCAGTGGGACCCCTGTGAGAGGTGGCAGCAGCAGAGTCAGGAGTGAAGGTGAGACTGTCTGACACTGTTCCTCTAAGCCATAGGTCTGTAAACTCAGTCCTCATTACCCCACACAGTGCATGTTTTGCAGGTAACCCAGCAGATGCACAGGTGTATTGATTACTCACAGACACATTTTAAAAGGCCCGCCGGTGGAGTTAGTTATTTCACTTGTGATTCTGTAAGGAGACCTGCAAAACATGCGCTGTGTGGTGAAATGAGGACCGAGTTTGCAGACCTATACTCTATGGGATCGGGAGGTGGGTTTTTCAATACAAAGGATGCGACCTCCCAATCCCAACCATTATAAGCCATTTATTAGCTAATGCGCCTGCATCGCAACTACATACACACATATACAATCATCGGCCGTTTATCCAATATCAGAAGAAAAGGCTGACAATTGTATAGGTGTGTACACAGCTTTAGACACTATTCTGGTGTGGGCTGTGCAGCTGCTTGAGGGCCATGCGGCCATAACACCATGTGATCATTAAGCCAACGTGATAAAAGCTGACAGACCTTCCACAGAATGTTCTTCAGGAGCAGATTGAGAATGTTTCTACCTCCAGCATATGGAATAATTCTGTTACTTGTGAATATTGTAGCTGTCCAAGAAATTGCCAACATCATGCATTTATAGGAGAATTTATATAGCTATAACACACAGCAAATGTAGCATGATTATATATTTTGCCTTTTCAGGTTACTGCTTAATATGTAGTTTGGAATTTGCAGCATAGAATCACCAATCTTTTTCTGGCTCCCGATTGCAAATACAGGTTGAGTATCCCTTATCCAAAATGCTTGGGACCAGAAGTATTTTGGATATCGGATGTTTCTGTATTTTGGAATAATTGCATACCATAATGAGATATCATGGCGATGGGAACTAAGTCTAAGCACAGAATGCATTTATGTTTCATATACACCTTATACACACAGCCTGAAGGTCATTTAATACAATATTTTTAAAAACTGTGTATTAAAACAAAGTTTGCATACATTGAGCCATCAGAAAACAAAGGTTTCACTATCTCACTCAAAAAATTCCTTATTTTGGAATAATCCATATTTCAGAATATTTGGATATGGGATACTCAACCTGTAATTTTACTTTTCTTGCAGTGTTAATGTGAAGCAGCAATACCACATAGGTGGTTTTTCTTTATAAAATAGCATGTTATGTGCCTTAAAAATACATTTGATAGTCTACTTCAGTGGTGATCAAACTCTGTCCTCAGGACCCCACACAGTTCACGTTTTCCATGTCACCCAGCAGCTGCACTGTGTATCACCAACTGTCACATTTCAAAAATCTACAGGTGACCTGCAAAACATGAATGTGTGGGGTCCTGAGGACCGAGTTTGAGAACCTCTACAGGTGACCTGCAAAACATGAATGTGTGGGGTCCTGAGGACCGAGTTTGAGAACCTGTGCTCTACTTCCATCAGATTGGGAACATCAATGATTGCTAACAATTGCCTTCAGATGTCCATCTCTAATATGCAGCCTTCAGTAAATGCGAATATCCATGTCTTGTGTAGGTGCAGAATTGAGTCTTGGTAAGTACTATGTTTAAAGAGAAGGGTAACCTGAAATAAGAACAAATGTCAAAGAGCATACTGTAAGTAAAATTCATGTCCATTACTGCACTCCACACAAGTTGCACCTGAGCACTGCTGGATTTGCCTTTGAAAAGGAAGGGACCTGTGAGACACATGCTGCTGGAAAGGTATGTGGTCAGTTTGCCGGCTGTCAGGATCCCGGTGGTCAGGATACAGACACTGGAATCCTGACAATCGCTCGGAATCCCCACCTGGGTAGTGGTCCATGCCACCACCTGAGGGGGAATAGATTAGTGTGGCGACCAAAGGTCACCACCGAACCTGATGCATGGCGAGCGCAGCGAGCCCATGAGGGAAAATGCTGCGCTCGCCGCCGATATTCCAGCTCTTGGGATTCCGGCTTCAGCCTGCTGACCGCCAGGATCCTGACAGCCAGGATATCATACTGATCCCGCTGGAAATACCGGTACAACTGCAGATAATGCCTATTTTATATGAGATTCATAATGCAAACTCCAAATCTGGCCCAATGTGCATCACAGCAGGCTTTCATTTCAGATACTATTTTGACAATTCCACTCTTCTTATCCCAAACACTGTAAACCAGCTATGTTCTTGCCACTAACCAAGTTTCTAGACTGCAATACTAAAAACACATCAAAACATTCAAAAGCATAAACAATGTTGTGAATAGAAAAAAAGGCTAATATGGTACCATGAGAAGACCGCTTCTCCACCATTCAGTCTTATAAATGTGTCTACATTCAGTGATCTATTAAGTGTCAGTATAGAAACATGTAGAAAAATGTTCTACCTTTAAAGCACAACAAATTGAAAGCTGCAGCAGCTGTCCATTAAAACATGCAAAACTCATTCTCTGGTGCTGCCTGACTGGCTAAATGGAAGTGGGAAAACTGTATTCCAGGGCACTGAACAAAGCAAAATTGAAAGAGACGTGCCTGCTTTTTTAATTCCCCATCAATCTTTCTGACACAAACTCAGAGTATTGCACCTCGAACATCTCTGCAAACACTTATTTAACCATTGAAGAATAAAGGCACTGTGTATACACACCTACAGGTTACCCAATGTAACATTTTCTATTCTTGATCTTTACAATATTGTTAAGAACTCCATTTTGTTTTATAAAAGTTTTTATCAATTTATTAAGTGTTAAAAAAATGTCTAATTGGAAAGTCTTTACTATTACAAAATAACACTGGATTTTAACATTGTCATTCTGAAATAGGATGCATGTTTATATGGCTGTTGATAATACGTAAAATGAAGGTGCTGCCATATGTATGAGTCAGTGGGGGCAGATTCAACTGTTTCTTGCACCCCCTGCTGGGTGTTTATAGAAATGAGCAACTATCAGAGCTATTGAATTGTTGCTCTGATTAATGAGAAGCAGTTGTATTCAATGTTTACAGTGCTTCAATGTTGAAATTATTAAATATAAATAAGTGTTCTGATTATGGCTAGACAACTTTTTATCACTATTGTTAATATAGATATTTTCGAATTATAAAAATACAGCAACAAGCATTGATTCAAGCATTACACAAAGACTCCATTATTTCACCATCATGCCTTATTCTAAGGACAATTGAAAGTGTATTAGGTGTCAAACGTGGCACTTTAATAATTCTCTTAATCAGTCCTTTGTTGTTCACCAACTTGTGCTCTTAGTAGCCATTAACCTTTCCATTACATTGCCAATTTACAAATCTTTGCTTAGACCAGGCTTTCCCAACCACGGTCCTCAAGGCACACCAACAGTGCAGGTTTTAGCGATATCCAGGCTGCAGCACAGATGGTTAAATCAAAATAACTGAGCTACTAATTAAGTCACCTGTGCTGAAGCCTGGATATCACTAAAACATGCACTGTTAGTGTGCCTTGAGGACCGTGGTTGGGAAAGCCTGGCTTAGACTGAAGAAGGCACTTTCATATTTCTTATTGTCAGCAAATTCTGTAGCCTATTGCTTTAACACTTGACTTTATGCTAAGGTTCTACATACTTTTATAATATTACTATCCGCAAAATCTAGACAGTACTTTATGCTAAATTCATGGCTCTAATGATTTTGTGACAATTGTGTATCTTACTTTAATAATATATCATCCCCCCATTAAATGTGATCTTTTCCAGGCATTGTGTGTTCTGCTCAGTGTAACATACAGATGTCTCCTCATGCACTGTGGCTTCAGTCATGTAAACCAGGGGTGAGGAACCTGCGGCCCTCCAGCTGTTGCTGAACTACACATCTCAGCATGCCCTGCAACAGTTTTTAGCATGGCCAAATAGCTAAACTGTAGCAAGGCATGTTGGTATGTGTAGTTCAACAACAGCTGGAGGGACAAGGGTTCCCCACCTCTGATGTAAAGGAACCTTTCTTAGTGCACCAGCTCCCAGCAGCGCAGAGTATCTCTCTCACTAAAAATGTGCATCTTAGTCACATAATTAAAACTGGGAGTGACAAAACTACTTTGCTATGTTGCACTGAACAACTTGATGTGAGACATTTGTACATCTGTGTGCAAAGGAGTCTGAATCTGAATACAAAGTGCTGTGTTGCGGCGGACGTGACTTTTCTTCATGCCAATTTCCATTGTGCTATTACTGTGTGATTAAACTCACAGCCCAACTCCTGAAGTGCACTTTGAATTGTGTTTCGCTGCATCTGTGATGTAAGATACAAAATGTAAAGAAAAATATTGGATTTTAAACCTCCTGAAGCGACTCTGTCATGCCGGTGGCATATGGACATTAGGTGTATGAGGGCATAGCTGTATGTTGTACACCCAAGATGGCTGCCTCATTTGGTAATTTCGTGACTAGGATAAATAAGCCTTGGAATTCATGACCCAAAATGGCTGCTCTGTAATATGTTCATGGTTCTCTGTATAATCTGCAAATATAATGATCTTTTTCATGTTTATGATTTTTGTAAGGCTAAACATTGTAATAGATTTATTATTTCTGTAAAGGAGTTCTTTTGGGGAAAAGTGCAATTTAAACAAAATTATCATCATCATTATTATTCACTTGACCGCTTAGCAGAGGTCACACCTAATTAAAGAGTAAATGTATAAATAAAAAGGTATAAAAGGAAGTGAATTCATTAAACTAAATGTAGTAACATTTTCTGAGTTCTTGCCCTGCTAGCTGATTTATGTATGTTAACTGATTTATGTTAACTTAACAGGTGCTGTTCTAGATGGTACGTATAAAACTACTCATGTACCTGTAATAGCTAAAGTGGCATCTTCCAGCATACTGCATAACTATACCTTCCCTATCTCAACTATACATTTGAAAAACACAAACAAAACAAAAAAAGTAATGGATGTTCTCCACATTTGGGTAAGAGTTTCCACAAACCCTTCAAGGGGCAGACTACATGGGCCAAGTGGTTCTTATCTGCCGTCAAATCTTCTGTTTCTCCCAAACCCATGGTTTGCTCATTTCACACCCAAGCAGAGGAATGGGCACCACAATGCTTCATCAAGCCAAATAGGTCCACTACATATTTCATTATTGTGCAATGGTAAATCAATGCTATCCTTGAGCACCACACTAATACTCCTTTTCCACCAAAATCATGGGTCTTACCCGGGATTTGGAATATGGTTCCAAGTCTGGTCAGACTCGGGTCGATGACGTTCACACTGCACGAGTGCAGTGCCAGCACTTGGTGATGACATTACCTCCAAGGGTTGGAGACCACAGATCTCCCCTAAACGCTGGACCAGAGCGGCCCAGTGACCTTCATTTTTGTGTGTTTGGTGCTGCACATACACTGCATGCTCTTTAGACCCACCTGGTGTCTGGGAGAGTGTCTGATGTCACAGGTGTACGGGCAGGTAGAGGTAACAGCCTCCACATATGTAGCGGGGATGGCGTAAAAACCGGAATGGTCCGGACCATGCGGGCAGGCTATAATCTCTCCCACCCCGGTAACAGCTTTCACAGACACCTTCCCTTTTTTACCAATCACCATGCTGTAAACATGTCCTGGGTCAGATGACCTGGGTTACCAGTTTACACTGCCTCTTAACCTGGGTCCTACCCATGTCCAACCCTGCAAACCTATGCGGGTTGGATTCCCAGGTAACTGTACCCTTTTTTCTTTTTTGAGACATTTCTACTGTAACACTGGTTGATGCGCATTCATGTGCAAAAAAAATATGTTTGAAGGCAGTGGAAAAGGGATATTATTTAAGATATTTATTTGAAGGTTATTTTTATATAAAAAAAATGTATAATGGATAAAACTTAAAAATAAAGTTGTTGCTACTGTATCTGGCCCCTGGATTATTTATTTATTTATTTTAACAAACCTGGTAAACCCCTTAACTAAACTAAACAATCTTGAGTGGATTCTATTTAAGTTAAGAATTATTTTTAGACCACGTTACAGTAATGTAATTCAATCAGTGGGGGAAGGGGGCAGGAAAAAAAAAAAAAAGCTGAGCAAGGACATACTGCCAGCCGATGCAATCATGTTATCTCCTGCTATCTATAAAGACAATTATTGCCATTTTAATTCATGCTTTTAAGATATGTCATGAGGTTTTTGATAATTGGCAAACCAATTTACTAATACGTAATCTTAAGAAAAATTCTGCCTATTGATGTTATCGAGAAACTTTCCTGCAACACTGCATAATCCTAACACCCTCTAGTAGTCATTGAGTTTTATGGCTATTAAGAGTAATTAAAACTTTTAATTGCTGAATCCAGAAGCTTTAATCAGCATTAGAAAAAAATAATTGAACAGAGTCACTGAATTCAGCATTTCTATTGTTTGTGCAGTATCCCATGGAGATTCACATTCTGTTTCTGGTCTTAAGTTTTAGGGGCGGAAAAAGGACTTAATTACCTGGTGCTTTAAAATGTGCATTTTGTGATCAAGACACATTAAGTGACACTTTCCTTTGGACTTATTCAAAATAAATATATTCCCATAACATGGGCCATTACTTATCAGGTATATTTTTGACTAAAATTCAGTAATTTTTGTAATGCAGATAGACCTACTAAAAAAAATTCTGCAACAGCATTTGTATAGCTTATGGAGACTGCTGTGCATAATTCTCTGCAAAGTCTTGTAATACCACACTGAAAGCAGAAATAAATCTGGAAAGAGGCGATAACAGCTTCTGTTATGATTCTAGGTTCAAATTACCTGTATTAAAAGTAGGGCAGTCTCGATGACTTTTTCTTTGTCACAGTTATGACTGGCATAACTTGTGAAATCTGGGTGACATTGATTCCAGCACTTTCCCGCAAAGTTGGCTTCATAACTATTCATGTGATCTCACATTCCCTTACCTTTCTTCTTCACTGTAGAGGTAAACAGGGTGTTTCAGGCCTGTGTGTGATTCCAAAAATCACAAAAATAGGTCATATAATGGACCTAAAACTGATTTGAGTTAATGCTGGAGTCATTTAATTACTCAAATGTGGAATATAAAAAGTTAAGAATGGATAACCTAACTTACAGTTTAGACACAGTTTCCTTTAGAAGCAAATATTGTGAAGCATCTTGCAGATATCTACAGTAAATAGCAGAATGCATTTTTTTTATTTTATTGAGGAATATGTTTTATGTTTACAGATGTACAAGCAATGTTAAAAAAATAGCATGCTCGCTATCAAATTGTACATATGTAGAGTACAAAAGGGCTTCACATGGCGCCGTACTTCTGATGAATGCAGCCTACTTGTCATGTCTCTAGGGTTTTCGGAGTTTGGATCAGGAACCGCGGAACTAGCTTTGTATGTAGTAGGATAGCAAACTTGAGGCATTGATTAGAAAGTCCTCTGCTCTGTGAGTATAAGAATGGGTGATCTTTTACAACGTTAATGGGTTTCACTGACAAACATTTGCTAAAAATGTCCTTGGAGAAGTATGAAGTATGAACGTTAATGATAATCAGTTCATATAAAAAGAAAATAACAGTTTATTTCCAAGAATAACCTTACTCAAGGTTTTATCATCCCATGAAACATTCTGGAACATATGAAAGAATTTGCATATATTTTGTATAGTAATTCTGATTAGATAAAGAATAAAAAGATGATACATTTTAAAAGACTCAATGTGAATAGAGAGATTATATCACAACATAATCAACACTCTACCACCAGGCTCTTATAGCAATACCATTAGAATTCCATAAGATAGTGCTATACTAAAATTTATATAAATGAGAGCACTACAACAAATCAGTCGCTTGCTGTAAAGCAGCATTAGTGCAAATAAATCTAATATTAAGTACAGGTCCAAACAAAAAGCTGCATCTCCAGATCTTAACATTTCTTTAATACTGTACATAACACAATAATAGATCAAGCTGCACAATAAAAAGCCTCCCTTCATAGCCTTTGCCATTTGCAGCCATCTAGCAACAGCTAGGGCCTAAGCCGCATAACTCCCAAATCAACTCTGTGTGGTAAATAACGAGAGAAGAAAAAAAACTTTGCTTCTATTTACTGTGACTAAATGATGGGCACATGCTGAAATGGGAGCCAAGATGAAAAAAACAGTTCTGCTGATTACAGTATCTGTGACTATCCATAGCTGGTGTCAGGGCCGGACTGCCCATCTGGCACTTCTGGCATATGCCAGGAACGCCGATGATCTGGTCCGATCCCCACAGAGAGCCAGGAAGGCTGTATGCTGCGCAGCTTCTGGCTCTCTGCTTTAGCCATCCCCCAGCCCGTGTCTGTAATAAAGATGGGGGAGTGCTGCAAGTCCACGCACCCTGACTTGTGGCACACCCCCATGAGCCACATTAGAGCACCCCCCTGAAGTTTATGTCTGTACAAAAGATGGAGGCGTGCTGCGTGTCCACACCCCCGACTTGCGGCATGCCCCCGTGTGCCATTTTCGTGCGCGCCTGTGATGTGTACACAAATGCAAGCCTGAAAACGAGAACCCATACGTCCCTGGCTGGTGGAATGAAAAACATAGTGGAGTCATCATAAAAAATCTTATAGCCATATGTGCCTATTTCTGGACACCATAGGTGACATTCACATTGATTAGAGCACAGGTTCTCAAACTCGGTCCTCAGGACCCCACACAGTGCATGTTTTGCAGGTCTCCTCACAGAATCGCAAGTAAATTAATTAGCTCCACCTGTGGACCTTTTAAAATGTGTCAGTGAGTAATTAATACACCTGTGCACCTTCTGGGTTACCTGCAAAACATGCACTGTGTGGGGTCCTGAGGACCGAGTTTGAGAACCCCTGGATTAGAGAATATGGCACTTTGCTACTCTCTAGAGGTAGACTAGGGTTCAGAAGAGGTAACAGAATCCTCTGTCTCATCTAGAGGCCAGATTGGGACTACTAGATAAGACACTTTCACCCTCATTTTAGAAGAATAAATAATACTCCTTTCAGACCACCAGCTTGTAACCCAGATTATTGCACATAAGCACGCACTAACCCGGGTTGCTGTACAGTCTGAAAGGTGCCAGGGGAAATTTCCCAGGTCGACCAGGGTTGAATATGGCTTGAAACCAGGTGGCTGTGTTTAATTTTCTTAAATGGTCAACTTCAGTCTGAGATAATAATCAGTTTTTAGGAGAAACAGTAACCAACATTTAACTTTATTACATTCAGTTGCCTTACTCAGATTTTACAGATAAAATGCTAATAAAGAGCCAGTACAATTAAACTGTTGCACTGGTTTCTTTACTTGTACCGAGAACAAGGAAATGAATCATGGCACTGAATCACTATGGGGTTTATGAATCATGGCACTGAATCACTATGGGGTCTATTCATGAAGCAGTGAAAACAGTGGAGAAGTAAGCATGTGGAGAAGTTGCCCATGGCAACCAATCAGCTACTCCGTACAATTATATAGTATGCAAGTGATAAATGTTACTTAAATGCTGACTGGTTGCCATGGGCAACTTGCACTGGCTCTCTTCTCCACACTTTTCACTGCTTCATGAATAGACCCCTAGGTGTGTTAGTAACCTCTAATGTAGCCCATCTAAAAGGCAGTTAGCAGAGATACTCTATCTTTCTGTACTAGAAGGCCAATCTTTTAACAGTGTTGCCAGTGCTCACAAGAAGGCTATGTCGTTCTCTACAGCTGGTTTATTTGCCCTAGTCCTAAAATTTCATATCTTCCCAAATCTGTGTAATGTGGTTTTGCCTAGCCCAAGCTTAATGACGATGTAAAACACAACATAAAAATAGATAATAGGATTGTTCAGAAACTATTTCCTGCAAATCGGTTGCTCATCTCCAGCATGGAGACTGATCTATGATACTACTGCCAATTTAAGCTGTAAAGAAGCAGAGATAGCCAGAGGTAATTTCCCATCAGCAGATCTGGAGCCATTATTGCATAGTCTTCCAAGTAAGAAAGAGGGAATACCAAATTCTAGAAATACATTTTTTTTTTACCAGTCCTGAGTAAATATCTCAAAGTACAAATTCATGTTACAAATGACATAGTATGGCCTCGGGCTCTCATTTAAACACTTCCAATGTAGGGTTTACTTATCTCACAAATGGTTTTATTCATTTAAACATCTTTCTGGAATTAGCCCTGTCCCAAGGGAAAACAGAGCTTGCAAATATTGACACAAAAGGCTGGATCAGTCACGCATTTGTTACATATAGTTACATTGTTAGTGAGGTTGAAAAGAGGCAAAATGCCCATCCGGTTCAACCTGTATTCTGTGTTAAGCTGTTCATATTATAATGCACCTGCTGAAGTAATGGTTTAGTACCAATTTACTTTCCAACTGCAATAGTACAGCACTTTACAATGGGAACAACTGCAATAATAAATCAGAACTAGCTATTAGCAAACAGAAAATAGGTAAGAGGGCACTTTTTGCAGGCTTATTTACTATTGGAATATCGGAGTTTGATACATGGAGGTTAAGTGCAACAATATTGTACAAAGGTTCAGACAGATATCAAGGGAAAAATGTATCAGTAATGCTGTATTACACAGTATTATTGGTCTGGGGGTCAGTGGGTCGTTTGAGTATATGGGCTTGTTCAGTAATAAAAAAAAAATAGACACATTTTGTTGGAAATCCTAATGCAAAGACCTCAGACCTTGGCAAGATCTATATTCCAGAAGGACAATGACTTTTAGCAAATAGGTTGCCATATTGGAATGGCTTAAATAGCAAGGAAATTACTCCGGAGCACAGTCACAGCTTAATTCTATCCAGAAGTTGTGGTATGATATGACATTTTATATTTACAAACGGTCCGCATCCAATCTGACAAAGCTCAAATACTTTTGCAAACAAGAATAAGCAAAATTTGCTGTATCCTGATGTCTACCTAAACAGAATACATAAAGAGGTTCAAATACAATTATTGATTTTATTTAGGTGTTATGATTAAGAAAAAAACTAAAGGGCATATTTATTATCGTGTCCTAGACCCAAAATTTCTTATCACAGCTACTTGAAGCAACAATAAATTAAGATTTGCCAGGATGCATGAAGAAACATTTGCAGGGACAGGGGCTTTGATAGGAGCTCATTCCTGTGTTTAAGAAGTGAAGGGATTGCATTAGCAATTCTCCTTCAAGAGCCATGTGCACTACTGCGCAAAGGATGGTCTGCTGACCAGGCATGCTCAAGTGGTGAGTGCTCAGGGAATAATCCTACGAATCTATATCCTTGTACTTTCGGCAGTGTAGACCATAGGATACACCAGCTAAAGCCATGTGGAGATGGTGTTGGCTACACTATTCTAAAGCTTAGTAAATCTGGGGGAAAAAATAGCTCCCAGAGAAACCTACAGGGGCTGCTTTCCCTATACATTAATTCAGGGGATACCCATCGTTTGCAGAGGATATCCCGCAAATTATAATAAATAGGCCCCAAAGAGTTATTTTAATATTTCACTACCTGCCATATACAGTAGTAAGTCATACATATAAAAAAAACATTAGATTACGCATTATTTTTCCTTAACAGGTTAATTAACAAAGCAATGTGTGTAATGTAACCTAAAAAGAAGTGAAATGACTACACTACTGTATCTACTACATGATCCACAGCTGTAGGCAAATTGAAAGGTAATTAAAAAGCCAGTAAGGAGAATCTGGCAATCTTCCCAATGCTTCAAGCCAGTACAGTCAGAAAAGTCAGAGTAACTAACTGTATTGTTAATAAGTCTAAAGCCTGGATCAGGTTTAGCTGACAGTAAATATGTGATAGATCAGAGCTTATCTAAACACTACAAGCAGCACAAACTCATTACTTTTCTGGGATTAATACTTGTGGATGCAGCATGGCAACTCTAATAATAAATGCCATCAAGTTATCATTAAATTCATATTGTAAACTTTTAAGTTTGGTATAGTCATGAGATAAAATGAAAGATGATCACATCCCCTTCTAAAAGGCAGGACACTATTTGTTTTTATTATCCAGTAGCCACTTGTGCATTCTATACCAGACATTAGTTTTGAAAGGAAACTAATTTTTCTAAATTTAAAACAGACCGTGCAGAAATAATATAAACACAACACAAACCATAAAAACATAATACAGTATTCCGCCATTAGAATGTGTATTATTTTGAATCCGTACAGTGCCCACCACAATGTGAGCAACAGACAATCTGGGAACCCATGTGTCACTCAAAAGGCTTACCAATAAACCCTATGTATAATACAATTACTACATTTTAATTAGAGATCCACAGCCTGGACTGTAATGGCAGAGTTTGTGAAACTCTGGGATATGAAATGGACTGAAGAATATATGTAACCTGAAAAAGAACCTGAGCGGAAGCACACACGCTCATATTTAGTTTAGAATGACAGTCGGCAAAAATGTCCTGCAAGCCCAATCGCTATTTCATTGTAACGAATGGTCATTACAATGGGATAAAACATAGGTGGTTGCCAGGGAGCACAAAAAAGAAAAGAAAAAAAAAAAAAAGAATCTTCTATTAGATGGTAAATGTAGTTCCCTTCCAGGCACTTACAATCTACCAGACCATTAGTTGCTAAAGCAAATTACCAGCTGAGTACACGGATATGCATCATTCATATAAGATTTTACAGCATTACTTTTCCTATGCGTTTCCTCGATCAATGGCTCAAAACAGATAGCACTGAAGCCAGTGTGGTGTAGTTTCATCAGCATTTCCAGTTCTACTACCATATGACATGTTTACTGAGAAAGAAAACAAAAGTCTATTTTTTCCTTAAACTTGCAGTGAGGCATTTAGAGCTTCTCCCTGAAATGTCTTTTGTGCTCCCAACAGCCCTTTTTACTACTAACTGCTTACCACATGGCCCATTGAATTTGCAGCTTCTTGGCCATAAAGTCAGCGAGGATGCCTTGGTTAATTGCGCAGTGTGATGCCTCCCACAAAACATTAGCAAACTACTTAACTTGCAAAGGCAGTTATCAGCTCAACATGCTATACCGAACAAAAAAAATTACAATTTATTGGAAAAATGTAATAATTAGGAAACCTCAAAATGATTCATCACAGTACAAAAATGTTGTATTATTTAGCCGCACAAAATGACAGAAATAAGATTTTTTTTTTACGTAGACGATTATAACTTTGCCTTAAATGCAATACATAGTAAATCAAAACCATGAATACATTCCTGACATTTCTTTCATAGATATAACAGTTTAGAGATTTTTAATAGTCAAGGCATGTATTAAAAATAAAACAATTGTTATTTTCAGCTGTAATGCAGAGGCAGTGGGTATAGGCAAATTCAGCTTAAATAATACATAAAATTGCTTTTCAATAGTTCTTATCATGAAGCTCTGCTTTCCCAGAGAACTGTAAGGCACACGGTTAGCTATGTTATTTATAAGCTTTAGTTTAATGGAGGCGGCAGGATTTCTGTGGGATTGCCTCTAAATTTAAAGCAGCAATCAGTTCTAAAGCTAAGCAAGCCATATAACAGATTGCTGCTTTAAATTTAGCAACGCGCTTACTGAAAACCAGCCGATTCTGTGAAATTGGAACCTATTACATAACCCCCATAACATAACTATTACATAACTCCACAAGAAGTGGTCTAAGCTTGCTGTATTTTCTTTGTACTGTGTATGTAGTGAGCATTGCAAAACAACAAGACTTATACAATTCTTTTTAGCACAATTATGTGAACAAACCCTAGCACGCTGAAATTCTAATTTCCTACAGTGGGATAATGCATGTTCTTGCCTTGGTTTAACTAGAACTTAAGCAAGTGGACAGGTTACAGTCTTATAAATTGACCTATAAATAGCTCAATTGTAATGAAGGTAAGCATTACTGAATAAATATGTATTTAAATAATGTCTACAAGTCTTAAGTTACTATTATAAGATTTAAAAACAGATCTCATTTTAGTGCTGTATTTATTAAAACATGTACATCGCAAAATCACTGTGTTAAAAAACACTTTTAAAAAGGCACGTTATCACTGAATATTGTTAGTATGTACGGTATGTTAAAAATCATGTTTGAAATATATCTCTCAATACATTCAAACAGTGACTGATACAGCTACTCCATAAAACAGAAAATGAATTTTGACAAATGTGGCACAAAAGTTTATACATATGCAATAGTGTAGTTATTAGCGATATCTAAATATATTGAACACAAGTACATTTTGATAAGGTATTGCATTATTCAAATAAGAGCAACACAAAAAGATTTTGTATTTACTAAGTTTGGAATAACCAATAATTTACACAACCAATTAACAGTGGCTGGTAGTGTCTGATTAACCACCTGATTAGCCAGCAGTCTAGAGCCACCAGGAGTCTTTGAAATCTTGTGGCTGACCCTCTGGGGAACAGTCGCCTTGTAATCTGTGCTGTGTATCAGCCACAGATGATCTTTCTTCGCCACGTCCCAGTCCTCCGCTTCCCATCTCATGCTGTGTTCACTGACACTGTTTGTGTACACCACAGGGCCAGGAAGAGCTGCTGGTCGCTTACTAACCGGACTTGCTGGACCTCTGTCATAGTTTAATAAGTGCATTGGTGTGCTAGCAACACGGCCCTGGGGTCCCCACACTGTAAACCCATAAAGTTATACTCACCACTCTGGCGGGTGGCATAGTTAGACAGAAATCCCCAGGGAAAATGGCAAGGCGACCATTTTCACGGTAATTTGCATATGTGCAATACAGATATTATGGGGAACAAGGTGTGGATGCCATATTCCCAGAGACCTATGCATGTGCAGTACACTCTGGTACATACTGTAGTTAGAGTCTACAGCTTTGTGAGCACTACGTCCACTGTCAGAGAGGAGGGGGCCTGCACAGAGCATGCACATAGCCCCATCCTTTCTTAATTCACCCCTGAACTGGGGAAGTCGAAATGTGTAATTACTGTCCTGCCAGTCACTAAATGTACTTTGCTCTTTCAATCTGAGTGCTCTGTATGGACAGCACTCACATGGATGCTGTCTGTATTGTATGGCAGACCCTAGAACTTTCATTGTATAGCAGTCACTAAGATGGTGAGTATTGTCAATGCTGGCAACGGTCTCCAAACTTGCACCCCCCCATGGGAGCCCATTCCAGTGCCGGACTTGCAAAGTTCTGTTGCATAAAGTTGCACTTCCGAATTCATCATGGGTAATTGGATTGCCTACTATGTATGTATATTACTAATGGATGTTTCATCTTTTCCTAACCACTTTTACATACTTCACAAATGTCCCTATTTCAGCAAGGCCACATCCCTGTGCTGCTGAGGCCACACCCCCCTCTCAGATGCACACACCTACAGTATGGTGCACGAGGTTCCCGCATTCTAATCATATGTTGGAAGGTATTCTTATGTTATTAATTGGAGATGAATTTGTTTGAAAGTTTGTTTTTGGACTAGTGTTTCCAAAACGTGGTCTTTAGAGACCCCTTACAGTGCATGATTTACATATCTCCTCAGTATAACAGAAGATAATTTGTACCACCTATGGATCTTTTAAAAATAGGTCAGAGACTAATATAGAACCATAGAAATATAGAATGTGATGGCAGATAAGAACCACTTGGCCCATCTAGTCTGCCCTGTTTTTACCTCAAACCTTATTTGATCATTATTTTTTTGTAAGGATATCCTTATGTCTATCCCATGCATGTTTAAATTGCTCCACTGTCTTAGCCTCTACCACCCTTGCCTCTGTCCCACCTCAGCTTCTATTCCACTTGTCCACTACTCTTTCTGTGAAGTCATTTTTCCTCACATTTCCCCTGAACCTACCTCCCTCCAGTTTCAGTGCATGTCCTCGTGTTCTAATACTTCTCTTCATTTGAAGAATGTTTACCTCTTGGACTTTGTTAAAACCCTTGATATATCTGAAAGTTACTGTCATGTCCCCCCTTTCCCTTCTCTGCTCCAAACTATACATATTGAGATTTTTTTTAATCATTCTGGGTATGTTTTGTGATGTAGGCCATGCACCATTTTAGTTGCCCTTCTTTCTACAGTCTCCATTGTATAAATATCCTTTTGAAGATATGGCCTCCAGAATTGAACACAGTATTCTAGATGAGGCTATACCAATGACCTATACAGTGTCAGTATTATTTCTTTCTTTCTGCTGCTGATCTCTCTCCCTAGGCAACCAAGCATCTAACTAGCCTTCCTCACTGCTTACCTGCCTTTAAGTCACCTGAAATAGTAACTCCTAGATCCCTTTCCTCCTCAGTAGTTTTCAGTATAGTGCCATTAATACTATTTTTAGCTTTTGGATTTTTGAGACCCAAGTGTATTATTTTGCATTTTTTGGCATTAAACTGTAATTGCCATGGCTCTTGACCATTCCTCTAGTCCAGAGATGGCCAAACCAGTCCTCGAGATCTACCAACAGTTCACATTTTCCAGACCACCTAGCTGATGTACAGGTGTAGTCATTGCTAATTAAGATGTGCTGTATTCATTCCTAACTGGCAATTCTACAGATCTCCAGGAGGCCTGGAAAACATGAACTGTTGGTAGATCTCGAGGACCGATTTGGCCAGCCCTGCTCTAGTCTACCTAGAGCCTCAATCATTTGTTTTACCCTTGCCGGTGTGTCTACCCTGTTGCATACCTTTGTGTCATCTGCAAAAAGGCATACTTTCCCTTTAATGTCATTTGTAATGTCACCAATAAAGATATTAAAAAGCACTGGTCCAAGACCAGATACATGTGGGACTCCACTGGTAACATTTCCCTCCTATGAATGCACTCCATTTACTACAACCCTGTTTTCTGTCCTGCAACCAAGATCTTATCCATTCAACCATATTAGTATCCAATCCCAAGCTTTTACATTTATTTAGCAGTCTGCAATGTGGGACAGTGTCAAAAGCCTAACTAAAGTCTAGACAAGCTATATCTATGGCTCCACCTTTATCTATTACCTTAGGCACACAGTCAAAAAAGTCAATAAGGTTTGTTTGACATGATCTCCCCCCGACTGAATCTATGCCATTTGGGATCCTGTAAATTGCTGGATATGACAATCTACAACGCTTTCTTTTAAGAAAGTTTTCATCAATTTCCCTACTACGGATGTAAGGCTCACTGGTCGGTAATTGCTTGCCTCTTCCTTGCTTTCACTTTTGTGCAGTGGGACTACGTTCGCTCTTTTCCAGTCCTCTGGAATTACTCCTGTAGCTAGTGACTGGTTGAATAATTATGTTAATGGTGCTACCAGCACCCCTTTAAGATATTTTAGTATCCTTGGATGTATCCCATCTGGCCCCATTCATTTATCCACTTTCAGCTTCAAGAGTTCTGTTAGGACCTTCTCCTCTGTAAATGTACTGGTTTAATTTTTCTGAATATCCCTGCAACTTAACTGTTGCCCCTTCCCCCTCTCTCAGTAGTAAATACTGAGCAAAAATAATTATTAAGATGATCTGCTATTACATTGTCTCCCTCAACAAGACTTCCAGCCTCTCTGTCTTTAGTCTTATTATTCCGCCTTTTGTTTTTCTCCTTACGCTTATATACCTAAAAAAGTTTTGCCTCCTTTACCCACTGACTGGGCCATTTTCTCCTCAGCTTGTGCCTTTGCTTATCCGATTACCTTCTTAGTCTCCTTCTGCCTAACAAGTTACATCTCTTTGTCTTCATTATTTGGTGTCTGCTAGGGTAGCCAAACCTGGGCCATTTTTTCAATCCCGGGTATCGGGATTGAAAAATGGGCAATCCCAGGATTGTCTTTTAACTATGTGTCTGCCCCCTCGCCCCGCACACATACCTAACCGTATACCGCAGGTGGGAATCTCCACACTGTCTCTCTCTCCCCCAGCAGCAGCGCAGCGTGACCTCGCGCTGTGCTGGGGAGCCGAAAGGAGGAAGCCGGGCAGTATTTGAGCGTCCTGTGGATGCTCAACACTGATCCCTCAATCCCTGGGATTGGACCTTCCAATCTCGGGATTGAAACCCGGACAGTTTAGGCCCTAAATCCCGGGATCCCGCCAATCCCTATCCTGGGATTGGCCTCCCTAGTGTCTGCTTATATTTCCTAAAAGCCATTTTTTTTGCTTTCACAATACTTGATACTTCTTTAGCAAACCACACTGGCTTCCTTTTTCTTGTGTTTTTCATAACACTTTTGATACAAAGGTCTGTTGCCTTTAATATTGCACTTTTTAATGTTTCCCACCTCTCCTGCACTCCTTCCAAGTTCCTCCACTCTGCCAAAGAATCGCTTACACATTTTCCCAGCCCTACAAAATCAGCCTTCCTAAAATCTAACACCTTTGTTATTGTATGGGACGAGTCAGTCTCTGTCTTTATGCTGAACCATATTGCTTGATTATCACTGGATCCCAGGTTTTCACCAACTTTTACATCAGATATTCTGTCTCCATTTGTAAGTATTAAGTCTACTACCGCATCTTTCTGAGTGGGCTCCCTCACCAATTGGTGGAGGGATGCTTCCTGCAAGGAATTCAAAATGTACCTACTTCTAGTGGAACTAGCAACAGACACCTCCCAGTTTACACCAGAAAGATTAAAGTCTCTCATGATTATTACTTCTCCTTTTAATGCCATTTTAGTGATGTCCTGCAATATATACATCAATGCACCAATAAGGAAATCAGGAAAACATTAATGGTGATGGGTTCCTGAAGACTAAGTTTGGACTTCACTGCTATAGGCCGATTATTATTAACACTGCATTACATACATATTTCAGAGTATATGGAAACAAATTAGTACATATATGTCCAGGGATAGCACTAGGTTCTTCTACCACTCCCCAAGACTCACTCATTTGCTCAAATGCCATGGCTTGGAATGTGAAATGGTGCCCACATCCAGAAAAACACACATTAAGCTCAGGTTGGCTGGCGCTGCCACATTTTTAATGGCTTACTGTAAACATAGGCCCTCTATAGCTAAAGCAGAGTTTCCCAAACTCCACCATTATAGTCCAGGTTTGAAGTATATCCATGATTGAGTTCAGATGGTTAAATCAAATTGACTGAGGTCAAGCATGGATATCCCAAACCTGGACTTTAATGGCAGAGTTTGTGAAACTCTGGACTAAATTATTATATACACTGAACTATATATAATAAATACTATATGATAAATAAAATACGTAAGTGTTAATTATGCACCTTCTTAGAATGGTCACACTCACTAAAATCAAGCATTTGGAAATCCCCTCTAGAAATCCTGAAATTGCCCCTGGTGTAGATAAAGAAATGCAGTATGTACTTAGATCTTTAGGGTAGGTAAATTCATCGAATAAATGTAGTATTCTTTATGTTACTTATTCAGGGGTGGTACAACCAATGGTGTAGCAGGTGCATTCCACCGGGGTCCCTGAGGTCTAAGAGGCCCACTGCAGCCCGACCAGCAATGTGAAATCCCTTGCCTCCTCTGCAGACCATTTTGAGTAATGTTGGATGAATGACCCAGTGCAGAGAGCAGAGTGGGCCCCATTACCTGAGGGACATGTACCTTACCTTAGGGAAGCAGGGCTAACCTTGTGTGTGCTGGGCTGATAAAGTAGTCCTGTCACCTATCAGCGCTGATGATCACAGCCACATACTGCCTCTAATTAACAGACAGCTGTACATTGTTTTCTGATTCACTGTTGTCTGTGAATTAAAAGGCAGCTCACAACCAGTGTAACTGGCACTGTCAGTCTGCCTGACCAAGTGCCAAGCTGAGGAAAGCACAAAAGGCGGAGGCCCCTGTCACAGTCCGAGCAGGGGCCATTGTGTTCCTACCCCCTCCATAATAAATGCCTTCTGTTCAATGCAGCATTCAGGCCATTATGCGTGTACTCCTGTCATCCACTGTCCCCCCTTGCCTTCCGTCATTGCCCTCTGCCTCCCCGCCCTATGCGGTTACCCTCTGCATCTCCCTATCACACACTGATGTGTGGCATATTGTAAACTTGGGTTTGGGTGTTTTTGAGCCTGGGCCCACCACTCACAAGTTCCGCCACTGTGCTCATTATAAACCTACTGCCTCAAAGTTATGAATATTGCTGTGGTTGTTGAAGCAAATTTGCCAACATCCGCTGAGAGGATCCTGGAGGAGAGGTTCAGGGGCCAAGTTTAGGGGGTATGATGAGTATGCATTGATGTGAACAGCTATTTCACATTTAAAAAGGTAAATACATATCACACAAAATTAAAAATATAGGTTTCGCATTTCAAAAAATTTTAAACAGAAAATGGTTATTTAGTGCAAAAAAATTTTTCATAACCTTATAGGATTGTATTAGTTATATCTGGTGCAGAATATTTGGGCTTGTGCAGAATTCCCAACACCTGCAGAGTTTACATTTCACAAACTCTCAAGGGTGCGGCTATCTCTACATGACAAGTGACGATTGAGGCATTTGCTGCTAAGTTTGTTAAGTTTGAAACACAGCAATTTTAACACCTGTATTTTATACTCATGAGAATGTCAAAATCAAACCAAATGCAATGAATACAGCTTAAACTTCCAGGAATAATTTATATATTATCTGGGGAACCCACTAGCCATTAAGTAGGTCTAATCCATAATATATCAAGGTTAGTAGAGTACTAAACTAAGGTCTACGAAGGTTACTAATCTTTAGTAGACTACACTTTTACAAATTGTGCTTTTATTTTTTTAATGGAAATAACAATAAAAAAGTTTATTTAATTCAAACTAGTTCAGAAACAAGTCACTGAAAGGGAAAATGTAAATATAGCACACAAGTTTACAATCGTATTTTGGACATAATCACATATAAATGAAGTTCATTTTAAATGACATCACAGTTTTAATATAATATAGCAAATTAATTTTGTACCTGTGGTCCAATACCTGAAGATGCACACACATTGGAATGAGACTTTAAAAAGTCAAGCACTTGAGTAACTCTAGAATTTCAGTGTCCTGTTTAAAAACATATATACAAAAACTGGTCTGCAGTGCTGAAACTGCACAAGAACGCACTGCTGTCAAGAAGAGTTATTTCTGAGCATCAGTCTACATTACATCAAATGTACTTAAGCTTAAGAGACATATTGACTCACTTAATGTCTAAGCGCTTATCTTATTGCACCGGTTTACATTCACTCAATCTCTTTGGCACATATCCACCATTACCTTGCCGACTATGCTACACACAGCATACATAATAATAATTTAAAGTAGCCTACCTTATTAGCACAGGCTACATTCTATTGGTATGTGTACATCAATATTCACTGACAAACTATAAAAGGGAAACCAGCTAAAGGTATAATTTTGCTGGACTTACAGAAATCCTGCTCAGAGACTTTGTCTATGGAAAAGAGAACATAGCAGTAGATGACAGGACAGACTGTAGCCCCATGCACACTGGATTAGTGTCTAGGTCCATTAATTAGAATGTTTGCTGAATTTAAATAAACCAACCCCCCCCCCCCCCCCTCCAAAATTGTAAAATAAATAAATAAATAATAATAATAATAATAAAAAATTGTCCATTCAAGAGCACAGACACTTAAGGCAGTATCCAATTAGTCATGTTCATTTACCACAGCTAATTACCTCCCACGGGGCTATCCAGTTAGCCCTACAACCAGCACTGATCAGGGATTTTGTACCTAATCCACAATAAAGGCATTTTTCCCCGATCATAGCCGAAACACACAAAAGATTGTCGAAAAGTCATGGACCTATGTGCTTTCGCACAAAAAAAGGAGATTTATGGTGGACATACCATGGAAGTCTCCTTCTGCGAGGTACATTGGTTCCACAGGGAAACATCAGGGTGTAGAGATGGATCTTGATCCAGGCACCAACAGGCTAAAGCGTTAGACTGTCCCAGGGTGCATTGAGGCCTCCTCTATAACCCCGCCTCCAGGCACAGTGAGCTCAGTTTCGTTAACCAGTCCAATGCAGGAGCAGGTAAGAGAGAAGGTAGATGTTAGTCACGTAGAACCACGTTCTCACGACAGGAGAAGAGACTAGCGGCTAATGCCATACAAACGCATATAAGCTAGATGCGTCAGGGCGGGCGCCCTGTGAAACCAATGTACCACGCAGAAAGAGATTTAACCATGGAAAGTCCTACCATAAATCTACTTTTCTGCAGTGGGGTACATTGGTTTCCACAGAGAAACATCGGGGATGTCCTAAACCAGTTTCTCATGGGAGGGGACGCGCCATAGCGTGTATAAGAACCCGGCATCCAAAGGAAGCATCCTGGGAGATGGAAGTATCGAAGGCATAGAACCTAATGAACGTGTTCACTGAGGACCATGTAGCCGCCTTGCACAATAGTTCAGCGGACGCGTCTCGGCTTGCCGCCCAAAAAGGTCCAACAGACCGAGTAGAATGGGTTTTGATAGCAGCAGGAGCTGGGAGTCCAGCCTGCGCATATGCTTGTGCAATCACCATTCTAATCCATCGGGCCAATGTTTGCTTATTCGCAGGCCAGCCACGTTTGTGAAAACCAAAAAGAACAAAAAGGGTATCTGACCTCCTGATAGAGGCAGTCCTCTCCACATAAATATGGAGAGCCCTTACCATATCCAAAGACCGCTCTTTGGAGGACAATCCAGAAGAGATAAAGGCTGGAACCACAATCTCTTGGTTAACGTGAAAAGATGACACCACCTTAGGCAAATAACCAGGGCGAGTTCTAAGAACTGCCCGGTCATGGTGAAAAATCAGAAAGGGTGGACAACAGGACAGAGTGCCTAGGTCTGACACCCTCCTAGTAAAGGCAATAGCCAGTAGGAACAGGACCTTGACCGTGAGCCACTTAAGGTCCACTGACTCAAGAGGTCAAATGGAGACTCTTGCAGGGCATTTAGGACAACAGAGAGATCCCATGGAGCAACAGGATGTACATAGGGAGGCTGAATCAGTAAAACACCCTGAGTGAAAGTATGAACGTCAGGAATAAACGCAACTTTTCTCTGAAACCACACCGACAAGGCAGAGATATGAACCATAAGGGAGGACTAAGTCCAGGCCATGTTGCAGAAAAACCAGAAGTCTGGAAGTACTGAATTTGTAAGCATCGTAATTCTTAGCAGCACACCAGGTGAAGTAAGAATTACAGACCCTGTAATAAATCTGCGCAGATGCCAGTTTGCGGGCCTTCAGCATAGTTTAGATAACCACCTCGGAGAATCATTTTGCCCTCAGGAGTGAAGCTTCAAGAGCCATGCTGTCAAAGCCATTCTGGCCAGGTCCGAGTAGAGACAAGGGTCCTGAACGAGGTGGTCTGGGCACTGAGGAAGTAGAAGAGGACGCTCTATTGATAGACTCTGCAGGTCTGAGAACCAATGCCGTCTGGGCCATGCTGGAGCGACTAGAAGTAGTAGTCCTTCTTGTTTGAACTTCCGCAGTACCCTGAGCAGGAGTGACACTGGAGGAAACATGTAGGGCAGCCGAAAGTTCCATGGAATTGCGAGTGCGTCTATGAACGCTGCTTGAGGATCCCTGGTTCTTGATCAGAAGAGCGGAACTTTGTGACTGTGTCGAGACGCCATCAGGTCTACATCTGGTAATCCCCACTTGTCAACTAGGAGATGAAAGACTTCCTGATGAGGACTCCACTCTCCGGCGTGAACGTCCTGACAACTGAGGAAATCCGCTTCCCAGTTGAGGACTCCCGGAATGAACACAGACGATATTGCTGTCAGATAGATTCCGCCCAACAAAAGGATTTTTGACACTTCCATCATTGCCATGCGGCTTCGAGTGCCGCCTTGATGGTTTATGTATGTCACTGTGGTGGCATTGTCGGACCGTACTTGAACAAGCCTGTTCTGTATCAGAGGCAGGGCGTGAGACAAAGCATTGAACACTGCCCGCAATTCCAGAATGTTTATCGGGAGGAGTGATTCCTCCAAGGTCTACCAACCCTGGAAAGAGTGTTGCGCCAACACCATGCCCCAACCCCTCAGACTGGCGTCCGTGGTCAGTAGGACCCCGTTGGGAATCCAGAAGGGACAGCCCCTGCTCAACTGCTGGTATAGTCACCAGGTCAGCGACAGACGAAACTCCGGAGTCAAAGAGACCATGTGAGACCTGATCCGATGATGCAGGCCATCCCACTTGGAAGGGATTAACTTCTGCAGAAGGCGGGAATGAAATTGAGCGTACTCTACCATGTCGAACGCCGACACCATGAGGCCTAGTACTTGCATCACCGAGTGTACAGACACTCTGGGGCGAGAGAGGAAGTATCTGATCCTGTCCTGAAGCTTCAGGACCTTCTCTGGAGGCAGAAGCAGGTGTTGGCTGTGTGTGTCCAGCAGTGCCCCCAGGTGCACCATGCTTTGAGCTGGGACCAGTGAGGACTTCTGACAGTTGATGAGCCAACCGTGGGCTTGGAGGAAGTTTACCATCAGTTGCAGATGACTGTGGAGGACATTGTGGGAGTTTGCCAAAATCAGCAAGTTGTCCAGCTACGGCAGGATCCTGACTCCCTGGTGATGGAGGTGAACCGTCATCAAGGCCATAATCTTGGTGAAGATCCGAGGAGCCGTGGCCAGTCCAAACGGCAGAGCTTGGAACGGATAGTGTAGGTTACAAATAGCAAACCGCAGATACTGCTGATGCGATATGGCAATAGGTATATGCAGGTAAGCTTCCTGTATATCCAGGGAAACCATATAGTTTCCGGGTTCCATGGCCAGTAAAACTGAGCGCAGTGTTTCCATACGGAACTTGGACACTCTCACAAACTTGTTCAGTGATTTGAGGTTGAGTACAGGCCGGAAAGACCCATTGGGTTTCGGTACTAGAAACAGGGTCAAGTAGCATCCTCTGCCTCTCTGGGACAGAGGTACCGGCACCACGACTCCTGTATCCAGGAGGGAACGCGCAACCAATTGAAGAGCTTGCTCTTTTAATGGATCCAAAGGGATAACCGTGGTGCAAAACTGGTGAGGGGGACGTCTCTTGAAAAAGACTGCATACCAACGAGAGACAACTTCTCGCACCCATGCATCTTTAGTGGTCTTTAGCCAAACCTGGGTGAATCGCAGAAGTCGGCCTCCCACCCTAGGGTCCCCCAGGGGGAGGCCCACCCCATCATGCAGCAGGCTTGTCGTGTTTAGAAGCAGGCTGACAGGCTGACCAGGATTGTTTTGCCTTGGGCGTAGTGGTTTTGGAAGCACGAGATTGTCTCAGGTATGTCTGACTTTTTGCTTTCCCTTGAGGTCGCATGGGAGTGAAAAGTGGTACCTTTAGCCTTCTTTGCAGGGGTAGCAGTATTAGGGAGAAAGGCAGTCTTAGCAGCCGCCAGTTCAGCCACAATTTTATTGAGGTCTTCCCCAAATAAGAGGTCTCCCTTAAACGGGAGTACCTCCAAGGTCTTTTTGGAGTCCAGGTCTACCTCCCGTGACCTTAACCACAGAATACAGCGAGCCAGGATGGACGAAGTCGACGCATTGGCTTCCAACACACCCACCTCAGAGGACAACTCCAGATTGTAATAGGCGGCGGTGGTAATGTGAGACAGGTACTGTCTGGCAATGTCAGATATATCCTGAGGCAGCTCTTCCTCTAATGCATGAACCCATGCTTCAATACCTTTTGCAGCCCAAGAGGCTGCTATAGTGGGTCTATGCACAGAACATGTATGGAAGTAAACAGACTTCAGGCATCCCTGCACACACTTAACTGTTGATTCCTTCAGTGAGGTGACAGTTGTAACAGGCAGAGTAGATGACACCACCAGACAGGTGACATGGGAATCCACCGGCTGTGAATTTTCCCACTTGTTACACAACTCTATAGGTAGAGGATAGCAAGCTAGCATCCATTTAGATAGGGAGAATTTCTTCCCTGGAGTAGTCCAGGGATCCTGTCGTATGTCAGTATGTCGTATGGTCAGAATGTGGTAATATAGTTTTAGTTACCTTCTGATGTTTAAACTTATCAGGTTTTTTTAGACACCGTAGTGGAATCCTCATCATCTGATATTTGCAGGATCTGCTTATTAGCAGTCACTAGGTCAGGAACATCAACCTGAGTTGTAGATTCCTTGTCAGAAGCAGCTGTGTCAGTGTCTGACAGGACAGTGTGCTCCCCATCCTCTTCAGAAGAATCTTCTGAGAAATGAGTGGATTGCGAGGAGGAAGTGGCCCGCTTAGATGACCCCGTGACATTAGAGTGGCTTGGGGCAGTCTTATGTCTAACCAAAGATTGATTTAATTGCTGCAACTGGGTAGACAAATTATCCACCCAAGGCAGATTTACCATAGGGACAAGGTGTGGCTGTACTGGTACAGGAGGTCCCATAGGGGGCCTAAGGAGTGTAACAAGCATATTTAACATAGTTGAGAACACCGCCCAAGGTGGTTCCTGATTGGTTACAGGAGCTGCGGACTGACTGGGAGATGTATGGCACATAGTACACAGACCATCATACAATACTTCCCCCTCAGACAAAGCCTTGGTGCATGATGCAGGAGCGTCCTCTGACTTCCCGCCCTTTGTGTTAGACATTTTCAGTTATGCAACAACAGAGCGTATTAGTACGATACAGGCAGACAGAGTACAATACCTGTGAATAAATTCCATAGTATGTGACCGCGGACACAGCACAAAACACCAGCGAATAAGTCCGGTACTATGCGATAGAGTCCCAAGTACACAACACCAGCGAATAAATCCAGTATTATGTGACTGAGTACACAGTAGAATACACTTAATCAGTAAATACCGTGAAGCACTATATATATGACCCTGACGCACCTGGTCCTTTAGGGTACAGAATACAGTGATAGACAAAGCTGAGATACACCGAAAGTGAAATCCACACAGCAGACGCAGGCACACAGTCACAGTGACGACGCAGATAATTATTTTAGTAAGACAATAAAACTGCACTGGACCAATATATATATATATATATATCAGAAAAAACAATTCCTGAGTGCGCTGTATTGATTGTATAGATTTGACGGAAGTCCTTCCCAATGGGTATATCTTATACTGTGCAGTATTTTCTGGGCTCCTAAAATGGATAACCCCTCACCAGAAAGTCACCTTCAAAAAGGTGTGAGTTCAACAAAGGGAGTGTTTCCACAGACCGGATCACTGACCAATGGCTGACAAACCCAACGCATTTCGTCTGTTAGACTTCATCAGGGGTAACTTGTTTGGGAACATAGAGAAACTTTATAATTCAAAGGAAATGTTTAAAATTTGATTTTAATAAAAGGTAAATATTATTATATACCTACCAAAGAAAAAAATTTTTTTAGTAGGGATAGATCTTATATCAATAAATCTGTATAAATGGTGTTTTAAGCCTCCTGGGTAGAGAAACAAAATCTATTGAAGGGTTGTATCCTCTATATAATTAGAAAAACATGAGCGTAAAAATAAATAAAATACCTTTTATATAAATAGGCTCTTCATGTAAAAAGTAGTTTTTAAGAATGACTTCTTAATCAAACCCTGTTTAGAGCCTCTATATCTTTGGTGGTAATTCACCTGAAAGTGGAATGGGGATAGTCAATATGACATAAATTGGACTGAGAGAAAGCAAATGTGCGTATATGTATATATATATATATATATATATATATATATATATACACACACACACACACCACAAAACCACACACATATATAAATGAGTATATAGTTTTATAGTAAAAATGAAGACACATACCTGAACAAAATGGAATAGTTCAGTGCGCTGAATTTGGAATTTTTTTGAATGTGTACAGAAGTGTCTAAAAAAAGGAGGATCACAATCTAATTGGCATAGAGTGTATCAGCCACTGCAGTTTACAAAATATACCAAAGATACAAAAAGGTACATACCAAAAGATATATCCAGAGACAAAGATCTATAATTGTAATAAAGTACTGGAACTTCCAAAGAGGACCCACAGTTGTATCTTAAAGTAAAAAAAAACAATTTGACCATCATTATATGTATTGTGACAAGAACACTGGGATAGTGTTTGAGGGCAGGTATGTTTGTCCCAGGTTCTTGTCTTACATGTATTAGAAAAATGAAAACTTCTAGGAATATGTTTTGTTTTGTTAGAACCTTTTCAGTTTGTTGGAAAAGCTGGGTAAGGGCCCTGAAAGAGAGATGGGGCAAGTTCCAGACATTGGGCCCAGTTCGGGTCTTTGGCCTCACAGAAGGCTAATCAGGCTTTCAGCTGTGTAAGAGTGTTATAGAGCTGCTGGCCTGATTAGGGTGTGCAGACTGCCTGGGAAGACTGCAGGATCTCTGTGAGAGAAACACGCTTCCTGATACAAGTGAGCTATACAGTGTACTGGAGAACTCTGTGTTTTTTTGTTTAGTGACAGTTAGGAACATCTTGTGTTTAGTTAGTTCTTTTGCTGTTTGTTTTATTTTCTGTATAATAAAACTGGCTGGGGCCAGTTGTACCGGAAACTGGACTTGTGTGGTTCCTCAGCTGCTGCAGGCTGCCATTTATCCCAGGAAACGGCACCTGTACCCTTACAGTGTTACAACTTGGTGGAGAATGCGAGCACTCCGTTCTGCGCATAAGTGAAAGCAGCAGCTTTGTGAGGCCAGCAGAAAACGGTGGTTTATGCAGATACAGCCCAGTGTGAAGTTACTTAGACTCGCCCTGAGGATTTGATATATGTCCTGGCTGAAAGCAGCTACAAAGCCGCCTGAAAAGTCTGTCGACATGGAGGAACTGCTCAAAGCCTTGCTGCAAGCTACAGTGGCTCAGCAGGAGGCCAACAGACAGCAGCAGGTGGCAATGGAGGAAAATTGGGGACTACAGTGAGAGGCCTTAACAGAAGTGATGCAGAGCCTTGCAGCCCGGATTGGAGATATGGCCGTCAGTGCTCCGACCAGCTCTAGTTCTATACGGGCCAGTCACTTCCTGCAGAAAATGACAGAGGCTGATGATGTGGAGGCCTACTTGACCACGTTTGAAAGTACTGCCGAGCGTGAGAACTGGCCGAAAGCAAAGTGGGCCAGTCTACTGGCACCTTTTCTGTCAGGTGAGCCCCAAAAAGCGTACTTTGATTTAAGCCCTGCTGAGGCTCGGGACTATGATAAACTAAAGACTGAGATCCTGACCCGCCTGGGAGTCACGCTGTCAGTACGAGCACAACGGGTGCACCGTTGGGTGTACGCCATAAAGAAGCCTCCTCGCTCCCAGATGCACAACCTTATTCAGCTAACAAATAAATGGTTACAGCCAGAGACATTAACTGATCCCCAGATGGTTGAAAGAGTCGTCATGGACCGCTACTTGAGATCTTTGCCCATGGTCCTGCGCAAGTGGGTGAGCCATGGGAACCCGGGTACTGCTGACCAATTAGTGGACATGGTAGAGGTATTTGGCAGCAGAGGAACTACTGATGACCACCCAGCAACCCACAGATCCTCAACAGCGCCCTTCAGTAAAGACTGGTAAGACTTTTCCGTGGGAAAACGTTGCTGGGCGGTTAAGAGAACACAAGGCTGGAGAGACTGTAAATACTGGCCCTGGAGACAGGCCAATGGGGCTAGAACGGTCAATGCTGCCCAAACGGGTTGATAATCGTGTGATTAAATGTTTTAGGTGTGGTATGCCAGGTCATGTTATTGCCAATTGCCCAGTCACGCAAGAACCCATGCAATGTGATGCTGCCTTTCAATGTCGCAGAATGTCTTTCTTTGCTAGGTTTAGCCTGTACTGTGGTACCTTCACCTGAGCTGGAAAAACAAATGTGTGATGTGTTCTTAGAGGGTAACCGGGTAGAGGCCTTGCTAGATTCAGGAAGTTTAGTTACCCTCGTGAAAGAAGGTTAGTGAACCCCTTAAAGGTCCAGCAAATACCTATTGGGGTAACTAGCATACATGGGGATACCCAACATTATGTCACTGCTGAAGTGAATATAGAAACTTGTTGTGGGTCAGCAATTGTTAAAGTAGGACTGGTCCCCACCTTGGTGCATGAGGCCATAATAGGGAGGGATTTTCCTAATTTTTGGAAACTGTGGGAATCACGGTTATCAACAGATGTGAGAAGTAAAGAGCCAGTTGATAATACCGGTGATTTTATGGATGTACGTGTGTCTTCGGAACTTTCTGACCCTTTGCCTTTTGCTAGTTTGGCTGGGGAAGTGACAGATGGGGAGTCCAGTGAGGACCCTCTTGCTGGGAACAGAGACATAGTAGTTAGAACTGAAAGCGTGCCTGACCTGGAGGTAAAGAAGGATCTGTTTGCATCTGAACAGTTAAAGGATCCTACCTTAATAAAGGCTAGAAAGAATGTTAAGGTTGTTAATGGGGAACCTGTGGTACCAGGTGACAGGGTTACGTATCCCCGAATGGCCATCTGTAATGAGCTCTTGTACCACATTGTCAAAAGGGGTGAGGATGTAGTGGAACAGCTGGTAGTTCCCCAGCCTTATCGGAGAACGGTACTAGATTTAGCTCATAGTCACGTTACCGCAGGACATTTAGGGGCAGAAAAAACCACTGAAAGAGTTTTACAAAGGTTCTTTTGGCCAGGGGTTTATAAAGAAGTGTCTGAATATTGTTCTTCCTGTCCTGAATGCCAGTATCATGCACCTAGACCCAATTTCAGGAGCCCACTAGTTCCCATGCCTATTATAAAGGTCCCGTTTGACAGAATAGTCATAGATCTCGTGGGGCCCTTGTTAAAGTCTGCTCGGGGGCCATCAGTATATCCTGGTAATTATGGACTATGCCACTCGATATCCTGAGGCTGTCCCTTTACGCACTATCACAACCAAGGCGATAGCTAGGGAGCTGGTGCAGGTTTTTAGTAGAGTGGGAATACCAAAAGAAATTTTGACTGACCAAGGTACTCCATTTATGTCAAGGATCATGAAAGAATTGTGCAAATTATTTAAGGTCACTCACCTCAGGACGTCCATCTACCATCCCCAAACTGACGGGTTGGTGGAAAGGTTTAATAAAACATTAAAAAGTATGTTAAAAAAGGTTGTCGAGAGAGAAGGGAAAAACTGGGATTGTTTGTTGCCCTACTTGTTAATAGCCATCAGAGAAGTTCCTCAGTCCTCTATGGGGTTTTCTCCATTTGATTTGTTGTATGGTAGACACCCCAGAGGGCTGTTGGACATTGCCAAAGAGACGTGGGAAGCGTTATTGAACATGTAACACAAATGCAGGATAGGATTGCAGCCGTGGTACCTGTTGTCAGAGAGCACATGGAACAGGCCCAAAGTGCTCAACAGAGGGTCTATAACCGGAGTGCCAAGATACGGGAATTTGCTCCTGGAGATAGAGTTCTTGTTTTGGTACCCACTGTGGAAAGCAAATTCCTAGCTAAATGGCAGGGTTCATTTGAGATTAGGGAAAAAGTGAATGAGGTTAATTACAAAGTATACCAGCCGGGAAAGAGACAACCCGAACAAACCTACCATGTTAACTTAATCAAACCCTGGAAAGATAGGTTGTCTCTGTCAGCGGAGCCTTGCCCTTCGGTGTCTTCACCTCGGTTGCTACCCGCAGTAAAGGTGTCAGAGACATTATCAGCTGATCAGAACAATCAGGTTAAAGAATTTCTCATCCAAAATAGGGAGATATTTTCAGAGCTGCCTGGCCGAACGACCATAATAAAACATGACATTGTCACAGAACCAGGGGTCAGGGTTCATTTAAAGCCATATAGGATTCCTGAAGCTCAGCGAGAAGCTGTTACTAAAGAAGTTAAAACCATGTTAGAACTTGGAGTCATAGAGGAATCTAACAGTGAGTGGTCCAGTCCCATAGTTCTCATCCCGAAGCCTGACGGTAGCATACGCTTCTGTAATGACTTTCGTAAGTTAAATGAGGTGTCCAAGTTTGACGCGTACCCCATGCCCCGTGTGGATGAGCTTATAGAAAGGCTGGGAACAGCCAGGTTTCTCACCACGTTGGACCTGACCAAAGGTTACTGGCAAATACCTTTATCTGATAGCGCAAAAGAAAAAACAGCCTTTTCGGTTCCGGAGGGGCTGTACCAGTATAAGATGTTACCCTTTGGGTTGCATGGGGCTCCAGCAACCTTTCAATGGGCAATGGATAAAATTTTGAGGCCCCATAGAAAATATGCAGCTGCCTATTTGGATGATGTGGTAATTCACAGTACAGACTGGGGGTCCCATTTGGTTAAAGTACAAGCAGTACTGGACTCAATCAGAGAGGCAGGGTTAACTGCTAACCCAAAGAAGTGCTGCCTCGCAATGGAGGTGGTCAAATACTTGGGCTTCACCATAGGCAGAGGTCTGATTAGGCCCCAATTGAATAAAATTGATGCTATTCAAAACTGGCCTCGTCCAGTGAATAAAAAACAGGTAAGGGCTTTTTTGGGAATAACTGGGTACTATAGACGGTTTATTCCCAATTTTGCGACCACAGAGGTGCCGTTGTCAGACCTTACCAAAGGGAAGCAGTCAAATATGGTGAAGTGGAACCCTGATGCAGAAAAAGCGTTCCAAGCGTTAAAAGTGGCTTTGTGTTCACAACCGGTGTTGATAACACCAGATTTTTCAAAAGAATTTGTGGTACAGACAGATGCCTCAGAGGTAGGGATAGGCGCTGTGCTGTCCCAAACCAGAGATGGGGACGAACACCCTATCATTTATTTGAATAGGAAACTCAATGAGCATGAAAAAAGGTATGCCATTGTGGAAAAGGAGGCTTTGGCCATTAAGTGGGCACTAGATACCTTGAGATATTACCTCTTGGGTAGACAATTCAGACTAGTGACGGATCATGCCCCTTTAAAATGGATGGATGTAAATAGAGGCAAGAATGCTCGTGTAACTAGATGGTTTCTAGCGTTGCAGGATTTTAAGTTTACTGTCGAACATAGACCGGGTACACAATTGGCCAACGCAGATGCATTGTCCCGCATCTTCTGTTTGGGGGCTACAAGTGTTCCGGCCCCTAGGTCGAAACAGGGGAGGGGGATATGCGACAAGAACACTGGGATAGTGTTTGAGGGCAGGTATGTTTGTCCCAGGTTCTTGTCTTACATGTATTAGAAAAATGAAAACTTCTAGGAATATGTTTTGTTTTGTTAGAACCTTTTCAGTTTGTTGGAAAAGCTGGGTAAGGGCCCTGAAAGAGAGATGGGGCAAGTTCCAGACATTGGGCCCAGTTCGGGTCTTTGGCCTCACAGAAGGCTAATCAGGCTTTCAGCTGTGTAAGAGTGTTATAGAACTGCTGGCCTGATTAGGGTGTGCAGACTGCCTGGGAAGACTGCAGGATCTCTGTGAGAGAAAAACGCTTCCTGATACAAGTGAGCTATACAGTGTACTGGAGAACTCTGTGTTTTTTTGTTTAGTGACAGTTAGGAACATCTTGTGTTTAGTTAGTGCCGGACAGGCAAGGTATTTTCTTTTGCTGTTTGTTTTATTTTCTGTATAATAAAACTGGCTGGGGCCAGTTGTACAGGAAACTGGACTTGTGTGGTTCCTCAGCTGCTGCAGGCTGCCATTTATCCCAGGAAATGGCACCTGTACCCTTACAGTGTTACAGTATCTATATATATATATATAATATATATATACATACATACAATCCTCCAATATAATTGCAGCCTTTAAACACAAACATAGCAAAAATGAGTGGTGGACTTACCCAGAGAGTTCCTCAGACTGCAGCCATGTGTGTGGAAGTTTCAGAATGAAATGTTTCTCACTCTGGCTGCTATTTAAGCTCACAGTGTGATTACATCACTTCCTTCAATTAATAAATTGTTTATTACCTCTAGGGGTTATAAATATCTTTAGACTATTTGTAATGCGGCTGCACGACCCACTTGATTTGTACAAATAATCTTGAATAGCCAAACTGAAGACATTTTAACTAAAATCCTTGATTTACACTTAAAACACACAAGGATTGATTGCAGGTGTGTGAGAACTGCTTGTTCTGGTATGCGTTCCACCTGGAACGCATCACGTGTGTATACTACACACCTACTTTCACTGAATGTGGGGAATGTTCTACTGAAGCCCCTCCAGACCGCGCCCACCAGCGAGGATTGTGCTGACGTCTACCCTCCTGACTCTGCCCACCAGTGGAGACCGCGCTGGCGTCACGGACTCTGTCAGCGCGCCGGGCTTCACGTCTCCAACGTCGCTCGCGTCAGAGACCCTAGCTCACGGCACCGCCTCCAGAGCTCGGATTGCCCCGCAAATTTGTCCGCTGGCTGCGCTACGTCACCAGGAGGTGTCCCAATGTTACCAATAACTATTTCTAGAAAGGGGAGGTTCCCAAGAGATATGTATATCAGGTGGAACGCATTCCGGAATTGCCTGCGTTCCACAGAAGAGACATTAGCATTTGTATTACAAGGCTGCAATTTCACATAACGTGATAGACCCCTAATGTAATAACATTACACTTCTAATCATAACAACTGGACCAATTACAGATCTATTACACCCAAAAACTTTCAATCTATATTATATTTGATAGCAAAAATTGACAGAGAATTTTATATCTCCATTCATTATTCTCCCCCTACTCAGATTGATACCCTAATATTATTTAGTACATAATATGCGATTGTGATGAAAAATCATAATATATATATATATATATATATATATATGATATCTTAAATGTGTGGCTACTATCTGTCTGTGTGATTTGTGGTTTGGTAACTACTTAATAGCTATTACATAATTCCAGATTGTGTTTGTGTTATTATAAATTTTATTAGTGAACATAATTATTTTATTACAAACATGTTTTATTAAATACATGATTGTACTTAAATACCTTCGTGCTAAGTGTGAAAAAAAATATTTTTCTTATAACTACATAATTGATTTGTAACTTGAAAGATTTAGCTGCATAGTTGACTACTCTATATTTTCGTTGAGACCTTTGGGGAAAAGGGTATTGAGAGTGAAGATCCAGAAGGATTCCCTTCTGGATAACAATAGTTCTCTATTCCCCCACCCCCCCTACCCCCGTGGTCCCAGTTTGACTGCTTCCAGAATAGTGAACTTGAGGTCTTTAGGGTTGGACTTATGTGTTTCTAAAAAATGTCTTTGTAAGCTGTGGTTATTCAACTTATTTTTTTATTCCTCATATATGCTCTTGTATTCTGAGTTTAACATTCCTTTTAGTTTTCCCCACATACATTAAGTTGCAACTGCATGTTATTCTGTAAATTACGAACTCACTATTGCAGTTTACCTGTCCTTTTAGAGTATACTTAAAGCCATTCTCATAAGTCCATGAAAAATGAGTTTTTTCCATGTTTTCTTTTGAGCGCAAGATAAAAATATTTGTGTTGTGTATATATATATATATATATATATATATATACCAACAAATATAAAACCACAGCACTCACCACCCCAGAAGCGGGGTGCAGTGTGTCAAAGTCGAAAAATATTGCAGTACACACATAACGTACAAACCACACACACATGTCCGCCATGCGAGCACATATCCGCAAATTGCGTATGGTCGCACCCGCGGTCCTGCGCGGTTTGAGCATGGTATGAGTAATTACAGTGGAGTTTGTACTCTCATGGAAAAGCCACAAAGACATATCATAAATCTAATATATATATATTGTATAAATCCCACACTGTCTGCTTTAACCTTTAAATAGCAGGAAAATCAGTCACACAAATTAAAACTCAGAGAGACTAAAATACAATGGCCTTATTTACACTAAGCTTTGAAATTCTATGAAGAAGGCAAACACCTTTGTTTACTAAAATAGACAAGTTTCTATTTAAAACAATGAGTACTCAATTGTCATGGTCTCACCTGAAAGCAAAAACAAACGAAGTGACAATACCCAGGAACCGATTCTGTTTAGAAAATCAGAAACAATAGCTAGCCACAACACAAGACCAGACAGATAGAAATTTAAGATATTAACATTCCTAGTCTAAAACCCATGGAGATGTAGGTTTTTATATATATATATATATATTTTATATGTATATATATATATGAATGAATAAATATATAATTCCTAACAAATTGTAATAGCAGGAGTATGTGTGTACGTGTGTGTGTGTGTGTATGTGTATATATATATATATATGTGTATATATATATATATGTATGTATATATATATATATATATATATATATATATATATATATGAATATGTGGATATATGTATATCTTGAAGATATAAATAGATAATCATATCATGTGTGGGATCATATTGTTCATTGTCACGTAAACATTAATCTGGTGGGAATAAGAACATTATATTACCTCATTAAGTTATTAATAATACCAGATTTATGATTAATGTGATGGGTTTAACTGATCATGGGGCGGGAATTCAGATGTAAACAACAGAAACCACATCTCAAGTCCTAGCCATCGCCCACTTCTTGAACTGACCAATGGTCCCCGGTGCACAGGATATGTCCCACCCCCGCACCAATGGAAGAAGAGCACACAGTGTCTATTGTATTATGTTTTGATCTACTGAATAAAGAGCGAGCTGCAGGCCAGGTCACTATCACAGACTCTTAACGCTTTCAACCTGATTAGCGGAGGACCGGGAAGCGCTTGCGAACATTCTCACGTATGTACATTGACTGTAGCCATTATTCTGTTGTAGATTTATCTTGTTAGCCTGTAGTGTATAATTTGTACTGTTTTACCTTTTGAAATAATCCACTGTGGTCTTAGAACCCTGTGGTTCAACTACATATCGGTGTTGTGTCCTCATTTCCCTGCTAGGGTTTAAAGCGTATTTAACTGTATAAGGTTTATAAGTATTAATAAGGTGTACACACTGCGGGTACTTTATACCGTCAGCGCAACTTAAGGTTTAAGGTATAACATCATTGCAGTGCTTTGCTGCATAAAGGTGTAAAGTGTAACCATATTATTACATTGTATTACTAATAAGGTTTAAAGGTTATCAATTGTGTGTGCGCGCGCCGTGCGTACTCTGTACACTCAGCACGGCGTGTGTATGCCAAGTACGTACCACGTACGGGACTCTGTACGCAAATAGCGCACAAAGTGCGTAACGCGTGTATTCAGGTAAAAGTGTATCTAGAGGTATAGCTTTATGGTTTAAGATAATATCGACATTATCAATTGGGGGCATCGTCCTGTTTTTCCTCATACCCACAGCCTAGCAGTGTACAACAAACTTTATCTATCAGCAAAGGGCGGACAGGTATCCATGTAAGCCTTCTCCTGGTTGGTGGATACTCTGGTAAACTCTTTCTCAAGCGCTGATAAGATAAGCGTCTGCTCTGCATGGTTTGTAGGGATGCTGGTGGGACCCGTAAAGTGAATAAGCAAAGCTATTTAAAAAGTCTGTGAATTTCTGTTTGGCGCCAAATGCGCACACAATACAAGCATACACCTGTACTCTGCATATCTGATCATATTGTTGCAAAACAAGGTTCAAATGAGTCATATTGTGTTTGATTCAGATTGGATTGCTTATCTGTTAAGTAGGGTAAAAGTACATTTAAAAGTTGCTGCAAAATCCATGATATAGTGTTTTTTTTAACTCAGGCCTAAAATAACTTCAGGGGCTTGCATGGTGTGTGATTTCTTTGTGACAAAGGAAGCCGCATGGTCTGTCCTCCATTTTGGACTAACCACATGGCTTGTCCACCATTTTGTGTAACCCTCATGGATGTGGAAGGGGGAGGAGCAGCGGCCATGTTGGGAAGGTCATTTTTCTAAATGGCTGATTTTCACTGCCCGGAATAATCAGCCCTCCTTGGTCAAAAAGAAATCACCATTTATGAGTTACCAATGCATTTATTTAACCCATGCCATAGTCAATTACAAATAGTTTCAGATGGGGCTTAATGAAAGTTAATAGTAAGATGAATACTTGATGTAAGAAGTACACACAGATATTAAAAAAAAAAGTTTTTTTTCTCTAAGATTCAGTTAACTCTGCTTGCTATAAGATAGCCATTGAAATGCAAATGAACCTGTGTAACTGCTTTTTCCTAGCAGTGAAAAAAAACACCTTTACAGGCAGCCAATAGCACAAATTGTTCAGTGTCCAAGATTTAGTTTAAATAAAACCTTCTCTACTGTATTACCTCTGGGGAAAGCTATCAGTTAACAGGAAAAGATATTTTTCTGATCAGAAAACTATAGTGTTAGTGTGGGCTGAATAAGGTGTGAATGTATTGAACCCCGCTTGGTGAACTTGGTGAACTCGGTGAACTTGGTGAACACGGTCTAGGTGAATACGTGGTGAGCACGGTCTAGGTAAATATGTGCAACGGAGTGTGATAAAGTTTTCGTGGTATTACACTCCGGCTGTTTTGGAGCACAGTGTGAAGACTCCAGTGATCCTACCACTTATAGATAGCAAGTGTCTATGAGCATTACGATTGGACCACACGGTTGTGTGGGCAATACGTGGCGCAACGTGATACGAAGTTTTGCATATTTGTGTGTAAATCTCGTCATCATACGCGTTGTGTAAAGCACATGCAAGTGTGATTTGTGTGAGTTTTCGCTGGTCCCTCCAGAGGCAGATATTCACTGGGTACCTAAAGGCCCAGGGGATAAAGGCCGAAGTAGGGCCTGCAATGGCTACACGTGTCTGCTAAAAAAAAAGGCGGATCCGTGATACTCGAAGCAGAAGAAGTTAGTGGAAGAACTTTGAGGACTTCCACCGGTAGACTACTGTGTTTGGTGCATTTTAGGAAGTTTTCCAGTATTAAAAAGGTCCACAATGGGAGCCAAGTGCACAACACAGGGACGTTCCTCAGTCAGGGTTCAGACAGCAGAATTGAGACCCAGGGGGTCAGCTCGGTCAGTAATGTGGGGGAAGTATGGTCCCCACACTGAGACCTTTTGTGATGAATGGACACGAATGACTGTGGGGGATAAAGCATCATTTCCTGGGATAGGTAGTTTTGAACCAGAGGTATTGCAGAATTTAAGGGTTAGGATATGTCTGATAAAATCCCAAAAGCAAAGGGTCAGACACACAAACTGTTTAAATTTATGGCAGCAAGAGGGCAATATGCAAGAGAAATTAACATATGCAATCGGTTCCAAACCTAGCGGGAATGAGAACACAAAAACACCATTGTCGACATAGGTCGAAGGGGAACAGAAGGCTACAGTCAATGATACATCCGTAAATGATAGTAATATGAAAGAGCAATGTATTAACCCTAACTTTTGCAAAATGCATCCTGTTTTGAAGTCTCTCCAAGGTTTTAGGTCACAGGAAGATGAAGGAGTCAGCCAAATCGCAGCTCTCCTCCAAGCAGTCATGTTGCAGGAAACTCAGGTGGGACCTGTCCAACCAGGTAGTGCCGTAACAGTATTCCCCAATGAAAGAACGGGTGAGGTCACAGCTACCGGTAAGTATGAGACAGTTCATTGCACAGAAACAACACCACACAGTAAACAGATTAGGAACGGAATGGTAGGATTACACCCTGTCTTGGAAATAGTAACTCCCAATGGAGGAATAGTCAGGGAGTAGTCCTCACCGAGAATAATGCAATGTATTACCCGTGGCCCAGAGATGAGCTGCGATCAATCATTTCAGAATTCCCCAACCCTCGGAAGCATTTAGCCAGATGTCAGAAATTTATCAGAGATCTGGGTAATGTGTATGAACCAACAAACCAACATTGGCGGACATATTTGAAAGCATGCCTACCCCCTAATATTGACACCCAAAAATGTATCACTGATTGTAGATTAGAGTCAGATATTCCTATGACTGACAGAAACAATCAGGAAAATATAAAACAAATTAATAGGCAATTAGAGTTGTGTTTTCCCACTGAGTGGAGAAAAAATTTCTTCATAAAACAGAGGGAAAATGAAATGGCATCTGACTATTTCCACCGAGCACTGGAGGAAAAGGACAGATACATGGGGGTATTAGATGCAGGGAACGATGAAAAATACAGAGAAGTGGCTGTGTCTGTGCTAATGGACGGACTCGATCAGACAGTGAGGGACAAAGTAGAAACATCTTTGCCTGGTTGGAGAGGGGTCACAGTAGCTTGCCTTAGAGAGTGCGCAATTGAACATCATAGGAATATTGCTAGGCGTAGAAAACTGCGAGAGGAGAGGCTGAGGATTGAAAGTATGCAGGCTCTTACACCAAAGTCTCACCAGCCCAAACCCCAAAACCCTAGTAGTAACAAAAGACCGATAATATGTTACATTTGTAAAAATAAAGGACATTTTGCTAGAAATTGTAGGAGTAGTAGAGCACATAGCCAATATAGACCCCTAGACAGAATAAATAAGCCACGTTAGTAAACACATAGACGGGATCAAGGGACATATAGTAAGGAATCACGAGCAGTATAGAAAAACACAGATTCGGTTAATGGGAAGAACAGAATAAATGCAATATTACCCTTTTGACAGAATTTACGGAGATTAGGAGGAGGCTTCTAAACTTCTGCTTCTCTCCCTCTAGCAGAAGTGACCTCTAAGTAATTTAACAGGAGTTTTGTTAGAGATGGTATACATATAGAGTGCTCCCACCCAGGAAGCACAATATATGTTAAAATACCCACGAAGACTAATATTGCATTTCACTGTTTTAGAAGCATGTCCATCACAGGTAGAGGAAATTATCTCAAAGATACCGGGTTCCCTATGAACTTAGAATGGACAAGACACTGGATTGATGGCTGGGATAGTCCCAGTAGAGATATAACACACATAGAATTTTGTTTAAGGGAACAGCCTGATTAGGGAATCATTCCCCGTAGTGCCCAATCCAGATGTCAAACTTTGTAAAATCTTCTTTGTTACTAAACTCTGTGATTTGTCTTCAAAGTTTCCTCTTCATCTCTGACGTTCACCGACAGATTTACAGCTCAAACGTCACATGTCTACTCGGTCTTTTCCGAGGTCTGCCCAAACCCAGTATATCTCACCAGCATCACTGTGCCTGGCCATGCACAAAGGGTGGAGAGTGGAAATACTGGTGAAGGGAGACTGTGCATAGATACCGATAGACATGATGGTGTGACAGCCTGATGGTGTACGCAAATCTGACAAATTATCTTTTTATTATTTTCTCTCTCTTTTTCACTTTCCACGGATGGTTTACTTCACACAACTGATAATACACAACAGTTGTTGTTATTATTATTATTATTATCCTTTATTTATATGGCGCCACAGGGGTTCCGCAGCGCCCAATTACAGAGTACATATGCACATAATCAAAACAGGAAAACAGTGACTTACAGTTGAAGACAATATAGGACAAGTACAGGGCAACTAAGCATAACTACACCAGTAAACATAGAGATAAGTTCCAGGTGGCCAAAAAACTGCGGGATCTGGGCAGTTGAGGATTATTAAAGTAAGAAACGTATAAACACATGAGGGAAGAGGGCCCTACTCGTGAGAGCTTACATTCTAAGGGGAGGGGTAGACAGACAGGGGTGACACAGATGGGGTACATAGAGAGCGTGGAACAGAGGGTTAGGTTGAGATTTGGCTAGGTTTGGTAAAGAAATGGGTCTTAAGGGCCCGTTTGAAGTTTTGTAGAGACGTGGAGAGTCTGAGGGGGAGAGGTAAAGAATTCCAGAGAAAGGGAGCAGCACGTGAAAAATCTTGGAGATAGGAGTGGGAGGAAGTAATCAGAAGACAGGAGAGTCGGCGTGCATTAGCAGAGCGAAAAGGACGGGTGGGAGAGTAAAGGGAGATAAGGTCAGAGATGTAGATGGGAGAGGAGTGGGTGAGAGCATTGTAAGTGAGTGTGAGAAGTTTGAATTGGATTCTGAAAGGGAAGGGAAGCCAGTGGAGGGCCTGTAGGAGAGGGGAGGTAGACGTAGTGCGTTTGGTGAGGGAAATGAGCCGGGCAGCAGCATTGAGGATAGATTGGAGTGGAGAGAGGTAATTGTCAGGGAGGCCAGTTAGGAGATTACAGTAGTCCAGTCTGGAAATAATCAGTGAGTGAATAATGATCTTAGTGGCATCCTGGGTGAGAAAAGGTCTGATTCTGGAAATGTTTTGAGATGAAAATGACAGGTTTGTGAGAGGTGCTGAATGTGTGGTTTGAAGGAGAGGGAGGAGTCAAGGATTACGCCAAGACAGCGTACTTGGGGGCTAGGGGACATAGTCGTGCCATCAATGGATAATGAGATTGTGGGAGGTGAGGCTGTGCGGGAGGGTGGGAAGATGATCAGCTCAGTCTTAGACATGTTGAGTTTAAGAAAGCGCTGAGACATCCAGGAAGAGATAGCAGAAAGACAGTTTGAGGTACGAGTGAGGAGAGCCGTGGAGAGATCAGGGGAGGAGAGGTAGATTTGAGGGTCATCAGCATAGAGGTGGTATTGGAAGTTAAAAGAACTAATGAGTTCACCTAAAGAGGACGTATAGAGAGAGAAAAGGAGAGGACCAAGAACAGAGCCTTGGGGGACACCAACAGTTAGTGGAAGTGGGGGGGAGGTAGCATCATGAGAGAAGACAGAGAAGGAATGATCAGAGAGGTAGGAGGACAGCCAGGAGAGGGCAGTATCACGCAGACCAAGAGAGTGAAGGATTTGCAGAAGGAGAGGGTGGTCCACAGTGTCAAAAGCAGCAGAGAGGTCAAGAAGAATAAGCAGAGAGTAGTGGCCCATAGATTTGGCTGCATGGAGGTCATTGCAGACTTTTGTGAGGGCAGTTTCAGTGGAGTGGAGAGAACGGAAACCAGACTGGAATGGGTAAAGCAGTGAGTGAGAGGAAAGAAAGGCAGTGAGGCGATTATAGACAATACGCTCAAGAAGTTTGGAGGCAAAGGGGAGGAGAGAGATGGGTCGATAGTTGGAGAGAGTGGTAGGATCAAGGGTAGATTTTTTAAGAATAGGGGAGACAAGAGCATGCTTGAAGGCAGAGGGGACAGTGCCTGATGAAAGGGAGAGATTGAGAAGGTGGGCAAGATGGGAACAGGCAGAAGGAGAGAGGTAGCGGAGGAGGTGGGAGGGGATAGGGTCGAGCGGGGAGGTTGTGGGGGGGGAGGAACGGATGAGGGCCATGACTTCCTCGCCAGATACATGGGAGAAAGATGTCAGAGTTGGTAAGAGGGAAGGGGAGGGGTGGCAAGGGATGGGTGGTGGCTGGTTGCTGGTCTGGTGGGTTGTGATATCCTGACGTATGGAGTCAATCTTGGATGTGAAATAAGTGGCAAAGTCAAGAGCAGACAATGAGGAAGGGAGAGGAGGTGGTGGTGGGCAGAGGAGGGAGTTAACAGTGGCAAAGAGGCGCCGTTGGTTGGAAGACTGGGTAGAAATGAGGATTTTGAAGTATGATTGTTTAGCAAGGGAAAGGGCAGTACTGAAGGATGAGAGCATGAATTTGAAATGGAGGAAGTCTGCTTTAGAGCGTGATTTCCTCCACTGTCGCTCGGCAGTACATGAGCATTTTTGTAGATATCTGGTGCATTTGGTGTGCCAGGGTTGAGGTGTTGATCTGCGAGGGTGAATAGTGGTTGGCGGAGCAACAGAGTCAAGGGCAGAAGTAAGAGATGCATTGTATAGGGATGTGGCTTGTTCAGGGCATGTGAGAGAGAGAAGAGGAGAGAGAAGGGAGTCAAACAGGGAGGATAGGGATGAGGTGTCAATAGCCTCAATGTTACGCTTCGTGATGGTAGCCTTAGGAGGGAGAGATGGGGAAGCAGAGCTAGATAAGTTGAAAGAGAGCAAGTGGTGGTCAGAGAGGGGAAAAGGGGAATTGGAGAAATCAGAAATATCACAGCGGTGAGTGAAAACCAGATCCAGTGAGCTCTCGGTCACATGGGAGGGTGAGGTGGTCCACTGGGAGAGACCAAGTGAAGAGGTGAGGTTAAGGAGTTTAGAGGCAGGTGATTTTGTGGGGTTATCGATAGGGATGTTGAAATCACCTAGAATAATGGAGGGAATGTCAGAAGAGAGGAAGTGAGGTAGCCAGGAAGCAAAGTTGTCGAGGAATTTGGAGGAAATGCCAGGTGGACGGTAAATTACAGCAACTCAAAGATTAGTAGGTTGGTAGAGGCGTATTGCATGGACCTCAAATGTAGAGAATGTAAGAAAAGGTTCTGGAGGTATAAGTTGGTATGTGTAGCTTGAGGGTAAAAGGATCCCAACACCACCCCCATGGCGACCCCTGGGTCGGGGTGTGTGTGAGAATGTGAGGCCCCCAGCAAAGAGAGCAGCAGGAGAAGTGGTGTCATGAGGAGTAATCCAAGTTTCTGTAATGGCCAGGAGGTGCAGGGAGTTGGAAATGAAAAGGTCATGAGTGGGGGCCAGTTTGTTGCAAACAGATCTGGCATTCCAGAGTGCACAGGATAGGGGGTATGAGTTTGTGGGAGAGATGTGAATGAGATTATCAGGATTGCTGTAGCGTTGAGGTAGGAGTAATTTGGAAGGAAAGGATAAAGAGGGTGTGATGATGGTGCTGGGGCCTTGGCTAGGAAGGGAGACTGCATGAGTGAGACAGGGAGGGAGTGCAGTTTGATACTGGTGGAGGAGAGGCGAGGAGACAGGCAGAGGAGGGAGAGAGCAGGGTTGAGTGGTGGGGTATAAATGGTGTGAAGGGGCAGAAGTGAATTGCAATGGGGAAACAGAAGAGGGGTAGGGAGGCAGACAGAGGAGAGGAGAGAGGATGAGATGTAGGAGAGTGGGAGAGAGGGATAGAGGTGGTAACAGGGGACAGAATAAAGGATTAGAAAGACAATGAGTAATGGGGGTTGCCAGCCTGGCCATAGTGTGGATGGGGTGAAAACTGGTAGTAAAATGAGAATAGGAGGAGGAGTGGTGGCTGTATGAGAGAGCAGTGAAGTTTGCAGAAAGAAATACGATTTGCAAGTATTTAAAATGATGTTAATATCTACAGATTACCAGTAAATCAAATATTTGTTGATGTTAGATGGAAAATTACACAGTGTTGGCAAACCACAAGTCAGTGTTACTTCATCAAATATGCTTTTCAATAAAACATTTGTTTTCCAGGTATTTGCAGGGTCAGAGTAAAAGTTGTATTGCAGGTGTTTTTGCAGAAAGTGAATGTATAGTTTCCTGGGTAAGTGAGGTTTGGAGAATAATAGGTGTGTACAAACATTTGTAGCTGCAGTCCAAGTATTGGTGGATTGTGATGATTTATTTGCTTTTGTTTGGAGTTTCCATGCAGTTTCCGTCCAGTTAAAGTCCAGTATAAGTCCCAGACGAAACCCTTAGAAATTTTCTCCCTTTGAAATATTTCTCCCCACAATGATTCAGCTACGCTAATTCAGCTAAACTACACACTAATATAAAGCCCAAACATGTGTATGTAAGCACATTGACTGATTGGACCCTCCCCTAGCCCATCACCCATTTGGAGCAATAAAACTTAAACAAACAAATGGTGTGTAGGGATGAAACCATTACACATACCCCAAATAACTACAAATAAAACTTGAATAAATCTGCTAATATTTAATACACTAGACATACCTATAGCTAGGCATTCATGATATTCCTATAAGATAATTAGCAGACTCAGTACAGCTTGCTGGGGATTGTTGTTCCACTAGACATACCTATAGCTAGGCATTCATGATATTCCTATAAGATAATTAGCAGACTCAGTACAGCTTGCTGGGGATTGTTGTTCCACTAGACATACCTATAGCTAGGCATTCATGATATTCCTATAAGATAATTAGCAGACTCAGTACAGCTTGCTGGGGATTGTTGTTCCACTAGACATACCTATAGCTAGGCATTCATGATATTCCTATAAGATAAACACATTGTAATGCAAGATTCATGTTCCGTATAGAAAGGTCGCTGACTCGGAGAGAACATCGTATCACTGGAGTGTCTGTTCCGGGAAGGTTGAGAGGCAGGACTATTGTCACGGCACCTGAGCACGGAGAACAACAAGACCAGAGGCGGTTGTCGCACCAGTTTTTCTTTTTCCTCTTTATTATTTTCTCCATCTCCCATTACCCTCCTTTCCTCCCCCTTCTTGTTCCCTTTCTCTCCCCTTAACAAGATGGACTTACCCCAAGAGACTGCATTCCGGATTTTCCTGTTGACCCTGTTGTTGACCAGAGCAGTCTGTTTCGGTGAAAGTACCAGAGAGGTCGAGAAAGGATCTGGAATGGGTTCTGATGGCAAGGACAGATTTGTAGAATTCCAAGAGCAACACATCCATCGAGCAAAGGCGAGTATCAGAAAACGATCTGGTAGTCAGGAAACTAGGAGGCACTGTGAAGTATTATTGGCTGAGGAAAATTGTATTTGTAGGAATTGTGAAAACATAGTCGAGGATGGGTGCATCCAGAGATGTCAGTCCAGCCTTAATATCAACATGGACCGTCATCCATTGAGTGATTACCACTCACTAGTGGGTAAGGTCTTAAACCAGACAGAATGCTGGGTGTGCTCACAAGTACCTCAAAGTCAGAGCAAGTCAGGATTAGTACCGCACCCGTTAACGATAGATGAGGTACTCGAATTACGGGGTGGGAGACCGGTGGACAAGAAATTTAATATTTCTAGGCCCCCTAGTTTGAAGCTCCACCAGTACCATGTGGATAGATCCTTAGTGTGTTTCAACATTTTCAATTCCCGAAAGCCGGGAAATTGGGAGGTGACATGGAATAACCAAACCATGGCATTCTTGCACAGAGCTGATAGGATACCCGTAGACTCTGAACTTATACGCCAAATAGCCAACAGTGGAAGGTATTTTCGGTACAGGTATACTCAAGGAAGCAAGACCATGCGGGTTGGAGAAGTATCACCAGGGTACTGTGCGCATATCATAAAGCCTGATAAGTGTACTGAACAGATGAGAGAGTTAGGGATAAGATTTTTCACTTGGAAAGTTTGCAATATGGTAATGTCATATTCTGTCCCATATGTTCTCCCCGATGATGCTTATTTCATATGTGGGAGGAAGGCTTATAAGTGGCTTGCCCCAAACTCAGAGGGATTGTGTTACATTGGAAGAGAGACAATGTTGTGATAAGACGTAATTCCACGGCCCGTTTCTTTCACCTGTTTTTCCTTTGTTTTCCCTGAGCAAAAATACACCCATCCGGAAAAGACTTCGATCAACACCCAAGAATGATTACGCAAATGTTATGTGATTGTATTTTTGATATGTGTCTTATCTTCATCTCTACAACCTTCAGGTAGTGACACACATAGTCGAAAGGTGATATCCCCATATTAGCATTCACATGTGTTCCCCCTCCATGTATCATCAACTAAATGTGCACCCCATTTGTTGGAACAAGAAGCCGAAAAGAGCTCGGTAGTGTTTGTTGGCCCACTTACAGACCCTTAATATGGGATAAGAAGGATTTAATGTATACTTCGCAATACCTCAAAGCTTATTTAGAACATATATGGCACAATGATACATGCCCCTCAGACACGGATTCATACATACATGCTTTTTACTATCCCACTAGGTCATACATTTCCTTCCTACCCCTCTCTCCCGATTACCCAAACTTCTGTAGATATTGTATTGATATTTTTCTGTTTAGTGATTAGATAGTGGCAGTTATTGTTGACTGCCAAAGGGTAGACTGTAAAAGTCGAAAAATATTGCAGTACACAAATCACGTACAAACCACACACACGTCCGCCATGCGTGCACATATCCACAAATTGGTCGCACCCGCGGTCCTGCGCGGTTTGAGCGTGGTATGAGTAATTACAGTGGAGTTTGTACTCTCATGGAAAAGCTACAAAGACATATCATAAATCTAATATATATATATATATATATATATATATATATATATATTGTATAAATCCCACACTGTCTGCTTTAACCTTTAAATAGCAGAAAAATCAGTCACACATAAATTAAAACTCCCAGAGACTAAAATACAATGGTCTTATTTACACTAAGCTTTGAAATTCTATGAAGAAGGCAAACACCTTTGTTTACTAAAATAGCCAAGTTTCTATTTAAAACAATGAGCACTGAATTGTCATTGTCTCACCTGAAAGCAAAAACAAACGAAGTGACAATACCCAGGAACCGATTCTGTTTAGAAAATCAGAAACAATAGCTAACCACAACACAAGACCAGACAGATAGAAATTTAAGATATTAACATTCCTAGTCTAAAACCCATGTAGATGTAGGTATATATATATATATATATATATATATATATGAATCAATATATAATTCCTAACAAATTGTAATAGCAGGAGTATGTGTGTACGTGTGTGTATGTATATATATATATATATATATATATATATATGTGAATATGTGGCTATATGTATATCTTGAAGATTGAAATAGATAATCATATCATGTGTGGGATCATATTGTTCAGAGTCACGTAAACATTAATCTGGTGGGAATAAGAACATTATTAAATATTACCTCATTAAGTTATTAATAATACCAGATTTATGATTAATGTGATGGGTTTAACTGATCATGGGGCGGGAACTCAGAAGTAAACAACAGAAACCACATCTCAAGTCCTAGCCATCGCCCACTTCTTGAACTGACTAATGGTCCCCGGTGCACAGGATATGTCCCACCCCCGAACCAATGGAAGAAGAGCACACAGTGTCTATTGTATTATGTTTTGATCTACTGAATAAAGAGCGAGCTGCAGGCCAGGTCACTATCACAGACTCTTAACGCTTTCAACCTGATTAGCGGAGGACCGGGAAGCGCTTGCGAACATTCTCACGTATGTACATTGACTGTAGCCATTATTCTGTTGTAGATTTATCTTGTTAGCCTGTAGTGTATAATTTGTACTGTTTTACCTTTTGAAATTATCCACTGTGGCCTTAGAACCCTGTGGTTCAACTACATATCGGTGTTGTGATCTCATTTCCCTGCTAGGGTTTAAAGCGTATTTAACTGTATAAGGTTTATAAGTATTGATAAGGTGTACGCACTGTGGGTACTTTATACCGTCAGCGCTACTTAAGGTTTAAGGTATAACATCATTGCAGTGCTTTGCTGCATAAAGGTGTAAAGTGTAACCATATTATTACATTGTATTACTAATAAGGTTTAAAGGTTATCAATTGTGTGTGCATGCGCTGTGCGTACTCTGTACACTAAGCGCGGCGTGTGTACGCCAAGTACGGGACTCTGTACGCAAATAGCGTACAAAGTGCATAGCGCGTGTATTCAGATAAAAGTGTATCTAGACGTATAGCTTTATGGTTTAAGATAATATCGACATTATCAAGTATCTGCACTCACCACTCATAGGGTGGGGTGCATGTAGCCCATGGCCACCTATTTAAAAATATACAAACAGAAAGTTCAGCACTCACCAAAGAAAGCTCACTTATTTTCACAACATCAATAAACAAATGATGGGGGTTTAGTTAGTGAATTGGCCAATGCATGGAAGCCTGCAAACCGCTTGCCAAGGTACCCCATCTTCATGCAGGTCCTACACTATCACAGAGTCTCAAAAATTAAAACCTAGCAACTGTATCACATAATATAACTGCAATTATGCCCACTTGGTTTACTGTGTATCTGCCAAATACTCCATGGCTTTTAAAAGGTACACTAGTCACCTGACACTGGCTGATAAATTACTAAAGAACAGCTGACTCAGGTTTAAGATAATTGGGCTTGCATATGGGTGCATGAACAAAGCTTGTGGCCACAGTTAATATGAGTTAACCAAAGATTAACCCTACAATATACCAACAAATATAAAACCACAGCACTCACCACCCCAGAAGCGGGGTGCAGTGTCTGCACTCACCACTCATAGGGTTTGCAGGCTTCCGTGCATTGGCCAATTCACTAACTAAACCCCCATCATTTGTTTATTGATGTTGTGAAAATAAGTGAGCTTGCTTTGGCGAGTGCTGAACTTTCTGTTTATATATATATATATATATATATATAGTACGGTCTCAGACAGGATATATATTTCAGAATACTCATACAATATATTCTGGCACACGTACACTTGCTCTTAAATAACGCTGTCTTTATATTGACATGTAGAATACTTAAGTGTGTGTAAAACCACAGCGCTGATGTACAGGCAGATTTACAAGGGAGACCTTGCCCTGCAGTCCTGGAGACCAGTCGCAGCTGTGCTTAGAAGATGGAGCCCAGCGTCTCAGTCAGGGAGTGAGGGAGAGTATAAGGCAGCTCCAGGGCGGGAACACCAGCAGTAGATGGCGCCCGGAGCTGGGGGAGGGGCTACAGGTCAAGCGTCATCTCCCCTATGCTGGTCCTCACCACCTGGTACTATGGAGTCTTATTAAAGTGGGCATTAATACACCCGACCTGTACTCCTATACCCTGGTGGATATAGTGGGGTCCCTGCTCGGTGACAAAGTCCACACCAGCGTCGCAGTCCATCTCCCTAGACTGCGATTGGAACGCAATTTAATGTCAGATCCCACCTGGGGGACCCTCTTACCTCCTCCCTTTGCAGCAGCCACACGAACCAGGAGAGCACTGCGACCGTGTGCCCAATGCCGGAGCGTCCCCACCACAAGTACCCGGGAACTGAGCCAGCGAGAGTATGCGACGCCGCTGGGGAGGTGACGGAGCCGCAGCACAGTATGTCACCCTGAAATGTAAGTGCTGCGGCCCTTGAAGTCTTCAAGTAAAAGCTTTTTCAGGGATGCCCAGTGCAGGCCCCCTGTTAAGTGACCTGCTCTGCAGGGCAGCAACTCGAAACTGAGCTCACAGTGCCTGGAGGCGGGGTTATAGAGGAGGCCCCAATGCATTCTGGACAGTCTAAAGCTTTAGCCTGTTGGTGCCTGGATCAAGATCAATCTATACACCCTGATGTTTCCCTGTGGAAACCAATGTACTCCGCTGCAGAAATTGATTTTTTTTGTATAGAATAGGGGCTAATTGAATAGCCCCCCCCCCCCCAAAAAAAAAAAATGTCGATGTGAGATCAGGGTAGGTGTGCCCACTCCTGGGGGTAGATGGGAACGCCAAACACACAGCAGCCAGGAAAACAGCACACCAGTCCAGGATTTGTGTGCAATATAATCTAATCCCATCTGGGCACTAACTAAACAAAATAGATTCCCTCTCTCAGGGTGGTAGGACTTAATGCCCCTACCACAAAGACAGGCATATGCACAGTACTTACAATCAGTAAATTACAGTGTATCATCACAGGCCTGATGACGGTTTCCCCAGGTAGTCAGACCTTGAGCAAAGTGCCAACACAGCTTTAATCAGCCTTTCACAGGTGCAAGCACCAAATTATCCTGCTTTTAGGCTGAAGGCCTTAAGACCCTAAATGGGCCTTGTGGATGGAGCCATCCATTCTCTCTCACATCCACAGCCACCCCCAGCAACACATTTCTGGCTTTTACTGAAATCCCAAACTCTAATGAAGTCTGTTTAGCAAAACAGACCTTTCCTGTGGATTTAAAATGCATAGGCCAGAAACCTGGGACAAACATGTCTCCCTTTTATCACTTTGCCAGTTCTTCTATCGCGGACAGTAAAAATAAATAAATAAACAAACAAACAAAACCTCCCGTTTTTCATGGCCGAATATTTTTCGGGTCTAATTGGATACCCCCTTAATATATTTGCTTTCAATTAAGCACGTAACAATGTAGCCAAGCGGAAAGCCAAAATTGTAAAACAGAGTGGCAAAAAAGGCTCCTCTTCACCATATCATGCACTACCAACATTGTATTCATGGCAGAAAAAAAAATCCAATCACAGTTTATAATAATCCCTAAATGTTTAGTCCTTTACCAGTACCACTTTTTATGTAGTCTAGAACAGTGGGTTGGCCTTCGGAGGGAAGATGGGAAAACTGCAGTAAAAAGTCTAGTTAGAAGCTTCAAATATGAAGTATTTTCTGTTGCTGTTGTTGTTTTAATATTGTTGATTAATGTTTTTTAATATTGTAGTTTATTTAGTATATAAACTATGCACCTGTGTCTTACTCAGCAGTGAATTAGAAGGAAATGTATTTAAATATTTAGCCACTTACAACTTATGCTCAGTTAGTATTCTCACAGGCCATCAAACACATGTGGGTAAACTAACATATGTAATATAAGCCAACTCAAGATGACAAATCAACTACAACAGGGATCTTTTACTTTTCTCTGCAAGGAGGTAGTCAGTATGACATATCACATAGGCATATTTTTTTTAAAAACTGCCTTTAGACTGTTTGTCAACATCAAAAAATTACATTAAAATGATCTCTTATTTGTGACATTTATAGCATAACATTGTATAAATGTCACACCACCAAGAGCAAGCAATACTCTACTCTTATAGAACTTGTTACATAGGAGGTTAGCTTGATTTTCCAGACATTATTTTGTGACAATTTTCATAAATGTGGCACATAAAGGCCCACAAGTGGAAAGTTCAGTCTTCCCTATTCTGAAAAGAGGACAATTTAAACAATGCCCCTGGGGTATTCAGATACTTCACCCCTAAATTTTGGTGCAGTCTATTGCAACTATACTTGCTTTCTCTCCAAAGCAGAACACACATTATGCTAAAATGAAGATAATAAGAGCACAATTAAAACTACAAAATGAAAATAAATGTGCTCTATTAGTATTTTTACAAAACATGTATCAGACATGCGACTTCCATATGCTCTGTCTGTATGCTGCAGACTGTCAGATGACACTTAACCCTTTCAAACATTATGCACCTCCAATCAGCACCAGTTTCTACGTTTATTTTAAAAGGAGGCACATTTTCATGAAATTACTAGCCTGGTATCCCCAAACCGGGGGTACCTGGAAGGACCTAAAGCTATCGTTGCAATATTGTGCCAGTTAGTGCTAGCCCATAGCCCACTTCACCAGTTATCCAGACCCGATGCTGAATAAAACAGACCTACAGGTGGAAGGCATTATGCCTTCTTTACATTCTGCCCATGAACTGTCCAGTAGCAATATGACTTCCATGTGTGATCAGTGCATTCTGAAAGGAATGTCTTTTCACAAACATAGCAGATGTACACGTGAGCTGACAGCCAGGACAATATATATATATATAGTTTGTTGGCTGTACGAACGATATATCGCATAGTGGTGGTCATTCCGAGTTGATCACAGCCAGCAACTTTTTGCTGCTGGTGCGATCAACTAGTCCACGCCTATGGGGGAGTGTATTTTAGCTTAGCAGGGCTGCGAATGCTTGTGCAGCCCTGCTAAGCTAAAAAAGTTTTGTGTAAGAGAAGACTAGCCCTAGACCTACTTACCCTGTGCGACTGCTCCGGCGATGCAGGTCCCGGCTTTGACGTCAGACATCCGCCCTCCGTTCTTCTGACCACGCCTGCGTTTTCTCCACCACTCCCCGAAATCGTCCGCCAACGGTCTGGTGACGCCCAGGAACGCCTTCTTTCTGTCAATCTTCTTGCAGCCGCCACTGCGACCGCTTTCTTCGTAATCCACGTCGTAACCCGGTGACCCCTGTCGCCGGGCAACGACGAGTATGCGCAGTGCGCATGCTGTGCATGCGCATTCCGGACCAGTTCGCACCGCTGCGTGCGAACCGGTCAGAATGACCCCCAGTGTGTATGCGCCTAAGCGTCACACTGAAAGATGGTTACAATTTGAAGACCGCCCATGTAGTGCAGTCTATTACTCTGCCCTCGTCATTTTAGTTATCGACCTGTTCTTGTTTAAGAGAACGGAATCGTTCTTAGAATGTGGGTTGTCACATGACCACCGTATAATTAACAAATACCACTCTATTAGCACAAAGAATGCAAATAATACTGATACTGTACCAATACGTTCAACATTCTTTGTACTAACAGAGTCATGGTAGCACTTGTTTCCACTGTATATAGTTCAGTAAATGTAAATTTGTTTTGCATGCAGTCTGTATCTATAGAGATCATAACAGTGTACAGGCATTCATTCATATTTCAAGGATTTTTGTTCAGGAAGTATTCATAATGTTGACACTGTATAAAATTGCAATACACTGCACAGTATTTATATAATAGGCTTGTACCCAGACTTATGGTCTACTTATTAGTAGACATGTATCGCCTTGATAGGGGAGCAGGCCAACAGTGTGGTGAATCCCAATCCTTTTCTTAACCTCCTATGGACTGGAGATCTTCCCCAAACGAAGTGCTCACAATAAATATGTGTAGAAAAAAGCTCCAAATAGTGCAATACTATTTTATTGAAACAGATAAAATATTATATAAAAGACAAGCTTTGGGCGGACAATGGACAGATAAAATTCCATAATATGGAATAATTTGTTGTAAACGCCCACTTGAACTTATCATTTTCCATCCTAAATGTCTTTACAACGAATTATTCCACCCAACATAATAAAGTTAAAAACATATAAAAAAGAAACATTGGCCAATATTAAAAAAGGATCCTGTTATTGGGTCAGAGTTACCGGATGATCCCATTTGCATATATAGGACAGCATGTAACTTACAATCAAAATGAGTCCATAGTTTTCATGACAAACCCTCAATAGGTCAAAAAATAGTATCACAAGGTTTTTATTGATGTGGATCTTGCCTGGCCTGTAGAAATATTCCTAATACATTTGTTAATAAGAAAGTGGAAGTAGTTATCAATGAGAGAAAATGTTCCATCAAGGATTTTATTACTTGTTACTCAATCAACATTATTGATTGTATTGAGTGTAGTTGTGAGAAATTTTACATAGGTCAGACCAGTAGGGCTCTAAAGACTAGAATGGGTGAGCACCTACGGACTATAAAGAAAGGATTGGATACACATGCACTGTCATTGCATTTTAAAAAAGTGCACGATTGCAATCCAAAATATAATAAGAATTTACTTACCGATAATTCTATTTCTCGTAGTCCGTAGTGGATGCTGGGGACTCCGTCAGGACCATGGGGAATAGCAGCTCCGCAGGAGACAGGGCACAAAAATAAAGCTTTAGGATTAGGTGGTGTGTACTGGCTCCTCCCCCTATGACCCTCCTCCAAGCCTCAGTTAGGATACTGTGCCCGGACGAGCGTACACAATAAGGAAGGATATTGAACCCCGGGTAAGACTCATACCAGCCACACCAATCACACCGTATAACTTGTGATCTGAACCCAGTTAACAGTATGACAAACGTAGGAGCCTCTGAACAGACGGCTCACAACAAATAACAACCCGATTTTTTTGTAACAATAACTATGTACAAGTATTGCAGACAATCCGCACTTGGGATGGGCGCAGAGCATCCACTACGGACTACGAGAAATAGAATTATCGGTAAGTAAATTCTTATTTTCTCTAACGTCCTAAGTGGATGCTGGGGACTCCGTCAGGACCATGGGGATTATACCAAAGCTCCCAAACGGGCGGGAGAGTGCGGATGACTCTGCAGCACCGAATGAGAGAACTCAAGGTCCTCCTCAGCCAGGGTATCAAATTTGTAGAATTTTGCAAACGTGTTTGCCCCTGACCAAGTAGCAGCTCGGCAGAGTTGTAATGCCGAGACCCCCCGGGCAGCCGCCCAGGATGAGCCCACTTTCCTTGTGGAATGGGCCTTGACAGATTTAGGTTGTGGCAAGCCTGCCACAGAATGTGCAAGTTGAATTGTGCTACAAATCCAACGAGCAATCGTCTGCTTAGAAGCAGGAGCACCCATCTTGTTGGGTGCATACAATATAAGCAGTGAGTCAGACTTTCTGACTCCCGCCGTTCTTGAAATATATATTTTCAATGCCCGGACCACGTCCAACAACTTGGAATCCTCCAACTCGTTAGTAGCCGCAGGCACCACAATAGGCTGGTTCAGGTGAAACGCTGACACCACCTTAGGCAGAAAATGAGGACGCGTCCGCAGTTCTGCCCTGTCCGTATGGAAAATCAGATATGGGCTCTTATATGATAAAGCCGCCAATTCTGATACTCTCCTGGCTGAAGCCAGGGCCAGTAGCATGGTTACTTTCCATGTAAGATACTTCAGCTCCACCGATTTGAGCGGCTCAAACCAATGGGATTTGAGAAAATCCAAGACTACATTAAGATCCCACGGTGCCACTGGGGGCACAACCGGGGGCTGTATATGTAGTACTCCTTTTACAAAAGTCTGGACTTCAGGAACTGAAGCCAATTCTTTCTGGAAGAAAATCGACAGGGCCGAAATTTGAACCTTAATGGACCCCAATTTGAGGCCCATAGACAATCCTGTTTGCAGGAAATGTAGGAATCGACCCAGTTGAAATTCCTCCGTGGGGGCCTTTCTGGCCTCACACCACGCAACATATTTTCTCCAAATGCGGTGATAATGTTGTGCAGTCACCTCCTTCCTGGCTTTTACCAGTGTAGGAATGACCTCTTCCGGAATGCCTTTTTCCTTTAGAATTCGGCGTTCAACCGCCATGCCGTCAAACGCAGCCGCGGTAAGTCTTGGAATAGACACGGTCCCTGCTGAAGCAGGTCCCGTCTTAGAGGTAGAGGCCACGGATCCTCCGTGAGCATCTCTTGAAGTTCCGGGTACCAAGTTCTTCTTGGCCAATCCGGAGCCACTAGTATCGTTCTTACTCCCTTTTGCCGTATAATTCTCAGTACTTTTGGTATGAGAGGCAGAGGAGGGAACACATACACTGACTGGAACACCCACGGTGTTACCAGAGCGTCCACAGCTATTGCCTGAGGGTCTCTTGACCTGGCGCAATACCTGTCCAGTTTTTTGTTGAGGCGGGACGCCATCATATCCACCATTGGTTTTTCCCAACGGTTCACAATCATGTGGAAGACTTCTGGATGAAGTCCCCACTCTCCCGGGTGTAGATCGTGTCTGCTGAGGAAGTCTGCTTCCCAGTTGTCCACTCCCGGAATGAATACTGCTGACAGTGCTATCACATGATCTTCCGCCCAGCGAAGAATCCTTGCAGCTTCTGCCATTGCTGTCCTGCTTCTTGTGCCGCCCTGTCTGTTTACGTGGGCGACTGCCGTGATGTTGTCCGACTGGATCAACACCGGCTGACCCTGAAGCAGGGGTTTTGCCAGACTTAGAGCATTGTAAATCGCTCTTAGCTCCAGTATATTTATGTGAAGAGACATCTCCAGGCTTGACCATACTCCCTGGAAGTTTCTTCCTTGTGTGACCGCTCCCCAGCCTCTTAGACTGGCATCCGTGGTCACCAGGACCCAGTCCTGTATGCCGAATCTGCGGCCCTCTAACAGATGAGCACTCTGCAACCACCACAGAAGAGACACCCTTGTCCGTGGCGATAAGGTTATCCGCTGATGCATCTGCAGATGCGATCCGGACCATTTGTCCAGCAGATCCCACTGAAAAGTTCGTGCGTGGAATCTGCCGAATGGAATCGCTTCGTAAGAAGCCACCATCTTTCCCAGGACTCTTGTGCATTGATGCACAGACACTGTCCCTGGTTTTAGGAGGTTCCTGACAAGTTCGGATAACTCCCTGGCTTTCTCCTCCGGAAGAAACACCTTTTTCTGAACCGTGTCCAGAATCATTCCCAGGAACAGCAGACGTGTTGTCGGGGTCAACTGAGATTTTGGAAAATTCAGAATCCACCCGTGTTGTTGCAGCACTACTTGGGTTAGTGCTACTCCGTCCTCCAGCTGTTCTCTGGACCTTGCCCTTATCAGGAGATCGTCCAAGTAAGGGATAATTAATACGCCTCTTCTTCGCAGAAGAATCATCATTTCGGCCATTACCTTGGTAAAGACCCGAGGTGCCGTGGACAATCCAAACGGCAGCGTCTGAAACTGATAATGACAGTTTTGCACCACGAACCTGAGGTACCCTTGATGTGAAGGGCAAATTGGGACATGCAGGTAAGCATCCTTTATGTCCAGGGACACCATAAAGTCCCCTTCTTCCAGATTCGCTATCACTGCTCTGAGTGACTCCATCTTGAACTTGAATTTTTGTAAGTACAGGTTCAAAGATTTCAGATTTAGAATAGGTCTTACCGAGCCGTCCGGCTTCGGTACCACAAATAGCGTGGAGTAATACCCCTTTCCCTGTTGTAGGAGGGGTACCTTGACTATCACCTGCTGAGCAAACAGCTTGTGAATGGCTTCCAATACCGTCGCCCTGTCTGAGGGAGACGTTGGCAAAGCAGACTTTAGGAACCGGCGAGGGGGAGACTTCTCGAATTCCAACCTGTAACCCTGAGATACTACCTGCAGAATCCAGGGGTCCACCTGTGAGCAAGCCCACTGTGCGCTGAAATTCTTGAGTCGACCCCCCACCGTTCCTGAGTCCGCTTGAAAGGCCCCAGCGTCATGCTGAGGGCTTTGCAGAACCCTGGGAGGGCTTCTGTTCCTGGGCAGGGGCTGCTTGCTGCCCTCTCTTACCCCTTCCTCTGCCCCGAGGCAGATATGACTGTCCTTTTGTCCGCTTGTTCTTATAGGAACAAAAGGACTGCGGCTGAAAAGACGGTGTCTTTTTCTGTTGGGAGGGGGTCTGAGGTAAAAAAGTGGATTTTCCGGCAGTTGCCGTGGCCACCAGATCCGATAGACCCACGCCAAATAATTCCTCCCCTTTATACGGCAATACTTCCATATGTCGTTTGGAATCCGCATCACCTGACCACTGTCGCGTCCATAAACTCCTTCTGGCAGATATGGACATCGCATTTACTCTCGATGCCAGAGTGCAAATATCTCTCTGCGCATCTCGCATATAAAGGAAAGCATCCTTTAATTGCTCTATAGTCAATAAAATACTGTCCCTATCCAGGGTATCAATATTTTCAGCCAGGGAATCCAACCAGACGACCCCAGCACTGCACATCCAGGCTGAGGCGATGGCCGGTCGCAGTATAACACCAGTATGTGTGTATATACTTTTTAGGGTAGTTTCCAGTCTCCTATCCGCTGGATCCTTGAGGGCGGCCGTATCAGGAGACGGTAACGCCACTTGTTTTGATAAGCGTGTGAGCGCCTTATCCACCCTAGGGGGTGTTTCCCAGCGCGCCCTAACCTCTGGCGGGAAAGGGTATAATGCTAATAACTTTTTTGAAATTAGCATTTTTCTATCTGGGTTAAACCACGCTTCATCACATACATCATTTAATTCCTCTGATTCAGGAAAAACTACAAGTAGTTTTTTTACCCCCCACATAATACCCCTTTTTGTGGTACTTGCAGCATCAGAGATATGCAAAGCCTCCTTCATTGCCGTGATCATATAACGTGTGGCCCTACTTGAAAATACGTTTGTTTCATCACCGTCGACACTAGATTCAGTGTCTGTGTCTGGGTCTGTGTCGACCGACTGAGGTAAAGGGCGCTTTACAGCCCCTGACGGTGTCTGAGACGCCTGGGCAGGTACTAACTGGTTTGCCGGCCGTCTCATGTCGTCAACTGATTTCTGTAATGTGCTGACATTATCACGTAATTCCATAAACAAAGCCATCCATTCCGGTGTCGACTCCCTGGGGGGTGACATCACCATTATCGGCAATTGCTCTGCCTCCACGCCAACATCGTCCTCATACATGTCGACACACACGTACCGACACACAGCAGACACACAGGGAATGCTCTTATCGAAGACAGGACCCCACTAGCCCTTTGGGGAGACAGAGGGAGAGTTTGCCAGCACACACCCAAGCGCTATAATATATATGGGAACAACTTTATATAAGTGTTGTTCCTTATAGCAGCTTAAATATATCCAATATATCGCCCAAAAATGCCCCCCCTCTCTGTTTTACCCTGTTTCTGTAGTGCAGTGCAGGGGAGAGTCCTGGGAGCCTTCCTCACAGCGGAGCTGAGCAGGAAAATGGCGCTGTGTGCTGAGGAGAATAAGCCCCGCCCCCTATTTCGGCGGGCTTTCCTCCCGTAGATTTAGATAACTGGCATGGGTTAAATACATACATATAGCCTTAATGGCTATATGTGATGTATTCTTTTGCCTTAAGGTATTAAAATATTGCTGCCCAGGGCGCCCCCAGCAGCGCCCTGCACCCTCCGTGACCGCTTGGTGTGAAGTGTGTGACAACAATGGCGCACAGCTGCAGTGCTGTGCGCTACCTTCATGAAGACTGAAGAGCCTTCTGCCGCCTGTTTCCGGACCTTCAATCTTCAGCATCTGTAAGGGGGGTCGGCGGCGCGGCTCCGGGACGAACCCCAGGGTGAGACCTGTGTTCCGACTCCCTCTGGAGCTAATGGTGTCCAGTAGCCTAAGAATCCAATCCATCCTGCACGCAGGTGAGTTGAAATTCTCTCCCCTAAGTCCCTCGATGCAGTGAGCCTGTTGCCAGCAGGACTCACTGAAAATAAAAAACCTAAAAAAACTTTTTCTAAGCAGCTCTTTAAGAGAGCCACCTAGATTGCACCCTGCTCGGACGGGCACAAAAACCTAACTGAGGCTTGGAGGAGGGTCATAGGGGGAGGAGCCAGTACACACCACCTAATCCTAAAGCTTTATTTTTGTGCCCTGTCTCCTGCGGAGCCGCTATTCCCCATGGTCCTGACGGAGTCCCCAGCATCCACTTAGGACGTTAGAGAAATAAATAATTGTTTTGCTTTGAAAAAAAATCAATCCCCGATATTAGGTGGGGGGGATATACAAAAGAAATTGGCTAAGAGTGAAATGCAGCTCATCTATTCCTATAAAACTCTAGAGCCCTCTGGTCTTAAAGATTTCAAAACCGAATTTCATTGTGTCTGTATGCTGTATTATAATATTTTTTCTGTTTTATGTCTCCGATACTATGTTGAGATGACCTTCAACAAAATGGCGTCATTTTAACATTGTGAATAGCAATCTATTAGGACATCGAGATATTACATTCATGTCCCTATTGAAAACCGTGTGGTACGCAAAGTGGATGTTGGAACGCAAAAAAAAAAGGACACTTCCGCTGAGATACATGAGACTTCCACTGGGGTACGTGGAGGAATGTGGCAGGATGTCCAATGGACGGATGCGCCGGTGACCTTCTTCCGCCAGAAGCGGAACACACATTGGCTGAGATGTCATTTTACCCAGGAAAAAGGACCTTGGCACTATGGGTAACAACATGGATGCTAGGAAATGGAATTTGTGGGATTGAACTCTCTCCATTCTGTATGTGGATTTTAGAAGTTAGTAGATCTATGTCTGGTATTAGGCTTTGCATATGTTTGTTGAATTAGGCTCATTAAGTGGGGTATAAATATCCCCACTATACAACCACCTCCTACACCAGTGATGGTTAACCTTGACACTCCAGCTGTTTTTGAACTACACATCCCAGCATGCCCTTCGTCAGTTTTAGCATGGCCAAATAACAACTGTAGCAGGGCATGCTGGGATATGTAGTTCAACAGCAGGAGGAGTGTCAAGGTTAGCCATTACTGTTCTATAACTTGAAAAACATAACACAGGGTTATCGAAACGCGTTGGAGGTAACGGGAAGACACGTGGATCACTCACCTGCCTGTATGACGGTTCCTGGGGACGCCTAGCTATGTTCATAACACGCCATTATGTCTACTGTCATCTGTAGACCATAACACTCGGTGAGAATCCATTGTCCGCCCAAAGCTTGTCTTTTATATAATATTTTATCTGTTACAATAAATAGTATTACACTATTTGGAGCTTTTTTCTTCACATATTTATTGTGAGCACTTCGTTTGGGGAAGATCTCCGGTCCATAGGAGGTTAAGAAAAGGATTGTGATTCACCACACTGTTGGCCCGCTCCCCTATCAAGGCGATATATGTCTACTAATAAGTAGACCATAAGTCTGGGTACGTGTCTATTATATAAATACTGTGCAGTGTATTGCAATTTTATACAGTGTCACACTATAATTGTGTCTTTTATGTTGTTTTAAGTGACTTCTGAGCACATATTGGATTTATCTATATAACAGTTTGAAGTGCCTAGACCTGTTTGGTAAATATCTTTTTCTCTTTGTTGTCTAAAGTGTTGGTGACACTTTATTACCATTGGGACACGGGCTGCTAGAGGCGCACGGTTTGTGACCATAACGTTTTTTCTGCAATAATATTGACATTGTTGAAATGTCAGTGAGCATGTTGGCAAGTGCAGAATGTTCACATGTTCACAATTTCAACATGTGAAATGTCATCATTCTGCACAGATTGGAAGTAGAGTTTTAGGCAATGTTAGGGTTAGGCACTGAGGGGAGAATTAAGGTTATGTGATTAGTCAAATTCACCAACGGAAGCTCCACTAGATCTGCCAGATTCAATCATCCCATAACCGCCGGACCTGGAAGACACTGCTGGAGCTACCGGACCTGCCATACAAGGTAAAAAACCACTAGCCCACAAGGACATTTTTTCAACAGTCTAATCATGACATTTCAGCAGTGTTGACATGATGAATGTCGACATTATATACCACTCTCATTTGCTCAATTGAAGTAGTTATTTTAAGCACAAAAGAATCCAAAACACTAAATTTCTCTGGAACTACTTTAATACAGGTGGCATACTTTAGAATGTAAGGTCTCACGAGCAGGGCCATCAACCCTCATGAACTTATCCTCCTCAATGGCACCTAATCCCACGGTTTTCTGCTGTTACTTATGCCAGTGTTCTTTATCCTGTAGTTGTCCTATATTGTCTTCAACTGTAAGTCACTATTGTCCCGTTTTATTTTTAATTTATGTACTCTGTAATTGGGCGCTGCGAATCCCTTGCGGCGCAATATAAATAAAGGATAATAATAATAATACTGCAAGTAACAAATTCAAAAATGGCATCTGACTATCTTTAAGAATATCACTGCTAACATGCAATAATATTGCAGTACATGACATACTAAATGCACTGTATTTAAATAATAAAAACACAGATTAAGCAAAACATACATATATTCATTTCAAGCAGTGACTGCTAGAAATCTGGGTAAATCTTCTTTTTGGATTATATTTACAAAAACAAATAAATGCTGTTTCAGTTGGCCTACTTTTGTGAATTTCTGTGGGTCAGAAAAGCCATAATAAGCATAAATACAAGCTTTGAAGTTCAAAATGTGAAACTTCAGTTTCCCACTTTAATAAACACATTTGCTGGCCTCTAACAAAAACATCTCATATGATCTAACCACATTGGTTTGTGTTTCAGAATAATTTCTTTCTATCCAAGTCAACCACCACCGCAGACAGATAACTGTGGTAACATGTTTTTTTTCCCCAAGATGAAGAAACCTAAAACCTGCACTAATTAAGGATATATACACACTGGCATTTGCATTACAATAACTGCATGTTAAAATTCAAGTCACATATAATCTGCGTTAGGTTAAGATGCATTTACAAATGTGTTAAATCTGCATCCTTCAAACATGCGTCTTTGACAAATACCAAGTTATGCTGGCCAAGCTAAACATATGTGGAAACACGTACGACAAAGATTCTAAATGGCATCTTGCTATATTTACAATGCACTCCTATTGTGAAAAATGCAATTTTCAGACACACTCAAAGGAACAACATGGGTTCTTAAAAAAGCAAAAACAAAACTCTACAGCACAATGTTGGAGGCACAAAAAAAAATGCAAATATACAGGGTCTCGTTACATGAGCTTAATTAGCATTTGACCCTAATGATGATCTGTAACTCCAGTGTGTATGTAGCCTAATATAACTTGCCGTTACGATTAAAAACATTTCAACAAGTATATTGCAAAATACTGGTGGCAACCTGAATTCAATGGAATGTTCTATCTCAAGGGAGCCAAGAGTTCAATAGTGTGAAGAGATGAAGGGTAAAGGGTAAAGGTAGATTGGGTGTTGGCGTGTGGGGGTGTAGAGTAGGGCGGTGTTTGAACAAGAAATAAAATCAAAATGAACTAGATGACTATGCATCATGTTAACATTAAATTAAACCACTTCAAAAGCCACTCCATAAGGGGAAGTGTACTACTTCCTTTCTGTATTGTACAAAGGTGAGCAGAACAATTCTGATGCTAAAAATGGTGATGTGGCACCTCAGAGTGCTAAGGATGTGAGATGATGGAGGTAGATATAGATTAGCAGTACCTTGGTAGGGAAATGATCTGCAGGCCACAACTCTGGCAACAGGCTTGTCCTTTACAACATCCCAGCAGGGAGGCAAAGATTCCCAAGACAGAGTTTTACACACAAAAAATGCAGAGAAGGCTATGGATAAGAGTTAGGGTATTTATTCCGCAAAATGTGATATAGTAGGATGATCACTGTTGTGTATGTAGGAATAAGTTCAGACAACCTCTACACAATCACACTGAGTCTGGAATCCTCCATTAATCAACAATATTGGTATCCATTCAACACACAAACATACATACATACATACATACTTAAAAACATACATACATACATACATACAAACATACAGACATAACTGCAGTGTTGCAACCAGTGACTCAGACAGTAAAAGAGGTTAATATTTTCTATAACCATATATTTCTTCCTCCGAACCAGACAATCCCTCAGGCAAAGCTCAGTGAACTGCAGGGAGACAAAGGGACTAAGAAGCTCCAAACACTACTGTCCCATTCACAAAATGAGCTGTAGGTGGATCAGGTTATGACCTTGTAGCTCAACAATGGTAACAGCCCGACTCTTGCACTTACAGTAGGTGTACAAGAATTAGGAGGTGGTAAACTGTTACACATGGTCCTTCATATGATGTTCATAAAATCTTGTAGAATATGGTTCCTAGTGTGTCATCTCATACAGAAGGCTGTCCAACCAGCATCCATTTGGCTCCCTTCCTATATCAATCAACTCTCGCACACACCTTGGCATATCAGGACTCATCATCTACTTCATATTGACTGCTGAAGTCTAGTGCTGCGTAGATTTATCTTCTGCACGACACCAGCTTTTAGCTGATTAACCATCAGACCTTGCAGTTCAGGGCTGAAGATATATATAGTTTTTCCTTAACAATTAATAAATATTGTGTCATGTACTCAGGGCTGCATAATCACTCCATGCACAATGCAGATACAATGATCACTTTTGGTCAAGTGTTACACTTATATCACTTGCACATGCTAAAATTGGGATAATAGCATTTAAAAATAAAGTGCTTGTCCTGCAAATATTTTATATAAAACAATGCATATTTTGGGTTTGAAAAGGAAAATAGAAATGTTAAACAGTTAAATGAGTCAAGGCCTTAATTCTACCAAATACAGTACATTACAATGTATTATGAATATCTGTATTGAAACTTGGGTCTACAGGCCAGATAAACTATTACAATGCAGAACAAAGGAACAAAGAACTGGTGTGTGCAGTCTCTGCAAACTGCTCGATTAGTACTCTGGGTGTGTGTATGGGCATATCAGGATATTTCAAGTAATGTCCTGTTAGAATTTTAACACACAGGTGAATAGAAGTTAATAACACTCAGGAAACAGAAGGGGGTTGTGTAGTTTAATTAATATGATGTACATTCCTTATGGTATCCTGTGAGCAGGAAAAGCAATAACCTGGACAAGGAATTTGTAAGCAAGGCCTTTTGTCTTTGTCTGCCCATAGATTATTTGATGATGCTGCACTAGCACCAAAGACAGCAGGGGGCTATTCAAACAATGTGATCACAAAGTGTGGCTGCACATAAGCAGATATCAAGAGCCCACTATATTTTTTCTATTTCTGACATCCAAATTTATATTTCTACACACAGCTAGGAGTTTCAAAAATCATAGAAATATACTTGCAGTCTGTACACGGGGCTGGAGTGATTTGATGCACCTAGGGCATACAGTTTGGGAGAAATAAGGCATCTAACCAATCACACATACCAGGGCAGTCTTGTTTACATTCATTTTATATCTTAAATAACAGAGATTAATGTGAACATGCTATATCTCACGTAGCTATTACACAGGTGAAATTCTGAACAGTTATTTGTACTTACTTAGGTTAAAAGTTACATAGTTCTGGCATGGACCCTGTGTTAGTTAACAGATCAGCCAGTCATCAGTCACTGGGTTATGACATAAGTATGGAGAGCTGATAAAACGGAATCTTGCTCTTGGGTCAGACTTGGGGCATCAATTCTAACTTACAGCCTGGACCTGCATTTCCTGCAATGTCCCCCAGCCCAGTAAGAGAGAGTTTTCATTTTATTCTGAAATTGCAACAGGTTTGTCTACATAGAGGTATATTCAATTGACGTCGAAAGCTGCCGTCTATCGAAAAGACGGGAGTTTTTTACTTTTTTTTTTAGGTCGGAAGGGGTACCAACCTAGTCAATATTTCAACAAGTTGAGGTATTCGACTTGTCGAAAAGCATGTGGATCGGCAGTATAGCTGCCGATCCATGTGCTTGTGTCGAAAATAGGGCCAAAACCTACAGGTTTTGGCCCACTTTTCGACCATCTCAGTCCGATATAAAAAAAAGTCGGACTGAGGTGTGGGACCCAGAGGAGGAGAGAGGGGAGAGCCGCAGGGAGACGGGGGACATCCGCGGGCTGCTTCCACCCGGCTCCAGCAAGTGAAGTCATGCTTGCTGGAGCCGGGTGGACACTGCCGTGAGGTCGGGCGGCTGTGTGACATCCTCCTGCAGCGCTACTGTAGTGCTGATCTCCTCCATCTGCTGGCGGCTATCCCCGCTGGTCTCCCTGTGGCTCTGCCCCCCCTCCCCTCCTCCTCTGGGTCCCTCATCTCAATTCGACTTGAAAAAGTCGAATTGAGATGAGACTGAATAGGGGTTGTCGGATCCATTCCGACAAATACATGTCAGAATGGATCAGACGCTATCCTTTTTATTTCTATCATTTCTGTAACTAGGCATTGTATAATAGCTATTATTGAATGACGCAGGGAGAGAGACCCACTGAGTGCTAGTTGGTGTTGCAATGACTGCGCAATTATAAGTGTTGGGGACCCATGGCTACTTAGTAATTTCCATGGGTGGCGGCAGTAGAAAAGTGTATAGTATAACAGGCAGAGTAATAGAATATTAATTTTCAGTATTATATTAAGCTCTGCCCTTGCTACATCAAGACTTGGGGATCTGTAGTTTAATACCAGTCAGGGTGATACGGTTATTATCTCTGACCTCTAACCGAGTCTAAGCGCCAAACCTAATGGAGTCCCTGATAGTGTAGTGTAACAACATGATGATGTTCAGAAAGTGGATATTCATGATATCAACAGCATAATGTTGGCATGTTTTGAATGTCAACATTCAGAAAGTCAACATGTTCAGAATGTGGACATTTATCCATACTTGCCTACTTCTCTTGCAACAAACGGTAGGCTCCTTAATGTTGGGTGGTGCTCTCGGAAGTGAGGGCAAGTCTGCGGCTGACAACTTCCCGGGTGAAGTGGGGGTGGTCTAAGTGGCCAATGGCCTTATTCATGCTAAGTTGGGGGATAGTACCAATATGACACAATCATTCATACTGCCAACATCTGAGGTCAACGTTGTGATAATAGTCATTCTCAACAGGGTGACATCCAGATCATGTTGACATTAGCAAGATGACTGCATACCAGTACTGCATTACTGGCCAGTTACAGCAAGTATAAATAAAACATCTTGGCAATATACCTTTTAACCAGAAAACCCTTTAATGCTGTGTCATAAAATAATATGCTGGTATGTATAGTTCCATAACAACAGCTGCATGCCTAAGCCCGATTTACATGGATAGTGTAGAATAAAATACAAATAATGCTGCACATGATACACTAAACACTACGGGCGTGCAAAGCTCTTAGGATTAACCGTGACAGATGTTTGGCAGAAATTCTAGTGGCAGCTGATATTTGGAAAATATGAATAAAATAAAAGTCACTTGGGTAAGCTGAATATCTTATGTGGTGAGAAAAATGGGTTTAATCACAAGCTTTACTAACAAATTCAATATGAAAACACCATTCCACCGTGATATTGAAACCCAATTTATACTAGAGAGTATAAACTTCCCCAATTAACATTGGAAATGTGTGTTTCTCATGTTACAGGCAGTTGCTGTAATGCAGCTAGCGCTGTCAGCATTTATGCAAACACTTGACAAATTGGCAATTTCAATGACTAATGAGGAAGACAGAAATGCTCATCACCATCATGTGTGGGAGACATCTTGTGCTGCTGATATGTTCTGTATATCACTATAAAGTTCATAAAACTTTTTTAAGCAGGTATCTGACATTTTAATGTATCTTGGTTCAAAGCACATTCTGACATTTTAATGACAGGAAATGCATGTTTACATCAAATGTACCACAAGAAAACAAAGTACATTAAATCACATATTAAGTTCTACTGCATCTCCGATGACAGTTCAACAGGAAAACAATAGCTCAGACTTAAAATAATAAAAATTTACCTGCTTAAACAAAAAAGCATGTTTCTCAACACTAAAATGTAACCCACACATGGAAAGATCAGTTAATTTATTTCTTTACTCCATTAAAAAAATAGAAAATGTAAACCTATTTCAGATATAAAAAAGATATAAAAAAAAAATGGTTGGTTTTAAAAGAATTGGAAGAGAGACTTTGATTTTCTGGAGTATGCTCAGTCTGCTAGCAGAAATGATACATGATACAACTGCACAGAGGTAACACTACTGATGCAAGTTATGATAGGGCTGGCACCAAGTTCTGTCTAGGCTGCTGCCACTGGCAGAGAATATTCAAAAATCTCTCTTATGCTCTTCGCCTTGCTGATTCTACTGCATAGCCTCTTATTTTCAGTCTGTTAAGCATTTTATTCCATTTACATTTTATTCTTTAATATAAAGATAAAGGTTTATGTTTTAATCTAGCCTCTTTAATAAGGAACCACAACATAAAATTAGGACTGCTGAAATCATTTATGTTAAGGTAGTATTAGAATTTCATTCTCTGTGATTAAGCCTCATGTGGAAATTGCATAATCATCCAATAGATGTGTGTGTGTATTTATTTATTCATTCATTTACGGTATTTGAGGGAGGGGGGTATAGATTGTAAGCTTGCGAGCAGAGCCTTCCTACCTCTATGTCTGTCTGTTTTTACCCAGTTTTGTTCTATTACTGTTGTTCTAATTGTAGAGCGCAACGGAATATGCTGCGCTATATAAGAAACTTAATAAATAAATATTTTATTCTTATTTCAGTATCCATTTCCTGCTAGATTTTCCCAAAATCTCCCGAAAGCAATTAATCACTCATCCTATTAAACTCTATGGAGGAGATTAATGGTTTGAAGTTCTTCCAAGGTGATTAAATTGCAACGTGGCATGATTGAAGGAGATCACTGCACTACAAATTCATGAACAATTGCTTGTGTAGCAGAACATATTGGAAACAATGAGATACACAACAAGCAATCTACAGTATGTTGTGAGCTTAATCTCCTGAAATAGCAAGGCTAAAAATCCCTGTGTAGCCAAGTCCTTTCAGATGAAAAGGTTCTTCAGCTCAGTTCTGCCTGTAAAGTTTTCAGGGCTGCACATATGATATATGTAATACTAATTGGCCTTCAGATTCCTGGTTCAGTGTTAGCTGCTATTTTAACGCTAGTATTATAGTAGATTTATTCCAGCCTTCTGGAACCATCCCAATCTTAACTGAACTCTGATGATGGCTCAAGGATTACTAATTTTGTCTAACACTTATAATTTCACACGGTCTATAAGGTTTCTTAATTGGAGACTTGCCAAATGTGTTATAAAAAGCACTGCGGCTCCTAGAACAACATTAGTCTCCATGCCAAGCATAGAATAATACATTGATTAAGTTTTAACAGTGTGCACTGATTAAAAATATAATACTTTTCAGGATCAGCATTCATTGAAACAAAATATCTGGCCTGTAAAACCTGCCACTACTACAAAAATTATATTTTTTCTATTTGAATGTAACTCATAAAAAAAAGCATATTTAAAAATTAGTTTATTTACATGGTATTATTATTATTATTATTATCCTTTATTTATATGGCGCCACAAGGGTTCCGCAGCGCCCGATTACAGAGTACAAATGCACATAAAAAATAGGAAAACAGTGACTTACAGTTGAATACAATATAGGACAAGTACAGGGCAACTAAGCATAACTACACCAGTATACATAGAGATAAGTTCCAGGTGGTCAAAAAACTGTGGGATCTGGGCAGTTGAGGATTATTAAAGTAAGAAAAGTATAAGCACATGAGGGAAGAGGGCCCTACTCGTGAGAGCTTACATTCTAAGGGGAGGGGTAGACAGACAGGGATGACACAGATGGGGTACATAGAGAGCGTGGAACAGAGGGTTATGTTGAGATTTGGCTAGGTTTGGTAAAGAAATGGGTCTTAAGAGCCCGTTTGAAGTTTTGTAGAGAGGTGGAGAGTCTGAGGGGGAGAGGTAAAGAATTCCAGAGAAATGGAGCAGCACGTGAAAAATCTTGGAGATAGGAGTGGGAGGAAGTAATCAGAAGACAGGAGAGACGGCGTGCATTAGCAGAGCGAAGAGGACGGGTGGGAGAGTAAAGGGAGATAAGGTCAGAGATGTAGATGGGAGAGGAGTGGGTGAGTGCTTTGTAAGTGAGTGTGAGAAGTTTGAATTGGATTCTGAAAGGGAAGGGAAGCCAGTGGAGGGCCTGTAGGAGGGGGGAGGTCGACGTAGTGCGTTTGGTGAGGAAGATGAGCCGGGCAGCAGCATTGAGGATAGATTGGAGTGGAGAGAGGTGATTGTCAGGGAGACCAGTTAAGAGGAGATTACAGTAGTCCAGTCTGGAAATAATCAGTGAGTGAATAATGATCTTAGTGGCATCCTGTGTGAGAAAAGGTCTGATTCTATTTGGTATTTGAAACTAATAATTTTGTGAGCTCCTACAATGTGTGATTTATCTAAACCCAAGTTTACCCTTGCCCATTGACACAACTCATATATGGGGCATATTTATTAATTCCCAGGACATGGTCCTGATATTATAACTTCTCATCGTGGAAATCCAAAATTAAGTATCGCCCGTATCTACCACTTTTCACAATAAGCCTGTCCCTGGAATGTGTATAAGTAAAGTAATTGCTCATGCAATTACTTTACACCGTGGTCAGTGACATCAGACCATGCATATACAAATCGGCCATAGCCAGGGTGAATGCCTACTAATCCTTCACCAGCTAAATGCAGCAAAGAGCAGCCCTTATGCTACAATGGCTAATGCCACCTGAAGGTGGCATTGGCTATCAGGGTTGAATTCAGCTTGGTAAATTGAACATTTTATCAACTCCATATATCTGATATCTGCTGCGGTCCCTCGTATGTACGTACATACATTCAGGTGATAATATTTACAGAAACCCCCCCAAAACGTGCTTTTGAAAGATATCGTGCAAATATATATATTTTTTATAAATATGCCCAATAGTATTAACATTACATAGATAAACACTGGATGGTAATTGTGTTTTTGAGGACACATTTCGATTCACACTCTGTAAGATGTGTGGCCAAAATCCAGCTATTGACTTATGTGCCTCCCGTTATGATAAAAAGATGAATATGGAAGAAAGTGATTAATAAATGTATTCATTTTAGTCAACTACCAGGAAGGTATACAGTATCCATGGATAATACGGACAATAATCATCCCACATACTGACAGAATTATGGCCACAGCGTTCCAAAGAAATTTTGTATGACATCAATAAACTATAGGAAGAGGCCAAATCTCACACTCAAGCCCATTCTGGCCACACTTGACTGTCCAAATCAAATGAGATCTGTTCATTTAATTCTAGCACTAAGATCAGCACCAGCTTCATTATGACCTAATGGTGCAATCAGCAGGTGGCAGCATACAAAGGCCAATAGTGGTCATCTTTCAGATGCATTTTCTGACATGTCTGATAATGGTCCTATTACAGCCTTGTAATCATTATCAGGTACCTTGGTTCTTTAGTGCCAAAAACCAGTTGCCTCATATTAGCTGTGACATCTCACTGTTAGCTTTAAAACAAAGTCCCATTAGTAAGCTCAGAAAGACCATCTTTTCCTCCAATTATCCATTTGCATTTTGCCTAAGACAAGATAGTAGGCAGTACAGGGCATTTAGAACAGGGTGTGCATTTTTATTATCGATATGTCACTGGAGTGTGGGAGGAAACTGTAGCTCACAAGGGAACATGGGGAAAATATACAAATGCCACAGAGGGAGAGTCTGTCAGAATATAACCCATGGCACAAGCAGTGACAATGGTAACCGCTCTGTCACAAATTCATTTACATGTTAATGTGTTTGTAGAATTACCATCAACTAACAAGCTACCTCCATCAAGTACAAATTGCAGTATTTTCTAAGCAGGTTTTATATTAAATGCCATTGGGTTCTATAAGAGATTTAAAAATAAAAGTAGCTTGCACAAAATAAAGTCTCAACAATATTGCTATCAAAAAGAAATGAGCACTCTGAGTTACAAAGTAAATGAGAATAAAAATGCATGCATCATATGATCTGTTTAAGTGTGTATATATGTGGTATAGTTGACAAAATTCACTAAACATTTTATTTTCTTCCAGTGTACCTTTTGCTTTGGAAATATGAGGAAAAAGAAAAAAAGTTTGAGCAAACCTCATTCTGTAAAACATACAAAACAAGCTTGATAAACAGAATCAGCCAACGGGTGAATTAATTACCATGCTTGTCCTATAAAGTAATGTGCGGCTTCATAGACATTGCATAAAATCCCAAAGGCACAGAGAGCACAAACAAGCTTCAAACATTCTGGTGTGGACATTTGCAGATAAGCATTCCCAGTCAGCTCCCTAGAGAATGTGATAAGGAACCCATGTGCTAGCACAGGTTAGGTGACATCAGTGAGTGTCCACTATCTCTTTTGTGACAACGGCACACTTTAATAATTAATGGTAAACTAAATGTTGGAGGGTTTAATTTAATCAGTTGATCAGCAGAAGAGAACATATTTCCCTGCATGTTGTGAGACTCTTTATCTAATGTAGCCAAATTTTAGACTCCACAGTTACTTAAGAGTAAGCCCAGGATTCTTAGGTTCTAACCTATTCTAATCGTTTCCCATTACATTCAACATTTCAGTTTCCATTTATGTTTTATGCACTAGGGAATAACATTATTTCTACTAAAATGAACTAATTTGGGTGTTAGTACCTAAAATAACCTATTTTGACTGTTCGAACCAAAAAAGACCTAATTTTGTTACTTAAGTTGAAACTATATAAATTTACAGTGAAAATGGGTGAATGAGTAGTTTTCATATGCAATTCATATATACAGATGTGTCCTATAACAGTCTTGCTGCGTAGCATACAAAGCGTGACTGCCAGCCCTCGAATTTCGCTGTTAGCGTACGCACACACCGTGATCCATCGCTTCTATGGGAAAGCCACGGCTGCCAATGGATCACAGCTTCCCTCAGCACTGCGCATCGCGGGAGCTAACGCTGCAAGGAGGTATCAGGAGACATCTGTAATAAAAGCACAGTGTTTCAAACACAATGATATGTTGAGTGGCTTTGTTTTATTTTCATACGACATCAATTTCTAAACTGAAAATTTAAAAACTATAAAGTCCTAAAACATGGATTTAAAAAAAACTGATTTTTATTATTTAGATCCTAAAAATCTTATGAGTAATGTCACATAAAACGATACCATTTGTTGTGAAGATGAGACTGCTGCCATTACTACTGTACATTATAAGCAGAAGTCCTAAAACTGCAACGATGCAGCAAAAAGAAAGGGCAAAGGATGACTGTTCCCCCCCAATTAATTTCCAAATACAATAAGCACCATCAAAACATGGATCCTGTTTTCCATAGAAATACCAAACTATTTTTACTGAACTGGTGTTTTTTTTTTATTTTTTTATTTGAATTGTGTATCATATTGACTTCTAATATTAGTTTATAGTGGAAGCATATTTTTTTGAATGAACCCCCGTCCCCCTCCCTTGTTCCCCACAAACGCTACCTCCCTACTTGCTTTAGGACTGCCAATGATCCCAACATGCTACTGCTAGCCTTAGGAGCACTACCGGGAAGACATTCGGAGAATACAGCAGCCTACTAATGTTACCTGGAGAATGTAAGTGTTAGGGTTTCATTTAGTAAAACCATGGCTAAGAAACATACTGTAGATATCTGGAATGCAGATTTACATGCATTCTGGAAGAAAGCTTACATTTAAGACTGCCAATTCATTGACCTTTCATTTCTGCAATAAAAGCAGTGATTATAGGTAAAGCAACTGTGGATAGCTGGTTTGCGCAGAGCCGGCCTTAGGCATAGGCAAACTAGGTAAATGCCTAGGGCCAAAAGCAGCTTCTGCTGATTAAAATGATATGCGGCATGCCTATATTCTGTATGTGACTGCGGCTGTATCTGCATATAAAATGCTACGTTTCAGTGCATTCCTGGAAATCACTGTAATGTAGCATTTCATATGCAGATACAGCCGCAGTCGCACACAGTATATAGGCATGCTGCATATCATTTTAATCAGCAGAAGCTGCTTGTGCGTCCTAGCCACATAGTAATGCAAATAAGATGCATTTTCATAAACAAAAGGTGCCCAACGTTAGTAGAGCTGCCAGCTGACTCATGCCAGGCATGTCCTGCAGAACTAGCGGCGGTGCTAGGGGGCACCAGCCAAAATCTTGCCTAGGGCATCATATTGGTTAGGGCCAGCTCTGGGTTTGCATATTATTAGATTTGCTTTGCTTATATTCTGGATACACAAAGCAGAGGCTTTCAACCTACAATATATATATATATATATATATATATATATATATACACATATATACATATATACACACACACATACATACATATATCAAATATATACACACACCTGTGCATCAATTTGTAATGACAATGTGTACCTAACTGCATTGCTGTAAATTTAACTTGATGGCCACAATATTCCATAAAAGTTCCAGTTATGTGTAATTATAGTAATATGCTAAATTTATTCCAAGCATTGGCATACAAAGCAAACTGTACAATCGCAGCTCTGCTTCCCAAAAAAGGAAGAGTAATAAAAATAAAAATGAACAATAATATTTGAAATCTATGGCATTTGACTACCCTCTACTGGACAGTTCAGGCAGACTGAAAAACAAGACACTGCATACGAGTCACTTTAGCAAAACCATTTCACAGATATAGAAAGATGCTAAATCAATGTATGTGCAAAGCGTTAAATGGAAAAGTGTTCTTTGGCCTTACCAAAGCTATACTGTCTTTAACGTATGTGTACTGTATTTGTATTGAGATTGTAATATTTTATTTGAAATTTATTTATTGGTCTACACAAAAAGTCTGCAGCCCCATGGAAAGACCACATATAAAACAAGTGGTTCCCAAATTTTCTTGAATCACGGTACCTTAGAGCATCATCATTTTTTCACAGCACCCCTAGGATAAAAGTTTCATTGATAAATTTGTAAAAAAAATAATAAATAAAGTGAAATATGCCTACCTGCCATCCTTTTAGGCTCAGTTATGTGGGAATAAACAGCAAATAGGTATAAAAGGTGGTGCAGTGCTTCTCACTAACAAGGAGAAGTGAGAGGACAAAACTGGGAGCAAATCTACACGTGACTAGTCTGCAGGGCATGAGACAGCCTGGCTGGGCCTAAGTACTTTTCAGGGGGCATGGCTTAATCACAGGAGGCGAGGTCATACACCCTTAGCAAAAATAAAATCTGAGCCCAGAAGCTTTGTAGCAAAATGGTCCAGCGGAATGGAATGAAAACTAAAGACAAGTGTGGCATGGAGACAAGGGCTAAATGATAAGGGCAGAGAAGCTTGGATAAAGATGTACTGGTGAAATGGATTGCTTAAGACATCTTACAATTTAAAGGAGAAGAGTGTACAAAAGAAAGGGTGAAACCAGAGGGTAAGGTGGGAAGGGAGTGGATTAGCTGGTAAACTTTAATAAAAATGTGAATTTTTTTTTAAGATGCATTTATAAGCAGTGGAAATTAATAGGCTGAGTGGGTGTGGCAGTGGCAGTGAGAATAAAAGGGTAGTGAGCTGAATGAGAGCAGTCTTTGAAGAGGGAGTCTGAAGACATAATAAAATGTGTGGTGAGGTGGGTGTTATTGGCAGAAAAGGTCTGCCAACAATACTGTATGCACCTCACGGAAACGTTAGGAGGCAATGTAGATTGAATGGAAACAAGAAATGTAGGCAGGAAAGATACTAAAAGCTTTATAAGTGACAGTTTGAAAAGTAATTCTATAGCAGAAAGTGGTGCACTCAGGGCCAGCTCAATCATTAGGCAGCTTTAGGCAGAAGCCTAGGCCCTGGGATCTGGGGGGGGGGGGGGGAGGGGGCACGGAGTCTGCCTAACACAAAATTAAGGATGTCTCTGAAAGAAACATCCTTGTACTTAATACTAGTGGTGCCGTTGGAACTTATTAGTGAGAGTTGAGGGCAGTAGGCTGAAGTTTTGCCTACGGTGCCGAGAAACCTTTATCTGGGCCTTGATTGACACTGGCAGTGCATTTCGCCTAACCTGGTTCCTCCCGAGTCTGACCAGGTTTCACCCCCCAGTAATGGTGCTGTGTATACATGGGGACATAGAAGAATGCCCACTAGTGCACCTGCTGGTGGTGATTAAAGGGCCCCTTGGTTCCCCTGCCTATCATTTCCGTGCCTTTTGAACAACTTGATATAAATCTGTTAGGGCAAGTGGAAAAATCTGCTTGTGGGCATCAGTATATATTGGTGGTGGATTATGCCAGCAGGTAACCGGAGGCCATTCCACTACGGAACATGAAGTCTCTGGCACTAATGTCCGGGAGTTTTTGATGCTGTATACCCATCTGGGAATACCAAATGAGGTCCTGACGGACCAAGTTACCCCTGTTTTTGTCTAATTTAATGAAAGACATGTGTTGTAGATACAATTACCATTTTGGTTTACCACCCACAGGGAGACAGCTTGGTCGAACCATTTAACCAAACCCTTAAGCAGATGATAAAAAGGGCAGTATCACATGAAAAGTGGGATTGGGACCTAGTCTTCCCTTATCTAGTGTTTGCAATTCGAGAGGTACCCAAAGCCTCTACGTGGTTTAGCCTCTTTGAGCTCTTCTATGGTAGACAGTCCAGAGGGATACTAGATATTATAATAGACGGGTGGGAGAAGCAATTGTCTCAAGAGCCTAACAGTGTTCAGTTTATGTCACAATTGTATGGCTTTCTAATGCAAATTGCAACGCTTGTGAATAAACATATGGAAAGGACTGAACAGCATAAAAAATGCCATTATGAAATTACCGCTGTCAACTTAACCTTTAATTTGGGTGACAAGAACTGGTACTTGTGCCTACTACTGAAAGTAAACTGTATGCAAAGTGGCAAGGCCCTTATGAAATCATAGAGGCAGTGAGACCGGTAAACTATAAGGTACGGCAGGAGGATAGAAGGAAAGTGGTACAAGTCTACCATATGAATTTGTTGAAGCCTTGAAAAGAAAGTGCCAGTCAGCCCTCTTTAGTGGCCGTGAAAACCCCAAAATGTCAAGTGCCCACTGAAGTCACCTTGAGTGATAGCCAAAACAAAAAATGGTAAACTTAGTAGCATGGTACCAAGATGTGCTTTCTGCCCTCCCAGGGAAAACCCAAATCATACAGTATGATATTATTACTCCACCTGGAGTGGTGATACCTGAGCAGTAACACCGGAAGTGGAAGAGATGCTGCACCTTGGGGTCACAGAGGAATCAAACAGTGAATGGAATAATCCCATTGCTTTAGTGCCTAAGCCTTTGGGAGCTTTGATATTCTGTAATGACTTCAGAAAGTAAAATAAAGTTTCTCAGTTTGCTTCCTATCCTATGCTCCGGGTTGACGAACTGGTAGAAAACATAGCAACAAGTATCTAACCATGCTAGATTTAACGAAGAGGTACTGGCAAATTCCTCTGACAGAAGCTTCCAAAGCAAAGACAGCCTACTCTACCCCATAGGGTTTGTTCCAGTATAAAGTGCTGCCCTTTGGTTTGCATTGGGCCCCTGTAACTTTCCAGAGAGCTATAAATAAATTGCTCTGGCCGCGCAGAGAATTCGCAGCAGTGTATTTAGATGACATTGTCATTTTTAGCTCTGACTGGAAGTCGCACCTTCCAAAGGAGGCAGTGTTACAGTCTTTACAGGCGCACGGGTTCACAGTTAACTCGGAGAAGTGTGCCATTTGAATGGTGGAGGCAAAAGTATCTGGGATATATTGTAGGCCAAGGCAAGTTAAATCTCAACCCAGCAAAATGGAACCACGGACGTTCCTTGGTCTGGTGGGCTACTATCGTAGGTTCATCCACCTGGGCGGTGCCCTTAACTGAATGGGTTGGGAAACAGTCCCCAGACAAGACAGTGTGGTCTAGACCCGCTGAGACTACTTGGCAGGATTTAAGGCAGCTTTATGTACAGAGCCTGTATTGCAAGCCCCTGATTTCAGAAAACAGTTTGTGTTGCAGACTGATGCACCTGGGACAGTGTTAGGGGCAGTCTTTTCCCAAGATGTAGAAAGGGAAGAGAAAAACCATCCTCTACCTTAGCCATATATTGCTGCACAGAGAACACAAGTACTTAACGGAGGAGTAGTGGAGTCACAGAGATACTATTTGTTGAATCAGGAACTTCGGCTAATCACTGACCATGCATCCTTACAGTGGATGTACACAAACAAGGAGCTGAATACTCGTGTGACTCACTGGTTTCTGGTCTTACATGCATTCAAATTTGAGGTGCAGCATCGTCCAGGGAAACAGCACCTCAATGCACAGTACCTTTCTAGAAAGTTTATGGGTCCTGATCCTCCTACTAAGCCTGTGGTGAAGCTGCAAGAGACGAAGGAGGGTGAAGAAGGGGATCTTAAGAAGCTAGTTGAGGGGGGTGTTTCCAGAGGGATGGCACAAATAGGTACAGGCGAGGCAGAGAACTTGCCGTGTGAATTCATCGATTCACCAGAGTGGGTGAAGCTAAGGGGGGAGTAGTGTGGCAGTTACAACATGGTTCCACAGGAGGTTAATGTGGAATGGCAGGCTTTTGATGGATTGGAACAGCAGCAACAGTTCGGGTTTTAGTTGAGTCTGTGGTAAGCCACAGCTGGGCTAATCACTTCACCTTGTCTGCGGACTTTAAAAATGTGTTTTGTTCAGTAAGCCATTGCCCCTGATGCCAGAAAGTGACCAAGTGATGGATTGGGGGGTCTGGGATTACGTTAGGAGCCATTTGGTGGAATATGCACTGTTTGTGATTACTAGAACTAGTAATGTTATACTGCTGTTTTAAGAACCGCCTGTAAACCAGACCCGCAAAACCTGCATGTAAAGCTGTATCCTGCCTGAGGTGGAAATAAAGCGTGTTGGATTATACTGGATTATATTGGATTCATGTCACAATATATATATATTTATTTTACTGGCCAAATGTTTTCAGAAATCACTCTCTCTCCAATTTTTATCGTAATTTAAATCCAGAGCTGAAATGGTACAAACATTAATTGCTAAACTGCTAGAGACTTATAAAAAAAAATAAGGTTAAGTTAGCTAACCTTAACTAAAAATAATGTATATTTCAGAGTTATACAAAAGGTCTTTATTGGAGAACAAGTAATTGTAATTGAAAGCTGTTCTGTTGAAATGAAATATAGACGTACCTGGGCCATGAAGCACTGCTAGTAGAATACTGAAGACTGGATGAAGGTCTCATGAACAAATGTCCTTGGAATCAGCGTCTGCTGTCCACTGTCGTAGCCACAGAGCCCTGCGCGCCGACACAGCCATAGCCGTAGAGCGGGAGTTGAGTATGCCGATCTCCTTTACAGCCTCACTCATGAAGTTAGCTGAATCCCAAATATGATGCAGGAGTGTTAGAAGCTTATCCCGAGGAATGGTGTCAAAACCCTCTATGACATTATCGGTCCATTTAACAATGGCCCTTGTGATCCAACCACAAGCAATTGTGGGTCTCTGAGCGACCCCCACTTCTGTGTAAATGGATTTAAAGGTAGTTACGATCTTACGATCCGCAGGGTCCTTTAAGGAGATAGCACCAGGTACAGGCAGCACAATTTTCCACGACAGTAGGACACTGAAGTATCCACCTTCCAATCCTCAGAGGGAAATGGGAAAGAAGTCAACAACCTTTTAGGGGTTTGAAACTTTTTGTCAGGATTAATCCATGCTTCTTTAAAAAGCGTGTTTAATTCCTTAGAAACAGGGAATGTAGTATGAGACTTAGGTCTTTTATTGAAAAACAATTCCTCATCAGGTTCTGTTTCCTTATCAGGAATATTTAGGACCTCTCTAATAGAATAAATCAGACCCTCCACTCCATGAGACAGAGCACACTCAGCTTCCCCCTCAACTTCTCCCTCTTCCAAATCTGGCATGTCATTATCAGAGTCAGACTGGACCACATGATGCAAAGTGGGTTTCTGTGAAACTGGTAGGGGGAGGTTGGAAAGCAGGTCTGCAGTGTGAACTAGAAAAACATCTATACATTTTTTTTAAACACCTGCCTTTCATGCTTGGCCGTAACCAGTTCAGTGGCAATATCAGTAATTATTCCCTTACTGGAGTCCAGCCAGGCTGGCTCCTGAGAACCATTACCCTGAGAAGGGATACTGCACTGAGTGTACACAAAACAGACCATGAAGGAGTGTCGATGTGTTTGCACTGAGGGTTCCTGACATCAATTCCGGTCCCGGACAGGCTGATGTGATCGCAGCGGCTCAGTAAGTCCTGGGCTGCGCAGAAACTGCACAAAATCTGTTTGTACAACTCTGCTACATATGTGTTTGCACACTTGACCAGCTAAAATACACTCACCCTGTAGTCGGCGACTATCTGATCGCAGCAGTGCTAGCGATCAGGTCTGAATTAGGCCCAATGTCTCTAACAGTAGAAAAATGGGGTTAAAACCCCTTTTCCATGTCAGCGCAAGTGTGGGTATATGCAGCGGGCAGCGCAGCGCCACGTGCCCACCCCCTTATGCCGCCATTTGAACCGGGGGCCCGCTGACCAGGACACCGGTTTAGTACTCACCACTCCAGTGTCTTCAGGTCTGTTGGGTGTGGCGGCATGCTGTCAGAGTGCGCGCACACCCTGGGGGTGAGCGAAACACCTCAGGAGCTTGTGTCCTGTCAGCGGGGATTCGGACCAGTAACCCTTCAAGAGGTTGGTACCGGTCCCCCCTCCCTTAGTCCCACAACGCCGGTAGACTGGTGCCAACAAGTCCTGTCTGAAAATAATTAAACTAAAATAAAGGTTGAAGAAAACTCTGGAGCTCCAGAGAATGCACCCGGATCCTTGGGCACATTTTTCTAAACAGTTTGCAAGAGGGGCATAGAGGGGAGGAGCCAGCACAATGAAAATTTTTTAAAGTGCCATGGCTCCAATGGACCTATACCCTAAGACCATCCCTACCACCCTAAGACCATACCCTAAGACTAATACTAAGACCATCCCAGTATCCCCTAAGACCTTAGAGATAATGGATTTAAGGTCATTAAAATGTGTAGAAACATAAGTGCTGTGATTTTTGGTGCTTTTAGAGAGGAGGGATGATAGTGGCTTAAGGGAAGGGCCTTTTGAAGTAACTACAGCAGCTTTCTCAAGGAAATGCATCCGAAGCTTCAGGAAGGGATATTATATGCTGTGTTTTAGGAAAGGACTTCATGCATTCATGTAGAAAATAAGTTATTGTATATCACTGAAAGCAGATACCAGATTCTGACACTGAATGTCATATTGTATTGGCTTCTTCCAATCTGTAGCTATTCAATACTTGGCCACATTACAGATAGAGCAGATTAGTTTGTCTCAGGGTTTGGTGATTACATCAAATATCTGCTACAAAATCTAACAATTAAAGGACATTCCCAGCATGTAAAACACGCTGCTTTTTTTTTATATTACAGGTTGAGTATCCCTTATCCAAAATGCTTGGGACCAGAAGTATTTTGTATATCGGATTTTTCCGTATTTTGGAATAATTGCTTACCATAATGCAGTGGCGTAAGTTCGTCACAGTCGCCCGGAGGCAAGATAAATATTGCTGCCCCCCTATTTCCTATATTAAGATAAATATATGTATGTATGTGCGCGTGTGTGTGTATATATATATATATATATATATATATATATATTAGTGATGAGCGGGTTCTGTTCCTCGGAAACCGAACCCCCCCGAACTTCACCCATTTTACACGGGTCCGAGGCATACTCGGATTCTCCCGTATGGCTCGGTTAACCCGAGCGCGCCCGAACGTCATCATCCCGCTGTCGGATTCTCGCGAGATTCGGATTCTATATAAGCAGCCGCGAGTCGCCGCCATTTTCACTCGTGCATTGGAAATGTTAGGGAGAGGACGTGGCTGGCGTCCTCTCCGTTTATTGTTGAACTTGATTGATTGTGCTTTATTGCTTAATTGTGGGGAGGACTGGGGAGCAGCTGTATAATATAGGAGTACAGTGCGTACAGGAGTACAAAACGCTGGAGTGTCTGCAGAAACGGGGGAGTGGCTGGCCAAACGCAGGGCGTGTTTGTGACGTCAAACCAGGTACGAAACGGGCTGAGCTGATCGCAGTGTAGGAGTAGGTCTCGAGCTACTCAGAAACTGCTAAGAATTATTTATTCGCAATTCTGCTAACCTTTCGTTAGCAATTCTGCTAAGCTAAGATACACTCCCAGAGGGCGGCGGCCTAGTGTGTGCAATGCTGCTAAAAGCAGCTAGCGAGCGAACAACTCGGAATGAGGGCCCATGTTTCAGTGCTTCTTTTATTACACTATCATCAGGTTAACAAAGGTCTTTGTCAGCCTCATGATAGTGCAATAAAAAAAACACTGAAACGTTGTTATCTATATCCAAGTCTGCTGACTACTTTTTATGCCGAGTGCCGCACCGCAGAAAGTGTATATATGAACCACAGTATATGTGATAGCACCAGCAAAGCATATGTAATAATTGGAGTGCCGGTTCTTTGGGGTGGGGTGTGTGTATATATATATATATATATATATATATACACAAAAGGGCAGTGTATAACTACCATTTTCTCAGAGGGCACCGGGGCAATTGTTTGAAACAGTGGGAGTGCCGGTCCATGCAATATCTGTATATATCTGTGTATATATATATATATATATATATATATATATATATACACACACACACACACACATATTTTGGGGTCAATTCTATTCAGCGACAGTTGAATAGCGCCGGGAGTTCAATACAGCGCCAAGTGACACCAATTGTCAGGAATTCTTCTCTCAACCCCGGGGGATGAGAGAAGAAACCCGACAAAAGTGCTGCCGCGCGAGGCTGATTCTGTTGGGAATCAGCATCGCATCGGGGAGTTAAGTCGGAGAATGCCCGTTCTCCCAACAATTCAACCTGTTAAGTCGGCGAGAACAGGCCTTCGCCGACTTAACTTGAGCTGAATTGAATAGTGACGGGAGCTAACTCCCGGCACTAATTAACTGTCGCTGAATAGAATTGACCCCATAGACAAAAGGTGGGTCTAGCACTGCCACTTAAACTTACAGCCTTCAAAATGAAGAAATGGATAGGTGGATAGAGGTGTGGCACTCCAATGAAGGATCCAACGGGTGTAATATGGTTTGCCGGCGGTTGGGGTCCCGGCGACCAGCATACCGGCGCCAGGGTCCCGACCGCCGGCATACCGACAGCTGGGCGAGCGTACATGAGCCCCTTGCGGGCACGGTGGCGCGCGTCTCCCTCCAGGGGGGTCGTGGACCCCCAAGAGGGAGAAAAGATGTCTGTTTGCCTGCGGTCGGGATTCCGGCGCCGGTATGCTGGTCGCCGGCAACCAGAAGACCACCCTAATCCAACAGCAAGTAAATAGTGGGATAAAGTAGTTGGGCATCTGCTTATAACAAAATACTAGCAATCATCTAAGAATACGGCACCCCAAATAAGACATTGTGACAGTGATGCTAGTTATGCCACTGTGACTGTGTCTTATTTGGTGTTCTGCATTTTTAGATGATTGCATATATTATATATAAAAATAATATTATATAGCTTTTATAAAATCATTTGGTAGCACTATGTCTCCTTCCCCCCTCTCTCTCCCCCCCAAAAGTGCTTGCAGATGTACAGTACATACTGGTACTTTACTTTTCAGGAGTCTGTCAGCGCCGCTATCCTGCACTCTCTCCTGGCGGCTTAGCGGCTCTTAGGTGTCCTGGGCGGCGTGCGGCGGCTCTGGGTCACGTGATATCTGCGACCCAGGCCAGAGCACACAGCAGCAGAGAGCACAGACAGGAGGAGGAGCGAGCGCCGCTGATGCTAATAGGCGCTGCGCTCGTTCGTCCGTCGGCTGCTCCTCTAGCAGCTCCTGCTGCACTACGGAAATGTCCTGTGGGAACGGAGCGGGGGTCGGGGGACAACGGAGCAGCTGTTGCTGTAGGTGCCGTGCCCCCTTCATGGCCAGGAGCCCGGCGGCAACGGACTCCGCTGCCTCCGAGAGTTCCGCCCCTGCCATAATGAGAGATCTTGGCGATGGGGCCCTAGTCTAAGCATAGAATACATGTATGTTTCATATACACCTTATATACACAGCCTGAAGGTCATTTTAGCCAATATTTTTTATAACTTTGTGCATTAAACAAAGTGTGTGTATATTCATACAATTCATTTATGTTTCATATACACCTTGGGGGTCATTCCGACCCGATCGCTCGCTGCAGTTTATAGCAGCGCAGTGATTGGGTCGGAACTGCGCATGCGCCAGCGCCGCAGTGCGCCGGCGCATGCCAGCCATCGTTGCCTAGCGATCGCCTCTGAGGTAGAGGCGGTCGCTGGGCGGAAAGGGGCTGGACGTGGCATTAAGCCGCCATTTAGGGGGCGCGGTCCGGCCAACGCAGGCGTGGCCGGACTGTTGTGGGGGGCGGGCCGCGGTGGCTGCATGACGTCACATGCAGCCGCTGCGACCCGGGGCAGCAAAGAGGTTCTCCCAGTCAGCCGCAGGAGCTGCGCTGGCCGGGAGTAACTCCTGAGATGCAAAAGCATCACCGCTGTGCGATGCTTTTGCATTTCTACGGGGGGGGGGAGGCCGCACTGACATGCGGGGCGGACTAGCCCTGTGCTGGGCATCCCCCTGCATGTCTGAGTGCCTGATCGTAGCTGTGCACCTTGTACACATAGCCTGAAGGTCGTTTAATACAGTATTTTTAATAACTTTGTGTATTAAATAAAGTTTGTGTACATTGAGCCATTAGAAAACAAAGGTTTCAGTATATCACTCAAAAAAATACGTATTTCTGAATATTTGGATATGGGATACTCAACCTGTAATACATTTTTGTTTGGTCTTGAGGATTTGACCTGTTGTTGGTCAGTTCTATTAGAGTATCAGCTTCAACATCTACATATAACTTTCACTCCTATATGTCTGCAATGGTTAAAATTGCTAAATGGGAGCAAATAAATAGTAGCGTAACTTCAGATTCAAACATTAGTAACTAAAAGGCTCGTGGTAAGTAGCGTATTTCCCACTAGGCATGTGTGGCACGTGTCTAGGAGCACTACTTGTTGAGGGCGGCACAGCAGGATAATTGTGTGTGGCTGAGACATGATGAGGGGGGAGATGATGGTGTGGCTGAGAGATGCAGAGGGGAGATGTTGGTGTGGCTGAGAGACCCAAGGGGAGATGGTGTGGCTGAGAGAGGAAGGGGGGGTAGATGATAGTGTGCTGAGAGAAGATGCAGGGGAATTAGTAATGTATTAGCAATACTCATTCGAACCAACTCGCATGTGCTTTCAATACATAACAGAAATTTACTAAGAATTGTGTGCTGCAAATCATGTCTCTAAAAGTAGTAGTACTGTAGTTCACAAACTGCAAAGTAAAAAAAAACCTAAACCATGTTTAAAATAGCAACAGCAGACGTGGATGCCCCCCCCCCCACTTCCCACCCCATGCCCCCCACTTCCCACCCCCTCCTTAATCTTCACTATGTGTTGATGCTTGATCAGCATATTCTGCTACAGGTACTGTATCCAAAAATCTTACGGTGCTATTTGGTATATGAACATTTAATTGCTGGCTGTGAAAGAAATCTGATTCATAGTACAGTGAAATGCCAAAAGTCATGTGATAGGTGCAGGGTCTTATTAAGGCATGAGGGGGCCCCAGGACAACAAAGGTATGGGGGGGCCCAGCAATAAAACGGACTCTGCACGTCACCACTTCGCTGTCACTACTTTGCCTCTTAGGGGGACAGGAAAGAATGTGGGCAGTGAGAAATAAAGAGGGTGTAATAGAAAGAGAGAGAGAGGAGTTGAGAATGAGATAGAGACGTATCAGGAGAAAGAGAAAAGCGAGATAAAGAAAGACAGTGTCAGATAGATAAAGGGTGTCAGGGAGAGAGAGAGGGACGGGGAGAGAGGGTGTCGGAGCGAGAGAGAGAGAGAAGGGGTGTCAGGGAAAAATAGAATGAGGGAGGGGAGCAAGAAAAAGGGTGGTGTAGAAAGAGAGACAGTGATGGTGTCAGGGAGAGAGAGGAGGAGAGGGAAAGGGGAGCAAGAGAGGGAGAGGTGGTTGGTGTCTGTGAGTGATGGAGCGGGAGAGAGCAAGAGACAGATGATGTCAGGGAAAAAGAGAGGGGAGCAAAAGAATGCATGTCAGGGAGGGCATGAGAGAGGAGAGACAGTGAGAGGGAAGGGAGTGAGAGGGAGGGTAGGCGAGTAAGAGCACGTGTCAGGTAGAGACAAAAAGAGGGAGAGAAAGAGGGAAACGAGAGGGGGAGAGAAAGAGGGAAACGAGAGGGGAAGAGAGGGAGGGGGAGTGAGAGGTGGTCTCAGGGAGGGAGGGAGGGAGGAAGACAGAGAGAGAGGGGAGTAAGACAGTGAGAGGGAGGGGGAGTAAGCAGGAGAGAACACATCAGGGAGAGAAAAGAGAGCAAGAGAGAGGGTGCAAATGAGAGATAGAGGGAGAGGGGGAGCCAGTGGAAGAGACACTACCTGTTACAGCCTGGCTAAGCTTCAGCACAGATCTCTGATGGGGGTGGTCACTTCCCAGCATTAGGCCCAGCCCTCTTACCACCCGCGAATCGCAGCACTGCAGTGCCCTGCTGCCGGGAGCCGGGCAGATAGGAGTAGAATGGGCAAGGCTGGGGTAATATTTGCTGCAGTGTGGGAGCCCCTGGTCAACCGCTCTATCCACCCCGCCTATAATCCAGCCCTGGATAGGTGCCTAGTATCGTGTAGGACCCCATCAAACCAAAGTGCAGTAACTCAATGAGGGGTAACAGAGGCAAGCACACCACTGTAGTGTGAATACATTGGTTTGCTGGCCTGTGTTAGTCCTCATGGAACTGCAGATGCAACGTGCTCTTAAGTCTTTGTAACCGTGCGCTCACCCTCCCTTATATTGTGTGTGCACTTGTATGATGGGATGGGATGGGATGGGATAGGATGGGATAGGATGGGATAGGATGGGATAGGATGGGATAGGATGGGATAGGATGGGATAGGATGGGATAGGATGGATGGCTGGGATAGATAGATAGATGTGATGTGATGCAGCGATTAGTGCGGCCATGGATGTGCGTGGGTACTGTGCATACAACTGCGATCCATAGGGTTGCATGGTGCATACGCTAGCAGCCTGCTGGTAGGATGAACACAGGCATGCGTAAACTAACACTGTTGCTGCTAGGAATCTGATCCTAGAGTGTAATTTTCTCTAGTGAAATATCCGAAAGAAAAACAATAAGTCTCCCTGCTGTGCTTTTAGCACCCCTCAGATAAAACCCAATAGCAAAGGTCTGACCAGATAATGCATCCATATAAATTCAATGACGCTCTGATAGACACAATGGAATGTCTATCTCCAATATAAAAGTCCACAGTGGTATTATTAGTCCATAGATCTTTGTATAAATAAAGAAAATGTAAATTTCCCAGAATGTGGTACTGATATCTCACGAACATGGATATTCTCTTTGTAAACAACCACTAGCACGATGGTTCCTGTAATTATACCCTCATGCACCCGACAGTGACAAAACAATTAAATATAAAAGAATACCCAAGTATCTATTAAAAGTTTTTTCAGATATATTTCTTTCCATCAAAAACCACAATTACAGTTTACTATTACCTAGAGCAGGGGTGGGGAACCTTTTTTCTACCGAGGGCTATTTGGATATTTATAAAATCCTTCGGAGGCCATACAAAAATTCTCAACTTAAAAAATTACCCTGCCGCCCCGTTGGTCTGCCCTTAGAGGTACTGTGTGTGCGCGCCGGAGGCACGCGCGCCCAAAAAATGGGTGTGGCCAGTTAAAATGGGACGTGATACACATATGCCCCAATAGTGCAGTGCCAGATCCACAACTGCCCCCACAGTGCCAGGTATACAAATGCCCCTCACAGTGCCAGGTATACAAATGCCCCTCACAGTGCCAGGTATACAAATGCCCCTCACAGTGCCAGGTATACAAATGCCCCCACAGTGCCAGGTATACAGGTGCCCCCACACTGCCAGGTATACAAATGCCCCCCCACAGTGCCAGGTATACAGATGCCCCCACAGTGCCAGGTATACAAATGCCCCCCACAGTGCATACAGATGCCCCCAAAGTGCCAGGTATACAAATGCCCCCACAGTGCCAGGTATACAGATGCCCCCACAGTGCCAGGTATACAGATGCCCCCACAGTGCCAGGTATACAAATGCCCCCCCCCCAGTGCCAGGTATACAGATGCCCCCACAGTGCCAGGTATACAAATGCCCCCACAGTGCCAGGTATACAAATGCCCCCACAGTGCATACAGATGCCCCCACAGTGCCAGGTATACAGATGCCCCCACAGTGCCAGGTATACAAATGCCCCCACAGTGCCAGGTATACAAATGCCCCCACAGTGCCAGGTATACAAATGCCCCCACAGTGCCAGGTATACATATGCCCCCACAGTGCCAGGTATACATATGCCCCCACAGTGCCAGGTATACAAATGCCCCCCACAGTGCCAGGTATACAGATGCCCCCACAGTGCCAGGTATACAGATGCCCCCACAGTGCTTCCCCCCCCCTCCCCCCCCCCCGTGCTACTTACCGCTCCTTTCGGCGGGACACGGGGGAGAGCGCGGCTATGTTGGGCGGCAGCATGTAGGACTTGAAACCAGCCGCCGGTTCGAGAGCCAATCAGAGCTCACGGACCGCCCGCCGCGGCTCCTGATTGGCTGCCGGTCCGCGAGCTCTGATTGGCTTATGAACCGGAGGTTGGTTTCAAGTGCTACACGCCGCCGCCGCGCTCTCCTCCCTGTCCTGACACTGACAGCTGAGACACGCTGCTGCCGGACTGAGCGACGGCGTGTCTCACTGAGAGAAGCGGGTGGGCCGGAGCAAACGGCTTTGCGGGCCTTATACGGCCCGCGGGCCGGAGGTTCCCCACCCCTGACCTAGAGCTTTGTTTGCACTTTGCTGATGGAAAACCGCCACTCTTTGTAACGCCCTATGAATAGGATGCAATCTCTCAGATGGCTTACAGTGTTATGGACACAGATTCCGTACACCCATATCAAATTATATCAAATTAATCAGTATAGTTGCCACATTGCGTTGCAACTAAAACGCTATTTTGGCAAAAAAGACACCGGATGCTAGCAGAGACCATGAGACCAGCAATGATGTATAAAGGACGCATCTGTAGGTCACCAATAAATTTCCAATGTTTCTGCAATGTATTTTCTCTGATCATGGCCTTCCGTGCTATTTATAGGGATGGCGGTTGTTAGGTTAACAAGCATTAGGTCGACATACATTGGGTCGACCACTGAAGGTCAACATGGTCATTAGGTCGACATGCAAAAAGGTCAACATGAGTTTTTCACAAATTTTTCACCTCTTTCATACTTAACGATCCACGTGGACTACAATTGGGAACAGTAACCTGTGCTGAGTGCAGCGAGTCACCTTGCCCGAAGCATGGCAAGCGAACGCGATGCACTAATTGGGGTTCCCCGTCACTTTACGAAGAAAACGACACCAAAAACAGTAAAAAAACTCATGTCGACCTTTTTCCATGTCAACTTTGTACATGTCAATGCATGTTGACCTTCAGTGGTCGACCCAATGTATGTCAACCTAATGCATGTCGACCTAATGAACCACACCCATTTATATATAAGTTCCACCAAGTCAACGTAGTATACAGACAGAGCACGATGTACTGTATTTATGTTTTTACACAAATGGCACATGGGGGACCATCACACAGCATGCTGATCCCCTCTGTCAATGCAACAACACACCTGTCCTATATTGTGAGCAGTATGGGTGCAGACTACTAGCAAACAGACATTGTTAAAGTACTAGACAAAAACAACAAAAGAAAAAAAAAACATTTACAAAGTAAAATAAATAAGTGAAGTAATCATTTTTGAAAGGTTGCATTTGTCTTGGTGTTAAAAACAAACATTAAAAACAGTGAATTTTTCATTCCAATATATTGGCATGTTTATAAAAGCACTAATTAAATTAACACAATTTTCTCCCCTGCTCCTTTCTGAAAAGCACTAGAAAGTACTAAAAGGAAGATTATCAAGACCTAATTAAATATAAAGCCATCCAAGAAGGGGAAACATAATCAACAAAAATTACATCATTTTAATATGAGCTGCAATTAGGAGGTTCTAATTACATTTGTTTTTCCCCAAGAATCAAAGCATTCAAACTCAAAAGACCTTATTTACAATTTGGAAAGTACACATATCTACATTATGAGCCACTGCAAGACATGTTCTAGTTCGCTTCTATAAAGTATCAGCAGTGTACAATTTAAGGCTTCTATTCTTCTATGATTAATAGAAGCTATATAGCATAGACCAGTGGTACTCATTAGAAAGAACAGCAAATAGTTATTAATAAGTACAAGTGGGCAGCAACCCAACTGACTTAAGACTACATAAATTAACAACTAAGGCTTAAAAAAATATGATATCTCATGCTAGTACTGCATTTTATTGATTTTTTTTAATACAGGTTGCGTATCCCATATCCAAATATTCCGAAATACGGAATATTCCGAAATACGGACTTTTTTGAGTGAGAGTGAGATAGTGAAACCTTTGTTTTTTGATGGCTCAATGTACACAAACTTTGTTTAATACACAAAGTTATTAATAATATTGTATTAAATGACCTTCAGGCTGTGTATATAAGGTGTATATGAAACATAAATGAAATGTGTGAATGTACACACACTTTGTTTAATGCACAAAGTTATAAAAAATATTGGCTAAAATTACCTTCAGGCTGTGTGTTTAGGGTGTATATGTAACATAAATGCATTCTGTGCTTAGATTTAGGTCCCATCTCCATGATATCTCATTATGGTATGCAATTATTCCAAAATACGGAAAAATCCGATATCCAAAATACCTCTGGTCCCAAGCATTTTGGATAAGGGATACTCAACCCGTATAGCATATCTCTTCTCTCTCCCTCTTAGATCGAATTTTACCTCTCGTTGCCACCCTCAACTCTCCGTTATCTTCTCTTCCCTAATTCATAGCTATCATGACTGTCACTTCTCTTACCTACCCTCACTGCCCTCTCTAGCCCACTAATCTTTGAACAAACTGTTCTGCTGCATGTACTACTCCTCAGAAAAGAAGTGCGGAAAAATGAACACACTTATTCTTTGAGCACTACAATCTGGGCATTCTGTCTGTCGCAGTGACGTGTGGTGAGGTCTTTGGCTAGGGAGGCACATATATATATACATACACACACACACACACAATCTACAGAATTAATATCATGTGTAGTATTAATTTTACCCACTTGGTGGCAGTGATGGTCATCTTAAAAATCTGCAGCTCCAGATAGTTTAGAACAGCAAATCATACATTAAAACAAAACCATACATAAAAACAAATTATACACGCCACAAAAATTAGAACACGGTTGATATAGATGGTGCAGATGTGAGACAAATTAGAACTGGCCCTGTTAATAAAAACTTACAATCAGGATTGGAGAAAAGGGCAGTGCTTGTCAGAAGAACAGTAACCACCCCCCTCCCATATGTAAAACAGCGACAGTGCATGCCAAAAGTATAGGGGTGTGGCTTCAAATGGAAGGGGTGTGTCCACATAATAGTACCAATTCACATTACACCGCACAGCAGTGTCTGTTATTCAAATTACACCACACAGGAAGAGCTCCTAATACACATTACAGGACAGTAAGAGACCCTTATGGGGTACTGTTAATATACCACCTGTTGGGACCCCGGCATTCAGGATACAGGCTCCAAAATCCCGTCAGGTGGGGGAATCCCGACCACAGTCCCGTTTTCCCACTCGGTGGTGGGTCCATGCCACCACCTGTGAGGGAATATAATCTGAGGCAAGTGTATCTTACTACTGGGCCAGAAGCGTGGCAAGGGGACTCGCTGCCTTAATGCCGGGATTCTGGCTGACGGATGCCATTGTCTGTATAGCGACAGCCAGCATCCCGACAGCCGATCTCACGTATGTATTCACCCCTTACACATTATGCCAGAAAGAGCGCCTACACAATAAGGGGTGGTGTGTGTGTTTGTGTCGTCCCCCAACCCTCCCCAGTATGTACTCACTGCCCCCAGTGGATCACAGACATAGCTCCTGCCTCCTACCGCCCTGTCTGTTTTATTTTGTTATAGTACCCCTTCCCCCCTTACTGTTTTTTGGTTTTATTTTATTTGCCATAGTGCAATTCCAATCTATTTGTTACAGATACAATCTTCAAAACATTTTTTGTTCCCTTCCCCCTGATTCTTTGGTTGTAGTACTTTTTTTTTGGCCCCCTTATAGTGTCCCCACTTTTTTTTGTTCGAGTCATCTCCTGTTTATTTATTACAGTAGCCGCCCTTACCTGTTTTGTTTGCAATATTGCCCCCCTCCTCCCCCTCTTTTTATAGTCCTCATGAGCCCCCTGACTCCCGGCCCCCACCTGTTTTATGTTTGCCGTGCTCTGCTGGGACTCGAGAGCAGCCACTGCCTATCTTGCAGAAAGGATTTATGCTCTCTGCTGGAAGCCGGGAGAGGGCAGAGCATGACTGGGCAAGCTGCAGCGCTGCCTGCTGTAATGCACTACAGAACCTTAACGCTACAGGTGGGCAGCACTGGCAGGTGGATGCGATTGCGGGTGCCACCGGTTCAGCGAGCGGGGATTGGGGGGGGGGGGGGGGGGGCAACAACTATCTTTCCTTCATGCTCCTAGTATGGACATACACCCGTCCCCTGTGCTAGGGTAACATCAAATTTGTATGCTTTTTACCATCCCATAAGACCAGACTGTGCGGTGACAGCCATGGAAAAAGTCAGAGAGAGCAGAGCAGTGTGTAGTCCACAGGCAGATGAAAGGCTTATCCTCAATTTCATCTGTTAAAAAAGGCCTGCAGTTAAGTACGGCAACAGAACAGTAATGTACTCTATTATCTAGCTTTCTTACTATTTCATGAGATCTATTTATTCCTGAAAAGTTCCTGGGTGGGGACCAACATTCAAAGTGATCGCCTTAAGTCTCACACTAAAAAGAAACAAGATGTACTGTAAATAAACTAAACAAAATAAGATTCTATTTTGGACATAGTAAACTAGAGCAATAAGTTAATACAAATTTTATATAGACCTTGCACATATTCCTAAAATACAATTTCTGACTAAGCATAAAAAAGCATATATGACAGACTAGGATGCAAAGCAAAATTTCTCTGGAAACTTTTACCTTGATATGTTCGTAAATCTTTTTTTTTCCAGGAAGGAAAGGAATAGTTCCTATATTCCAATATCTTCCCAGTGCAGCATACCAGTTGGATATTGCTCTGACATGTTAATTGCTCATTGCAGTTTGCTGTGATGTGTAGAAAACTAAAGTTAATCTAGCACATAATCTAAATGTACAAGACTTTTGATGGAAGTTGTCTATGGTTTACCAAGTCAGTCCCTTTTCTCTTTGACATATGGCGCTATGTGGTATCTGTGCTTGCAGGAGCCAGGATGCTACAATATGTATCGGTAGAGATAAGCAGCTGCCGTTTACATTGCTTTTCTCATCAATCAAGCTAGAAGAAACCACTGAATGTAGAAAACACACTTCCCTCCCCTCTGCTGTCTCAACTCCTGCCTTTGTTGGAATGTGCCAACTAACAAATGTGACTGATCAGAGGAAATATATAAAGTCATTTATCTGCCCTGGCTGTTCTGATGTGTGTATATCTACTAACTATAACGGCTGCTTTTTCAAACGCCACAGCAGGCTGGCTTACATGATGCTGTTTTCTACATTCAGATTTTTATAAAAGGCAATTGCTTCTATCACACAAAGGTTGCAGTGGCAATATTAGGAAAATGAACACAATGTATATGCATGGTGAAAAGTGAGCTGTAAAGCCTTTACTACATGCTCTATGGGGAAAAGTATTCTGCCTGCACCTGCATTTTTAAGCTCGCTGATTGAAGCCTTGATGTGCTATTAGACAGATATAAATGCCACCATTAAATATAGGCTTATATGCTCACCTATTGTGGTCATAGTTTGTTGTGGTTTGTTTAGTTTTATTTTTGTTTTTATTTTGGGGGGGTGGGTCCCACATGTTGATTAGCTGTATTATTTATTCCATTAGCTTTCATTTGTTTATTTGCTGCTGTAAGCAAAGTAAAGCTAAGGGCATCATTTTATTTACAGGTTCTATTCTCAGTCCCTCACTCAGTGTACAGGAAGTACTTCACTGAGAGACAGCAAAGTCGGCTACACTTGACTCAAATTACCAACAGATTTGTTTGTGCATTATATTTATACCCAACTGAGAAGTGTTTGTCTTCCTGGACTCCAGATGAAGCACAGAGTGGGAGTTAAGTTGCAATATTTTTAGATCACACTGAAAGTTGCGGCAAAGCATCGTAACAGTATTACAGAGTATTTATGTTAACTAGTGGTAAATGTTTCGGAATAAATTCAGTTTAAATCCTTGACAAATTATAATATAAAAAGTGTCCAGTATTTTAAGGGGTAAAACCACTGTTCATAGCAATATCAAACCCAAGCACACTAAAATTATGCCAGACCTACTGTATAGACAAGAATAAAATGAATCTAGAATAAAATCATGCAGACCTCAGTAGCTGATCACATTCTATTATCAGAATGTATTTAGTATGTTGACAAGTAAAATATTCACACCAGAATGTTGACAGCTATGATATTGACATGTGGAAAAAGTCAATGTGTGTGGGTACTAATTACCTGGGCTTGTTGGAGAAGCCCAGCGGGTATACTTCCCTTGGTCCAGGAAGCGGGTCCCCCACTTTGGCTTCGGCCATCTTCCCAGTGACATCTTTGGGAAGATGGTGCTGCACGGTAAAGCCAAACATTCTGGACTGTGCCAGAATCTTATGTGCCATCTTCCTAAATATCACTGGGAAGATGGAGCCAGAAAAGGAAGGGGTACTGCTCACCTCCCCGATCAGTATGGCCCGGCAATTGAAGAATCCACCTGGATTGACACAAGAGTGAGTAATCTAATCCCCACTGATTTGACGTCAAGAAATAGCCACAAATAAGCAAGAAATAATCTTTCATGGTGGCACTGGCTCCAACATATTGCACAGGAGGTTTTGGACCCCTCTACACCAACTGCCAGCAGCTCTCCACAGTAACATGGGAAAACAGCATTATAGGAGGCAAGCATGGGTTCGGTAAATTCTTCTAGAGAGGACAATTGAGTGCGCAGATGCGTTACATCAGTTTTGATGGAAGCTATTTACATGTTGTGTCCAGAAGTCTGCGCTCAAGTAGCTCAAAGCCTTGTTTGTTTGGCATAGAGCACAGAATCTGTAAAAAAAAACAACTTTATAAATGGCACCTTCCTCTGAGGTCATGTACAGCTGAAGATGAGCCACGAGCTGAGAGGCGTATCAGAGGATACGGAATGCTGGGGAGAGGATGGCAGAAGGCAATTGCCCAATGTTACAGAACTGGGGAGATGGAGGAAATGCCAAATACTGAAGCAATGGGAAGGGCAGGATCCTTCTTGGGGGTGTTTTTCATCTTTACCATGAAAAGGTATGAGGGGGCGACCGAGAGACCCGAATGATGTACACCAGGAAGCAGGACAAAGAATGGCGTGTACTGTGGTCAAGGCTAATGAGGTCAGTAGTCATATTCCACTGCCGTAGAGGGTAGGTCAGTATTAGTATGGTGAAGGATACATTATGGCACCTTCAGATGGGCATTTTGTGCCTCTGGGGGGCCCTGTAGGTAATGTGAGCAGTCCACAATATGGTATAAAGGTCCACCGGGGTCAGTGAACAGTGGTTATGAAGGTTGACAGGGCAGCTCGGTAGGTGAAGTAGTGGGAAGAGGGATGAAAGTCATATTCACAATGCAGGTTAACTGTATATAAAAAAATTAGCACTTACTAGAAGCCTACTTCGCACAAGACAAGCAGATATTCAATGCAGGTTAACTGTATATAAAAAAAATTAGCACTTACTAGAAGCCTACTTCGCGTAAGACAAGCAGATATTCAACAGCTGTGAAGTATCTTAGTCCAGGGGGAGAGTGCTGTGGTGATGTGACAAGATGGTGGCCTTCAGATGTATCTTGAGTGCACTTCAGTCCGGAGGCAAAGAGCAAGAAGCAGGTATGAACCTACTGGAGTCTAGGGCAGTAAGTTGCAGAGGATAGGGCCAACAGGGATCAACCAGATTACTGCCAAGTGAGTAAAGGTAAGGTAGAGGGCACAGAACAGACCCAGCAAGGAGTGTAGATGCCCTTAGGAAGTGGCCACTGTGAGGCAGAGCTGAAGGCTCCGATCCCAAAGAATATTCTTATAGATCATAGACTATCAAGTAGTAATCTGAAGTACATTCCATCAGGATTTACTCTCTTTTTCTCTGTGTGTTTCAGCTATCTATTGCCATCCTGGGCAACTCAAACAATTTCTGGAAGAATTTAAATTTTTCTGACTCCCTCACTTCCTATCCTCTGACATCTCCACCATCAACATGGATGATTTCAATACCGCTACTAATAGTCCGAAATCTGCTGCTCATGCCTCCAAACTACTCTCTCTAACCTCCTCTCTCGGCCTCTCCTAATGGACCCACTCCTTTACACATCAGGAGGGCCACTGCCTTTATCTTGTTTTCACCAGACTATGCTCAGTTTCTGAATTCATTAACACGCCTTTCCCTCTCTCAGGTCACAAACTCATCACCTGTATGCGCTCCTCCATTACTTCAAACTCAATCACACCAAAGTCCTTCAATCCTCCTCAAACCCGCAGATATATTAATGCTATTAATTTTCAAGAACTTCAACCTCTCTGCAACAACTGCTCTCTCTTTTTCTGCATTCCCTTCTCCTGAAATGACTATCTCACCAACCAACCTTAACTAACATCTGTAATCTCTCTCTCTACTGGTATCTTTCTTTTACTGTTCAAGCATGCAATGATTACTCCAAATCTGAAAAGACAAGATTTTGGCACAACCCCTTTCTCAAAACTACCATCCCATTTCCCAGCTGCCATGCCCCTCCAAACTACTTGATCAACATGCCCACAAATCGCCTCACACACTTAATTTACTTGCATCATTTATTGGACCCACTTCAGTCTAGCTTTTGTTTACAACATGCCACAGGGACAGCATTGACTAAAGTAGTGAATGATCTGGTCACTGCGAAGTCTAAAGGCCATTACTCAGTTCTCATTCTTCTAGGTCTCTCTGCTGCATTTGACACTGTTGACCACTCTTTTCTAATACAAACAATACAATCCTTAGGTTTTCAGGATCCAGCCATTTCTTGATTCTCATCTTACCTATCTATCGCTCTTATAATGTCAGCTTCTCTGAATCCACCACCTCTTTGCTACCTCTATCACTTGAAGTATCACAAGGCCCAGTCTTAGGACCTCTGCTTTTCTCAATCTATACCACCTCGTGGAAAAATAATCAGCTCTTTTGTCACTTCAAACTTAATATTTCCAAAACACAATTATAGTTACATCGATCAATAGTAGTTGCCAACCTGATATCTCTATTTCTGTTGATAACTCAACAATGAATCCTACCCAAGGATCTTGCTGACTAGGTGTCATCCTGACTCTGAACTGTCCTTTGTTACCCACATACAATCTGTCTCAAAATCATGTTAAATGCATCTAAAAAACATATCCAAATTATGGCCATATCTTACACAAGAAACTGCAAAAATTCTAATCCGTGCTCTCATTATTTGCCGCATTACTTACTGCAATTGTCTCCTTATTTGTCTTACCAAAAAGACTACAATCCATTGTGAATGCAGCTAGATGTTCATCGTCTGCAGATACACTCTGTCAGTCCCTCCACTGTGTACCTGTATTCTAACATATACAATATAAAATACTTTTATTCACACATAAGGTTATTTATCAAACTACACCAAAGTAGATCTCTTCGCTCATCTCAAAATATCTCCCAACCTGATATTTTCGCTCTTCTCAAGATCTACATCTCTCATCCACACTCATTATTCATGCTCATTCACGATTGCAGTACTTTCTTCGGGCTGCACCCACTTGTGAAATGCCCTCCAATGCACAATAAGACTCTCCTCTAGTCTCCAAACCTTCAAGCATTCCCTGAAAACTCACCTCTTCAGGCAAGCTTAATGAATTCAGACTAAACCCACATAACCTTCATTAACTTTCCTATCCAATTACATCCCGACTGTACAGTTCACACATATACTCACATATTTTCTCTCTTTACTTTCCCATTCTCATGAATCCTGGCCAACATTGCTGTGTAATCTTTGTAATCCGGTGGACCATTATGAAATAAATAACACCTACCATTGTGTATCAATGCCTACTGTATTTGCCAATAGATTGTAAGTTTGTGAGCAGGGCCTTCCTCTAAAATGGTATGTTATTACCCAGTTTTGTTCTATCACTGTTGTTTCCAATTGTAAAGCGCAAAAGAATTTGCAGCGCAATATAAGAAACTTAATAATAATAATAATAATAATAATACACTGTTGCGGTCTACAGTATGTTAACAGTTGTTCTTATATATTTTTGTAGCCAATTGTTTTGGCTTGTTTTTCGTTTTACTTTGCAACTCGCCACCCATTATTTACCAAGATTTCATTCACATTTTTAAAGGTTTATAAACATTTTCAGCACTGCTACACTGGTATATTGTAGCATAATTAAAAAAAACTGTGGGAGTCATTGACCTTTCATTGTTCTAAAAAGCACTGAAATGTTCAGTAAATTATATATCTATTCTTAAATTATACATTTCCCTCACTTTAGACAATTCTTAAAAAATGTAATGTTTCAGTCTGAAACAAGTTTAATCTGACCACATGCACAAAACTGTATGGCTTTTAACATTATTACAGAACATTAAATTCCAACCAAAACTATTGCTTTTCTTCTTTTTAATTGTATAAAAAGACCCTTGTGTAGATTAAAATAAATATAATCTCATGCCACAATTAATCTTTATTCAGATGTATTTGCAATTTAGGTATATCATTTTTGTTATATTAATTTGGCTGTTTAGTATTACACTGGAATAAAAAAAGAAACAAAATTAACTGAAACTTGATACTATTCCACTACTCATTACGAACATTTTGTAACCGATAAATAACATTACTGTAGCCTCCAAACATCTAAACTGTTCTGATATCAATCACCTACTTTCATCCATAGTTAACAAATGTAGCAAACATTAAACGGATACTTAGCATGTGACTGTTTTAGCACATTTAGCTATTGTAGTTAAAGTTTTGCATTGCGATACTATGACATTTGGCACAGAGCATCCTTAGTGTATATGAAAGACAGGGCCACAATTGGGGGGTGGGGGTGGGTAGTCACCTCCCATAGCATGAAGAGTGCCTGCAAGCATTTTGTCCACCTACAAGCTCTGCAGAGCTTGTAGGAGGACAAAGTGCTTGCAAGCAATCTGCACTCCATTCATCCAGACTGTGGCAGTCAAGCAATCTAAAATCCTCACAGTACAGTACTATCAGTGCTTTCCCAGGATTTTAGACTGATTGTAAAGTCTGCCACAGTCTGAATGAATAAAGTGCTGAACAAAGCACAAGACTATGTAGGGGCATTGGGTTTCTGTGTGCGGGGACCCACTCCCAGATACACGTGATCCCCGATATATAGCTCTCTTCACATGTTCTTCTAAAGCAGATCTCATCTGGGAATCTGCTGAATGTTGCTTTTCTGCATAAACAAGTACTTCTTTGCTTCATCTATATTCCAACAGGAACTTGTTTAGTCAAAATCACAAACCTTTCCATGGAGGCAAAGACTTCAGCAAGTATGGCGCTTGGTATTGAGGACACCTTTAGAAATTAATTTGTAAGTTTTGGAAACACTGTCCAAACAGATCAAGCTATTTTTCTTACTATGACCTACAAAACCTGACTCGGCACCAATTCTAGTAGGTGCATGAAACATTGGCAATGCTAAGATTTATCTGGCCCTAATCTGCCTGCTGTGTCATGGGCTGTTAAGTAACAAAATTGTTTTCCAGTTCCAAAAGAGAACCATAGCTCATTCCCTACTGCCGACTGTTAAAGGGGGCACTCACGGAGCGATATTCTAAGCAATCTGACTAGATTGCTTAGAATATCAGCATGATCGCTCCGTGTGTAGCCCCCTCAGCGATAGCGATGCGTGGCCCTGCACATCGCTATCGCTGCTGCTAGATTGGCCTGCATGCAGGCCAATCTAGCGGGTCGCTCACTTCACCCGCTGGGTGAAGTGAGCGGCCCCCCGTCTCCCCCCGCACAGATCGCGCTGTGCTGAGCGGCAGGAGAGATGTGTGCTGAGTGGTTCGCTCAGCACACATCTCTCCTGCATCGGCCCGTGGGTACTGGGCTTTAGGAAGAACAACACACAGTACTACAAGATCTGAATCAACAGTTTCAATAATGAGTCTATGACCCCGTAGGGTAGCATGTTTTGCATGGGGTAGCATGTTTTGCATGGGGAATCATGCGACCATGTGTACGGTACTACATACTCTAGATCTCCCATATTTTGCAAACTTTGAACACTTTCACCATGGGCGACAAGCTGCTAACAGGAGTTGTGAAAAATCAAAAGCAGTGAAGAAACCAATGATATACGGGCGGGATTTACCATATCATTGGTTTCTTCACTGCTTTTGTTTCCGGTCCACCTAGGAGATCGTCCACCGATACGAAAAAATAAGATTTTACTTACCGATAAATCTATTTCTCGTAGTCCATAGTGGATGCTGGGGACTCCGTCAGGACCATGGGGAATAGCGGCTCCGCAGGAGACAGGGCACAAAAGTAAAAGCTTTAGGATCAGGTGGTGTGCACTGGCTCCTCCCCCTATGACCCTCCTCCAAGCCTCAGTTAGGATACTGTGCCCGGACGAGCGTACACAATAAGGAAGGATTTTGAATCCCGGGTAAGACTCCTACCAGCCACACCAATCACACTGTACAACCTGTGATCTGAACCCAGTTAACAGCATGATAACAGCGGAGCCTCTGAAAAGATGGCTCACAACAATAATAACCCGATTTTTGTAACAATAACTATGTACAAGTATTGCAGACAATCCGCACTTGGGATGGGCGCCCAGCATCCACTACGGACTACGAGAAATAGATTTATCGGTAAGTAAAATCTTATTTTCTCTGACGTCCTAGTGGATGCTGGGGACTCCGTCAGGACCATGGGGATTATACCAAAGCTCCCAAACGGGCGGGAGAGTGCGGATGACTCTGCAGCACCGAATGAGAGAACTCCAGGTCCTCTTTAGCCAGGGTATCAAATTTGTAGAATTTTACAAACGTGTTCTCCCCCGACCACGTAGCTGCTCGGCAGAGTTGTAATGCCGAGACCCCTCGGGCAGCCGCCCAGGATGAGCCCACCTTCCTTGTGGAATGGGCCTTGACAGATTTAGGCTGTGGCAGGCCTGCCACAGAATGTGCAAGTTGAAATGTGCTACAAATCCAACGAGCAATCGTCTGCTTAGAAGCAAGAGCACCCAGTTTGTTGGGTGCATACAGGATAACAGCGAGTCAGTTTTCCTGACTCCAGCCGTCCTGGAAACCTATATTTTTAGGGCCCTGACAACATCTAGCAACTTGGAGTCCTCCAAGTCCCTAGTAGCCGCAGGTACCACAATAAGCTGGTTCAGGTGAAACGCTGACACCACCTTAGGAAGAAACTGGGGACGAGTCCGCAGTTCTGCCCTGTACGAATGGACAATCAGATATGGCTTTTGTGAGACAAAGCCGCCAATTCTGACACTCGCCTGGCCGAGGCCAGGGCCAACAGCATGGTCACTTTCCATGTGAGATATTTCAAATCCACAGATTTGAGCGGTTTAAAATGTGATTTGAGGAATCCCAGAACTACGTTGAGATCCCACAGTGCCACTGGAGGCACAAAAAGGGGGTTGTATATGCAATACTCCCTTGACAAACTTCTGGACTTCAGGAACTGAAGCCAATTCTTTCTGGAAGAAAATTTACAGGGCCAAAATTTGAACCTTAATGGACCCCAATTTGAGGCCCATAGACACTCCTGTTTGCAGGAAATGCAGGAATCGACCGAGTTGAAATTTCTTCGTGGGGCCTTCCTGGCCTCACACCACGCAACATATTTTCGCCACATGTGGTGATAATATTTTGCGGTCACCTCCTTCCTGGCTTTGACCAGGGTAGGAATGACCTCTTCCGGAATGCCTTTTTCCCTTAGGATCTGGCGTTCCACCGCCATGCCGTCAAACGCAGCCGCGGTAAGTCTTGGAACAGACCTGGTACTTGCTGAAGCAAGTCCCTTCTTAGCGGCAGAGGCCATGAGTCCTCTGTGAGCATTTCTTGAAGTTCCGGGTGCCACGTCCTTCTTGGCCAATCCGGAGCCACGAGTATAGTTCTTACTCCTCTACGTCTTATAATTCTCAGTACCTTGGTTATGAGAAGCAGAGGAGGGAACACATACACCGACTGGTACACCCACAGTGTTACCAGAACGTCCACAGATATTGCTTGAGGGTCTCTTGACCTGGCGCAATACCTGTCCAGTTTTTTGTTCAGGCGGGACGCCATCATGTCCACCTTTGGTCTTTCCCAACGGTTCACAATCATGTGGAATACTTCCCGATGAAGTCCCCACTCTCCCGGGTGGAGGTCGTGCCTGCTGAGGAAGTCTGCTTCCCAGTTGTCCACTCCCGGAATGAACACTGCTGACAGTGCTATCACATGATTTTTCGCCCAGCGAAGAATCCTTGCAGTTTCTGCCATTGCCCTCCTGCTTCTTGTGCCGCCCTGTCTGTTTACGTGGGCGACTGCCGTGATGTTGTCCCACTGGATCAATACCGGCTGACCTTGAAGCAGAGGTCTTGCTAAGCTTAGAACATTGTAAATTGCCCTTAGCTCCAGTATATTTATGTGGAGAGAAGTCTCCAGACTTGATCACACTCCCTGGAAATTTTTTCCCTGTGTGACTGCTCCCCAGCCTCTCAGGCTGGCATCCGTGGTCACCAGGACCCAGTCCTGAATGCCGAGTCTGCGGCCCTTTAGTAGATGAGCACTCTGCAGCCACCGCAGAAAAAACACCCTTGTCCTTGGAGACAGGGTTATCCGCTGATGCATCTGAAGATGCGATCCGGACCATTTTTCCAGCAGATCCCACTGAAAAGTTCTTGCGTGAAATCTACCGAATGGAATCGCTTCGTAAGAAGCCACCATTTTTCCCAGGACCCTTGTGCAATGATGCACTGACACTTTTCCTGGTTTTAGGAGGTTCCTGACTAGCTCGGATAACTCCCTGGCTTTCTTCTCCGGGAGAAACACCTTTTTCTGGACTGTGTCCAGAATCATCCCTAGGAACAGCAGACGTGTCGTCGGAAACAGCTGCGGTTTTGGAATATTTAGAATCCACCTGTGCTGTCGTAGAACTACTTGAGATAGTGCTACTCCGACCTCCAACTGTTCTCTGGACCTTGCCCCTATCAGGAGATCGTCCATTTTCTTTGAAGAAGAATCATCATTTCGGCCATTACCTTGGTAAGGACCCGGGGTGCCGTGGACAATCCAACCGGCAGCGTCTGAAACTGATAGTGACAGTTCTGTACCACGAACCTGAGGTACCCTTGGTGAGAAGGGCAAATTGGGACATGGAGGTAAGCATCCCTGATGTCCCGGGACACCATATAGTCCCCTTCTTCCTGGTTCGCTATCACTGCTCTGAGTGACTCCATCTTGATTTGAACCTTTGTATGTAAGTGTTCAACTATTTCAGATTTAGAATAGGTCTCACCGAGCCGTCTGGCTTCAGTACCACAATATAGTGTGGAATAATACCCCTTTCCTTGTTGTAGGAGGGGTACTTTGATTATCACCTGCTGGGAATACAGCTTGTGAATTGTTTCCACTACTGCCTCCCTGTCGGAGGGAGACGTTGGTAAAGCAGACTTCAGGAACCTGCGAGGGGGAGACGTCTCGAATTTCCAATCTGTACCCCTGGGATACTACTTGTAGGATCCAGGGGTCCACTTGCGAGTGAGCCCACTGCGTGCTGAAACTCTTGAGACGACCCCCCCCCACCGCACCTGAGTCCGCTTGTACGGCCCCAGCGTCATGCTGAGGACTTGGCAGAAGCGGTGGAGGGCTTCTGTTTCTGGGAATGGGCTGCCTGCTGCAGTCTTCTTCCCTTTCCTCTATCCTATGGCAGATATGACTGGCCTTTTGCCCGCTTGCCTTTATGGGGACGAAAGGACTGAGGCTGAAAAGACGTTGTCTTTTTCTCCTTTATACGGCAACACTTCCATGTGCCGTTTGGAATCTGCATCACCTGACCACTGTCGTGTCCATAAACAACTTCTGGCAGATATGGACATCGCACTTACTCTTGATGCCAGAGTGCAAATATCCCTCTGTGCATCTCGCATATATAGAAATGCATCCTTTAAATGCTCTATAGTCAATAAAATACTGTCCCTGTCAAGGGTATCAATATTTTCAGTCAGGGAATCCGACCAAGCCACCCCAGCGCTGCACATCCAGGCTGAGGCGATCGCTGGTCGCAGTATAACACCAGTATGTGTGTATATACTTTTTAGGATATTTTCCAGCCTCCTATCAGCTGGCTCCTTGAGGGCGGCCCTATCTGGAGACGGTACCGCCACTTGTTTTGATAAGCGTGTGAGCGCCTTATCCACCCTAAGGGGTGTTTCCCAACGCGCCCTAACTTCTGGCGGGAAAGGGTATACCGCCAATAATTTTCTATCGGGGGAAACCCACGCATCATCACACACTTCATTTAATTTATCTGATTCAGGAAAAACTACAGGTAGTTTTTTCACACTCCACATAATACCCTTTTTTGTGGTACTTGTAGTATCAGAAATATGTAACACCTCCTTCATTGCCCTTAACAAGTAACGTGTGGCCCTAAAGGAAAATACGTTTGTTTCTTCACCGTCGACACTGGAGTCAGTGTCCGTGTCTGTGTCTGTGTCGACCGACTGAGGTAAAAGGACGTTTTAACGCCCCTGACGGTGTTTGAGACGCCTGGACAGGTACTAATTGGTTTGCCGGCCATCTCATGTCGTCAACCGACCTTGCAGCGTGTTGACATTATCACGTAATTCCTTAAATAAGCCATCCATTCCGGTGTCGACTCCCTAGAGAGTGACATCACCATTACAGGCAATTGCTCCGCCTCCTCACCAACATCGTCCTCATACATGTCGACACACACGTACCGACACACAGCACACACACAGGGAATGCTCTGATAGAGGACAGGACCCCACTAGCCCTTTGGGGAGACAGAGGGAGAGTTTGCCAGCACACACCAAAAACGCTATAATTATACAGGGACAACCTTTATATAAGTGTTTTTCCCTTATAGCATTTTAATATATATAGTCATATCGCCAAATAAGTGCCCCCCCCTCTCTGTTTTAACCCTGTTTCTGTAGTGCAGTGCAGGGGAGAGCCTGGGAGCCTTCCCACCAGCATTTCTGTGAGGGAAAATGGCGCTGTGTGCTGAGGAGAATAGGCCCCGCCCCCTTTTCGGCGGGCTTCTTCTCCCGTTTTTCTGAGACCTGGCAGGGGTTAAATACATCCATATAGCCCCCAGGGGCTATATGTGATGTATTTTTAGCCAGAATAAGGTACTATCATTGCTGCCCAGGGCGCCCCCCCCAGCGCCCTGCACCCTCAGTGACCGCTACTATGAAGTGTGCTGACAACAATGGCGCACAGCTGCAGTTCTGTGCGCTACCTTATGAAGACTGAAAAGTCTTCTGCCGCCGGTTTCTGGACCTCTTCACTTTTCGGCATCTGCAAGGGGGTCGGCGGCACGGCTCCGGGACGAACCCCAGGGTGAGACCTGTGTTCCGACTCCCTCTGGAGCTAATGGTGTCCAGTAGCCTAAGAAGCCAATCCATCCTGCACGCAGGTGAGTTCACTTCTCTCCCCTAAGTCCCTCGATGCAGATAGCCTGTTGCCAGCAGGACTCACTGAAAATAAAAAACCTAACAAAACTTTTACTCTAAGCAGCTCTTTAGGAGAGCCACCTAGATTGCACCCTTCTCGGCCGGGCACAAAAATCTAACTGAGGCTAGGAGGAGGGTCATAGGGGGAGGAGCCAGTGCACACCACCTGATCCTAAAGCTTTTACTTTTGTGCCCTGTCTCCTGCGGAGCCGCTATTCCCCATGGTCCTGACGGAGTCCCCAGCATCCACTAGGACGTCAGAGAAAATACCATTAAGAGGACTTCAACCAGACGAAATTTCGAACGGAACAAAGAAACCTTTATGAGTTTCCAGTACCCTGAATCAACGTGAGTACGGTGTGTACCCAGAAAAAATCCTTCACTTTTTTAGGATACCCTTTCCTCTGAATTATTCACTAAATAAACCTTTATATGAGGATTCACACACGTACCAATGTAAGTTCGGTATGCCAAATCTCTTCTTACTGTTCAGGATAAATTCATCCCCTTCTATCATCTACTTCCTCATTGTTGAGATATACTACACTATCAGTTTCCTTATTATTTGTATTTTCGAGGAAATTATACACCAGCCCTCGAAGAACCTTCTCCCCATGGATATCGATTCAATGAATTGCTGATGGAAAAAGAAACCCTTACGAAGTTTGACTTTCCTTTGCTAACGTGAGTATGGTGTGTACCCCGTGAAATTCCTCTCCGCCTGCAGGAACTTTTTCCCTCTGAATACTTCTTCTCAAGATTAGAGACTTTCAAAATTTGGGACATTCAAGATTTTCTTCCACTGTTGGTACATTCCTATCACACCTGTATGTAATTTTGTTCATTGTGTTGTACAGCACAGTTAGGTAGTAGTACCTCTCTCTTTGTCCATTTGCCCCCTTGGAGATTGTGTGACATCTCCTTCTACATACCTTCCGCAGCAGTTTAGAGGGCGCGGCAGGTTTTCTTCCCATTTTTGAACCCATAATTCTTTTAGAAAGCCACCTCGTATACTACGTCAAATATATAGCCATGAACACAGTCCAACATAATTTTTCAGTATAAATTTGAAGCTTCTTTTTGTCTGTTTTTTACAGACAAAAAGTGTATTTTAAAGTGTATTGTTAGAAAACTAGAAACTTGTGGTGAACAGTATCATCAATGAATCTGGTTCCTTGTATGAAGTACTTTGCAGTGAATTCCTTAAACTGTTCCTTACCAGTAACTTTCACTTTACACACTGCATCAGCAGCCTGGGGAATGGCAATCTCTTTTCATGCAATGGATATGAGGTCCAAACTCTCCTCCTTAAATGGATTTCCTAGGTCTTCTACGATAGTAACAAGCGAACAAACATCTTTGGCAAACGCTTGTTGCACACTGCCTGTTTGGTCATGGTGGCTTGCTTCTCTCCAAATTCTCTTTTGCTTTGCAAATTCTGTATTAATTGGGGTGGGAGTAATGTTTTCTTGTCTGGAAGAATCAGTTCGAATATCAGATGTGTCTTGAATATTTTAGGGTGTGTGTATCTTGCAGTTTTAATAACATTTTATTTGACTTCTGTTCTGCTGAAATCGGGACAGTTGGGTGGCATGCTTTAAGGTTAAGGTTGAGAACCAGTGATTTACAAAACAGGATATACAGATGGAGCCTCCTCATCATTGCTGTTTACCTGCCTAAATGGAGGATTAGTCACGCCTAAGCGATAGTTCAGGTTATTCATTTGTTGCACGGACAGGCGCGTTGAGGAATGACTTCATACACAGATTGCAATACACATCTTCCATACTGGGTTGCTAATGCTCCACTAATCCAGTACTATAGAGCGAATAGCAGCAGATTGATCTAAAAGTTCTGGCAAATGGTCAGTGACGACTGTAATGTTACTGTATACTGTACACACAGACCAATGGTCAGGTGGAGAGCCAATTTAAAAAAAAGAAACCAATAAATCAAATCAGTAAAATTAGTCTACATAGATGCAAGCAAACGTGTTAAAGCAATGGTCCATTGATGTTAGGGTTATGTGAGCGTCCAAGTCCTGTAGACTAATCAATAAATTAAAAAGTGTATACAGATGCAAACAAACGTATTAAAGCAATGGTCTATTGACGTTAGTCATACAGTACTGTACGTAAGCGTCCAAGTCTTGTAGCCAATACAGCAAAACCCATGGGAAGGGATCACTGCTTATATTTACACGAGCTTGTGTCTCTATCACCAAGCATCGTGGCCAAGCAGTGAAGTGTCCCGCGCCCCATGCTCAGAGTCCTGGGTTCGATTTCCAAAGTGCGAATGCCTTTGTTTTTTTAATTCTTGACACTTTTTATTATTTTATTTTTTTAGAACATTCATATATTTAAGAACGTTCCATTCAATAGAATTATGCACATAGAAAAAGACCTGTTTCCATAACTAACTCTCGGGGCGTCTGACATACAAATCCGTAGCACAGTACTGTACTGTTTAATGTACATTCACTCTGGCCCTCTCTAGTCCTTTCCTCCACCCAAACCGATTGTAGTATCTTCATTAGTAGAAGCCCTTCATTGACACACAGTACTGTGTTGGCAATTTATTGACTGTAAACTAGCCTCTTTGTCTGAAAAGGATCAGTCTCTCAGAGGAGAGGGAAGGGCAAGGTGGGGTTTAACCAGAGGAGTTTAGAGACGCTGTCAAAAATATTAATTCTCTGTTGGGACCCAAAAAATTAAACCAATAAATCAATAAATAAAAATAGTGTATACAGACACAAATTAAAGTGTTAAAGCAATGGTCCAGGGATATTCGGTTTATGGGAGTTATTAAATTAAATTCAATTAAAATGGGCTTAAAGTTTAATATATCCGGTTCTGGGGGTCCAATCAGCTCACAAATGCATTGGTATGGAAGGGGAGATGATTAGCTACCAGAGGATACCAACCCCAAGTTTTTGTGATCCCCAAAAGGCTAACGGCAAGTGTCGGAACCCATGGTGGGTCTGAATTAATGGGCTTATTATAGTCTATGGAAAAATGGGTCCAAGTTGCATCCTAATCTCTCCGGTTCTCGGTGTCCCAGAGACTCGAGACCAGTACCATACAAAAGAGGAGACTCTTGGATTTCGAAGCAAACCAAACACTAGTTTATCTGAAACCGCAAAGGGAAATGGCAAGCAACTGTGTGTAGGATTCCCTCCAGTTGTCCACCCAGCTAGTACGGGGTGCAGGGTTTCTTGCTAGATAGAAAATACTGTACAGAGATGCTTAGGAAAAAGCTTTTATCTCTCCCCATTATGATGACACTTGCCACTGTAGCCTTTACAGCAGAGTACGTTACAAGCTGTTGGTGCTATTTAGTACTCAAATAGAAAATACTGTACAGAGATGCTAAGCACGATATGGCACCAAGGAACTTAGGGAGGAGCTTTTATCTCTCCCCATTATACTTAATACTATGGGATTTGGATGCTCACATATCAATAGACCATACATGTAACACGTTCGTTTGCGTCTGTATACACTACTATTTTTATTTGTCGATTTGTCTGCGGGACTTGGACGCTCACATATTCCTTACGTCAATGGACTATACTGTAGCTTTATCACGTTCGTTTGCTTCTGTATATACTGTGCTACAGTATTTGCGTCCTGTACTGTATATACTATAATATACTGTATGACATAATGTAGCATATTGTAGCAAAACGAGATGCACCAGTAAAGTAGTTCTTACACTGTAGTTCAGTATTGTATTTTGGAGACCAAACACATACACAATGGAGATATGGCCTACATAATCCATATTGGTAGAAAACACTGCATAACGGACTGTTTATAAACATCTTGCGATGACGATGAGCGGTGCCGTGGGATTGGCATCACAAGGAAAAATAGTGTGTGCAGGCAGGGTTGATATTGACTATATCAGAGGTTCATACCTCTGGATACAATATAGTCAATATCGTCCGTCACACCATGTGTATGCGGCATTACAGTACCACTGCATATGCAGATTTTTGTTTGCAGCCCCACAGGTCTGGGACGACCACAAATGTGGTTGCTAGCGTTGACAAAGTGTTGCAATAGCATCTTAAATGCACATGCGGTGGCGAGTTAATTGGATTAAGCCCAATGTGTGCAGATCATATAATCAATTTTAGACAAAGAATTAAAAATTAAGCATGAAAAAACTTACCTTTCATTTGAAGTAAAAAAAATGTAAGGCAGTATGGGTAAACATAGGGTTGTAATGAGAATTCTAGAACCAAAGAAGCATGACATTTCTTTTGTTGTTTGACAAGGATAGGATTTGAAACAAAAATAAATACCCAATTAACGCATCTGTGTAGCCATCTAATTTGAGCAATCATCACAATCAGCAGATCTCTAGTGCAGGAATTTATGAAAATGTACTTCTTTTTTTTCCATTTTACATAACATACATAACAATGGACCTTTAAAAAGACAAGAACCACAATATTTGATTTTCTAGTCCAGCAAATATTGTTTGTTGAGACTGCCATAGCGTTTGCCTACTAGATTTCAATGCAATGTCTTATAAATGAAGCATTAATGGTGGTATTATAAACTCAATGCAACTATCCCTTAGTAATTTCCACTGCAGAAAAGTCAGCACATTATATAATATGCAGAGGAGAAGAAAAAAAGAAATAGCCGAAAATCTAAGCAAAAAGTTTCATTTAACAGCCTGTCAGGTTTTTGATGTGAAGCTAATGAATGCAGCGGCAAACAAATTCATCAAACCCAACATTAAAACAACTGCATTTAACCCACCAAAGGGAAAGAGAAAATTAAATACAACCTGCGGGCCAGCACTTTGATCTCCCACTCCTACACAAAGCATGTTTCATAGCAGCTCCTGATGCAAACTATGCATCAGCCAATACACTCAAGGTATTGGCAGAAGCCATGATCTCCCTGCACTCACAGCACTGGGCAAGATAACTAGCAATTTCTGCCATAACAATTCATCCTGCACTAAACAAAATAATCACCATTTAGGATCCTGATAATCAGGGGCTGACTTTGAGGTAAGCCCAGCAGCTATTACAAAATATTAATTATGAGTAGAGATGAGCGGGTTCAGCTCTCAAAGATCCGAACCCCCCCAAACTAAACAATCCGAGCCAAGAACAGAGTGCAACTCTGGACTTCCCGCAAGTCTTGGATCCCAGAACGAGGCAAAACGTCATCACCCAGCTGTCGGATTTTCGTGGGTTTTGGATTCCATATAAGAAACAGAATGTCACCACCATTTTTCACTACGGACTTGGAGAGTGAGGGAGACAGACCTCTGTCTCTCTGTGGGTGGTGGTATCGGGTGGGGTCAGTGTGTGCTCTTTAGGGGTGCTGTCCTGTGCAGTTAGGGGTGCTGTACATGGGTGTTGCTGTCCTGTGCTGTACAGGGGCACTGCCCAGTGTGCTGTGAAATACAGGGGTGTTGTAAAAATAAAGGTACACTGGCCCTGTCTTGTATGCTGTAAAAACACAGGGGTGTTGTTAAAATACACGAGTGCTGGTCTTGTACTGTATGCTGTAAAAATACAGGGGTATTGTTAAAATACAGGGGTGCTGTGTAAATACAGGGGTGCTGTGTAAATTCAGGGGTGCTGTGTAAATACAGGGGTGCTGTGTCCCTGTCTTGTATGCTGTAAAAATACAGGGGTGTTAAAATACAGGGGTGCTGGCCCTGTCCAGTATGCTGTAAAAATATAGGAGTGTTGTGAAAATACAGGGATGCTGTGAAAATACAGGGGTGCTGTGTCCATCTTGTATACTGTAAAAATACTGGGGTGGTGTTAAAATAAAGGTACACTGGCCCTGTCCTGTATGCAGTAAAAAATAAGAATTTACTTACCGATAATTCTATTTCTCGGAGTCCGTAGTGGATGCTGGGGTTCCTGAAAGGACCATGGGGAATAGCGGCTCCGCAGGAGACAGGGCACAAAAAAGTAAAGCTTTACTAGGTCAGGTGGTGTGCACTGGCTCCTCCCCCTATGACCCTCCTCCAGACTCCAGTTAGGTACTGTGCCCGGACGAGCATACACAATAAGGGAGGCATTTTGAATCCCGGGTAAGACTCATACCAGCCACACCAATCACACCGTACAACTTGTGATCTAAACCCAGTTAACAGTATGACAACAGAAAGGGCCTCTTAAAGATGGCTCCTTAACAATAACCCGAATTAGTTAACAATAACTATGTACAAGTATTGCAGATAATCCGCACTTGGGATGGGCGCCCAGCATCCACTACGGACTCCGAGAAATAGAATTATCGGTAAGTAAATTCTTATTTTCTCTATCGTCCTAAGTGGATGCTGGGGTTCCTGAAAGGACCATGGGGATTATACCAAAGCTCCCAAACGGGCGGGAGAGTGCGGATGACTCTGCAGCACCGAATGAGAGAACTCCAGGTCCTCCTTTGCCAGGGTATCAAATTTGTAAAATTTTACAAACGTGTTCTCCCCCGACCACGTAGCTGCTCGGCAGAGTTGTAATGCCGAGACCCCTCGGGCAGCCGCCCAAGATGAGCCCACCTTCCTTGTGGAGTGGGCTTTTACAGTTTTAGGCTGTGGCAGGCCTGCCACAGAATGTGCAAGTTGAATTGTGTTACAAATCCAACGAGCAATCGACTGCTTAGAAGCAGGTGCGCCCAACTTGTTGGGTGCATACAATATAAACAGCGAGTCAGATTTTCTGACTCCAGCCGTCCTTGCAATGTATATTTTTAAGGCTCTGACAACGTCCAACAACTTGGAGTCCTCCAAGTCGCTAGTGGCCGCAGGCACCACAATAGGTTGGTTCAGATGAAATGCTGATACCACTTTAGGGAGAAAATGCGGACGAGTCCGCAGTTCTGCCCTATCCGAATGGAAGATTAGATAAGGACTTTTATAAGATAAAGCCGCCAATTCAGATACTCTCCTGGCAGAGGCCAGGGCTAGTAACATAGTCACTTTCAATGTGAGATATTTCAAATCCACCTTTTTCAATGGTTCAAACCAATGGGATTTGAGGAAATCTAAAACTACATTTAGATCCCACGGTGCCACCGGAGGCACCACAGGAGGCTGTATATGCAGTACTCCCTTGACAAAAGTCTGGACCTCAGGGACAGAGGCCAATTCTTTTTGGAAGAATATTGACAGGGCCGAAATTTGAACCTTAATGGATCCCAATTTGAGACCCATAGATAATCCTGATTGCAGGAAATGTAGGAAACGACCCAGTTGGAATTCCTCCGTCGGAACCCTCCGATCCTCGCACCACGCTACATATTTTCGCCAAATGCGGTGATAATGTTTCACGGTGACTTCCTTCCGTGCCTTAATCAAGGTAGGAATGACTTCTTCTGGAATGCCTTTCCCTTTTAGGATCTGGCGTTCAACCGCCATGCCGTCAAACGCAGCCGCGGTAAGTCTTGAAAAAGACAGGGACCCTGCTGTAGCAGGTCCCTTCTCAGAGGTAGAGGCCACGGTTCGTCCGTGAGCATCTCTTGAAGTTCCGGATACCAAGTCCTTCTCGGCCAATCCGGAACCACTAGTATTGTTCTTACTCTTCTTTGCCGTATGATCTTCAATACCTTTGGTATGAGCGGCAGAGGAGGAAACACATACACTGACTGGTACACCCAAGGAGTTACCAGTGCGTCCACAGCTATTGCCTGTGGATCTCTTGACCTGGCGCAATATTTGTCCAGTTTCTTGTTGAGGCGAGACGCCATCATGTCTACAATTGGTCTTTCCCAACGGTCTATTAACATGTTGAAGACTTCTGGATGTAGACCCCACTCTCCCGGATGAAGATCGTGTCTGCTGAGAAAGTCTGCTTCCCAGTTGTCCACGCCCGGGATGAACACTGCTGACAGTGCTATCACGTGATTCTCCGCCCAGCGAAGAATCTTGGCAGCTTCTGCCATTGCACTCCTGCTTCTTGTGCCGCCCTGCCTGTTTACATGGGCGACCGCCGTGATGTTGTCCGACTGAATCAACACCGGCTTTCCTTGCAGGAGAAGTTCCGCCTGGCTTAGAGCATTGTAGATTGCTCTTAGTTCCAGAATGTTTATGTGAAGAGACTTTTCCAGACTCGTCCATACTCCCTGGAAGTTTCTTCCTTGTGTGACTGCTCCCCAGCCTCTCAGGCTGGCGTCCGTGGTCACCAGGATCCAATCCTGAATGCCGAATCTGCGGCCTTCTAATAGGTGAGCCTTCTGCAACCACCACAGAAGTGACACCCTTGTCTTTGGTGACAGGGTTATTCGCAGGTGCATCTGCAGATGCGACCCTGACCATTTGTCCAACAGATCCCTTTGGAATATTCTTGCATGGAATCTGCCGAATGGAATTGCTTCGTAAGAAGCCACCATTTTTCCCAGGACTCTTGTGCATTGATGTACTGACACTTTTCCTGGTTTTAGGAGGTTCCTGACCAGATCGGATAACTCCTTGGCTTTTTCCTCTGGAAGGAAAACCTTTTTCTGAACCGTGTCCAGAATCATTCCTAGGAACAGCAGACGAGTTGTCGGGATTAAATGGGATTTTGGAATATTCAGAATCCACCCGTGTTGTCTTAGCACCTCTTGAGATAGTGCTAAAGCTGTCTCCAGCTGTTCTCTGGACCTTGCCCTTATTAGGAGATCGTCCAAGTATGGGATAACTAATACGCCTTTTCTTCGAAGAAGAATCATCATCTCGGCCATTACCTTGGTAAAGACCCGAGGCGCCGTGGACAATCCGAACGGCAGCGTCTGAAACTGATAGTGACAGTTTTGAACAATGAACCTGAGGTACCCCTGGTGTGCGGGGTAAATCGGAACGTGTAGATACGCATCCTTGATGTCCAAGGATACCATAAAGTCCCCTTCTTCCAGGTTCGCTATCACTGCTCTGAGTGACTCCATCTTGAACTTGAACTTTTTTATGTAGAGGTTCAAGGACTTCAGATTTAGAATAGGCCTTACCGAGCCATCCGGCTTCGGTACCACAAATAGAGTGGAATAATACCCCTTTCCTTGTTGTAATAGGGGTACTTTGACTATCACCTGCTGAGCGTACAGCTTGTGAATGGCTTCCAACACCCTCTCCCTTTCGGAAGAGACGGTTGGTAAGGCAGACTTCAGGAAACGATGAGGAGGATCCGTCTCTAATTCCAACCTGTACCCCTGAGATATTATCTGCAGGATCCAGGGGTCTACCTGCGAGTGAGCCCACTGCGCGCTGTAATTTTTGAGACGGCCCCCCACTGTCCCCGAGTCCGCTTGAGAGGCCCCAGCGTCATGCTGAGGTTTTTGCAGGAGCCGGGGAGGGCTTCTGTTCCTGGGAAGGAGCTGCCTGTTGGTGTCTCTTCCCTCTTCCTCTGCCTCGTGGCAGGTACGACAAGCCCTTTGCTCTCTTATTTTTGTAGGAGCGAAAAGGCTGCGGTTGAAAGGTCGGTGCCTTTCTCTGTTGGGGAGTGACTTGAGGTAAAAAAGTGGATTTCCCGGCAGTAGCCGTGGCCACCAAGTCTGATAGACCAACTCCAAATAACTCCTCCCCTTTATACGGCAAAACCTCCATGTGACGTTTTGAATCCGCATCGCCTGTCCACTGTCGTGTCCATAAGGCTCTTCTGGCTGAAATGGACATAGCACTCACCCGAGATGCCAGTGTGCAAATATCCCTCTGTGCATCACGCATATAGATAAATGCATCCTTTATTTGTTCTAACGACAGTAAAACATTGTCCCTATCTAGGGTATCAATATTTTCAATCAGGGATTCTGACCAAACTACTCCAGCACTGCACATCCAGGCAGTTGCTATAGCTGGTCGTAGTATAACACCTGCATGTGTGTATATATTCTTTTGAATAACTTCCATCTTTCTATCTGATGGATCCTTAAGTGCGGCCGTCTCAGGAGAGGGTAACGCCACTTGTTTGGATAAGCGTGTGAGCGCCTTGTCCACCTTAGGGGGTGTTTCCCAGCGCGCCCTAACCTCTGGCGGGAAAGGGTATAATGCCAATAACTTTTTTGAAATTATCAACTTTTTATCAGGAGCAACCCACGCTTCATCACACACGTCATTTAATTCTTCTGATTCAGGAAAAACTGTTTGTAGTTTTTTCACACCATACATAATACCCTGTTTTACGGTATCTGTAGTATCAGCTAAATGTAACGTCTCCTTCATTGCCAAAATCATATAACGTGTGGCCCTACTGGAAAATACGTTTGAATTTCTACCGTCGTCACTGGAATCAGTGCCCGTGTCTGGGTCTGTGTCGACCGACTGAGGCAAAGGGCGTTTTACAGCCCCTGACGGTGTTTGAGGCGCCTGGACAGGCATTAATTGATTGTCCGGCCGCCTCATGTCCTCAACTGACTGTTTAAGGGAAGATAAACCATCACGTAATTCCACAAATAAAGGCATCCATTCTGGTGTCGACCCCCTGGGGGGTGACATCTGCATATTTGGCAATTGCTCCGCCTCCACACCAATATCGTCCTCATACATGTCGACACCACGTACCGACACACACCGCAAACTCACAGGGAATGCTCTAATGAAGACAGGACCCACTAGCCCTTTTGGGGAGACAGAGGGAGAGTCTGCCAGCACACACCACAAAGCGCTATATATACAAGGGATATCCTTATATTAAGTGCTCCCTTATAGCTGCTTTAATATATATATATATAGCCATTAATGTGCCCCCCCTCTCTGTTTTACCCTGTTTCTGTAGTGCAGTGCAGGGGAGAGACCTGGGAGCCGTTCTGACCAGCGGAGCTGTGACAGAAAATGGCGCCGTGTGCTGAGGAGATAGGCCCCGCCCCTTTTTCGGCGGGTTCTTCTCCCGCTATTTTTCCAGTCAGGCAGGGGTTAAATATCTCCATATAGCCCCTATGGGCTATATGTGAGGTATTTTTAGCCTTGTATAAGGTTTATATTTGCCTCTCAGAGCGCCCCCCCCCAGCGCTCTGCACCCTCAGTGACTGCCCAGTGAAGTGTGCTGAGAGGAAAATGGCGCACAGCTGCAGTGCTGTGCGCTACCTTATGAAGACTGAGGAGTCTTCAGCCGCCGGTTTCCGGACCTCTTCACGCTTCAGCATCTGCAAGGGGGTCGGCGGCGCGGCTCCGGGACCGGACTCCACGGCTGGGCCTGTGTTCGATCCCTCTGGAGCTAATGGTGTCCAGTAGCCAAGCAGCAAATCCACTCTGCATGCAGGTGAGTTTACTACTTTCCCCCTAAGTCCCACGTTGCAGTGATCCTGTTGCCAGCAGGACTCACTGTAAAGAAAAAAACCTAAACTAAACTTTCTCTAAGCAGCTCTTTAGGAGAGCCACCTAGATTGCACCCTTCTCGTTCGGGCACAAAATCTAACTGGAGTCTGGAGGAGGGTCATAGGGGGAGGAGCCAGTGCACACCACCTGACCTAGTAAAGCTTTACTTTTTTGTGCCCTGTCTCCTGCGGAGCCGCTATTCCCCATGGTCCTTTCAGGAACCCCAGCATCCACTTAGGACGATAGAGAAATACAGGGGTGTTTAAATACAGGGGTGCAATGAAAATACAGGGGTGCGGTGTCCCTGACTTGTATGTTGTAAAAAATACAGGAGTGATGTTAAAATAAAGGTAAACTGTCCCTGTCCTGTATGCTGTAAAAATACAGGGGTGTTAAAATACAGGGGTGCCGTGTCCCTGTCTTGTATGCTGTACAAATACAGGGGTGCTGTTAAAATAAAGGTACACTGGCCCTGTCCTCTATGCTGTAAAAATACCAGGGTGCTGTAAATATAAAGGGGAAATGTTCTGTTTGCTGTAAAAATAAAGGGGCACTGTTCTGTGTGATGTAATAATAAAGGGGTGCTGCCCTGTGAAATGGAGAACAAAAATTTTGAGGGAAAAATAGTGAAAGATCAGGAACCACCTCCAGTTCCTATTAATAGTGCTGAAGCTGTTTCTGCCACCAATCATGACATTGACGATGCAATTCCATCAACATCATCTGTTAGGCCGATGCTCAATGTCATAGAGGGCATGTAAAATCCAAGAAGCAAAAATGAATAACCAAAAAAAAATAAATAAGATTTTACTTACCGATAAATCTATTTCTCGTAGTCCGTAGTGGATGCTGGGGACTCTGTCAGGACCATGGGGAATAGCGGCTCCGCAGGAGACAGGGCACAAAAGTAAAAGCTTTAGGATCAGGTGGTGTGCACTGGCTCCTCCCCCTATGACCCTCCTCCAAGCCTCAGTTAGGATACTGTGCCCGGACGAGCGTACACAATAAGGAAGGATTTTGAATCCCGGGTAAGACTCCTACCAGCCACACCAATCACACTGTACAACCTGTGATCTGAACCCAGTTAACAGCATGATAACAGCGGAGCCTCTGAAAAGATGGCTCACAACAATAATAACCCGATTTTTGTACCAATAATTATGTACAAGTATTGCAGACAATCCGCACTTGGGATGGGCGCCCAGCATCCACTACGGACTACGAGAAATAGATTTATCGGTAAGTAAAATCTTATTTTCTCTAACGTCCTAGTGGATGCTGGGGACTCCGTCAGGACCATGGGGATTATACCAAAGCTCCCAAACGGGCGGGAGAGTGCGGATGACTCTGCAGCACCGAATGAAAGAACTCCAGGTCCTCTTTAGCCAGGGTATCAAATTTGTAGAATTTTACAAACGTGTTCTCCCCCCGACCACGTAGCTGCTCGGCAGAGTTGTAATGCCGAGACCCCTCGGGCAGCCGCCCAGGATGAGCCCACCTTCCTTGTGGAATGGGCATTTACATATTTTGGCTGTGGCAGGCCTGCCACAGAATGTGCAAGCTGAATTGTACTACACATCCAACTAGCAATCGTCTGCTTAGAAGCAAGAGCACCCAGTTTGTTGGGTGCATACAGGATAACAGCAAGTCAGTTTTCCTGACTCCAGCCGTCCTGGAAACCGATATTTTCAGGGCCCTGACAACATCTAGCAACTTGGAGTCCTCCAAGTCCCTAGTAGCCGCAGGTACCACAATAAGCTGGTTCAGGTGAAACGCTGACACCACCTTAGGGAGAAACTGGGGACGAGTCCGCAGCTCTGCCCCGTCCGAATGGACAATCAGATATGGGCTTTTGTGAGACAAAGCCGCCAATTCTGACACTCGCCTGGCCGAGGCCAGGGCCAACATCATGGTAACTTTCCATGTGAGATATTTCAAATCCACAGATTTGAGCGGTTTAAACCAATGTGATTTGAGGAATCCCAGAACTACGTTGAGATCCCACAGTGCCACTGGAGGCACAAAAGGGGGTTGTATATGCAGTACTCCCTTGACAAACTTCTGGACTTCAGGAACTGAAGCCAATTCTTTCTGGAAGAAAATCGACAGGGCCGAAATTTGAACCTTAATGGACCCCAATCTGAGGCCCATAGACACTCCTGTTTGCAGGAAATGCAGGAATCGACCGAGTTGAAATTTCTTTGTGGAGCCTTCCTGGCCTCACACCACGCAACATATTTTCGCCACATGTGGTGATAATGTTGTGCGGTCACGTCCTTCCTGGCTTTGACCAGGGTAGGAATGACCTCTTCCGGAATGCCTTTTTCCCTTAGGATCCGGCGTTCAACCGCCATGCCGTCAAACGCAGCCGCGGTAAGTCTTGGAACAGACATGGTACGTGCTGAAGCAAGTCCCTTCTTAGCGGCAGAGGTCATGAGTCCTCTGTGAGTATCTCTTGAAGTTCCGGGTACCAAGTCCTTCTTGGCCAATCCGGAGCCACGAGTATAGTTCTTACTCCTCTACGTCTTATAATTCTCAATACCTTGGGTATGAGAAGCAGAGGAGGGAACACATACACCGACTGGTACGCCCACGGTGTTACCAGAACGTCCACAGCTATTGCCTGAAAGTCTCTTGACCTGGCGCAATACCTGTCCAGTTTTTTGTTCAGGCGGGACGCCATCATGTACACCTTTGGTCTTTCCCAACGGTTCACAATCATGTGGAAAACTTCCCGATGAAGTCCCCACTCTCCCGGGTGGAGGTCGTGCCTGCTGAGGAAGTCTGCTTCCCAGTTGTCCACTCCCGGAATGAACACTGCTGACAGTGCTATCACATGATTTTCCGCCCAGCGAAGAATCCTTGCAGTTTTTGCCATTGCCCTCCTGCTTCTTGTGCCGCCCTGTCTGTTTACGTGGGCGACTGCCGTGATGTTGTCCCACTGGATCAATACCGGCTGACCTTGAAGCAGAGGTCTTGCTAAGCTTAGAGCATTATAAATTGCCCTTAGCTCCAGTATATTTATGTGGAGAAAAGTCTCCAGACTTAATCACACTCCCTGGAATTATTTTTTTTTTTTTTTTTTCCCTGTGTGACTGCTCCCCAGCCTCTCAGGCTGGCCTCCGTGGTCACCAGCATCCAATCCTGAATGCCGAATCTGCGGCCCTCTAGAAGATGAGCACTCTGTAACCACCACAGGAGAGACACCCTTGTCCTTGGAGATAGGGTTATCCGCTGATGCATCTGAAGATGCGATCCGGACCATTTGTCCAGCAGATCCCACTGAAAAGTTCTTGCGTGGAATCTGCCGAATGGAATCGCTTCGTAATAAGCCACCATTTTTCCCAGGACTCTTGTGCAATGATGCACTGACACTTTTCCTGGTTTTAGGAGGTTCCTGACTAGCTCGGATAACTCCCTGGCTTTCTCCTCCGGGAGAAACACCTTTTTCTGGACTGTGTCCAGTCCCTAGGAACAGCAGACGTGTCGTCGGAAACAACTGCGGTTTTGGAATATTTAGAATCCACCCGTGCTGTCGTAGAACTACTTGAGATAGTGCTACTCCGACCTCCAACTGTTCTCTGGACCTTGCTCTTATCAGGAGGTCGTCCATTTTCTTCGAAGAAGAATCATCATTTCGGGCATTACCTTGGTAAAGACCCGGAGTGCCGTGGACAATCCAAACGGCAGCGTCTGAAACTGATAGTGACAGTTCTGTACCACGAACCTGAGATACCCTTGGTGAGAAGGGCAAATTGGGACATGGAGGTAAGCATCCCTGATGTCACGGGACACCATATAGTCCCCTTCTTCCAGGTTCGCTATCACTGCTCTGAGTGACTCCATCTTGATTTGAACCTTTGTAAGTGTTCAAATATTTCAGATTTAGAATAGGTCTCACCGAGCCTTCTGGTTTCAGTACCACAATATAGTGTGGAATAATACCCCTTTCCTTGTTGTAGGAGGGGTACTTTGATTATCACCTGCTGGGAATACAGCTTGTGAATTGTTTCCAATACTGCCTCCCTGTCGGAGGGAGACGTTGGTAAAGCAGACTTCAGGAACCTGCGAGGGGAAACGTCTCGACTTTCCAATCTGTACCCCTGGGATACTACTTGTAGGATCCAGGGGTCCTGTACGGCCCCAGCGTCATGCTGAGAACTTGGCAGAAGCGGTGGAAGGCTTCTGTTCCTGGGAATGGGCTGCCTGCTGCAGTCTTCTTCCCTTTCCTCTATCCCTGGGCAGATATGCTTATGGGGACGAAAGGACTGAGGCTGAAAAGACGGTGTCTTTTTCTGCATAGATGTGACTTAGGGTAAAAACGGTGGATTTCCCAGCAGTTGCCGTGGCCACCAGGTCCGATGGACCGACCCCCAAATAACTCCTCCCCTTTATACGGCAATACATCTTTGTGCCGTTTGGAATCTGCATCACCTGACCACTGTCGTGTCCATAAACATCTTTTGGCAGATATGGACATCGCACTTACTCTTGATGCCAGAGTGCAAATATCCCTCTGTGCATCTCGCATATATAGAAATGCATTCTTTAAATGCTCTATAGTAAATAAAATAATGTCCCTGTCAAGGGTATCAATATTTTCAGTCAGGGAATCCGACCAAGCCACCCCCACGCTGCACATCCAGGCTGAGGCGATCGCTGGTGGCAGTATAACACCAGTATGTGTGTATATACTTTTTAGGATATTTTCCAGCCTCCTATCAGCTGGCTCCTTGAGGGCGGCCGTATCTGGAGACGGTACCGCCACTTGTTTTGATAAGCGTGTGAGCGCCTTATCCACCCTAAGGGGTGTTTCCCAATGCGCCCTAACTTCTGGCGGGAAAGGGTATACCGCCAATAATTTTCTATCGGGGGAACCCCGCGCCTCATCACACACTTCATTTAATTTATCTGATTCAGGAAAAACTATAAGTAGTTTTTCCACACCCCACATAATACCCTTTTTTGTGGTACTTGTAGTATCAGAAATATGTAACACCTCCTTCATTGCCCTTAACAAGTAACGTGTGGACCTAAAGGAAAATACGTTTGTTTCTTCACCGTCGACACTTGAGTCAGTGTCCGTGTCTGCGTCTGTGTCGACCGACTGAGGTAAAATGGGCATTATAACGTCCCTGACGGTGTTTTAGACGCCTGGACAGATACTAATATGTTTGCCGGCCGTCTCATGTCGTCAACCGACTTGCAGCGTGTTGACATTATCACGTAATTCCTTAAATAAGCCATCTATTCCGGTGTCGACTCCCTAGAGAGTGACATCACCATTACAGGCAATTTGCTCCGCCTCCCAACATCGTCCTCATACACGTCGACACACACGTACCGACACACAGCACACACACAGGGAATGCTCTGATAGAGGACAGGACCTACTAGCCCTTTGGGGAGACAGAGGGAGAGTTTGCCAGCACACACCAAAAACGCTATAATTATACAGGGACAACCTTTATATAAGTGCTTTTCCCTTATAGCATTTTAATATATGTAGTCATATCGCCAAATCAGTGCCCCCCCTCTCTGTTTTAACCCTGTTTCTGTAGTGCAGTGCAGGGGAGAGCCTGGGAGCCTTCCCACCAGCATTTCTGTGAGGGAAAATGGCGCTGTGTGCTGAGGAGAATAGGCCCCGCCCCCTTTTCGGCGGGCTTCTTCTCCCGTTTTTCTGAGACCTGGCAGGGGTTAAATACATCCATATAGCCCCCAGGGGCTATATGTGATGTATTTTTAGCCAGAATAAGGTACTATCATTGCTGCCCAGGGCGCCCCCCCCCCAGCACCCTGCACCCTCAGTGACCGCTGTTATGAAGTGTGCTGACAACAATGGCGCACAGCTGCAGTGCTGTGCGTTACCTTATGAAGACTGAAAAGTCTTCTGCCGCCGGTTTCTGGACCTCTTCACTTTTCGGCATCTGCAAGGGGGTCGGCGGCGCGGCTCCGGGACGAACCCCAGGGTGAGACCTGTGTTCCGACTCCCTCTGGAGCTAATGGTGTCCAGTAGCCTAAGAAGCCAATCCATCCTGCACGCAGGTGAGTTCACTTCTCTCCCCTAAGTCCCTCGATGCAGTGAGCCTGTTGCCAGCAGGACTCACTGAAAATAAAAAACCTAACAAAACTTTTACTCTAAGCAGCTCTTTAGGAGAGCCACCTAGATTGCACCCTTCTCGGCCGGGCACAAAAATCTAACTGAGGCTTGGAGGAGGGTCATAGGGGGAGGAGCCAGTGCACACCACCTGATCCTAAAGCTTTTACTTTTGTGCCCTGTCTCCTGCGGAGCCGCTATTCCCCATGGTCCTGACAGAGTCCCCAGCATCCACTAGGACGTTAGAGAAAAAAGATTATCTGACGAGAAACGTAAAATTGGCAATATGCCATTCACGACACGAAGTGGCAAGGAAAGGCTAAGGTTCTCATGAAAATGGAAGCCCTTCTACCTCTCAAAAAATGTCAAAAATAAAGCTTGTTAAAGCACAGGATAAAACAACTGTGCGTTCATACTCAGAGATATCAAAAATCCCCAAGGAGAGTCCAGGTGTGTCTGCGGTTGCGATGTTTAAGCCTGACCTTCCAAAGAGGAGGCTCCTACCACCATTTGCACGCCCTCTGCAAGTGCTGGGAGTAGCACCGCCAGTCCAGTTGCTGATATTAAGATAGAGGATGTCACTGTAGAAGTACACCAGGATGAGGAGGATATTGGTGTAGCTGGCGCTGAGGAGGACGATGAGGATTCTGATGGTGATGTGGTTTGTTTGAATAAGGCACCAGTGGAGACGGTTGTTGTCCATTGGATGAAAAAGCCTATTGTCATGCCTGGGCAAAAAAACAAAAAAGCCACCTCTTCGGTGTGGATTTATTTCTCCACGAATCCGGATAACAGGTGTCAAGCCATGTGTTGCCTTTGTCAATCTATAATAAGTAGGGGTAAGGATGGTAACCACCTAGGAACATCCTGCCTTATATGTCACCTGCAGCACATTCGTCATAAGTCATTGTCAAGTTCAGAAACTTTGGGTAAGAGCGTAAGCAGTCCACTGACACCTAAATCCCTTTTTCCTATTGTATCCAAGCTCCTGCAATCCACACCACCAACTCCCTCATTGTCAATTTCCTCCTCAGTAAGGAACGGAAGTAGTCCTGCAGGCCACGTCATTGGCAAGTCCGCTCCTATCCAGGATTCCTCAAGAGGATCCTTGAGTGCTACGCCTACTGCTGCTGCTTTTGTTGCTGCTGGGAGTTGATCGTCATCCCAGAGAGGAAGTCTGAAAACCACTTGTACTACTTTAACTAAGCAATTGACTGGCCAACAGTCCTTTGCGAGGAAGATGAAATATGACAGCAGTCACCCAGTTGCAAAACAGATTACTGAGACCATAACAACTATGCTAGTGTTAGACGTGCATCCGGTATCCACCATTAGTGCAATGGGGTTTAGACAGTTGATGGACGTACTGTGTCCCCGGTACCAAATCCCATCTAGATTCCACTTAACTAGGCAAGCAATTTATAGACTGTACAGGGACATTAAGGAAAGTGTCCTCAAAAATGTGGTTGTACCAACTGTTCACATAACATGGACAAGTGGGGAAGGGAAAACTAAGGACTATATGACTGTGAAAGCCCACTGGGTAGATATATTGCCTCCCGCAGCAACAACAGCAGCGGCACTAGTAGCAGCATCTCACAAATGCTAGCTCGTTCCTAGGCAGACTACGCTGTGTATCACCAGTTTCTGTAAGAGGCAAACCACTGACAGCCTCTTACAGAAACTGAGGGACATCATCACACAATGGCTTACCCCACTTAGACTCTCCTGGGGATTTGTGATATCTGACAATGGCACCAATATTGTGCGAGCATTACATCTGGGCAAATTCCAGCACGTCCAATGTTTTGCTCACACAATTCATTTGGTGGTGCAGAATTTTTTGAAAAACGACAGGGGCATGCAGGAGATGCTGTCAGTGGCCCAAAAAATTTCAGGCCACTTTAGACATTCAGCGACTGTGTGCCAAAGACTGGAGCGGCAGCAAACACTCTTGAAACTGTCCTGCCATCACCTGAAGCAAGAGGTAGTAACGAGGAGGAATTCAACCCTCTATATGCTTCCGAGGATGGAGGAGCAGCAAAAGGCCATTCAAGCCTATAAATCCACATATGACATAGGCAAAGGAGGGGGAATGCACCTGACTCAAGCACCGTGGAGAATGATTTCCGTGTTGTGCAAGGATCTTCAACCCTTCGAACTTGCCACATGTGAAGTCAGTTCAGACGCTGCCAGCTTGAGTCAGGTCATTCCCCTCATCCAGCTTTTGAAGAAGCAGCTGGAGAAACTGAAGGAGGAGCTGAGATGGAACGATTCCGCTAAGTATGTGAGACTTGTGGATGGAGCCCTTCATTCGCTTTGCCAGGATTCAAGGGTGGTCAATCTGTTGAAAACAGATCACTACATTTTGGCCACCTTGCTCGATCCTAGGTTTAAAGCCTACGTTGTATCTCTCTTTCTGGCGGACACAAGTCTGCAGAGGTGCAAAGACCTGCTGTGAGAAAATGGTCAGCTCAAGCAGAATGTGACACGTCAACAGCTCCTCCTTCATTGGGGTCCCTTGACGATGAGCTGCAAGCTTAAATGCTTTGGTCAAAATATAACAAAATCCCCACTCTTATATGCTACATACACACAGATTTGCAGTATATTATTTATTATTGTTAGTGCCGATAATAAATGTCTTTATGTTTTGTATACATATTTGTCATAAACGCTGCCACACAGTTGGTACCATGTATATGGGTAAAACCAAGCGCAGGCATATAACTTTTCTGTTTTAAGTGAAAAATTATTATATATATATATATATATATATATATATATAGATATATATATATATAGATATATATATATAGATATAGAATATGGGTATGCAGGCACTCACCAATAATTTCCAACAGGTATTTATTGATAACTCACAGAGACATAAGGACAGTGTGTCGACGTCTCGGTCATCGCATGACCTTCTTTAGGACATCATACAAAGACAGCAAGGGCCACAATCCAGTGCAACACCATTTGTTGAATCGGGTGACCCTTTATGGATTAAACGTTTTTGCACTTTATCCACTTTAAATGAGTCTCTTGAGTGCCGCTGTTTGTCTCCTCCTGGCTCTATACCTATGGTTCCAGAGGGAACCAGGGCATAACAATCTTTGGGTGAGTGCCGGTTCTAGTATCTTCTATCTAACTATATATATATGGTGGATCCATAGACTGGATACTCTACGACCAAAAGGGATGAATGAGACACTGGGCCTAAGCCACTTCCTTTAAACGGCGAAAATGTATGTTTATCAATCTGAAAGTAATGACAGCTAAGTTATATTGAACAAGTTTTCACACTAAGTGGTGCTGTTACTAAAAGTACTGCTGTTGTTTACAAAAAGAGGTGCAGTTTTATTGTTTTTATGCCTTGTCAGTACATCTGTGTAATGTTTGTATGTTCTCTCTTTTTTTACTTTATGTCACTAAGTGCTTTTTATGTAATTTGGTAATGCACTAAGGAGGAAATTTTCATGTGGATTAGAGATGTGCACTTGAAATTTTTCGGGTTTTGTGTTTTGGTTTTGGGTTCGGTTCCGCGGCCGTGTTTTGGGTTCGACCGCGTTTTGGCAAAACCTCACCGAATTTTTTTTGTCGGATTCGGGTGTGTTTTGGATTAGGGTGTTTTTTTAAAAAAACACTAAAAAACAGCTTAAATCATAGAATTTGGGGGTCATTTTGATCCCAAAGTATTATTAACCTCAAAAACCATAATTTCCACTCATTTTCAGTCTATTCTGAATACCTCACACCTCACAATATTATTTTTAGTCCTAAAATTTGCACCGAGGTCGCTGGATGACTAAGCTAAGCAACCCTAGTGGCCGACACAAACACCTGGCCCATCTAGGAGTGGCACTGTAGTGTCACGCAGGATGTCCCTTCCAAAAAACACTCCCCAAACAGCACATGACGCAAAGAAGAAAAAAAGAGGCGCAATGAGGTAGCTGTGTGAGTAAGCTAAGCGACCCTAGTGGCCGACACAAACACCTGGCCCATCTAGGAGTGGCACTGCAGTGTCACACAGGATGTCCCTTCCAAAAAACACTCCCCAAACAGCACATGACGCAAAGAAGAAAAAAAGAGGCGCAATGAGGTAGCTGTGTGAGTAAGCTAAGCGACCCTAGTGGCCGACACAAACACCTGGCCCATCTAGGAGTGGCACTGCAGTGTCACGCAGGATGTCCCTTCCAAAAAACCCTCCCCAAACAGCACATGACGCAAAGAAAAAAAGAGGCGCAATGAGGTAGCTGTGTGAGTAAGATAAGCGACCCTAGTGGCCGACACAAACACCGGGCCCATCTAGGAGTGGCACTGCAGTGTCACGCAGGATGTCCCTTCCAAAAAACCCTCCCCAAACAGCACATGACGCAAAGAAAAAAAGAGGCGCAATGAGGTAGCTGTGTGAGTAAGATAAGCGACCCTAGTGCCGACACAAACACCGGGCCCATCTAGGAGTGGCACTGCAGTGTCACGCAGGATGTCCCTTCCAAAAAACCCTCCCCAAACAGCACATGACGCAAAGAAAAAAAGAGGCGCAATGAGGTAGCTGTGTGACTAAGCTTAGCGACCCTAGTGGCCGACACAAACACCGGGCCCATCTAGGAGTGGCACTGCAGTGTCACGCAGGATGGCCCTTCCAAAAAACACTCCCCAAACAGCACATGACGCAAAGAAGAAAAAAAGAGGCGCAATGAGGTAGCTGTGTGAGTAAGCTAAGCGACCCTAGTGGCCGACACAAACACCTGGCCCATCTAGGAGTGGCACTGCAGTGTCACGCAGGATGTCCCTTCCAAAAAACCCTCCCCAAACAGCACATGACGCAAAGAAAAAAAGAGGCGCAATGAGGTAGCTGTGTGAGTAAGAAAAGCGACCCTAGTGGCCGACACAAACACCGGGCCCATCTAGGAGTGGCACTGCAGTGTCACGCAGGATGTCCCTTCCAAAAAACCCTCCCCAAACAGCACATGACGCAAAGAAAAAAAGAGGCGCAATGAGGTAGCTGTGTGACTAAGCTTAGCGACCCTAGTGGCCGACACAAACACCGGGCCCATCTAGGAGTGGCACTGCAGTGTCACGCAGGATGGCCCTTCCAAAAAACACTCCCCAAACAGCACATGACGCAAATAAAAATGAAAGAAAAAAAGGAGGTGCAAGATGGAATTGTCCTTGGGCCCTCCCACCCACCCTTATGTTGTATAAACAGGACATGCACACTTTAACCAACCCATCATTTCAGTGACAGGGTCTGCCACACGACTGTGACTGAAATGACGGGTTGGTTTGGACCCCCACCTAAAAAGAAGCAATTAATCTCTCCTTGCACAAACTGGCTCTACAGAGGCAAGATGTCCACCTCATCATCATCCTCCGATATATCACCGTGTACATTCCCCTCCTCACAGATTATCAATTCGTCCCCACTGGAATCCACCATCTCAGCTCCCTGTGTACTTTGTGGAGGCAATTGCTGCTGGTCAATGTCTCCACGGAGGAATTTATTATAATTCATTTTAATGAACATCATCTTCTCCACATTTTCTGGATGTAACCTCGTACGCCGATTGCTGACAAGGTGAGCGGCGGCACTAAACACTCTTTCGGAGTACACACTTGTGGGAGGGCAACTTAGGTAGAATAAAGCCAGTTTGTGCAAGGGCCTCCAAATTGCCTCTTTTTCCTGCCAGTATAAGTACGGACTGTGTGACGTGCCTACTTGGATGCGGTCACTCGTATAATCCTCCACCATTCTTTCAATGGTGAGAGAATCATATGCAGTGACAGTAGACGACATGTCCGTAATCGTTGTCAGGTCCTTCAGTCCGGACCAGATGTCAGCATCAGCAGTCGCTCCAGACTGCCCTGCATCACCGCCAGCGGGTGCGCTCGGAATTCTGAGCCTTTTCCTCGCACCCCCAGTTGCGGGAGAATGTGAAGGAGGAGATGTTGACAGGTCGCGTTCCGCTTGACTTGACAATTTTCTCACCAGCAGGTCTTTGAACCCCAGCAGACTTGTGTCTGCCGGAAAGAGAGATCCAAGGTAGGCTTTAAATCTAGGATCGAGCATGGTGGCCAAAATGTAGTGCTCTGATTTCAACAGATTGACCACCCGTGAATCCTTGTTAAGCGAATTAAGGGCTCCATCCACAAGTCCCACATGCCTAGCGGAATCGCTCTGTGTTAGCTCCTCCTTCAATGTCTCCAGCTTCTTCTGCAAAAGCCTGATGAGGGGAATGACCTGACTCAGGCTGGCAGTGTCTGAACTGACTTCACGTGTGGCAAGTTCAAAGGGCATCAGAACCTTGCACAACGTTGAAATCATTCTCCACTGCGCTTGAGACAGGTGCATTCCACCTCCTATATCGTGCTGAATTGTATAGGCTTGAATGGCCTTTTGCTGCTCCTCCAACCTCTGAAGCATATAGAGGGTTGAATTCCACCTCGTTACCACTTCTTGCTTCAGATGATGGCAGGGCAGGTTCAGTTGTTTTTGGTGGTGCTCCAGTCTTCTGTACGTGGTGCCTGTACGCCGAAAGTGTCCCGCAATTCTTCTGGCCACCGACAGCATCTCTTGCACACCCCTGTCGTTTTTTAAAAAATTCTGCACCACCAAATTCAAGGTATGTGCAAAACATGGGACGTGCTGGAATTTGCCCATATTTAATGCACACACAATATTGCTGGCGTTGTCCGATGCCACAAATCCACAGGAGAGTCCAATTGGGGTAAGCCATTCCGCGATGATCTTCCTCAGTTGCCGTAAGAGGTTTTCAGCTGTGTGCGTATTCTGGAAAGCGGTGATACAAAGCGTAGCCTGCCTAGGAAAGAGTTGGCGTTTGCGAGATGCTGCTACTGGTGCCGCCGCTGCTGTTCTTGCGGCGGGAGTCCATACATCTACCCAGTGGGCTGTCACAGTCATATAGTCCTGACCCTGCCCTGCTCCACTTGTCCACATGTCCGTGGTTAAGTGGACATTGGGTACAACTGCATTTTTTAGGACACTGGTGAGTCTTTTTCTGACGTCCGTGTACATTCTCGGTATCGCCTGCCTAGAGAAGTGGAACCTAGATGGTATTTGGTAACGGGGGCACACTGCCTCAATAAATTGTCTAGTTCCCTGTGAACTAACGGCGGATACCGGACGCACGTCTAACACCAACATAGTTGTCAAGGCCTCAGTTATCCGCTTTGCAGCAGGATCACTGCTGTGATATTTCATCTTCCTCGCAAAGGACTGTTGGACAGTCAATTGCTTACTGGAAGTAGTACAAGTGGGCTTACGACTTCCCCTCTGGGATGACCATCGACTCCCAGCAGCAACAACAGCAGCGCCAGCAGCAGTAGGCATTACACTCAAGGATGCATCGGAGGAATCCCAGGCAGGAGAGGACTCGTCAGAATTGCCAGTGACATGGCCTGCAGGACTATTGGCATTCCTGGGTAAGGAGGAAATTGACACTGAGGGAGTTGGTGGGGTGGTTTGCGTGAGCTTGGTTACAAGAGGAAGGGATTTACTGGTCAGTGGACTGCTTCCGCTGTCACCCAAAGTTTTTTAACTTGTCACTGACTTATTATGAATGCGCTGCAGGTGACGTATAAGGGAGGATGTTCCGAGGTGGTTAACGTCCTTACCCCTACTTATTACAGCTTGACAAAGGCAACACACGGCTTGACACCTGTTGTCCGCATTTCTGTTGAAATACTTCCACACCGAAGAGCTGATTTTTTGGGTATTTTCACCAGGCATGTCAATGGCCATATTCCTCCCACGGACAACAGGTGTCTCCCCGGGTGCCTGACTTAAACAAACCACCTCACCATCAGAATCCTCCTGGTCAATTTCCTCCCCAGCACCAGCAACACCCATATCCTCCTCATCCTGGTGTACTTCAACACTGACATCTTCAATCTGACTATCAGGAACTGGACTGCGGGTGCTCCTTCCAGCACTTGCAGGGGGCGTGCAAATGGTGGAAGGCGCATGCTCTTCACGTCCAGTGTTGGGAAGGTCAGGCATCGCAACCGACACAATTGGACTCTCCTTGTGGATTTGGGATTTCGAAGAACGCACAGTTCTTTGCGGTGCTTTTGCCAGCTTGAGTCTTTTCATTTTTCTAGCGAGAGGCTGAGTGCTTCCATCCTCATGTGAAGCTGAACCACTAGCCATGAACATAGGCCAGGGCCTCAGCCGTTCCTTGCCACTCCGTGTGGTAAATGGCATATTGGCAAGTTTACGCTTCTCCTCCGACAATTTTATTTTAGGTTTTGGAGTCCTTTTTTTACTGATATTTGGTGTTTTGGATTTTACATGCTCTGTACTATGACATTGGGCATCGGCCTTGGCAGACGACGTTGCTGGCATTTCATCGTCTCGGCCATGACTAGTGGCAGCAGCTTCAGCACGAGGTGGAAGTGGATCTTGATCTTTCCCTAATTTTGGAACCTCAACATTTTTGTTCTCCATATTTTAATAGGGACAACTAAAAGGCACCTCAGGTAAACAATGGAGATGGATGGATACTAGTATACTTATGGATGGACTGCCGAGTGCCGACACAGGAGGTAGCTGCAGCCGTGGACTACCGTACTGTGTCTGCTGCTAATATAGACTGGATGATAATGAGATGAAATCAATATATATGTATATAATATCACTAGTACTGCAGCCGGACAGGTATAATATATTTATTATGTAATGACTGATGACGGACCTGCTGGACACTGTCAGCTCAGCAGCACCGCAGACTGCTACAGTAAGCTACTATAGTAGTATGTATAAAGAAGAAAGAAAAAAACAACAACCACGGGTAGGTGGTATACAATTATGGATGGACTGCCGAGTGCCGACACAGAGGTAGCTACAGCCGTGGACTAACGTACTGTGTCTGCTGCTAATATAGACTGGATGATAATGAGATGAAATCAATATATATGTATATATAATATCACTAGTACTGCAGCCGGACAGGTATATATTATATATTTATTATGTAATGACTGATGACGGACCTGCTGGACACTGTCAGCTCAGCAGCACCGCAGACTGCTACAGTAAGCTACTATAGTAGTATGTATAAAGAAGAAAGAAAAAAACAACAACCACGGGTAGGTGGTATACAATTATGGATGGACTGCCGAGTGCCGACACAGAGGTAGCTACAGCCGTGGACTAACGTACTGTGTCTGCTGCTAATATAGACTGGATGATAATGAGATGAAATCAATATATATGTATATATAATATCACTAGTACTGCAGCCGGACAGGTATATATTATATATTTATTATGTAATGACTGATGACGGACCTGCTGGACACTGTCAGCTCAGCAGCACCGCAGACTGCTACAGTAAGCTACTATAGTAGTATGTATAAAGAAGAAAGAAAAAAAAAAAAAAACACGGGTAGGTGCTAGGTGGTATACAATATTATATATATATTATATACAATTATATATATATATATAATATATATTAAACTCATAAACTGGTGGTGATTTATTAAACTGGTGGTCAGGTCACTGGTCACACTATCAGCAACTTGCAAGTAGTACTCCTAAGTCCTAAGCAGACAATCACAATATATATTATACTGGTGGTCAGTGTGGTCACAAACAATGGCAGTGTGGCTGGCACTCTGGCAGCAAAAGTGTGCACTGTACGTTATATGTACTCCTGAGTCCTGAGTCCTGCTCTCAGACTCTAACTGCTCCCCACTGTCAGTGTCTCCCCCACAAGTCAGATAATACAGTCACACTATCTCTCTCTATCACTTCAGCAAGTACTAGTAGTAGTAGTACTCCTCCTAATGCTCCCCAAATTACTACTGTGTCTCTCTCTGTCTCACTCTCTTCTCGAATCTCTATAAACGGAGAGGACGCCAGACACGTCCTCTCCCTATGAATCTCAATGCACGTGTGAAAAATGGCGGCGACGCGCGGCTCCTTACATAGAATCCGAGTCTCGCGATAGAATCCGAGCCTCGCGAGAATCCGACAGCGTAATGATGACGTTCGGGCGCGCTCGGGTTAACCGAGCAAGGCGGGAAGATCCGAGTCGCTCGGACCCGTGTAAAAAAACATGAAGTTCGGGCGGGTTCGGATTCCGAGGAACCGAACCCGCTCATCTCTAATGTGGATATGAATCAGCGCTTTTAATACACTTTACACAGAGCCACTTAATAAATTGTACCTGATGTTTACTTTATGCACCTTTAATGTTAAGCCAGGTGGCTTCCAAAAGCACTAGATGCACTTTCTATCCCCAGAGTGGGTCTTACTCTAAATAAGATTTTTTGATGAATTATAATATAGAATAAGACATAATGTCTTGGAAATTTCTGTCACGGAGTGCTGATTATTGGTCCCATTGATGGTCCTCTGTTTTGTTTACAGCATCACCGTGGTTACCAGCTAGGGACCCGTTTTGTCACTTCCGCAGGAAGTGACATACCCGGAAGTGAGGGAGGCGGAGCCAGGTATGCTGGGACTGCGGTGATGTGCAGTGGGAAGTCTCCTTGGGTGAGTCTGTCTATATATTTCACTTTCTGCACTGTTTGTTCATCCTGATGAAGGGGATTTGTTCCCCGAAACGTTGATGTGATGTGATGATTTGAATACATACCTGTTTGCTTTTCAACAAATCTCTGAGTGCTGCCTCATTTTTTGATCTATATATATATATATATATATATATATACATACATACATACATACATATATACACACACACACACACACATATATATATATATATATATTTATTAGTGATGAGCGGGTTCGGTTCCTCGGAATCCGAACCCCCCCGAACTTCACCCATTTTACACGGTTCGAGGCAGACTCAAATCTTCCCGCCTTGCTTGGTTAACCCGAGCGCGCACGAACGTCATCATCCCGCTGTCGGATTCTCGCGAGATTCATATTCTATAAAAGGAGACGCGCGTCGCCGCCATTTTCAATCGTGCATTGTAGATGATAGGGAGAGGACGTGTAGCGTCCTTTCAGTTTCTGTGTTCAGTGTGCTGCAAATATCTGTGCTCAGTGTGCTTGCAAATATCTGTGCTCAGTGTGCTGAAAATATCTACGTTCTCTGCCTGAAAAACGCTCCATACCTGTGCTGCATTGTAGTATAGGAGGATAGTGCTGAATTTTGCTGACCAGTGACCACCAGTATTATATAGCAGTACGGTACAGTAGTCCACTGCTCTACCTACCTCTGTGTCGTCAAGTATACTAACCATCCATACCTGTGGTGCATTTTAGTTGTGCGCAGAATATATAGTAGGACGACAGTGCAGAATTTTGCTGACCACCAGTATATAATATATAGCAGTACGGTACAGTAGGCCACTGCTCTACCTACCTCTGTGTCGTCAAGTATACTATCCATCCATACCTGTGGTGCATTTTAGTTGTGCGCAGTATTATATAGTAGGAGGACAGTGCAGAATTTTGCTGACCATCAGTATATAATATATAGCAGTACGGTACCGTAGGCCACTGCTCTACCTACCTCTGTGTCGTCAAGTATACTATCCATCCATACCTGTGGTACATTTTAGATGTGCGCAGTATATATAGTAGGAGGACAGTGCAGAATTTTGCTGACCACCAGTATATAATATATAGCAGTACGGTACAGTAGGCCACTGCTCTACCTACCTCTGTGTCGTCAAGTATACTATCCATCCATACCTGTGGTGCATTTTAGTTGTGCGCAGTATATATAGTAGGAGGACAGTGCAGAATTTTGCTGACCACCAGTATATAATATATAGCAGTACGGTACAGTAGGCCACTGCTCTACCTACCTCTGTGTCGTCAAGTATACTATCCATCCATACCTGTGGTGCATTTTAGTTGTGCGCAGTATTATATAGTAGGAGAACAGTGCAGAATTTTGCTGACCACCAGTATATAATATATAGCAGTACGGTAAAGTAGTCCACTGCTGTACCTCTGTGTCGTCAAGTATACTACAAAAGTTCAGTAAAATGACCCAAAAATCAAAATTAAAAGCATCTGATGAGAAGAGTAAACTTGCCAATATGCCATTTACGACACTGAGTGGTAAGGAACGGCTGAGGCCCTGGCCTATGTTCATGGCTAGTGGTTCAGATTCACATGAGGATGGAAGCACTCATCCTCTCGCTAGAAAACTGCAGTGCAACTCCTAGATGGACCAGGTGTTTGTGTCGCCCACTTGGGTCGCTTAGCTTAGCCACACAGCGACCTTGGTGCACCTCTTTTTTTTCTTTGCATCATGTGCTGTTTGGGGACTATTTTTTTAAATCTGCCATCCTGTCTGACACTGCAGTGCCACTCCCTAGATGGGCCAGGTGTTTGTGTCGGCCATTTGGGTCGCTTAGCTTAGCCACACAGCTACCTCATTGCACCTCTTTTTTTCTTTGTATCATGTGCTGTTTGGGGACTATTTTTTAAATCGGCCATCCTGTCTGACACTGCAGTACCACTCCTTGATGGGCCAGGTGTTTGTGTCGGCCACTTGGGTCGCTTAGCTTAGTCATCCAGTGACCTCGGTGCAAATTTTAGGACTAAAAATAATATTGTGAGGTGTTCAGAATAGACTGGAAATGAGTGGAAATTACGGTTATTGAGGTTAATAATACTATGGGATCAAAATGACCCCCAAATTCTATGATTTAAGCTGTTTTTGAGGGTTTTTTGTAAAAAAAAAACACCCAAATCCAAAACACACCCGAATCCGACAAAACATTTTCAGGGAGGTTTTGCCAAAACGCGTCCGAATCCAAAACACGGCCGCAGGAACCGAATCCAAAACCCGAAAAATTTCTGGTGCACATCACTAGAGGATATATATCATAACACCCAACGCGTTTCGTCCTCCCTTGATGAAGTCCAGAGAGGACGAAACGCGTTGGGTGTTATGATATATATCCTCTCAAAAAAAGCTAAGAACCTGTTTTTATACTATTTATATGTTGATCTTACTTCCAATTTTATATTGTTAGGAATTCATTCTCCTGTCTTTTATTAGCTTGAACTATTAATTGTATGCATTTTTTATATCTTTTAATTAGTTCCATTGATTTCTCACTTAATTGCTGGCTCCTTGTTTTAGGGCCATTGCTTTTATTTATATTTATTTACCTTTATGTTGGTGCTAATTACAGTCTATTAAATTTTTTACTATTTTTATATAAAAACATTTTTACTGAGTCTCCTCCAAATTATAAGACACCATTGGTCGCTGAAAATCACCTTATTCCTTTTTACCCATATATATATATATATATATATATATATATATACATACACACACACACACACACACACACACACTGCTCAAAAAAATAAAGGGAACACTTAAACAACACAATGTAACTCCAAATCAATCACACTTCTGTGAAATCAAACTGTCCACTTAGGAAACAACACTGGTTGACAATCAATTTCACATGCTGTTGTGCAAATGGAATAGACAACAGGTGGGAATTATAGGCAATTAGCAAGACACCCCCCAATAAAGGAGTTGTTCTGCAGGTGGTGACCACAGACCACTTCTCAGCTCCTATGCTTTCTGGCTGATGTTTTGGTTACTTTTGAAAGCTGGCGGTGCTTTCACTCTAGTGGTAGCATGAGACGGGGTCTACAACCCACACAAGTGGCTCAGGTAGTGCACCTCATCCAGGATGGAACATCAATGCGAGCTGTGGCAAGAAGGTTTGCTGGGTCTGTCAGCGTAGTGTCCAGAGCATGGAGGTGCTACCAAGAGACAGGCCAGTACATCAGGAGACGTGGAGGAGGCTGTAGGAGGGCAACAACCCAGCAGCAGGACCGCTACCTCCACCTTTGTGCAAGGAGGAACAGGAGAAGCACTGCCAGAGCTCTGCAAAATGACCTCCAGCAAGCCACAAATGTGCATGTTTACACAAAAAGAAAAATGCCCAAAACTAGCGCTCTATACACATGAAATGAAGATGTTTAATATTGACACGCAGAAATCCCCTGTGTGGTCTCTCTCCTGGAAAAACACTTACAGGTTGTTTCTTTCACGTGTGTCCATAAAGGTATCTTTAAACAGCTTACAGATTTCACCCACTGGTATCACAGTTTTCTTTATCTAATAGCTGACAGTATGTAACTTACATTAGATTTCTGTCCCGCGTTCCCATAAAGGTATCTGTATCCTCTCTGTGTGTTGGTATCCAATAGGAATTCCCAGCAGAACACACTTGCTTCCAAAAAGGATTTTTATTTAAAATACAAAAAGTCATAAAAACAAGTCCGCATACATCAATTGGAACTGGGTATCGGCAGTTGATGGAAAACCCCGTGAAAGAACGCACCGGCTGCAGACAGGTAAGCGCACCGCACGGAGTCCGAATCACCGATCTCCAGGACCTTCTGAACACAGACACAGGACGGCTTCAACGCGTTTCAGGGAGTCCACTCCCCTTTTTCAAGAAGTGCCGTCCCCTTCCTTTAGTCCGATATTTATACTCTCAATATTCATACAGCTGGCTCCGATAATTAGCAATACAAGTAATCATTTAAAAAACAGTTTAAAAAACATTAATAGTACATTTCAACCTTATGTCTCCTGGGTATTAATACTATTAGCTATCTGCTTAATCCAAGGTTTTACATATATTGCGCTGCAATCTGTATTTATATTCCAAATACCCATTATCCAAATCATTAATCATTATTGAAGTGGGCTGTCCTGTATTATATAATTGCCCCACAGACTCACCACAATATCCCTCTTTAATACAGTTTACATACATAACAAAAACAAAACGGAAGAACATCCGTAATATATGAGCTGCCTCCGTATGCAGACCTGCACATTAATTTATATCAGATCCCGTGATCTGTGTTGGCCCGGACAGAAAAACGGAAAAAAGACCCGTGGAGCCTAGAATAAAAATGTTTTATAATGCACACGGAGGCATCCCACAAACGGGCTTCCCCGCATTACCTAATTTACAAGTGTACCTACTTTCAGTTACATAGACTGGAGATGTAGACACCCTCCTCCCGCGGACAATGCAACAACCAATATTCCTCGATCTATAAGGCTTTTTTAAAGTTGCCATGGTGACTGCCCGATCATGTGACCGGCACCAAGCGGGTTTAACAGAAAGTATTCTATCACCTTACTTTCATTCCGCCAGCAATTAACAAGCGCAAGGCTGCTATCAATTCCGTTTTGAAACAAATGTGCATGTGTCTACTCAAACGATCAGAAACAGACTCCATGAGGGTGGTATGAGGGCCCGAGGTCCACACGTGGGGGTTTTGCTTACAGCCTAACACCGTGCAGGACGTTTGGCATTTACTACAGAACACCAAGATTGGCAAATTCGCCACTGGCGCCCTGTGCTCTTCACAGATGAAAGCAGGTTCTCACTGAGCACATGTGACAGACATGACAGAGTCTGGAGATGCCAAGGAGAACGTTCTGCTGCCTGCAACATCCTCCAGCATGACCGGTTTGGCAGTGGGTCAGTAATGGTGTGGGATGGCATTTCTTTGGGGGGCCGCACAGCTCTCCATGTGCTCACCAAAGGTAGCCTGACTGCCATTAGGTACCGAGATGAGATCCTCAGACCCCTTGTGAGACCATATGCTGGTGTGGTTGGCCCTGGGTTCCTCCTAATGCAAGACAATGCTAGACCTCATGTGGCTGGAGTGTGTCAGCAGTTCCTGCAAGACAAAGGCATTGATGCTATGGACAGGCCCGCCCGTTCCCCAGACCTGAATCCAATTGAACACATCTGGGACATCATGTATCGCTCCATCCACCAATGCCACGTTGCACCACAGACTGTCCAGGAGTTGGCGGATGCTTTAGTCCAGGTCTGGGAGGAGATCCCTCAGGAGACCATCCGTCACCTCATCAGGAGCATGCCCAGGCGTTGTAGGGAGGTCATACTGGCACGTGGAGGCCACACACACTACTGAGCCTCATTTTGACTTGTTTTAAGGACATTACATCAAAGTTGGATCAGCCTGTAGTGTTTTTTTCCACTTTAATTTTCAGTGCGACTCCAAATCCAGACCTCCATGGGTTAATAAATTTGATTTCCATTGATAATTTTTGTGTGATTTTGTTGTCAGCACATTCAACTATGTAAAGAACAAAGTATTTAATAAGAATATTTCATTCATTCAGATCTAGGATGTGTTATTTTAGTGTCCCCTTTATTTTTTTGAGCAGTGTGTATATATATATATATATATATATATATATATATATATATACATACACACACACACATAATACAACCCTAAAAACTCTGCCTGAAAGGGGTATTACTTGCTGTTCTGAATCAGGCCCTTAGAACCAAAATCTGTAAGGATACTATAGTATGTTCCACATGATGCATCATTTCTACTACCATTAAGTCTGCTGGAAATTACTCCGTGCACGACATATTTAGGCACAGGTTACAAAACAAGAAATCAAGCTTGATTACTTCTTTCACCTCAGCCAGCTAAATACAGCATTAGTAGTCAATGATTTCACCTTAAGGTCATATTGACAGCTTAAACTCATGACTGGAGATTTTGCCATTACTTTTCCTACACCCTCTCAGCACTAGAATTTTGAATACATTATTGAGTGGTATTATGTTTATGTCTACAATTAATCCACTGGAGTCACTTCTAAAGTCACAGGAGAAGGGCAAACAAACTCATGGAATAAGTAAATATAACTTATAACGACAGATCTATTAACTCCTTGGGTGTGCAATCGATACATTAAGTGGCGCTTGCTGCAGTGCCCATAGCCGTTCAGTTGTAGCCTCCTGGCTACACTTGCCACAGCCTTCTGCTCATACTCTTGAGGTGCTAACAGAAATGTGCAGTAGGGCTTCTTGCCCTTACCACAGAAAGCACGTTACCCCATATCTCTGGGCACCTAACTTGCAAACTGTGGGTTACCACATGTTAGCCGTAGGCTTTCAGTGGAAGAAAAGGAGCTTAAAATTGTATAGCTCTAGGCATTAAAACTCAAGGCAAGGAATTATTGCATGCATGTGACCCATTAAGCAGCAACTCATACAATGTGTTCACATAGACATGGTATCAAAACCAGTGCATAATCAATTTGCACCTCTGGGTGACAATTTTCATCAACTTTTCACTCAAAAACAAATTTGTATGATGGACTTTGAATTGTTTGGTGGTTGCCATATGTACATATAGTGACTGTAAAAGGTTTTCACCACCTCTGACTTTTTCACCTTTTACTGTGATATAACATGCAACCATTATTGATTTAGTACAGTTTTATTCCCACTAAACAAAATACTTGATATTGTGGCAAAAAATTTAATCCAACGATTGGGTTATTATTAATTAGGAACTAAAAACTTGATATAAGTAACTGCAGTATTATTATTCACCCCCTGAAGTAACTAACTTTCTTCACGTCACATACTGTAGTTTATCGGAGACCACCTGTGTTCAGATAAGGTGTCACATGATTACAATATGTGTAGTTATGTGTCTCTGTGAGCTCTTCTAGGTAGTCAGTGCATTTCAAAGCAAACACAAAATGAAGACAAAAGAATATTCCAAGCAGATTTGGAACAATGTGATTGAAAAAGTATCAATTAGGTAAAGGGTCAAGAAAATCTCCAAGACACAGAAAATACCCCAAAGCACAGTTACGCACACTTCCCCCACCCCCTGCATGCACCACTTTATTGCGACATAATGCTGCTTGGTGTCAAGAAAAATGCTAGGGAAAGTAATCAAACCTTGCTCTCTAGATCTATGCAGAAATTTTAGACTTTTTTTTTTTTTTTTTTTAAGAAATTCTAGTTTATCATGGAGCAGGTGCAGTGGTGTGCCTTGTTTTAGGAAGCAGTGCAGAAAATGAAATTAGTTTAATTTCTGGAAATCCAGATAATTGAAATGAGATATGAGTTGAGGGAATATTTTTAGGTGTGCTCCTTGCTGTGTGGAGAGACTGAAAGCAATTTTAACTATACAAAATGAGTTTTGCACCAGCACAGAGCTAGTGGCAGTCTTTCAGACTAATCCTACTTTCAATGAGAGCTGTTTCAAGCCTCAATTTCGCACTTTGACATGCTAAACTATGTCATACAAAATGCTTCTCACACACAGAGGTGTCACTGATACCCCTTTTCCACTCTTGCCGGGTTGGTGACGCTGCAGGGGCAGCGCAGGGAGATCACATGATCTCCCAGCGCCGTTCTTCCATACACTGAACGGGAGCCGTGTCACATCGACACGGCTTCCGTTTACACTGCACAGCTTACTGGGTTGAACTCGTGTTCAACCCGGTAAGCTACCCGGGTAGGATTCCCGGATCACTTGATCGGAAATTCGCAGGGGGGGGCGTGTCCACTAGAAAAAAACACGGGTAAATGCGAGCCACCGCACATTTACCCATGTTTTTAGAGCTAGTGGAAAAGGGGTATGAATAAAGGGTGCCCCACTATCCTCTCACTCCAATAATTACGGTATAAGAGCTTAAATCACACAGCATTTTAGTAATGAAAGGGATCCAAAATGTGTAGTCATTGGTGTGACATTAATACATATATTTCTGCTTCTATGCATAACTAGGTGCATTTCTACGATGCACACACAAAGCATGAACAGAGGTGTAAAACCAAGACTCATAAAGCTGTATCCTATTAGCTGTGGTAAATTACTGCAGCTAATGTATCCCCCTGGGGCTATCCAATTAGCCCCGTAAACTGTCTATTATTGGCGATTATGCTTCGCATGCATGAGATGCACGAAGCAGAAACACCGATAAGCATCACCAGGAGACCCATTTTTTGACCGATAACACATGGGTCCGGGAAATTACGGGTTATAACGGGCCGATAACGGGTCATTTACCGCATGGTAAAAACGGGCTATAATTGGATAGCCTGATAGTACTTTTTACCGTGCAGTAAATTACTGCATGTAATAGGATACCACCCTTAAAGGGGAAAATAAGAATTTACTTACCGATAATTCTATTTCTCGGAGTCCGTAGTGGATGCTGGGGTTCCTGAAAGGACCATGGGGAATAGCGGCTCCGCAGGAGACAGGGCACAAAAAGTAAAGCTTTAGGATCAGGTGGTGTGCACTGGCTCCTCCCCCTATGACCCTCCTCCAAGCCTCAGTTAGGATACTGTGCCCGGACGAGCGTACACAATAAGGAAGGATTTTGAATCCCGGGTAAGACTCATACCAGCCACACCAATCACACTGTACAACCTGTGATCTGAACCCAGTTAACAGTATGATAACAGCGGAGCCTCTGAAAAGATGGCTCACAACAATAATAACCCGATTTTTGTAACTATGTACAAGTAATGCAGATAATCCGCACTTGGGATGGGCGCCCAGCATCCACTACGGACTCCGAGAAATAGAATTATCGGTAAGTAAATTCTTATTTTCTCTATCGTCCTAGTGGATGCTGGGGATCCTGAAAGGACCATGGGGATTATACCAAAGCTCCCAAACGGGCGGGAGAGTGCGGATGACTCTGCAGCACCGAATGAGAGAACTCCAGGTCCTCCTTAGCCAGGGTATCAAATTTGTAGGATTTTACAAACGTGTTTGCCCCAGACTAAATAGCCGCTCGGCAAAGTTGTAAAGCCGAGACCCCTCGGGCAGCCGCCCAAGATGAGCCCACCTTCCTTGTGGAATGGGCATTTACATATTTTGGCTGTGGCAGGCCTGCCACAGAATGTGCAAGCTGAATTGTATTACACATCCAACTAGCAATAGTCTGCTTAGAAGCAAGAGCACCCAGTTTGTTGGGTGCATACAGGATAACAGCAAGTCAGTTTTCCTGACTCCAGCCGTCCTGGAACCTATACTTTCAGGGCCCTGACAACATCCAGCAACTTGGAGTCCTCCAAGTCCCTAGTAGGCGCAAGGCACCACAATAAGCTTGTTCAGGTGAAACACTGACACCACCTTAGGGAGAGAACTGGGGACGAGTCCGCAGCTCTGCCCTGTCCGAATGGACAAACAGATATGGGCTTTTTTGAGAAAAAACCCACCAATTTGACACTCGCCTGGCCCAGGCCAGGGCCAAGAGCATGGTCACTTTTCATGTGAGATGCTTCAAATCCACAGATTTGACTGGTTTTAAACCAATGTGATTTGAGGAATCCCAGAACTACGTTAAGATCCCACAGTGCCACTGGAGGCACAAAAGGGGGTTGTATATGCAATACTCCCTTGACAAACTTCTGGACTTCAGGAACTGAAGCCAATTCTTTCTGGAAGAAAATCGACAGGGCCGAAATTTGAACCTTAATGGGCCCCAATTTGAGGCCCATAGACACTCCTGTTTGCAGGAAATGCAGGAATCGACCGAGTTGAAATTTCTTCGTGGGGCCTTCCTGGCCTCACACCACGCAACATATTTTCGCCACATGTGGTGATAATGTTGTGCGGTCACCTCCTTCCTGGCTTTGACCAGGGTAGGAATGACCTCTTCCGGAATGCCTTTTTCCCTTAGGATCCGGCGTTCCACCGCCATGCCGTCAAACGCAGCTGCGGTAAGTCTTGGAACAGACATGGTACTTACTGAAGCAAGTCCCTTCTTAGCGGCAGAGGCCATAAGTCCTCTGTGAGCATCTCTTGAAGTTCCGGGTACCAAGTCCTTCTTGGCCAATCCGGAGCCATGAGTATAGTTCTTACTCCTCTACGTCTTATAATTCTCAGTACCTTAGGTATGAGAAGCAGAGGAGGGAACACATACACCGACTGGTACACCCACGGTGTTACCAGAACGTCCACAGCTATTGCCTGAGGGTCTCTTGACCTGGCGCAATACCTGTCCCGTTTTTTGTTCAGACGGGACGCCATCATGTCCACCTTTGGTATTTCCCAACGGTTCACAATCATGTGGAAAAACTTCCCGATGAAGTTTCCACTCTCCCGGGTGGAGGTCGTGCCTGCTGAGGAAGTCTGCTTCCCAGTTTCCACTCCCGGAATGAAACACTGCTGACAGTGCTATCACATGATTTTCCGCCCAGCGAAAAGTCCTTGCAGTTTTTGCCATTGCCCTCCTGCTTCTTGTGCCGCCCTGTCTGTTTACGTGGGCGACTGCCGTGATGTTTTTCCCACTGGATCAATACCGGCTGACCTTGAAGCAGAGGTCTTGCTAAGCTTAGAGCATTATAAATTTACCCTTAGCTCCAGTATATTTATGTGGAGAAAAGTCTCCAGACTTGATCACACTCCCTGGAAATTTTTTCCTTGTGTGACTGCTCCCCAGCCTCTCGGGCTGGCCTCCGTGGTCACCAGCATCCAATCCTGAATGCCGAATCTGCGGCCCTCTAGAAGATGAGCACTCTGTAACCACCACAGGAGAGACACCCTTGTCCTTGGATATAGGGTTATCCGCTGATGCATCTGAAGATGCGATCCGGACCATTTGTCCAGCAGATCCCACTGAAAAGTTCTTGCGTGAAATCTGCCGAATGGAATTGCTTCGTAGGAAGCCACCATTTTTACCAGGACCCTTGTGCAATGATGCACTGACACTTTTCCTGGTTTTAGGAGGTTCTTGACTAGCTCGGATAACTCCCTGGCTTTCTCTTCCGGGAGAAACACCTTTTTCTGGACTGTGTCCAGAATCATCCCTAGGCACAGCAGACGTGTCGTCAGGATCAGCTGCGATTTTGGAATATTTAGAATCCATCCGTGCTGTTGTAGCAGTATCCGAGATAGTGCTACTCCGACCTCCAACTGTTCCCTGGACTTTGCCCTTATCAGGAGATCGTCCAAGTAAGGGGTAATTAAGACGCCTTTTCTTCGAAGAAGAATCATCATTTCGGCCATTACCTTGGTAAAGACCCGGGGTGCCGTGGACAATCCAAACGGCAGCGTCTGAAACTGACAGTGACAGTTCTATATCACGAACCTGAGGTACCCTTAGTGAGAAGGGCAAATTTGGGACATGGAGGTAAGCATCCCTGATGTCCCGGGACACTATATAGTCCCCTTCTTCCTGGTTCGTTATCACTGCTCTGAGTGACTCCATCTTGATTTGAACCTTTGTAAGTGTTCAAATTTTTTTAGATTTAGAATAGGTCTCACCTAGCCTTCTGGCTTCAGTACCACAATATAGTGTGGAATAATACCCCTCCTTTCCTTGTTGTAGGAGGGGTAATTTGATTATCACCTGCTGGGAATACAGCTTGTGAATTTTTTTTCCATACTGCCTCCTTGTCGGAGGGATACCTTGGTAAAGCAGACTTCAGGAGCCTGCGAGGGGGAAACGTTTCGACATTCCAATCTGTACCCCTGGGATACTACTTGTAGGATCCAGGGGTCCTGTACGGTCCCAGCGTCATGCTGAGAGCTTGGCAGAAGCGGTGGAAGGCTTCTGTTCCTGGGAATGGGCTGCCTGCTGCAGTCTTCTTCCCTTTCCTCTATCCCTGGGCAAATATGACTCTTACAGGGACGAAAGGACTGAGGCTGAAAAGACGGTGTCTTTTTCTGCAGAGATGTGACTTAGGGTAAAAACGGTGGATTTTCCAGCAGTTGCCGTGGCCACCAGGTCCGATGGACCGACCCCAAATAACTCCTCTTCCTTTATACGGCAATACACCTTTGTGCCGTTTGGAATCTACATCACCTGACCACTGTCGTGTCCATAAACATCTTCTGGCAGATATGGACATCGCACTTACTCTTGATGCCAGAGTGCAAATATCCCTCTGTGCATCTCGCATATATAGAAATGCATCCTTTAAATGCTCTATAGTCAATAAAATACTGTCCCTGTCAAGGGTATCAATATTTTTAGTCAGGGAATCCGACCAAGCCACCCCAGCTCTGCACATCCAGGCTGAAGCGATCGCTGGTCGCAGTATAACACCAGTATGTGTGTATATACTTTTATATGATATTTTCCAGCCTCCTGTCAGCTGGCTCCTTGAGGACGGCCCTATCTATAGACGGTACCGCCACTTGTTTTGATAAGCGTGTGAGCGCCTTATCCACCCTAAGGGGTGTTTCCCAACGCGCCCTAACTTCTGGCGGGAAATGGTATACCGCCAATAATTTTCTATCGGGGGGAACCCACGCATCATCACACACTTCATTTAATTTATCTGATTCAGGAAAAACTACAGGTAGTTTTTTCACATCCCACATAATACCCTCTTTTGTGGTACTTGTAGTATCAGAAATATGTAACACCTCCTTCATTGCCCTTAACGTGTGGCCCTAATAAGGAATACGTTTGTTTATTCACCGTCGACACTGGATTCAGTGTCCGTGTCTGTGTCTGTGTCGACCGACTAAGGTAAACGGGCGTTTTAAAACCCCTGACGGTGTTTTTGAGACGTCTGGACCGGTACTAATTGTTTGTCGGCCGTCTCATGTCGTCAACCGACCTTGCAGCGTGTTGACATTATCACGTAATTCCCTAAATAAGCCATCCATTCCGGTGTCGACTCCCTAGAGAGTGACATCACCATTACAGGCAATTGCTCCGCCTCCTCACCAACATCGTCCTCATACATGTCGACACACACGTACCGACACACAGCACACACACAGGGAATGCTCTGATAGAGGACAGGACCCACTAGCCCTTTGGAGAGACAGAGGGAGAGTTTGCCAGCACACACCAAAAAACGCTATAATTATATAGGGACAACCTTATATAAGTGTTTTCCCTTATAGCATCTTTTTATATATTTCTAACGCCAAATTAGTGCCCCCCCTCTCTGTTTTAACCCTGTTTCTGTAGTGCAGTGCAGGGGAGAGCCTGGGAGCCTTCCCTCCAGCCTTTCTGTGAGGGAAAATGGCGCTGTGTGCTGAGGAGATAGGCCCCGCCCCTTTTTCGGCGGGCTCGTCTCCCGCTCTTCAACGGATTCTGGCAGGGGTTAAATATCTCCATATAGCCCCCGGAGGCTATATGTGAGGTATTTTTTGCCAAAAAATAGGTTTACATTGCCTCCCAGGGCGCCCCCCTCCCAGCGCCCTGCACCCTCAGTGACTGCCGTGTGAAGTGTGCTGAGAGCAATGGCGCACAGCTGCAGTGCTGTGCGCTACCTTAAGAAGACTGAGGAGTCTTCTGCCGCCGATTCTGGACCTTCTTCTCTTTTCAGCATCTGCAAGGGGGCCGGCGGCGAGGCTCCGGTGACCATCCAGGCTGTACCTGTGATCGTCCCTCTGGAGCTAATGTCCAGTAGCCAAAGAAGCCAATCCATCCTGCACGCAGGTGAGTTCACTTCTTCTCCCCTAAGTCCCTCGTTGCAGTGATCCTGTTGCCAGCAGGACTCACTGTAAAATAAAAAACCTAAGCTAAACTTTTCTAAGCAGCTCTTTAGGAGAGCCACCTAGATTGCACCCTTCTCGGCCGGGCACAAAAATCTAACTGAGGCTTGGAGAAGGGTCATAGGGGGAGGAGCCAGTGCACACCACCTGATCCTAAAGCTTTACTTTTTGTGCCCTGTCTCCTGCGGAGCCGCTATTCCCCATGGTCCTTTCAGGAACCCCAGCATCCACTAGGACGATAGAGAAATTCAATTTGCTGTGATCAATTGAATTACCCCCATAGCGTTGCACATTGGCAAGACTTTGGAACAGACTTACACTTTTATCTATAATTTGCTTAGTGGATGACATGTTTAATGGCTGGGCCAGACTGCCCATCTGGTACTTCTGGCAAATGCAAGAAGGGACGATGGCCCGAACACTCTGCTCAACTGCCCAGCTCACACAGGCAGGGGCTAGCCAAGCAGCACCACCTCCCGGTGCTCTGCTCAGCCACACCGGCATACAGAGACAAGAGGGTGTGCCCAGGCACACGTGACTCTCTGCACATTCCTGTGAGCAATGACCCCTTTATGAGTGCACACTTCCACAGTAAAAAGTCAGGGCTGTTAAGGTGGGTACACACTGGTCGATATATCGGCCGTTCTCTTGAACGGCCAATATATTGCGGATCCGTCGGCCAGTGTGTACGGGCGATATGTCTGTGTACTCAGTTGTTCATAGACATATCGCGTCAGCCCCGTAGCACAGCCGATAGTCATTATATCTACCGATATATTGGCACGTCGCTGTGTGTACGGCATGCTGCGGCAGCCGGCGGTGATTGACAGCTGAACTGGGCGGGCATGTGTACACGCCCGCCCAGTTCATGACGTCAGTCCCCGACAGATCGGGCAGTGTGCATGCTCAACACACTGCCCGATCCCTCCATAGATATATCTGCCGATCAATTGATCGGCAGATATATCTATCAGGGGTGGTCTTCAGTTTGCCGGCTGTCAGGATCCCAGCGCACAGTATACCGGCGATGGAATCCCGACACCCGGCATACCGACACTTTCTCTCCCTCTTGGCAGTGGCAAACGCAGGATTTAGTGTATGTATATGCGCAGGTATGTGTAATAAATATATATATATAGATATATACACAAACATACATATATATGTACGGAGGCAGGACGGCACTCATTGAGACTGGTAAACCATAGAAAATCAGCACAGGACGCTGAAACTGTTTGTCAACGTTTCAGAGTTAGACTCCTTTAAAAGAGTCTAACTCTGAAACGTTGACATACAGCTGTAGAAACCAGAAGAAGAAAGTATTCCCTATTATGAGCACACTCGGACTTGTGACACTATACTTTAAGTAAAATATCAAAATGATATTTGACCACTAATGTTAAAATATAACTTTTATTTATCTTATCTTAAAACATCTGCGAAAATATTGTGCATGTGAAAACCAGTGCAAAAATAATAAACAAAAATGTGAAATAAAGCTAAAAATTCAGCCACTGCTACCTTTTCATTCTTCACTCTCTCAAGTGTTTTGAATGTATCTATTTTTGTTGCAAAAATCTCTCCTTTACTGTCCTGTTAGAAACAATAGTGTCCTTTGTAAGTACCTCTGTGAGAACTATTAGATTGTCAATCTTAACGGACAATCTCTCATTCTTGGTAGTGTGCGCACCACTCTTTCCAAGTATTATAGTCAGGCACTATTGTATCCTGTATAATACCTATAATAGGTCCTTCATTGTCCTGACTGTTTTTCTCACAGAATTATCCTTTGTAGCCCCATATAAATTGATTTCTGATTTTTGATATGTTATCTTCTGTTATATTGGGCTTTGCTTGAAATAATCTAATCATGAGATTATATTACAGATTACAGATTACGTTTATCTTCTATGACAGGCACTGTACTGATAGACGACTTGTGCCCCCTGTTTATGGTTTATGATTCAACATCCATACTCTGTCTCGGTATTATTTAGACGAATGTAACCATTATGCTCTTAGGATATATGTCCACTGTGGTACCCTGAAATAATATATTATCCTTCTCTTATGCACCCCAGCTTATTCCTGCTGGTCGTGATGATGGTATTTTATTAATACATTATATCATAAAATATTTAAGACGGAGCTGATATGTTATCCTCCTCTTACGTACCCCAGCTTATACCTGCTGGTCGTGGTTTGTGTTTATAATTCCACACATATGGTCAGGGATCTATATATCATTCCTTATCAGGGTCATATCGCTATGTCCCATACAGATACTGAGATTTAAAATTCAAGCAAGGTTCCCAATATACACAGGTATATTAAACAATACTAAGATGTGGAGGCTGCCTGTTTGTGGCACATTAGACATTATCCATTATAGATACTTTTTAATAGTGTAAAGATGGATAAGTATGTCTTGATAAAGAGATGCAGTGCATTTCAATCATGCACCCACCTGTCGCGGCTCCCAGTTCCCCGCTTGTGCACAGTGTAATGCGGGGCCGCTGAGAATACAGCTTGTTAGAGCCGCAAACTAAAGCAGCGTACAGCCGCTCACCGCTGCTTCCCGTTGCCCAGGGCACACACACCAGTGGCGGTTTCCGACACTGCGGGAGCCGCTGGGTATATATCCCACTGCGGCCGCTGACCTCGGCTCCCCGTCTCACAGGCCACCCGCACTGCTGCCGGTATCCGTCAGTGCGAGACCGCCGGGTGTGTGTCCCGCTACGGCTAAGGCTGCGGCTGTACAATACGCTGCAGGATTGTGTCACAAACGGATTATATATGGTACAATAATTTAAACAATGGATAGTTCTATATGCAGTGACTGAACATTTAAAATACTAATTGACAGACACACTGCGTGTGACCTGTCTCCTAACGACCGTTTCGCATAAGCTTAATCATAGGACCTATGATTAAGCTTATGCGAAACGGTCGTTAGGAGACAGGTCACACGCAGTACGGATACCGGCAGCAGTGCGGGTGGCCTGTGAGACGGGGAGCTGAGGTCAGCGGCCGCAGTGGGATATATACCTAGCGGCTCCCGCAGTGTCGGAAACCGCCACTGGTGTGTGTGCCCTGGGCAACGGGAAGCAGCGGTGAGCGGCTGTACGCTGCTTTAGTTTGCGGCTCTAACAAGCTGTATTCTCAGCGGCCCCGCATTACACTGTGCACAAGCGGGGAACTGGGAGCCGCGACAGGTGGGTGCATGATTGAAATGCACTGCATCTCTTTATCAAGACATACTTATCCATCTTTACACTATTAAAAAGTATCTATAATGGATAATGTCTAATGTGCCACAAACAGGCAGCCTCCACATCTTAGTATTGTTTAATATACCTGTGTATATTGGGAACCTTGCTTGAATTTTAAATCTCAGTATCTGTATGGGACATAGCGATATGACCCTGATAAGGAATGATATATAGATCCCTGACCATATGTGTGGAATTATAAACACAAACCACGACCAGCAGGTATAAGCTGGGGTACGTAAGAGGAGGATAACATATCAGCTCCGTCTTAAATATTTTATGATATAATGTATTAATAAAATACCATCATCACGACCAGCAGGAATAAGCTGGGGTGCATAAGAGAAGGATAATATATTATCTCAGGGTACCACAGTGGACATATATCCTAAGAGCATAATGGTTACATTCGTCTAAATAATACCGAGACAGAGTATGGATGTTGAATCATAAACCATAAACAGGGGGCACAAGTCGTCTATCAGTACAGTGCCTGTCATAGAAGATAAACGTAATCTGTAATATAATCTCATGATTAGATTATTTCAAGCAAAGCCCAATATAACAGAAGATAACATATCAAAAATCAGAAATCAATTTATAGGAGGCTACAAAGGATAATTCTGTGAGAAAAACAGTCAGGACAATGAAGGACCTATTATAGGTATTATACAGGATACAATAGTGCCTGACTATAATACTTGGAAAGAGTGGTGCGCACACTACCAAGAATGAGAGATTGTCCGTTAAGAATGACAATCTAATATTTCTCACAGAGGTACTTACAAAGGACACTATTGTTTCTAACAGGATAGTAAAGGAGAGATTTTTGCAACAAAAATAGATACATTCAAAACACTTGAGAGAGTGAAGAATGAAAAGGTAGCAGTGGCTGAATTTTTAGCTTTATTTCACATTTTTGTTTATTATTTTTGCACTGGTTTTCACATGCACAATATTTTCGCAGATGTTTTAAGATAAGATAAATAAAAGTTATATTTTAACATTAGTGGTCAAATATCATTTTGATATTTTACTTAAAGTATAGTGTCACAAGTCCGAGTGTGCCCATAATAGGGAATACTTTCTTCTTCTGGTTTCTACATGTGTATAATTTATTCCCAGGAGCACCTCCCATAGGATTCAATTGGTTGATAAACAACAAGATTCAAATATATGGGAAAAGACTATATGTGACTTACTGATAATTATTGATTAGTACATATAGAGGTCTGTGCGACCCCCCCCCCTTTTTTTCTACACGTTGACATACAGCTACAGTGTCCTGTGCTGCTTTTCTATGGTTTACTAGTCTCTATGAGTGCCATCCTGCTACCGTACATTTTATCTGATTCTGACGTGCCATTCATCATTTGCAGATAGATATATATATATATATATATATATATATATATTTGTGTGGTCGTCTGGCACTCTGGATGATAAAAAGCAAAGATGCCAGGGTGGCCTCCTGAAATTAATATATCTGGTAATCCTCCTTGGGTCCTGTGATAGGACCTCTATTGAAGAAAAATAGGTGGCACTCCAAGGACTTAAATAAAGTCAAACTGTATTAAAAAAATAATAATTTCATGGATCAAAAAACAACGTTTCAAGGCTCTACAGCCTTTCCATTAGGTTATGCATTATAGGTGAGGTGAAAAAAAACAGAGGTATTTTGTTTATTGATCTCACCTATAATGCATAACCAGATGAAAAGGCCGTAGAGCCTTGAAACTTTGTTTTTTGCACCATGAAATTTATTTTTTGAATACAGTTTGACTTTATTTAAGTCCCTGGAGTGCCGCCTATTTTTCTTCAATAGAGGTCCTATCACAGGACCCAAGGAGGATTACCTTTTTTTTATATATCTCACATTTATATATATATATATATATATCTATATATATATATTCACAAACTCACACATGTAAACACACATACATACACTCACACATGTAAACACACATACATACATACATACATACTGTACATACAAGCACACACACAAACCCACATACATACATACATACATACATTCATATCATACAAAAACACACTTAAATAATGATTTCAAACTTACATACAGAGGGGCGGCCACGGCAGCGTGAGGCAGAGTGAGGACGGAGGGAGCTGCTGTGGCTGAGCATGCGCAGCCAGCAGCTCCCCCGGCACCCGGGACATTCTCTAAGCAGAGAGCTGCATAGCTCTCTGCTCTGGCTGCAGCTCCGTCCGCGATCGCGGTCGCGGCTTTTGCTTTTGTTGAGACGGAGACAGCTGTGTCTCAGTCTCAAAACATTTTTGGGGGTCATCAGGGGGGGGTTCCAGGTACTCGGAAACTCCCCCTGTGTGCGCCACTGCTTGGGGGTCCACGAATAGATAGCGTGGCCACAGCGTGGCGAGTGCAGCCAGCCCGCAAGGAGCTCCTTTGCGCTCACACAGCTGTCGGTATGCCGGCGGTCGGGATTCCGGCGCTGGTATGCTGGCCGCCGGCATACCCTACTACACCCATCTATCAGTGTGTACCCACCATCAGACAGCCCCAGTCTGACCCTGTTCAATGATAACAATGTTGTATCAACTTAAATTGTATCATCCTGAATTATGACAGTTTTTTTTAAGTGGGAAAAGTTCTATCCATCTGTTTTACTTAATAACAGAGAACAAAATGAAAAGGTTACAACATAAATGTGGACATTAATTTTATAACCAACATCTTAAACGCCACAAAAAAAATAAAAAAATGTTTTCCTTTTTTTTTTAAAGGGAACAACAGGTTAATAGAGGTGCCATAGGACTGAAGTCATTTAAAATTAAGCAACAGTGAAACAAAAAAACACATGTCCTGAGATCACCTTTATATTCTTGTCAGTCATGAGTATGACCAGCAACAAGTCTGGTTTCCTAAATCATATATTATAAGTCCACCAACCTGCAATCAGTAGAAGCTGAACAAAACACTAATAGTCGGATATGCTGAGGTAGTAAACTTGTAATTTTACAATGCCAGTTTCATGCAGCACAGCACGACAGCAAACATTTGTCCGAGGCAAATCAGCCACTCACCAGTTTGGCTATTTTTCCGTAATCAATCCATCTGACTGTAGCAAAGTTTGTTGATTCGGCACAGTTGAATCCATGATTGAAACCGGCGTGATACCCGTATGGGAAAGTGATCATAAATTCACCAGCTTCTTGTGTAACCTGCAGGGAAGAATCAAAAAAGCAAGATGGGTTGTGAGAAGAAGAAAAAAATGTATAAAAGAGAGACATCAAAGCAGGAAGAGAAAGAATGCTGGCAATATGACCTGCTTGGAAATAAGAGCCAGCACGCTGCTATTGCTGCTAGGGAGTAAATCAGAAACAAATAAAAATATGTTCCTGATAAGCTAACATTCTCCCTATTGCGGCCCAAGCCACATTGTAGGCCATTCTTTTGTTGTTAAAATAATAGACCATATTTTATACAAACAACCATGAAAGAGAAGTGTAACTGCATAATGCTAGTGGACACTGACAGATAACACCGAACACATCAGAATTACATATTTAAAATAAAATTTAGTGTGAAAGTAAACGTGCAAAATCCAATATTAGAGTTTGAATATTCAGCTAAATTAAATATTTTAGATATATGTAAAATTCAGCTAAATTATTGCGACTCAGCCAACCCAATCCAGAGCATAATACAATTTTACGGAACTAGATATAAAGTGGTCCCTTCCTGGGAAATATAATATATGAATTTAAGATGTAAAATTTGTTTCCATAACTTGCATGTGTATACCTATACCTGGCCAGATTTAATACTTAAGGTGCATACACATTGTGCAATATTTCAGTCAATATCGTTCATATCATATCCTTTGTCGGCCGTACATGCAGGTCAATTTTAGCTATGTCAGATAAACTGCATGTACGGGCCGGCCGCGGCATGATGTCAATGAGGGATATCGTTTGCAGTATTGCTCAGTATGTACACACAATGTCGGGCGGCCCGGGAGGGAAGGGAGCACACTGTGCATTATCGCTCATGGAGCGTATCGCACAGTGTGTACCCACCTTTAGGGCCATTAAGAATTTAGGTAAAAAGCAAATTAGTTGCCCAATTTGAAAAACTATTGCTTCCAAATATTTTTTTCTCTTTTGGCTTTCTTGTGGAGGACCTGGGTATTCTCCCATTGTGTTGCCATGCTGTTTAACAAAGTCTACAACGTATACAAAATGGGTCACTGGGAGCCAGCAGCAGACTCTTTGCTTCAAGTAAGAACTCTTAGATATTAACAGCACAAGTGGAGTTTTAATTGGACAGGAGTGTTGGCATCATCTGTGAGAACAAAGCGGATTATGCATGAAGTCTGTGAATCTACCTCATCCAGTAATGGTATTTTGAGTGATGAACATTTTTGTAAGGGCTAAAGACTTTATGAGTGACCAGGACTAACACACAATACTAATCTCATCTTCATTTACTAATAACTTAAGAATGGATGATATTTGTTGCCCTGGTGACACAAGTTGTATATTGGTGAGAAGTGGATTGATACTGGATTGAGATCCTACTCCTATGCAAATAAAATGTCTATATTAAAAATAAATCAGCAAAATTATACCTATATAGTACTAACCCCTAAACCACATTAAGGGGTTAATTGATAAAATTATGGCTGACAGGCTTCAACTAGTGTTACCTAATCTTGGGTTTGTCAGGAACAAACAACTGGTAAAGAATGGTTGTGGCAGAAGTAATGGCGTCTTATGGGAAAAATCACACTCAGAGTATGCTCCTTAGCAGAGACACAACAAAAGCTATAGACACGGTCCTTTGGCCACATTTATCTGCTGTACTTCAATTACAAGTGTGATCCCTCTATTATCAACTTTAACCCATAATTACGTCCTGAAGAAATTTATGAAAATTAATGAAACTTTGACTATAATCTGGATGTTGTCCCATTAACTGAATGTGGATGGTGACGTTACTTTAATGGAATCAAGTCCTGTGAGTGGCGCTACTTTTTCTTCCATGCATAAACAACTTTGATTGAAGGTACCTAAGTGACTATCTTTAAATATAGGAGTGCCAGTCACTATGGATTGCTACATACACACATATCTATATATATATCTATATATATATATATATATATATATATATATATATATATATATATATATATAGATAATAAGAATTTACTCACCGGTAATTCTATTTCTCGTAGTCCGTAGTGGATGCTGGGAACTCCGTAAGGACCATGGGGAATAGCGGGCTCCGAAGGAGGCTGGGCACTCTAGAAAGATCTTAGACTACCTGGTGTGCACTGGCTCCTCCCACTATGACCCTCCTCCAAGCCTCAGTTAGGTACTGTGCCCGGACGAGCGTACACAATAAGGAAGGATTTTGAATCCCGGGTAAGACTCATACCAGCCACACCAATCACACCGTACAACTCGTGATATGAAACACAGTTAACAGTATGAAACAATAGAGCCTCTCAACAGATGGCTCAACAATAACCCGATTTAGTTAACAATAACTATGTACAAGTATTGCAGATAAACCGCACTTGGGATGGGCGCCCAGCATCCACTACGGACTACGAGAAATAGAATTACCGGTGAGTAAATTCTTATTTTCTCTAACGTCCTAGTGGATGCTGGGAACTCCGTAAGGACCATGGGGATTATACCAAAGCTCCCAAACGGGCGGGAGAGTGCGGATGACTCTGCAGCACTGAATGAGAGAACTCCAGGTCCTCCTCAGCCAGGGTATCAAATTTGTAGAATTTTGCAAACGTGTTTGCCCCTGACCAAGTAGCTGCTCGGCAAAGTTGTAAAGCCGAGACCTCTCGGGCAGCCGCCCAAGATGAGCCCACCTTCCTTGTGGAATGGGCATTGACAGATTTTGGCTGTGGCAGGCCTGCCACAGTATGTGCAAGCTGAATTGTACTACAAATCCAACAAGCAATAGTCTGCTTAGAAGCAGGAGCACCCAGCTTGTTAGGTGCATATAGGATAAACAGCGAGTCAGATTTTCTGACTCCAGCCGTTCTGGAAACATATATTTTCAGTGCCCTGACAACGTCTAGCAACTTGGAGTCCTCCAAGTCCCTAGTAGCCTAGGCACCACAATAGGCTGGTTCAGGTGAAACGCTGACACCACCTTTGGGAGAAACTGGGGACGAGTCCTCAATTCTGCCCTATCCATATGGAAAATCAAATAAGGGCTTTTACAAGACAAAGCCGCCAACTTTGATACTCGCCTGGCAGAAGCCAAGGCCAATAACATAACCACCTTCCACCTGAGATATTTCAGATCCACGGTTTTTAGTGGTTCAAACCAATGTGATTTTAAGAAACTCAACACCACGTTGAGATCCCAAGGTGCCACAGGAGGCACAAACGGGGGCTGACTCTGCAGCACTCCTTTTATAAATGTCTGAACTTCAGGTACTGAAGCTAGTTCTTTTTGAAAGAAAATCGACAGAGCCGAGATCTGTACCTTAATGGAACCCAATTTAAGGCCCATAGTCACTCCTGCTTGCAGGAAATGCAGAAATCGACCTAGTTGAAATTCCTCTGTTGGGGCCCTTTCGGCCTCACACCATGCAACATATTTTCGCCATATGCGGTGATAATGAGTTGCTGTAACCTCTTTCCTGGCTTTAGTAAGCGTAGGAATGACTTCCTCCGGAATGCCATTTTCCTTCAGGATCCGGCGTTCAACCGCCATGCCGACAAACGCAGCCGCGGTAAGTCTTGGAACAGACAGGGCCCCTGCTGCCGCAGGTCCTGTCTGAGTGGCAGAGGCCATGGGTCCTCTGATATAAATTCTTGAAGTTCTGGGTACCAAGCTCTTCTTGGCCATCCACGAGTATCGTTCTTACTCCTCGCCTTCTTATTATTCTCAGTACCTTTGGTATGAGAGGCAGAGGGGAGAACACATAAACCGACTGGTACACCCACGGTGTTACCAGAGCGTCCATAGCTATCGCCTGAGGGTCCCTTGACCCGGTGCAATAACTTTTATAGCTTTTTGTTGAGGCGGGACGCCATCATGTCCACCTGTGGCCTTTCCCAATGGTGTACAATCCTATTGGAAGACTTCTGGAGGAAGTCCCCATTCTCCCGGGTGGAGGTCGTGTCTGTTGAGAAGATCTGCTTCCCAGTTGTCCTCTCCGGGAATGAACACTGCTGACAGTGCTAACACATGATTTTCCGCCCATCGGAGAATCCTTGTGGCTTCTGCCATCGCCATCCTGCTTCTTGTGCCGCCCTGTTGGTTTACATGGGCGACTGCCGTGATGTTGTCTGATTGGATCAGTACCGGCTGGTTTTGAAGCAGAGGCCTTGCCGGCCTCAGGGCATTGTAAATGGCCCTCAGGTCCAGAATATTTATGTGTAGGGAAATAACCTGACTTGACCAAAGTCCCTGGAAATTTCTTCCCTGTGTGACTGCCTCCCAGCCTCAAAGGCTGGAATCCATGGTCACTAGGACCTAGTCTTGTATGCCGAACCTGCGGCCCTCTTGAAGATGGGCACTCTGCAGCCACCACAGTAGAGATACCCTGGTCCTTGGAGACAGGGTTATCAGCCTATGCATCGGAAGATGCGATCCGGACCACTTGTCCAACAGGTCCCTCTGAAAAGTTCTTGTATGGAACCTGCCTATTGGGATTGCTTCGTAGGAAGCTACCATTTTTCCCAGGACTCACGTGCAATGATGCACCGCTACCTATTTTGGCTTCGGGAGGTCTCTGACTAGAGATGACAACTCCTTGGCTTTCTCCTCCGGGAGAAACACTATTTCTGGTTTATGTCCAGAACCATCCCCAGGAACAGTAGACGTGTCATAGGAACCAGCTGTGACTTTGGACTGTTTAGAATCCAACCATGCTGTTGTAGCACTTTCCAAAATAGTGCTACCCCGACTACCAACTGCTCCTTGGACTTCGCCCTTATAACGAGATTGTCCAAGTACGGGATAATTACAACTCCCTTTTTTTGAAGGAGTATCAACATTTCGGCCATTACCTTGATAAAACACCCTCGGTGCCATGTACAGTCCAAACGGCAGTGTCTGGACTTGGTAATGGTAATCCTGTACCACAAATCTGAGGTACTCCTGGCGAGGATGGTAAATGGGGACATGCAGGTAAGCATCCTTGATGTCCCAGGATACCATGTAATCCCCCTCGTCCAGGCTTGGAATAACCGCCCTGAGCAATTCCATCTTGAACTTGAATTTTTGTGTTCAAGGATTTTAAATATAAAATGGGTCACACCGAACCATGCGGTTTCGGTACCCCAACCCGTGTGGAATAGTAACCCCGTCCTTGTTGAAGTAGGGGCACCTTGAGTATTACCTGCTGGGAATACCGCTTATTAATTGCCTCTAGCACAGCCTCCCTGCCTGAGGGAGTTGTCAGCAAGGCATATTTTAGGAAACGGCTGGGGGGAGACATCTCGAATTCCAGCTTGTACCCCTTAAATACTACTTGAAAGAAACAGGGATCCACCTGTGAGCGAGCCCACTAATTGCTGAAATTTTTGAGACGGCCCCCCACCGTACCTGGCTACACCTGTGGAGCACCCGCGTCATGGTGTGGCCTCACAGGAGGCGGGGGAAGAATCTTGATTCTGGGAACAGGCTGACTGGTGCAGCTTTTTTCCCTCTACCCTTGTCTCTGTACAGAAAGGAAGCGCCATTTGACCCGCTTGCTTTTCTGAAGCCGAAAGGACTGTACCTTTGTCTGTGAGGAAACCTGAGGTAAAATTATTTCTTCCCAGCAGTTGCTGTGGATATGAGGTCCCAGAGACCATCCCCAAATAATTCCTCACCCTTATAAGGCTCTCTATGCGCTTTTTAAGTCAGCATCACCTGTCCAGTGACAGGTCTCCAATACCCTCCTGACAGAATGGACATTACATTTATTTTGGATGCCAGTCGGCAAAATATCCCTCTGTGCATCCCCCATATATAAGACGACGTCTTTAATATGTTTTTATGTTTTTATGTTTGCCAACTAGTATCCCTGTTTGACAGGGTCACCGACCACGCTGCAGCAGCACTATCTGCAGGTCTCAGTCTAGTACCTGAGTGTGTAAATACAGACTTCAGGATAGCCTCCTGTTTTTTATCAACAGGTACCTATTAAAGTGGCCGTATCCTAAGACGGCAGTGCCACCTTTTTTGACAAACGTGTGAGCGCCTTATCCACCCTAGGGGATATCTCCCAGCGTAACTTATCCACCTGGCGGGAAAGGGTACGCCATCAGTAACTTTTTATAAATTACCAGTTTCTTAACGGGGGAACCCACGCTTTCACACACTTCATTTATT